>NC_141695.1:316082553-316830053 GCF_964263255.1 Lissotriton vulgaris
CAAGGTCCTGTGGTTTCTAAATAAGCCTTGGTAAAAGCAAGGTCCAATGTGCAAACAAGACAGCAATGTCCAAACTTGTGAATACATTGAGCAACATACACAGAAGTCTTAGGGAGGGGCTGAGATAACAAGAAAGGCTTTCAGTAGTATGTTTAAATAGAGCTATTACAGAGACCACTAGTGCAATGAGAGGGGACATGCTCTTTGCTGTGCACAACCCCTAACAGCTGGTGTGTGTTTGTTAGGCTTTGTTTTTGAGGAGTAGTGAAAGGAAGTGACGATGTATTCGTTTTCTGAGTGGGATTTGTTTGTAAAGTATTGTTGGTGAGGGGAAGTTGTAAGTTGGGTGGTGATGTGTTTTTGAGTAGAGTGTGTGTTGTGTGTAAGAGGGGATAAACTAGAGTTAAGAGGGTTTGTGTTAGATTTGTTTGCTGAAAGAGGTAATGTGTGTGGTGCAGTGGAGTGTAAGTGCTGTGTGCTTGTGTTATTGTGCTAGAACGAAGAGGAGCGTGTTGGTGGCTGTAAAGAAGGAAGGCTGGGTATAGGTTTGTTAGTGACAAAAAGGGGTCTGTTAGGAGTAATTAGAGTAGGGAGTGTATGTCTGGATCAGCTATAGTTATGTATGGTGTGGAATTGGGTTGTGTTAGTAATGAGTGGATTGGTTAGTGGTATAGGATAGAGTTGTGTATTGTTTGTAAGTGATGGTGTACATGTGTGTTAGCTGGGATAGTAGGGTGTATAGGTGTGGTTTCTGGGGGTTTGTAGTGTGTGCTGAGACATTGACTTTTTTCTAGAGTTGGTTTGTAGTAAATGAGTAGAGTACATTTGCTGTGAGTCTGTTAATCTGGTTGTGGATGGGGTAGGGTGGGTGCTGGTGAAAGTATATTTAATCAGCATTTCTGGCCCTAGTCCCGACTAGGCTTCAACAGGCTCAAACAGGCATTTGCCAATGGCCTCTCCACCCTTAACCTTGATGCCCACGTCGCGACGCCCTGAACTCTGACCTTATATAGCCCTAGTAATCAGCGGACCCCTTCGGCCAATAAGAACCCTAGCCCTATCCAATCATACCACTAGCCCTAAGTTCTGGGATCAATAGGAGACCAGACCCTTACAGGCAATCACAGCCCTAGTCCCAGCCACCAATCAGAAACCAAACTGTAAGTCCAATAGAAACCAAATAAAAACCATAGGCCCAGCCCTAGTCCCAGCAGCCAATCATGCACGAAACCCTAGGCTCCTGATCCAATAGGAACCCTAGGCCTGGGAACCAATCAGCAACCCTAAACCTATCCACCAATAACACTAACCCTAATCCAAAAGAAACACCAGATACAGCCAACAATCAATGCACAGATGTAGCATCCAATAGCAGCGTATATAAGATGTCTGTGACCTCATGCAAATGTTACTAGGCGGGCTGGAAGCTGCTCCTCAATTCAGAATCTCCTGGGAGACAGACAGTCTCAATCCACACTCTGGAGTTCTGCAGGTAAGGGCTAAAACATTGTTCTCTAAAAATACTGTTTTTCCAAAACTTAGCTCACTCTCCTAGCCAAAAAACAAGTGTTACAATCCCTTTCCCAACATAGCTTAAACAATTTTTTTTTATTTCTTTATTGGCATTTTGAACATTAAAACAGACAACGCCAACAAAGTACAATATTTACAAATGGTAGTGGTGGTCTTATTGGTAGCACATCACTCTCTGTGTGCATTATTCATTAACATCACAGTATTGGTGCCCTCAAGGTTAGAGATCTACACCCCACTACCTAAGGTGTCAGTCCACTGTGGCCCCAATGAACCCAGTAGTAATATAAAAACATATTGTCAGATTCTGTCGCGCCTCGCGGTAACAAACGGGTACGGACTGGGTAAAAACTACATGTCCCAGAATGCTCAGCGGTTAGGAGGCGGGGTATAAATTAGACACCACTTCCTGCAGCCGGTGTCGGATATTTTGGTTCGTGACCGCCAGTGTTCCTGTCGTCCTTGAGGTTTGGAGAGAGTTTGTCGAGAGTTGAACCGCTTTGTTTCCCTATTTTGTCCTCCGTTGGAGAGCCTTTATCACCGGCTATTGCGGAGGACGGTCTTTCCGTCGCAGGGTTTACCATTTGCGTGTCTCCGTTGGCGAGCCTCTTTGCATCGGCTCTTGCGGAGGACACGTTTGCTCGACTCCAGTTAGGGGGAGTTGATTCCGATTCCGTTTCCTCCGTTGGCGAGCCTTTTTGCAACGGCTATTGCGGAGGAAACATTTGGTTGTTAAAGAGCGTTATCTACCGATTTAAATCCTCCGTTGGAAAGCCTTCTTGCACCAGCTATTGCGGAGGATTCCCATTAATAGGTCCCAGGCTGGGACGAAGAGTTTTGTTTGATTGCACCTAAACGCACGACTATTCAGGTAACCGTTGTTCTCATTACTTTCGGGTGACGTAACCCTTGTTTAGTTTGCAGGGAGATACTATGTACTGTCATTATTTTTGGAACTCTGACTACGTTTCTTCAGGACTCTGAGGGAAAGATATCAGGGTATGTAGTATCCTTCTTTACCAGTATAGGTTTGCTATTACCGGGGTCTTATGGGCTGTTCCAATAGTGAGGTTTGTGTTTACAGGGGAAGACAGACACAGGCTGAATTTACGTGTTCTCAGTGGAAGAGAAGTATCTCCTGAGTTAGTGCTGTTCGCTTTCCAGTTACAGGTATAAGACAGTATATCCTGATTGATAGCCATAGTAATAAGAAGACATTCAGGAGAATAGATACCAATCAATTATTTTTTGTTTTGTGTCTTCACAGCTCTCCCTCCCTGCAGTCCCCTTCCTTTCCTTCCTGTTTTTTGCCCTCACCTGATCCTTCTCTAGCCCACGGCTATAACAGCATTCGGGGCTTGGATAGATCTGGAGGTGGCCTACTTATACCACAAGCTGATCCTGAGGACGGAGAGGATAACAGAATATCCGACCCAAGAATTGTAATCCTCCCGATCAGTTGAAAGGTTATGGCTACTCTGGACGAGGTGATGGCTGCTTTAGTCGTGGTGCAATCTGAGTTGATAGCATCCAGACAAGAAAGCACTGAATTAAGGAACCGGTTAGATAACATCCAGAAAAACCCTTTTAGTGCTGGGGCTTCAGGGTCTGGTACGGCCGGTTCAGTAGTGGTGGAGATCCCCCCTAGCATTCCGTTAGCACATCCAGAACGATTTAACGGAGACGCTGGGTCAGTGCAAGTATTTTTGACGCAAGCAATGATGCATTTTTCATGCAAACCCCGATCATTCCCCACCAACCAGTCAAAGGTTGCGTTCGTCATTTCGTATTTAGTGGGGGACGCGGCTCAATGGGCAGTTCCGATAGTCAAGAGAAATGACCCAATGTTACATGATTGGGACGCGTTCCAAGCCGAGTTCACGAAAGTGTTCGATAGAAGAGCAGATACGTATACAGCGGATAAAGAGCTGTTAGGCTTGCGTCAGGGGAATCAAGATATTGTAACTTATCTGAATCATTTCAGACGACTAGTTGCTGAAACTAAATGGCCAGAAGCCAAACAAGCATCAATCTTTCATCAGGGTTTAACTGAGGAAATGCAAGACATCATAGCTCAAATAGACCCCCAACCAGTGTCATGTGAGGATTTGATCAATTTGGTATTACGATTGGATCATAGGATGAAGAATCGTAAAGGCGGTAGCGGAGCTAAGAACAGGACAATTCCCTCTTCTGTACCGGTAAAGACCCCTGACAGTTCGGTATCTCACAACCCTGAGCCCATGGAAATTGGAGCTGTCCGTGCGGCCTTAACCGCTACCGAAAAGGAACAGAGGCGCAAGTTTGGTCTTTGTCTTTATTGCGGCAAAAAGGGCCATTTTGTTAGAGAGTGCCCTGTCAAACCCAAGTTTTCCAAATTCCGCTTGAATAGGGGGGTTTCAACGGCCACAGAGAAACCGGCGGAAAACTGAAGGGCTCTGGGGTTGATGAGGGGGTTCCCTGGAGTCATGTTAGTATCCCTTCTATGTTGAGTACGGTAGTGGGAGCGCAACATTTATTCATCAAGATAATATTGATGATAGGCATGATGGAGGTGCATACACAAGCTATGGTGGATTCAGGGGCCACGGGCTTTTTTATGGACATGAAGGAAGCGGAAAGATTAGGCATTCCTCTGATCCCTAAAGAAGATGGTACCGATGTGTTTGCAGTGGATGGCAGGAAACTGAATACAGGGCCCATAAGTTATCAGACGGCCCTGACAGAGATGAGGTTTGGGTATCACAGAGAAAGAGTTTCTTTCAGCATAATCAAGGCACCGCAGTATGGGGTGATCCTAGGCATTCCTTGGCTGAAAAGACATAACCCTGACATCAATTGGGAAACGGACACCATAATGATGAATTCCAAACATTGCGAGGAGCATTGTTTTAGATACGCACAGAGTCCTTCGTTTGCTTTGGCATGTGGGGATCGGATAGCCACGGCAGCAGAAAAGGCAGTAACTCTTCCAGAGGTATATCAGGACTATGAAGGGGTATTCGATGAAGTATTGGCCGAAGAGTTGCCTCCACATAGGCCATACGATTGCCAGATTGAGTTAATTCCTGGGGCAGTGATTCCCAAAGGTAGGCTTTATGCGTTGACGGAGCCAGAAAACGCTTACTTAAGAACATATCTAGACAAACTATTGGAATTGGGGTTCATACGCCCTTCACGATCACCGGCGGCATCCCCTTTGTTTTTCATCCCCAAGGACAATGGGGACTTAAGAGCCTGTGTAGACTTTCGAGCCCTCAACGCAGTAACGGTAAAAAACAGATACCCTTTGCCGTTAATTAACGTACTATTGGAACAGGTGAAAAAGGCCAAGGTATTCACCAAGTTAGACTTGAAAGGAGCATATCATCTCGTGAGAATGAGAACAGGGGATGAATGGAAAACGGCCTTCCAGACCAGGTATGGGTTGTTCGAATACCTGGTCATGCCTTTCGGGCTATGTAATGCCCCTGCAGCGTTCCAGTTTTTCTTAAATGACGTGTTGAGAAAAATACTTGATAGACACGTCATAGTGTATATAGATGATATACTCATCTATTCTGAGTCGGAGGACATGCACGTGCAGCATGTCAAATCTGTCCTGAGTATCCTACAACAACACCATCTATACTGCAAACTGTCCAAATGTGACTTTCACGTCACCACCGTAGAATTTTTGGGGGTTATGCTCACCCCTCAGGGGCAGGAAATGGCGGAGAGAAAGATTCAAGCAGTGCGAGATTGGCCGATTCCTCGAAACATCAAGGATGTTCAATGTTTCCTAGGATTCGCCAATTTCTACAGGCGCTTTATCAACCAGTTCTCGAAAGTGGTGGCTCCCATAACCAGACTGCTGAAAAAAGACCAAAGGTTTGGGTGGGATGAGAAAGCCCAGGAGGCGTTTGTAACTCTAAAGGAAGCATTTGTCACTGCTCTAATATTGACACATCCCAATTCCGATATCCCGTTTATAGTTGAGGCAGACGCTTCAGAGGTTGCTATAGGAGCCATTCTTTCACAAAGAAATAAGACCACAGGACAATTACATCCAGTGGCTTTTATGTCACGTAAACTCACGGGGGCAGAACTCAGCTACTGCATTGCAGAAAAGGAACTCTTGGCTATCAAGAATGCATTCACAGAATGGAGACATTTTCTCATGGGGGCCAAGCACGTGGTGACGGTCTATACCGATCACCGTAATCTGCAGTTTATGTCAGCGGCTAGACATCTCACCCCTAGACAACTGAGGTGGATGCTTTTCTTTTCAGAGTTTCATTTCATTATTACTTTCAGGCCCGGAGCGGACAATAGAAAGGCGGATGCCTTGTCCCGTCAATCATCCACGAAGTCATCTGATGCCATGTTAGAAACCCCTATAGTGGACCCTGTCAAGGTGGTCTGTGGTATCCAACCTGATGCCTTTTTGCAGGGCATACGGTATGGGATAAGGACGGACACCTGGAAGAGATGGTTGCAGACACATCCTGAATGGCACTTACAACATGGCTTTCCGATTAATCAAGGGCGATTGTTGATTCCCACTGAATCCTTGCGGAAACAAATGTTCTCTTGGTGTCACAATTCTCCCAGTGCTGGACACGTTGGAGGAGATAAGACCATGGATCTAATTCAGCGTAGATGTTGGTGGCCAACGATAAGAGACGATGTAAGGAGATGGGTGACTGAGTGTGATGTTTGTGCTCGCGCCGTCAGATCACCGTCGTCCTGCAGGGCTTCTGCAGCCAATGCCTACCCCTTCTACTCCGTGGGAGCGTATTTCATTGGACTTTGTGGTAGGTCTACCCAGAGATCAGGGTTGTACAGCCGTGTTGGTAGTCATTGACTATTTGACTAAGATGGGGCATTTCATTGCTTGTCCTCAGGTGCCTACGGCAGGTCAATTGGCACAGCTTCTCATGATCCATGTTGTGCGTCTGAATGGCTTACCAAATGTCATAGTGTCAGATAGGGGCTCTCAATTTACCGCAAGGTTTTGGAAGGCATGGTGCTCCTCTCTTCATATTGAAACGGCTCTGTCCACAAGCTTCCATCCACAGACTGATGGACAGACGGAGCGTCTCAACCAGACATTGAAACAATTCTTGCGATGCTATGTGTCCCAGGGTAAGAATAAATGGGTGGAGCATCTTTGGCTTGCGGAGGTGGCATACAACAATGCGACACATTCTGCCACGAGAGTATCACCTTTCTTTAGTACTTATGGTCATCATCCCCGGTTTCTTCCATTTGTACAGCCTTACACTGAGGAGACGGTGCCTGAAGCCGCCAGGAGGGTTTCCCAACTCAAGATGGTATTGGAGCGTGTACAGGACTCCCTAAAAACATCCAAGGTGGCATATAAGAATACGGCTGACAAAAGACGTCGTCCAGGTCCTTTGTATCAGGTGGGGAATTGGGTGTGGTTGTCCACCCGGAACTTCAGGTTCAGGCGCTACAGTGTGTTTAACCCTCACTTCATTGGTCCGTTCCGTGTTGTGCAACGCATCAACCAGGTGGCGGTGAAGTTGCTGTTACCGAGACATCTGCGTATACATCCCGTTTTCCATGTGTCCCTGCTCAAGCCGGCAGCTGCGGTGGTACGGCGTCTCCCTCCCCCTCTGCTGGTCCCTGAAGGCCTGGAGTACGAGGTGGAGGGTATTCTAGACTCAAGGTGGCGGGGACGTGGCCTTAGGTATCTGGTGGCTTGGAAAGGTTACGGTCCCGAAGAGAACTCGTGGGAGCCTGCATCTGGTGTTCATGCTCCTCGCCAGGTGGCTGCTTATCATCGCCAATTTCCTGAGCGCCCCGGTCCCCTTCGGCGCTCTAGGTGAGGGGGGATGTACTGTCAGATTCTGTCGCGCCTCGCGGTAACAAACGGGTACGGACTGGGTAAAAACTACATGTCCCAGAATGCTCAGCGGTTAGGAGGCGGGGTATAAATTAGACACCACTTCCTGCAGCCGGTGTCGGATATTTTGGTTCGTGACCGCCAGTGTTCCTGTCGTCCTTGAGGTTTGGAGAGAGTTTGTCGAGAGTTGAACCGCTTTGTTTCCCTATTTTGTCCTCCGTTGGAGAGCCTTTATCACCGGCTATTGCGGAGGACGGTCTTTCCGTCGCAGGGTTTACCATTTGCGTGTCTCCGTTGGCGAGCCTCTTTGCATCGGCTCTTGCGGAGGACACGTTTGCTCGACTCCAGTTAGGGGGAGTTGATTCTGATTCCGTTTCCTCCGTTGGCGAGCCTTTTTGCAACGGCTATTGCGGAGGAAACATTTGGTTGTTAAAGAGCGTTATCTACCGATTTAAATCCTCCGTTGGAAAGCCTTCTTGCACCGGCTATTGCGGAGGATTCCCATTAATAGGTCCCAGGCTGGGACGAAGAGTTTTGTTTGATTGCACCTGAACGCACGACTATTCAGGTAACCGTTGTTCTCATTACTTTCGGGTGACGTAACCCTTGTTTAGTTTGCAGGGAGATACTATGTACTGTCATTATTTTTGGAACTCTGGCTACGTTTCTTCAGGACTCTGAGGGAAAGATATCAGGGTATGTAGTATCCTTCTTTACCAGTATAGGTTTGCTATTACCGGGGTCTTATGGGCTGTTCCAATAGTGAGGTTTGTGTTTACAGGGGAAGACAGACACAGGCTGAATTTACGTGTTCTCAGTGGAAGAGAAGTATCTCCTGAGTTAGTGCTGTTCGCTTTCCAGTTACAGGTATAAGACAGTATATCCTGATTGATAGCCATAGTAATAAGAAGACATTCAGGAAAATAGATACCAATCAATTATTTTTTGTTTTCTGTCTTCACAGCTCTCCCTCCCTGCAGTCCCCTTCCTTTCCTTCCTGTTTTTTGCCCTCACCTGATCCTTCTCTAGCCCACAGCTATAACAGCATTCGGGGCTTGGATAGATCTGGAGGTGGCCTACTTATACCACAAGCTGATCCTGAGGACGGAGAGGATAACACATATACATAAACTCAGCACTCTAATCAATTTAAAATTGATTCATAAAAACTTCTCAATGTAGGTCAATTTGAAACACCAGCAAACAAAAAGTTTTTTACTTGTTGTTCAATTTAATATACAAATGGAACATACAGATTTAGGCCATATATTTGGAAGCAATAACATTGTATTTCCACAATGGAAGGCTTGATACAATGATCCTTCTGTCAGACGTTGGACCGGCAGCCGACACGTGTTTAGTTTCAAAGAAACTTTTTCAAGGCTTCAGTAAATAATGGATTAGTTCCCAAAGTATTCCATAAACATTCAGGTCTTCCAGTGGAGATATTCAGTCTCTATTCAAAATAGTATTTTCATCCGGAACGAAAGTGACGCTCCTTGTATTAATCATAGATTGGTCAGCAAAGAACGTCGGGCTATGATATGCCCCTGTCTTTGAGCATTCCGCCGTGCACCGAGGCCGTTGTGAGTAGGTCAAAGCGGAAAAAAACTTTTTGTTTGCTGGTGTTTCAAATTGACCTACACTGAGAAGTTTTTACGAATCAATTTTAAATTAGAGTGCTGAGGTTTATGTATATGTTTTAACACCAACAAAGTACCTAGCTGTGTCTCAGTACAATCCAGCTATTTGTGAATTATGACAAAATATCTGTTTCAAGCCGGAGTCTACACATATCCAGTGCTAGAACACAAAACGTATTGATGGAGCAAGGATTGGCACGTAATGCGAGATGCTTGTATTCAGTCCTCTTGACATAACGGTAATGTACTAATCAACATGTTTTGTCCTATTAATATTGCATTACATTACATCTAAGTGGAGCTTGCAATGTGCTTTTACTAACGATAATCCACTTGCATTAATATGGCCACTACCACGCGGGATTTCTTACTGCACATGTGTGTGTCACACTCACGTGACAAGGACGTATTTTCTGCTATGGAGGAAATCTTTTGCTTCTACGCACTAGAACTAAGATAGCTGCCTGTGTCCTAAAGCATGCATGAAGCTTGCACTGCTGCTTATGCTAAGCTGTTCGTTCTGCCTAATTTCTAATGCAATAGTTAAAATAAAGCAATGAGAAAAGAGTAGAGATAAGTGGTATACAGTACATTCATTTAATCTGTGTTCTAAAACTGTTTCTTTTCTATTTTAACATGTATCGTAATCTTGGGCCTGGGAGGTGCTATTACTCTATCTTGAAACCCCATACTGCGCATGTCAAACTCCAGAAGGAGCTTCAGTAATTTTTTATTGAACCAAAGCCAATCTATCATCACACTAGAAGATGCACCTGGGAACCAGACTTGATGACCCCAAGCGGAAGACAAACTGTTAACATTGTATTACTATAAAAACATCCATTGTTGGGTGGAATAAAAAGTGCATGAGAAAATAAAGTTATGGGCGGGAACGTTAATTTTAATATCATCAAGAAAAGTTTCATTTTGGTATGGTGTGATGACCTCTCCTCATCCTTTTGTCCAATCGAAATTGGGGATCCTTACACTTGCAACATTGGGGGGTGGTACGCTGACCTGGAAAATAGTATAACTAGGGTAGGCTTAGCTAGTTAATTTGTCTGACTTGTCCGAATAGCTGACCTGTCACTGACCCAACGCACTCAATAGGTGATCGGGAGCAGAGGTGCTGGCGGTGCCCTCTGTCAGAAGGTTCGAAACCCAGATCGGGGTTTGAGAGCTGAAATGCTGGCGAAGCACTTTGTCGGAGAAATGGATAACTCTTACTGGGTTCTGGCTGTTAGCTGCAGAGAGGGAGTAACGCAGGCGTTGCAACTTTAACTGCGGGTGTTGGTCTTAGCCCTTGGTGGTCCTGTCCTGATCCAATTTGGCTTTGCCTGTCCTGATTCTGATCTGCACCTGCTTGCCTTTATGGTGCCTGCACTTTCGGGGTTCTGTCCTTTAAACTGACCTGTGGCCAGGGTTAGTTCTTCACACCATTCTAGGTAAATATTCAATATGGGTATGTCATTGTATTTTATTCCTTCTCTCTTCCCCCCTTAATGTCAAATGCGTAAAGACTGTTTTATAAAAACTCTGCATATTTTCACCCTAATCGTTATTTTCCTAATTGAGAATTTTCTATTGTTCAATGCTTGGATTATGACATTTTAAAGATTTTAGATAAAGAGTTTAAACTTTTCCCGAGTTGTGGTTATTTCATGAGTGCAAATATTCTTATTCTATCTATTATTCTAACACCTTTGATCCCTTAGGACTTTAGGTACCGATGACGAAGATTGGTAAGATATTGGTATAGGTCCTAAATGAAGTTTATAAATCACTGATTAGAGTAAGTGCACAGGTTACCTGATTAAATCTCATCATATGTTGTTTATGGGCCCAGGTGAGTATGGTAATCTGAATCGGGTGACCTGCGCGTTCTATCAGTATTTCTTTTGGTAGCAGCATGATGGTTAGGGTTTAGTTAAGATAGGTAGTTAGTTGGTTAATGAAAAATATTTTTGCATATTAAAGATTGTATTATTTATTGTATTGATTTATGTATTAACCAAAATTGTTCATACCTGTTATATGTTTTGTCTGGAATCCCCGGGGGCAGAATAGTGGGTGGTAAATAGAAGCCACACTGCAGTGAAGTCACTTACCTGTAGGAAATAAGTGCATGGTTAGGTAAAACCGGAAGCACTATTTAGGGATTTTCTGTATGAATGTGTGAATAAATGACAGCAAAGAGTTCGCTAGCAAAACTTTTGGTGTGATATCACCTAGAAAGGGTCACACGGAAGGAGTAGCAGGTTCATCTGAGCTTGTTTGGTAGTAAAGGGGGTTGCTGGTGAAACTTTGGCCTTAGTATATCCCAGAAGAGATGAGTCTGAAGAAGTAACAGGTTCTCTAATGCTTGCTAAAGGGTAGTCGGAAGGGCTCTACTCGAAGTATATTAAGAGTAAGCGGAAGGGATTTACTCGTAGTAAGTGAAATATATCTTTTGTTTGATTTAGTCACTCAGGTACAGTGGCGAATGTTTCTACGTTGTTGAATAATACGATCTGCTTTAAAAGTTAAAGAAATTAAGTTTTTGTATTACCTTGCAAAGGAGGGAGTCAGTCACAGAGCTGCACTGACGTCACTCAGAGCCGCGCTGGTATTGGTTAAGACAGCGGGTGTGTAGCTGAAATAAATTGTAAAGAAGGGGTGAGTACAGGAGCGTGAGAACTAGTCTCACGAGAAAAACCGCGCAACTATTGGTTGGAGTTATTTTGAATTCAAAATTTTGATTGGTCACAGAAGAATAAAAGACGCGATGGTATTGGAAATAATTTTGTAAACAAATTGAGAGTTATCCTAAAGATTTACGTTTAAATTATATGTGGCACATAGGTCCGATTGTAGGAGGTAGACCCGATAGGAAATATCTAGGGTTTGCGCAAGAACAGTATATAAGAGTAAGACCTCATATCATGTACGGAGAGAAAAGAAAAATGTAATTCATTAAAAGAATTAAGAATTATTTCAAGAAAGATAAAGCAATTAAAACAAGAGAAGGGATTATAATTCCACCACCAAATACGCCCGCATCATACATGATTGCCGAAAGGGGCTATCACACTTGTGTGTGGTTAGAAAATTGGATGGAGTACACAAAAGATGATGGTGTTTTAGCATTTCCAGAAAATGGTACGTTTAATGGCAGAGTTTTGTACAATTTAAGAACTCGCATGAATGAATTAGATACCAGACCTAGATTAAGGCAGTATGAGGCATTGGAGGAATGGGAAACTGAGGCTTTTGAGCGAGATAAACCCAGAAGTAACAGAAATTGGAGTAAGTTTTATCCCCGATTTCCAAAAGAGACAAGAGACAAACAAATGAAACAATGGAGACAGTCCATGTTAGTGGAAGGATTATATCCTGTAGTAACTTTAGAAGAACCCACTGGAAGTAAAAGGACTGAGAAAACGAAACATTTAAGGATTAGTGGTGAATCGGATGATGATTATTTGGAGGATTTATTAATGAAAAATCCACCACCTTATAATGAGGAACCAAGCACAGTTAATCCAAATTCTCCGTTCCTGAAACCACCTTTGATTCCACAAGTGGTACATGAGACTTCATTAGGAAAAGTACTACAAGACAGGGAAAGAGAAGCTTTAAATAAACAAAGAAGTGAGTTGATTCAGAAAATTTCCCAATTATATGCAAGTCCTGAAGCCCTAACAATTCCGGTAACTATTGGCCCAGTTGTTCCTTTGTACGGAGATAAGCAGGCTAGTCCTAAAACTCCCGTTCTGACTACACCTGTGGTTCAGCCAAGAAAAGAACCCTTAATAGTTGATGATCAAGCGAGTGAATGTGAGTCAGTGATTTCCCTGATGGATTTGCCAATTAGAGAACCAGTGAGTGACTCAATCAGGAAAACTACTCCTATAAATTCTAGAGAAGTACAAATGGAGACATCCCCAGGTACAAGAAGTGCCACAGTAGTAACCCCAGAAGAAATATGGACACGAGAAATAGAGAAACCAAAGTCACAGCCAAAAGTATTGGATATATTTAAATTAAGAGTCGCATTAGAAGAAATGATGGTTGGAAATGTGGGATTGGACAGATTAAATACATTCAGTGAAGATGAATTGTTGTTCATATGCAAAAGTATTACTAGAAATACAAGAGTGTTTCAATAAAAGTTAATGGATATGGCAGCTAATATGGGAATTGACATTGGCAAATCTAAAGTATTACAGAAACCATATCGAGCTGAATTTTCTGACAAATATTTGGAAAATATGAATGTGCCAGGTAGAAAGGTACAGATCAGGGAGCTTATGACATTATTGCAATAATGGGGTGACATAGAAAAATGGAAAACTAGGTGGGCAAAGAAAAAAGAAGAGGCCCGATCAAAACAAACTGCATCCGAATATGTGTTAAAAGAAGCAGACAAGGTGGAAAGATTATGCCCCATGAAAGAGGTACCAGGTGGAGGTTATGTACATGTCCCATTGTCCCGACAAGATATTTTGTCATTTACAAATGACTTCCCTAAACTTCGCGAGAAACCTGTAGAGTGGTACATACAAGTTGAGAGGTTTGTGAAGGTTTCAAAATGTCTTTGGAAAGATTTAGATGGATTATTTGACATTGTTGTTCCTGTGGATTTGTGGACAGAATGTAAAATTGCTATTGATTAGCCTAGTGATGAGTAACCTAGAAATCCAAAGACAGGAGCACCTTTGGATGAAGTTATGAAGAAATACAACCAGGTAATACTCTACCTCAAAGGGAAGGTGCCTGCAAAAGAAACTGATTGAACTAGAATAGATAGAACCACTCAGAATAAAGATGAATCTGTGCAAGCATATTATGAATGCCTGTTACAAGTATTCAAACAGTATAGTGGATTGGATAGTATCGATATGAAAGACATGCCTCATTTCATCTATCTGTTTGTGTCAGGATGAAGGCCTGAAATTTCACAATGGTTTAAAGAGCATAAAATCTGCTGGCAGTCCAAGTCAATTGATGAAATTCTTAAATATGCAAAGTATTGTGAAGACGAACTTGACAATAAACGAAAAGAATGAAAGGAAAAGGTAATGTGGGCACAAGTAAAATTAGCAGAGCAACAGGAACTTCAATTGAGCCAAATGAACAATAACCAGACTCAAGGTGATGGTAATGGGAGTAAGCCAAGGGGAAAATTCAATAAAGAAGAAGCCAAAAAGAAGTTTCCTTGTCACGGGTGCGGCAAATTGGGGCACTGGAAGAACGAGTGTAAGGCTGTGCAAACTAATGATTTGAATCCACAGACGTAGAATGAGATGCCACGGAAACAACAGCAGCAGGTAATAAAAAAACAGTTACCCCTTGCACCTATGCCAAATTTTAGAAGCAAAGCACACAAGAGTGTGGATACCACAAATTGGGAGGGAAGTTAGAGGAGAGACACAGCAACATCACAATTTCTTTTGAGTGATACGTTTTTCAGTGAGGACACCTACTGACGGTGACTGAGAGGGTAGGACGAGGAGTGCGTACTTGGCGCCTCCTTGCCGGTAGATCAGTAAGGTCCATACATTGTAGGAAAAGTTGAAGGAAATAATGTCCCTTTCTATTGGACACTGGTGCTACCCGTTCTACTGTGAGAACAGTAGACGTTCCAAACCTACCACTCTCGGGAGAAGCGATCCAAGTAGTGGGCGTTTCTAATAAACAAATTAGTACCCCAGTTACAGAACCAATGGAAGTTAGAATAGGCAATTTTAAAGAAACGCCAGATTTGTTGTGTGTGATTCAAGTCCAGTGAACTTGTTAGGCAGAGACTTGTTGTGCAAAATGAATTGCACCATCTTTTGCACCCCAAGTGGTGTTGAAATTCAGACCCCAGATGAAGACGGAATCTATAAATTAATGTTAGCAAAACAAGAAATAGAGAATAAAAAGTTAACTGTAGAAGACCTACCAGAAGAATTACAACATACTGTAAATCCTAATGTATGGGATTTCACAGGAAAAGATATAGGAATAATGGCAAATGTCGATCCGATAAAAGTGACAGTAAAAGAAGGTGCAGTTTACCCAAATATTCGACAGTACAAAATGAGCCCAGAAATAAAAGCAGGTGTTGCAGCAGAAATAAAGCGTTTGGTTGAAACAGGCATTTTATAAGAAATAATGAGCAGTCCATGTAATTCGCCCATTATTGGCATAAAGAAACCAAGTGGGAAGCATAGGGTCGTACAGGACCTCCGAAAAATCAATACAATTGTTGTCCCATGCTGTCCAGTTGTGCCAAATCCTACAGTAATTCTGTATCAGATACCGTGGGAAGCTGGATGGTTCACCGTAATAGATTTGTGTCATGCGTTTTTCTCGATTCCATTGCACCCAGATAGCAAATTTCTTTTTTCTTTTGAATTCGACAGTCATGTGTACGTCTGGAACCGCGTTCCTTAGGGGTATACAGAGAGCCCATCGATTTTTAATCAGATTTTGAAAAAGTGCCTTGAGTCTTTGGTGCTGCCCGGACAGTCAGTTCTGGTCCATTATATAGACGACCTATTGGTGGCGTCTAAAACTCAAAATGACTGTGTTGTTGATACCATTGCTTTACTGAATCATTTAGGTAAAGGAGGACATAAAGTGTCACCTGAAAAGTTGCAATTTTGCACAACATCAGTGAAATATCTTGGGCACCAGATAGAAAGAGGTGTCAGAAGGGTTACCTCAGAAAGAATCAGAATAATCAAAAACATTAATCTACTTCAAACTCAGAAAGAAATCAGAATGTTTCTCGGAGTTGTAGGTTACTGCAGGCAATGGATTGTGGGATTTGCAGTCCTAGCAAAACCATTGATACAAATTACATAGAAAAGAGTAAAAGACCCAGTAGAATGGGATGATGAAAGCATGACTGCTTTCTTGAAATTACGTGAATGTCTGTGTACAGCTCCAGCATTAGGGATGCCTGACTATTCAAAAGATTTTGCACTATTCTGCGATACACAAGATAATTGTGCACTTTCAGTTCTGACCCAAACTCACGGTCTGATGAGACGTTCTATGGCATATTTTTCTTCCACATTAGACCCAGTGGCTTCTGCATTGCCAGGATGCCTGAAAGCAGTAGCTGCAATCTGCATGAGCCTTGAGCAAAGTGAGTCCATTATTATGGGACATCCAGTGACAGTGTATGTTCCACACGCAGTTGTGATTTTGTTAACAAGGACCAAGACTCAGTACCTAACTCTTAGTCGGCTTTCTAAGTATGAGCGAATCATTGTAGGTGCAGGAAACGTCACCATTGCCAGGTGTAATATTCTGAACCCAGCAACACTGCTACCTGATTCACACTTTGCAGAAGTGAAGGGAGAAGTTGAACATGATTGTATCGACTTGACTGAATACAGTACAAAACCACGTCCAGACATAAGAAAAGAGTCATTAATTGATTCTGAATATGAACTATTTGTAGATGGTTCATGCATGAGACATGAGGAAGGAGGTTTAAGTGCTTCCTAAGCAGTATGTACTTTGGGGGGTCCTGTTGAAGCATCCTATTTACCTGCAGTCAAGTCTGCACAAGTAGCTGAATTGGTTGCATTAACAAAAGCCTGCAAATTTGAGAAAAATTGGAAAGTAATCATATACACTGATAGCCAATATGGTTACGGGGTTGTGCACGATTTTGACCAGCTCTGGATGCAAAGGGAGTTTCTGACTTCTTCAGGTACTCCTATTAAAAATGGTCATTATGTAAAAGATTTGATTGAAGCAATCCAATTGCCAAAAGAAGTGGCTGTGGTCAAGTGTGCTGCTCACCAATCTGGAAATGACAAAGTGAAAGCTGGTAACCGATATGCTGACCAGTTAGCCCAACATTGCGCAAAATTTAATATGGCTATAAACAAGAAAATCGAAGTGGGTGGAAACAGCTGCCAACTTATGTTGCTTGAAGGTGTGAGAACGTGGGAAGAAGTGAAAGACTTGCAAAATGAAGCAGAACCAAAAGAAAAGGAAGAGTGGAGGAAGATAGGTTGTCAGAGAAGGGTTGAAGATGGTGTCATTGTTTACCCTGATGGTAGGCCTGCGTTACCAGACTGTTTGCTTTCTCCTATGGCTAGGATGTTCCACGGAGATTCCCATTTGGGGCGAGATGCCATGATACGTTTGTTCAGACAGTCATGGTTCAATGCGAAATTCAGGAACATAGCAGAAGCACTTTGCCATAAGTGTTTAATTTGTCAACAAATGAATCCTGGAAAGAAAACTGTAGTGTTACCAGGAAAGATTGGGAAGGCAGAGGGTCCTTTCATACGATTGCAAATTGATTTCATTCAGTTACCCCTTTGTCGAGGAATAAAATACATTCTTGTCATTGTCTGCCTATTTTCAAAATGGGTGGAAGTTTACCCCACATGTAGGAATGATAGCATCACTGTAGCCAAACTCCTACTCAGAGATCTCATGCCTAGGTTTGGTTTTCCAGTAACAATTGAATCAGACCGACACTGTCATTTTAATAATGAAATAATTGGCCTAATCTGTGAAGCATTCAACGTTAAGCAAAAGCTGCACTCTGCATACCGCCCAGAGGCTTCTGGAGTGGTAGAACAACTGAATGGCACAATCAAGTCAAGAATGGGAAAGATGTATGAATCTACCCGATTAGAGTGGCCAGATGCTTTACCTCTTGTTCTGATGGGACTCAGAAGTATTTCAGACCGGAACACAGGCTTGAGTCCTCATGAAATACTAATGGGAAGAGCAATGAGGCAAGCATGGGTGCCAGGACACAAGCTGATAAATATATCTGATGATTTAGTACTGGAGTAATGCAAAGAACTGGCTGACCAAGTGCGTTCTATCTCTCACCAGGTTGGGGAAGACGCTGTCGCCAGACAAGCAACTCCAGCACATGACCTGAACCCAGGTGATTGGGTAGTGTTAAAGAAACACATTCAAAAATCTTGCCTTGCGCCAAGGTGGGGAAAACCACGTCAAGTAATTCTGGTTACACCCACAGCTGTAAAGTGCGAATGAGTTCCACACTGGATCCATGCAAGTCACACAAAAAGAGTGACTGAACCTGATGAAACTGAAGCTGAAGGTTGTACAGCTGAGGGGTCTCAAGATATCGATCCTGAAGTAGCTGAAGAGGAACAACCAAGCACCAGTCAAGATGATTGGATTCCAGTAGTTACGATACCTGCAGAATACGTGAGAACCAGAAGTCAGACTTACCTAGACAGTCAGAGTGATAGTGAGGACGAGATAGGTCTAGAAGAACGTGCTCAGATTACAGAAATCCAAGCCAGTAGTAATTCTGAGGAGGAACAGATAAGGAAAGGTCAGAATACTCAGACAAAGGACACTCCACCAAGAACTCTTGAGCCTGAGGAGGGACAGATAGGTAATAGGGCGAGAGCTCAGGTAGAAGAAAATCAAGGGTTCGAAGAGCTTGAGCAGGGCCAGATAGGAGTAGAAAAATGTGTTCAGGAAGAAGAAGGTGAATTAGATCAAATTCAAATTCAGCAGATACCTGAACAAGGCCAGATTAGTAACCAGGCAGAAAAAACAGAAATAAGACCTGGACCTAGTCAGATAGAGAGGGAAAGAGAAGACAGCATTGAAATATATCTGCAACAACTGAATGAAAATAAGAGAGCACTGGAAGAACGCCAGAGCACAGAGCCAGCTAAAAGGCTCAGAAAAGGAGACAAGTGGCCTAAGTTTGTCAAAAGACTGAGATTTCGACTAAAAACAATAAATGAAGAACCAGAACAAGTACATGAAATAACAAGTCAAACTGAACAATCTTCAGTACAACCAAGAAGGAGAAGTCCACGACTGAAAAGGCTGAATACCAAATTCAGAGGCCCTGAATGGACTTACATTGTCCTTGAAGATTTCAAAAACTTAGAAATAAGTGCTGAAAGTGATGACGAATTGATTGTTGATCAGACTGACGGAGAAATGAGATCCACTTGAAAGATTTCACAGGTTAAAAGACTGTGTAAAAGCTACAAAGAGGGGTTAAGTCTCCTTGGTCAGAAATGGCTGATCATACTGTTAATGGAAGACCAAAAAGAAACTGTTTAAAAACATGCTGTAGAATATGCACGTGTGGTATAGTGATAGTACTCATAGTATGGTTAGGACTGACAATAGCTATTCCTTACATAATGAGTAGGGACATGAAGAATAACACTAGTGAGCCTGAAACTATAGATACACCTAGAAGAATAGATACACAAGAGAAAGCACTTAGCATTAAACAACAGAAGGTAGATTTAGAAGCATCAGATGAGGAAGGACTACATTATACTAGAATTAAGAACAGAACTCACTTAAATGTATTTGCAAACCTATTAGTACACTATGTAGAAGCTATGGAAATAGAAGATTGCTATGTTTGTATGAAGTTTCCTACTTCGGTAGCAGAAGGTGTGACTTGCCACCATTTACCACTAACATATGGTATTTCATGTAGCATTTTAGCTAGTTTATTCTATAAGAAAGGACCTTTGCAGTATTATTATTCTAATTCAGATGTGATATTTTCTGAACTTCCTATACGTAGTAACCTGAATCCTGTACATACTAAGAGTGATGTAACACGTTATATGGAGGAATTTTTTCTGATTGTAGGTACAATAGATATATCTGAAGCACACAAGAATAATTTAACATGCTTATTACAAGAAAAAGAGAAAATATTTTTGAATATCGTTGAGAAAAGGAGAGAGAATTTCCAAAGAAAGGCGAATGATAAGAATCATAAAATTCCTAAATGGGCTGAAAACAAAGGGTTCACCCCAAATGGCAAGACTCATGCTGCTATGCTGCTGGATTTCAAAAAGAAGGGGAAACTTGGTCTCCACAGAGAAAGAACAAGTTATTATAGCAATATTTTCATTGGTTCCAGTGAATGTGAACACTATTATAAGGTAATTGGGGGTTGGGGTTTCAGAGATGGAACTGAACCTGTGTTTCCTGGAATTTATTATTATTATTTTTTTTAATTTTTGGAAAACCTTTATTGCACTGTATCAAAAAACAAGTACGGGCCTACAACCATCCGGCCGGCCTCGACATCTGTTGAAGCACATTAGCAAGCAATATGGCAACTCGGTAGCATCTCAAGTTAGAATACAAGCAGCCTGGGTTACACTGGAAATACGTGGACTACCGAGAAGAAGGAGAATTTAAGGTTTAATTTTGCAGTTTTTGTAAAGCATATCAGAGTATTAAACGGTAGAAAGGATCAAAGTTCACACAATCCGTCCAAAACAGAAGTGGGCGACGTCCAACAAAGAAAGAGCAAGCAATAAAACAGAATCAAAATGGCGGCACAATAATATCATATAAGGATTAATAATCGCATAGCATGTTGCGTGCCAGACACCACCCACCCCACTTCGACTCATTCCATTGACCCAAGGAAAAAAGGAAAAGGAAAGGAATTGGAGAAAAAGAGAGAAAAAAATAAGGCCCATAGAAACTGAAACGGACAAAAAGAAAATCCCCTCCCCCAAGCCCCCACCCTACACGCATGCAGAGGCTACGGCCTACCCCCAACCCCCTCCCCCCCCCCCTAGCAGTGCGCCTGTCGCCCAAAAAAGAGTACCCGAAATAAAGAAAGAAGAGAAAGGAAGAAAAAGGTATACCTGTAAAACCGGAAGAGGGCCAAACTTATGTGTCCGAAAACAACCCAAACTGTATATCCTCGGCCACCCCACCCCCAACCCCGAGTGGAAACATAACCAACGTCTGGCTCCCCGTCTACCCATCACAATCCCAGCAAAGCAGTCCACAAGAAGTAAAAAGGAAAAACATCTTCAACCTTGTCCCTTTCGGTCCAATGTGCCGATGAGGTGCAATAGCAAAACAGCCTTCCAGAGTAGGGTAGACAGTCGCAGGGACCACAACAGGACAAGGCGCTGTCCACCAATATCCGACCAATTCAATGCCATGTGGTCCAAGAGAGTACAAAGAGGGGCAGTGCACCGCAACAAACCTCCAAAGTCAAACCGCCGAAGCGTCAGCAGCATGCCCAGGTCACAATAGCAAGAATCGCCAGCAGATCCCGAAGAAGGTGCAAAACATGGCACCCAGAGGCGAGTCCCCAGCCGTTGTATCAGTCCAGGAGTCTCGCACCTCTCCACAGCTGTAGCAGACAGGGTCGCGGCAGTGACCAGTTCTCGCACCTCAAGCGCCTCCATGTACCTCTGGATAGGCAGCTCTCCATAATCGGGCCCAGGGTGTGGCGAAGCGCTCCGCAGACGGACGCTAGCTCGACCAGTAGAGGATAGCGTGGGCACAATGGCATCTAATCGGCTCCCCAGGTCCCGGGCGTTGTCACTCAAATCAGGTCGCAAGGTAGCCAGGGCGCTGAGAATATCTCTGATTTTTAAGGGCAGCTCAGGAGAGGAGGATGCTGTATCTCCATGCATACGGGGCTCGAAGACGTGTGGCAAACCTCGAGCCCATCCACCGACATCTTCTTCCAGCAGCCCGTCATCCCATCGGCGCCCCGACAAGCACAGCCAGGTCTTGGGGACAGGGGCAGCACACTCCATACTGACGCTACACACGGTTGTAGTGCGGCGTCGACTGTTGTAAGCGCCCTCAGCAGCAGGTCGGGCCGTCAGTTGCAAGCATAAAGCACTCGGCTCAAAATGGCCCCCTGCACAACACCGGAGAATGAAAGCGTGCAGAGTCATCCAGGGGGAAGGATACAAAAGTATCACTGGTAGCCGCGATATCAAGCCAGCGCGGAGATGAAAAGGATTGAATGTCACACTGTTGCGGAGAACTCGGTGCAGCAGCCGCTCTCTGCCGGCCGACTCCGCCCTGCCTTCAGTGGCCGCTGTTATCGTAGCCGGGGCCGGCCGCCCCTGAGAACAAAGACCCGGTCGCCGCCATTAAGCACCAGAAAGGAGACAAGGACGTTTTGCCACTACTGTCGCAGGGAGCACGCCGGGGAGCACACCGTTGGATGCAGCATCGCTTCCCAAGTCCGATACTACGACGAGAGTACAGGATAGGTTGCAGGATAAGTGGCGGTACGGAAGGAAATCAAGCGGACCGGCGGAGCCGAGGGTTTAGGCGGCCATCATGGTTGCAGGCTAGGCTCCTCCTCCCTGGAATTTATTTTTAATGCGGAAACAAAGTTTATTACAAATTGCCTGATCATTGGTAGGGGAGCTGTTATTTTGGAATAGAATTCCCAAAGATATATCATGTAAGCAAAATCACTGGAAACAATGAAGAAACTAATGGATTAATATGTAGCAAAAGAGCTAGTTTTGGATAAATAGTAGGTGATATATTTAGTGCATTGATACGTACAGAGTGAGGGGCTCTGAATACGTAAAGAATTTGCAAATTGTCAACAGTAGTGGATCGGTTATCAACTGATACTGCTGGAGGGTTTTTAATGGTCAATACCGAATTAGTTGCAATCAGATCAATGGTTTTACAAAATCGACTTGCTATTGATACATTATTAGCAAAAGAGGGCGGAGTCTGTAGAATGTTGAAAGCGCAACATTGTTGCACTTACATACCTGACAGAAGTGTTGAAATTAAAAGGTATGTGAGAAATATTACTAATTTGGAAAAATAGTTTAAACCACTGGAGGTTGAAAGTGCATGGAAGAGACTTACCAATTGCCTCTCCTCTATAGGTAGTTGGCTTTCTAATGTAGGAAATAGTTTTGTAGGTAGAATACTGATGCCAATGGTGGGAATAGGCCTACTGATTTTAGGGATAATATTTTGTTGCAAATGTCGTAAGCAAAAAAAGACATATACAGTAAATAAGGGAAAAAGAGAAATATTGATGAACTTGAATTAGAAGAGTTGAATGGAAATATATACAAGAAAATGAAAAACTTCCACACAAATAATGAAAAGAAACAAAATAGAAAGTTGGAAGAGATTGAGTTTGGAGAAATGTGAAAAGTTGGCATCTGTTTCATTAATTGGTGATGATATAAAATATCATCAAAGAGGGGATTGATGGAGCAAGGATTCGCACGTAATACGACTTGCTTCTCTCGACATAACGTTAATATACTAATCAACATGTTTTGTCCTATTAATATTGCATTACATGACATCTAAGTGAAGCTTGCATATGTGCTTTTACTAACGATAATCCGCTTGCATTATTATGGCCCTGCTACGCGGGATTTCTTACTGCGCATGCGTCTGTCACACTCCTGTGACATGACGTACTTTCTGCTTTGGAGGGAATCTTTTGCTTCTGCGCACTAGAACTAAGATGGCTGCCTGTGTCCTAATAAATAGTAGAGGCCCAGCCCCACATGGGCGACACATAAGTTGTTTCTGGCAATAAACTGTTCAATTCATTTTCTCATTTGCATATTCAAATAAACTTTTATATTTCCACAAAATTATTGAAGGAATTTTACATCCAAAATACTTTTCAGTTACATGTAAACAATTCCATATATTACGTACAGTATCACAATGTACACTATAACTTCACATCCAATGCATTTCGAGACCTTAGTCTCTTCTTCAGGAGTATAGCTGCAAAAGAAAATATATCATGAGACCAAATCATTCACAAAAAACTTCATTCAAAAGATTCTGCTCTATTCAAATCAGTTAATCATGCCCAATCACCAACACCTGTGTATCACGCCAAATCAAGCCAAAACTTACTTGAAGTCCTTAATGCTTTCCTACAAGAAACAACTGCAAAATAAACAACAAAATAAACCAAAGTCCAAAAAACGACTTCTAGCTCAACTTAAATTCATGTTAAACCAGATTCTATGTACCTTTGTTTCTCTGAGTGAATTCTAGTCAAGATGGGACGATCGCTGACTTCCTCTGTGTTACTGACGCTGTAATATTATATAAACCCTTGTCAAAATCACACAACCCGGCGAACACAGGAGCAAGATAAATGTTAAACATGCTCTTACCTAGAATGATGCTCGGATAGTTTTTAAGCCAAAGTGACGGTTCTAGGATAGTCTACGAGTAAAGGTAAAAGAACGGTCTGTTATCAACCCGATATCTTGAGGTTCAAAGCATCAGATATTTCAACCTTCTGGGTAGCTTTCTTACCTATAAGTTAGTGTTCAGCTACCGTAATCATCCGTTCCTGACGCTATCGACAGACGCCATTCCGAGCTTCAGGTATTGAAATAATCCTTCTGCATCACATGATCCGGGGTCTTAGGATCATAAAGCTGAAAAGCGGACTGGGTGTAAGTACGGAGCTCAGTATAAAGCACAAAGTGCTTCGATATGTATATTTGATATTTTAAATCGAAGGAATCAAGAAAACGGGTCTAATTCGTGTAATAATATGCATGAAGCAAGATGTAGATATAATTACTATTTTCGCGAGTGTGTGGTAAATATTTGATTTACCGTCTTAATTTCTATGCAGGTAAGTATTTAAACAAAAATAACTCAATCGGAAAGAAAGACGCAGAGTCCGTGGTGTTAGAGTTCTTAGGGGTTTTATTCCTTAAAAAGGAATGGTTCTGGTACCGGATATCGGGTTCCTGACACCACTGGGGTGCAGGAAGGGATAGAGCATACTTTATTGACAAGACATAACTTTTATACTTAAACCATATAATGAATACCAATACAGTAGGCGTAACAGCTGAGAGAAACAAGATAAAAACACACACGTGTTAGCAATACGTAATCAAAAAGGCGTGAACTAGGCGTGAACATAGAGGTGTGTGCAAGAAACGTCACATGTAAGTGTCACAAGTAGGTGGGTACAAAGCAGAATTTTGCAATGTCAGCAGAAACCTGAGGCCTGGATGCGCACGCAGCTGCATGACGTGTGATTGACGTGGAGCTGGAGGGTGCAGGGGACTTGACATTTACACTAACGGAAAGAGACAGAAGTCTGGCATGTCAGATCAACTCGTACCTATATCATATCTAATATCTGATGTTTGGGAACCATATTATCTAGAGGGAAAGGTCTCTTGGGCAGAGGCTATTCTATACTGACTGTGAGTGCGTGTATAAGCGTCTACGTGTCTGCATGAGATGCGAGGGGGCATGGGCCTACCATGGTAACAGAAGCTATGAATTACTTGCACGGAGACAGTGAGGCCGGGCCCTTTGCTCTGCAGCTAGAAGGATGTTTACTTAAACTAGTAGGCAGGAATGTATGTTTGAGGAGCGGAGCAGATAATTCGAAGGTTGAATACAGTCTTGGCAGGCAGCAGGCTAAGCTAAGCGCCGTTAGCCGCGCAGGGAGTAAGGCAGAGGTCACGGGTACAGAGGCAGCCCAGGCTGAGGCGTTCAGAGTCAGAAGGCAGGAAAAGGCTCGATGGCAGAATTCAGAGGCCTACTTCGCCAGAGCTGAAAAACGTGTAAAGTACACCACAAAAAGACGTTGGCATGGCATACCTAGGAACGGAATATTCAATCCGTTCAGGGTGGATCTGAAAGAGGACATGTTAACGTTGGACGCAAATGTATTTGCGTCTTCATAGCTGGCACAGGAGGGAAGTTACATGCACTTTAAGCTCGTACATGGAGACGGTGGGGTACACGTTAGGGAACATTTCTTGACCATAAAATTTATATTTCCTCATTCCCTCCTTGTTCCCTACGGACCCTTCATGATATATCGATCCTCATGAACCGATCAGTCTGTTCTTGTAACATCATTTGCTCTTCTTTCTTCTTTTCGCGTTTTGAGTGAAAACTGGAATGTGGAATACAAGATGTGGCGCACAGACCACAAATCGCTGGCCCACACTGTAGGCACAGGCAGCAACTGAATACTATAACAAGGGCAATGCCTAGGAAGGATAGGATCTTCCATCCCCAAGCGGTCAACGTTGTCCAGAACCAACCGGACCAAGTCCAGGTGCCTGGATTCTGATGTATCAAACTTGCAATTTTATGAAGACGTGTAATAGCTTTATATACCGTTGGCACGTTTTCTGGAATGAAAACACAGCAACTTGAC
This sequence comes from Lissotriton vulgaris, assembly GCF_964263255.1. Taxonomy (NCBI): domain Eukaryota; kingdom Metazoa; phylum Chordata; class Amphibia; order Caudata; family Salamandridae; genus Lissotriton; species Lissotriton vulgaris. Next base: position 316,108,538 of record NC_141695.1, read on the forward strand.
CCGATGACCTTACAAGCTCCACCCCTATCTGCTAGGATGACGTCAATAACAAGACGATTTTGGAGAACAACAACCCGCATGGCAGATTGCTCCTCTGTTAAGTTACCTAGGGCGGAGGTAGTTTCATTCACTACTGCTTCGAGGGTTCTAGTTAATCTTCGTATCAGTTTACTATTAAAAACGGTACCTAAGTAGGGGAAGAAACCTTTATTGAAGTCTGTGTATTGCTCCCATGCCGTTTCAGTATAGTCGACAATCGGGAGATCTCTTCGGAGTCTATTCTTTACTAGATTTGTATTTCTGTGATAATCAGGAGGGGCTAGAAAAACAGGTGGCAGAAGGAATGCAATGTAACAGGTACCATCCCAATCTGGAGGTAAGCGTATGTATGCGGTATGGCCACAAACAAAGTAGGAATGACGAGTAGCTCTAAAGGAAGACTTGCCTTGGTCACTGAATTCGACCACAGTAGTACATTTACTATGACCTAAGTGTACTGAACCCTTCTTTCTGACACATAAGTCGCCTGTGACTGGTAATACTGACATAGCAGGGAGAACTGGTGCAGCTTCGGATTCAACAGTAAGAATCATAAGGTTAATTGTATAATTACCTAATCCATATACTTCATTTTCTAGATCAGTTCCTATTCTAGTGGGAAGTCCCTTTTTGTCGGGATAACAGGCGTTAAGCAGAACTAAGTTCAAGTTTCCCCAAACCCAATTTCCTTCGAAGACAGCAATATCAGAATCTAAGGAATTAATTATTCTAAACCATGCTCCACATGAGCCATTGTGTGTGAACGGATACGGAAAGAGGGGCAGAACTCCCTTGTATTTCTGATAGGGAGGGAGTCGGCCACATATCCAACAGTTTGTAGCATTATTAGTCTGATGGGAGTGATGTAACATACTAATGAATGTGTTGTTGCGCAGCGCAAGTCTGTAAGATAATTCATGAGGGTGTAATTCGCTAAAAGAATGTTCGGCAGTGACATTGTAAGCAGAGTGTTCACGCTTGAAGATAGGGTAGTATATAGGCAGCAGTATACTGGCAACAATAATCAAAAGACTTAGAAAAAACATAACCAATAATGTCACTATACAGTGACTACGGAGTGATTTACAATATGCATGTTTCTTGAATTTTCTCTCTCTCTCTCTATCTCGATCTAGGGGATACATGTCAGAAACTAATTTAACCGATTCACCTAGGGGAGGACTTAAACAATTAAACTGTCTGACTTGCTAGACCGTAGTTTCTTTTTGTACTCCTCTTGGGGAGTGCTCTCTCTCTTGGGAACTTTAAAGTCACTAGTATCGAGGCAGTCCTTTGAGGGGGTGGAAGAGTCAGTCTTTGGCAACAGTTCATTAAACTTCTTAATGTGACTTGTATGGATCCATCCTTTTCGGCCTTCCACTTTAATTGCGGTTCTCGTGGTCAGAAGGACGATCTTCGGCTCCTTCCAGCGGGGCTCCAGCGGGCTTTTCCTGTCGAAGTTACGAATCAACACAGTGTCTCCTGGACGGACATCGTGTGGCTTTACATCAGTGTTGTCAGGAAAGGCTGCGGCAACCTGTGAACGACATGATTGGAGTGCAGACATCAAGGAGGCAAGGTAATCTGTCAGCATATTACAATCAACATCGGTTATTTTCTTAGGCATGGGCGTCCCCCACATATTTGGCGGTCGGCCAAAGACCACTTCATACGGGGATAGTCCTGATCTCGAATGGGGGACCATTCTCATATAGAACAGTGCAACTGGCAGGGCGACTATCCAGTCGACCCCTTTCTCTTTGCATATTTTAGCTAGACGTGTTTTCAGTGTCTGGTTATGCCTTTCTACAAGGCCAGCTGCCTCGGGATGTCTGACGCAATGGAATTTCCACTGGTATCCTAGCAGGAGTGAAACTTGCTTCATGAGCTCGGACGAGAATGGCTGTCCGTTTTCTGAGTACCCGATACGAGGCAAGCCGTACCGTGGGAAGAATTCACGAACCAGCTGCCTGGCAGTGGTCGGGGCAGTGTAATCTGGGACTGGATATGCTTCGGTCCAACGGGAAAGTGCACAAACAACTACGAGGACATACTTGAATCCTCGACAACGGTCCATCTGGATATAATCCATCTGGAGGACTTCAAAAGGGTGATCGGGAGGATGAAATCCACCTTGCTCTACAGGGACGCTTTTACCTGGATTGAACTGACAACAGATCATGCAAGTACGCACTTTCTGTTTTGCTGCTGCTCGTAAATGTTTGTTGTACCAGAGGTTCTGTAAACTGTCTAACATAGCTTTTTCTCCTAGGTGTGCTGGACTATGTGCTGTATTTATTATGACTTGAACCATAGAGTCGGGGAGAAACCATGTAGATTTTCCCTTCGTCATCCATCCCTGATCTGTCTGGATCCCTCCTAGTTCAGTCCATTTCTTGATTTCATCTGGAGTAGCATGTGTCTGAATATCGATTACATCTAGTGTGGGATCCCTAACTGTCATACACTGTGTTGGCACTATTGTCTTTGTCACATCAGTTGTCTGGGTGTGAGTCAATGCTGTATGTTTTGCTGTTTGGTCTGCCAGGTCGTTACCCTGGGAAATGGAGTCTGTAACTTTAGTATGTGCTTTACACTTCATGATGGATATGCCTGAAGGCAGATGTATTGCTTCTAATAGTGCTTGAATGAGGGGACCGTGTTGGATCTTGGCACCGTGAGAGGTCAAGAAACCTCGTTCTTGCCATAACACTCCGAAGTCGTGTACGACTCCGAAAGCATAACGTGAATCTGTGTATATGTTAACATTTCTATTTTTGGCTAGTATACAGGCTCGGGTCAGAGCAATAAGCTCTGCTGCTTGAGCGGACAGTGTGTCTATACGATGTGTTTCTTTAACTTCAGTTTCAGTGGTCACTGCATACGCGGCCACTAATTCTCCTGTGTTTGTTCTCATACATGAACCATCCACGTAAAGTGTCAGGTCTGGATTTGTCAGTGGAACATCTGTTAAGTCTCGTCGGGGCTTTGTTACTACATTAATGATCTCTATACAATCATGCGGGGCTGAATTTGTCATACTCGAAGGTAACAATGTTGCAGGATTCAGAATGCTGCAGCGTCTGATTTCTATGTGTGGCTGGAATAGCGTCAATTCATAGCCTGTCAGTCGTGCTATAGTCAAGTGTTGAGTCTGGGTTCGGTTTAGAAGAACCTCTACAGAATGTGGAACTTGTACTGTTAATGGATGTCCTAAGACAATTGAGTCGCTCTGTCTGATTGCTAGGGCTGTCGCTGCAACTGACTTTAAGCACGCAGGGAGCGCCTGGGCTACTGAATCCAATGTACTTGAAAAATAAGCACAAGGCTTATGTGAACCTGCTTGATCTTGAGTGAGGACAGACAACGCTGTACCATCACGTTCTGTGACAAAAAGTGTAAAAGGTTTGCTGTAACATGGTGTCGCTAAAACTGGTGCTTGACATAAAGCTTTCTTTTTCCATAGCGCTTCTTCTACCTTCACGATGCACTCGGCATCCCATGTTCCTGTAACGGGCCATCTGTGTCTCTCGTCTAGATGTTTAGTATAATCGGCCCATAAATCTAGATACAATATGGCATCTAAGCCATGCTTATGGTACATAAAATTTCCAGGAGTGTCCCTAGGGGGGATAGGAATTTCTTCCTCTAGTATCCCTTTCCTAGTTCCTATCTGTCTTAGTTTATTAAAAAACGGCATCTTGTTGCTTAGTACTGGATACTCGATACTTGTTTCTTACTCTAAACACAGCTAATTACACAAAACACAATAATGTACATCAAACAGTCACTCATACCACGACATTAATCACATGAAAACATTTTGAACATATATCACTACCCTTGATATTAGATGTACTGCTAAACAGCACAGATACACTGTCGAAAACAGTGCAAGAACTTGAATAACTGATATACTGCTAAACAGTACAGATACACTGTCTAAAACAGTGCAGACCGCGTTTGTGTACCCAAACACGTCTTTACCGGATACATAATAATGCACCCGTCTAGATACGTCCCAGCAATGGTACTCACCGGGAAGCACGGAAACAGAAGGCCTCGGAAAACTCGACTGGACTGGACTCGACTCGACTCGACTCGACTCGACACGTGGATACTTCGGAAACTGGTGGGCCTCTTGACACCTCGGACCTTGCTTCTTTCGGCTAGGCTCTGGTCGGGATCCTCCGCACTCCTCACCGCCTCGTCTGGGTGCTGATCGCAGTCTCTGTCACCTCCGTGGGCCAGAGGGAGATACAGGAAATCCTGCGGTTACGTGTAATTGTCCGTCTTGACTTATGGCAGGGGGCAAAGGTTGCAACGCACCAACCGGCGCGTAAGGTGGGGGAGGGGTCCCTGTTCGGGCACCAAAATAATGTGGTAAATATTTGATTTACCGTCTTAATTTCTATGCAGGTAAGTATTTAAACAAAAATAACTCAATCGGAAAGAAAGACGCAGAGTCCGTGGTGTTAGAGTTCTTAGGGGTTTTATTCCTTAAAAAGGAATGGTTCTGGTACCGGATATCGGGTTCCTGACACCACTGGGGTGCAGGAAGGGATAGAGCATACTTTATTGACAAGACATAACTTTTATACTTAAACCATATAATGAATACCAATACAGTAGGCGTAACAGCTGAGAGAAACAAGATAAAAACACACACGTGTTAGCAATACGTAATCAAAAAGGCGTGAACTAGGCGTGAACATAGAGGTGTGTGCAATAAACGTCACATGTAAGTGTCACAAGTAGGTGGGTACAAAGCAGAATTTTGCAATGTCAGCAGAAACCTGAGGCCTGGATGCGCACGCAGCTGCATGACGTGTGATTGACGTGGAGCTGGAGGGTGCAGGGGACTTGACATTTACACTAACGGAAAGAGACAGAAGTCTGGCATGTCAGATCAACTCGTACCTATATCATATCTAATATCTGATGTTTGGGAACCATATTATCTAGAGGGAAAGGTCTCTTGGGCAGAGGCTATTCTATACTGACTGTGAGTGCGTGTATAAGCGTCTACGTGTCTGCATGAGATGCGAGGGGGCATGGGCCTACCATGGTAACAGAAGCTATGAATTACTTGCACGGAGACAGTGAGGCCGGGCCCTTTGCTCTGCAGCTAGAAGGATGTTTACTTAAACTAGTAGGCAGGAATGTATGTTTGAGGAGCGGAGCAGATAATTCGAAGGTTGAATACAGTCTTGGCAGGCAGCAGGCTAAGCTAAGCGCCGTTAGCCGCGCAGGGAGTAAGGCAGAGGTCACGGGTACAGAGGCAGCCCAGGCTGAGGCGTTCAGAGTCAGAAGGCAGGAAAAGGCTCGATGGCAGAATTCAGAGGCCTACTTCGCCAGAGCTGAAAAACGTGTAAAGTACACCACAAAAAGACGTTGGCATGGCATACCTAGGAACGGAATATTCAATCCGTTCAGGGTGGATCTGAAAGAGGACATGTTAACGTTGGACGCAAATGTATTTGCGTCTTCATAGCTGGCACAGGAGGGAAGTTACATGCACTTTAAGCTCGTACATGGAGACGGTGGGGTACACGTTAGGGAACATTTCTTGACCATAAAATGTATATTTCCTCAAGTGAAACATCCGCGAGACAATTTTAACTCGAATCATACTAAGAAAGACATGAAGATATCCTAAGCAAACAGAAGAATATAAAAGAACTCTTAAAGTCCTATTGTAATTGCAAAGGTATTCAAATCTATGAATAAAAATCTACCGAAATAAAAGAAGGGCTCATTTCTATCATCATCTATAATGCTCATTCATAAAAATAATTGAAGGACTAGCTCTAACTCTAGTTCTGATTCTCAATTCACAACTCAAAGATACATAAATACATAATTCCAAATAAAATAAATGCAATATGATTCATGTAAAATACATCAAGAAATATATGTAGCGGGGCGAGCACCCCAAGGGCCACAGGGCCCGACCAACTGACTCCCCCAACTCTCATTGGAAGAGTAACCCCCTGGCAACCGCGCAGCATCGTTCTTGTCGCCTGTAATATGGAAAGTAAACACGAGAGGGTGGGGCTTCAAATAATCTTCAAATTTAAAAAGAAGTTAAAATAACAGATTAAATATATTTAAAGCTGCTAATGTAGTAAAATTGTTGCAGGCATAAAAACCTAAATATAACTAATCACACTTGTACTTTGTTGTTAATATTGTTGACAACTCTGCCCCGACCTGGAGGGCTTCCATTTGAGACCGCGAAGTGCATAATGGCGCACAACCTTGAGGAGCTGGGGCCATGGAGTGGTCACGGACGTGTGGTGCAAGGGGACATGAGTGGCAGGGAGCGTGGATGTGATCAGGGCTACGGCGATTTATTGGTGGCTATCGTCTCCCTTCACCACGAAATGGTTTACTCTGCGCAAACCCTGATCAGCAAGGTTGACGAAATAATGTTTGCACAGGGGTGCTCGAAAATGGCGGACTTGCCGGACCACAGTGCTACTTCTTGCCCCGCGTCTGTCTCGTACAAGATGGCGGCCTCGCGCAATAGTGATGGCTTTGGGACTCCAGGCTTCGAGGCTGTTTTTGCAGCGGACGATGTCTGCCCGGACCGAAGTACGACCCATGGATTGCGATCACGACGGGAGTCTTTTCCCCACGTCTTGCCCCCTGATACCCGGGATCGCTCCAGAAGGGGCTGGACATCAAGACTTTTCCCCTTGGCTCGGATTCGCTTTATGCTACGAGGGTTGTGTATTCCTGGCTCAGCATGGGAACGTTGGACTCCAGTGTTCTTGATCTGGTTGTGTGTTTGAAGCAAAGTGCCCCTTCCGGACTACTGTTCGCGCCTTTTTGGGTTATTTCTGTTAGGGGGGAGAGTGAAGACGGGACAGGGATGAACGCTTCTTATCGCTGTCTGATGGTTTCCTCGTTGCAGACCGACTTGGATGTGGGGCGTGTTGATTTCTTGGATAACGCAATGTGCCGACTCTGTGCCTTTTATATTGTATGCTAGTAATGCTGTTTTTCACCGGACAATACATCCTGAGCTAATATTGAACTATGGGAGGGGGGATGCCGGGGGACTGGTGGCGGGCTCCTCCTCCGCTTCTCTTCATTTATTATAGTTATAGGTTAGAACCCTTTTCTTACTTCCTATATTTCGGGACTCCTTTTTTAGTGGGCGACAGGCACACTGCTAGGGGGGGGTAGGCCGTAGCCAACTGCAGGGGTGCAGGGTGGGGGGTGGGAGGTGGGGGTTTTTGTTTACTTCCTTTTTGTTCTATGGGCCTTCTATTCTTTTTCCTTTTTTCTTCTGGGTTTAAATGTTTTTCTTCAATGGGAAAGTGCTGGTTCTGGTATTTTTAGCGCATTGTATGTATGTCTCTCCTGATCCTTCATGCCGGAACCATTGTGCTGCTTTATGACATCCTGCCACCGTTTATCCTTCAGAACTTATCTTTGAAAATTAGACCTCAGTATCTTTGTACTAGATCCTTCGAGCATTGCCTTATTGCTATGTGATAACTTTGGGAGCCTTCGGGCGTTTGTTTTGGCTATGTGTACGATGCATTATCAGTAAAGGTCTTCCAAAAATATTTTTGAAAAAAAAGAAATATATGTAGCAATGCTTTCAATATACTGTTTTTGACAGGTGATCATCAAGTATAGCAGAAAGTGAGTGTCATGTTGAAGTATGAATGTTTATGCAGTTAGGAAGTGAAAAGAACGTGTTAGAGGACACACGACATCTCTAATTTGTCATTGAGTCCCATAGGATTTAAGGTTTTAAGACGTTTGATCCAGTATACTTCCTGTTGAAGAAGCTTCTTTGAGTAGTCAGATTCAGGTTGTTTCTCCACCTGCTCAATAATTTGGAATTTGAGTTGTGCTATCGTGTGCCTATTGTCTTTCCAGTGAGTGGCCAGTGGAGATGTTAAATTGCCTGTTCTTATTCGACTTTTATGTTCTGAAAGTCTTGTTTTCATTTTCCCTTCGGTCTTTCCGACATACAATAGCCCACAGGGGCATTTGATGATGTATATTATGTTTTCGGAATCGCAAGTACTCTGGTTCTGTAAAGTAATCTTTTCTCTTGACTGTGGGTGTAAAAGTGTGTCTCCCAGTATGGCATTATTACAGTGGATACAGTTCTAGCATTTAAATGTTCCCGTTTTTTGCAATTTCTCTTTTTTCTTTTTTTTCAATAGTTCTTTCAAATTGTTTGACCTGGTGTAGGCGAACAGAGGTTTGCTTTCGAATAATTTGTGGAAATCTTCTTCTGTCTTTAGTATTTCCCAATGTTTGAGTACACTTCTTTTGATATCCCAAGATGCTGTCGAGTATTTTGAAACAAAAACAGTTCTATCTGTGGTAGGTCTTAATGTTTTTTGCAAAAGTTTTTGTCTGGGAATCTTACGTGCCTTCTGAATTTGTTTTTCAATTAAATTCTCAGGATAACCTCTGGTAAGGTAATTGTTTTTTTGGTGCAAACAAGACTATTCACATATTTTGTCATCTGAGGAGATACGACAAATCTGTAAGAATTGTGAGAATGGTAGATTATTCACTAATGTCGGTGGATGAAAACTGCTGTAAAGTAATGCGCTTTTTTTATCTATCGCTTTTCTGAATACACTTGTGTGTAAGATTCCATCTTTCAATTCAATCTGCATATCTAGGAATGGAACTTTGTTCTTATCCATCTGAAAGGTAAACTGAATCCTTGGATCTGCTAGATTCAATGTTTGAATGTTATTTTTTAAATTATCTTCTGTACCCTTCCATATTATGAATATATCGTCGATGAATCGACGAAAACATATTAAACCTTGTGTCCATGATTCATCCTGTAGAATGTAGTCGTTTTCAAACCTTGCCATAAAGGTATTTGCGTATACCGGCGCTCCCGGAAAGCCCATGCTAGTTCCACTTAACTGAATGAAAAATTGTCATCCCACATGAAATAGCTGTTTTGCAGGCAAAATTCGAAAATTTCTAAAATGAAGCTTTTAGGTGCATCTGAATTTTCTTGACTCAATAGGGCCCACTCTACTGCCTCTATTCCGCTTGCATGTGGTATTGAAATGTATAATGACACTACGTCGATGGTACATAAGATCCAATCGTCTGTAACTTCGTCCTTAATGTTTTGTAGACATCTCAAAAAATCAGAAGTATCCTCTATGTATGTTTCCCACTGTTGGACAAATGGCTGTAAATAATAATCAATGTATTTTCCTAGGTTTTAAAATAAAGAACCACATCCTGCCACGATGGGTCTGAATGGTGGATCTGTTCTGTTTTTATGAATTTTAGGTAAAAAATAAATCCTGGGTCGTTTTGGATACATGTTCATCAGATATTTTTTTGTTGTGGTGTTAATCCAGCATAGTTCTTCTGCTTTGTCCAAAATTTTATTCAAGTTCTCCATAATTTCAAAGGTTGGATCAGTATCCAATTTTCCATATGTTGTTATGTCAGTTACATGTTCTAATGCTTTCTTGTTGTAAAAATCTTTATCCATAATTACCAAGCCTCCTCCCTTGTCTGCTTTTTGAATTTGGCTATCCGTTCTGTTTGCCAATTCATTCAATGCACTGTATTCTGCTCGGCTCAATTTTTTTTTTCTCTTGGGGTTTATTTTTTTCAAATCTTGTTTTACAAGTATTTCAAATGTGTCAGGGGATTTATGAGAACTAGGTGCCATAAAGGTACTCTTGGCTTTGAAAACTGGAGTCTCTTTTGTCGAATCCTGCGGGCAAATGTTCACGAAAATGTTTTTTAATCTAAGAGTTCTCATGAATCTGAATATAGCAATATCAGTTTCCAATTCAGAAGAGTTGTACGTGCTCACGAAAGATGTTCCTTTGTTCAAAACTTGGCTTTGGAATTTTGTCAACTTTAGTTGTGATATGTTTATCACTAAATTAATTTCTGAGTTTGACTACGTAATCCTGTTTTGGATTTTTCTTTCTCTTTCTCTTTTTCCTTTTCCTTTGCTTCTCCTTGTTTTCTGTTTACAGATTTGCTTATCTGTGTTGTTGTTTCCTCTGGTGGACGCCCTGTTAGGGTTGCCCCTCTAAAAAAGACACACTAGCTGTTGATTCTGAAGGTCCAGAGGTTGATGCTTTAGTTTGATCAGTAGTTATTGTGGATCGACCTGTGGGTTTTCTTGCATTGTCTATATCTCCATCAGAGACAACACTTTCTTCTGATGACATTTGGGTGGTATGCTTCGTGAATCTGCGTTGGGCATATACTTCTGCCCAAGTATATGCCTCATTCAGTTTATAATCTATTGTATCTCTTTTTAACTTTCGTAGTTTGGTCTCTTGTAATTCTTTCCCATATTTCTCCAGTTTAACGTTAAGTTCCTCAATGAATTTTTCCCATGGTTCTGCTTCCATCCTTTTAGTAAGGTCATTTTTTAAGTTAAATATTTCTTCCTCCAAATCATGTATAGCTCTGGAGAGTTCTTCCACTAATAATAAAATCAAAAGAGCATTTATTTAGGATGCTGTACCATTTGTCCATGAATTGTTGGTTGTTCTGTAGTCTGTATAACAGGTTTAATAGATAATCGTAATCCTCTTGGTATTCTTTTAACTCGATGATACTGGATCAAAGTTGAGGCATGCAGTCGCTGATTTAATTCTCTCTTCATTAAATATTCTAATTGCCATAGTTGTTGAGCAATTGTGCCACTTTGTGCGTCAAATGATTTGGTCTCCTTTATAAGATTGTAAATTTCATCTACCTCTTCAGTTGTGTAAACTTTAATTGATGCTCTATTTTCAGTGATGCCTGAAATGCTATCAAAAGATATTTTTGATGTGGGCGGTGCTGCTCTGGTACGGGTCAGTAGAGAAATTCAAGAAATAGTATTGTACCTAGCGCACTCAGAATCAATTTACTCTAATGTTTCGATAAGTGTGCAACATTGTATTAAATGCCTACTGAGCATAAGTAACAATAAATAGTAGAGGCCCAGCCCCACATGGGCGACTGGGGCTACAACATGCACCAACACATAAGTTGTTTCTGGCAATAAACTGTTCAATTCATTTTCTCATTTGCGTATTCAAATAAACTTTTATTTTTCCACAAAATTATTGAAGGAACTTTACATCCAAAATACTTTTCAGTTACATATAAACAATTCCATATATTACATACAGTATCTCAATGTACATTATAACTTCACACCCAATGCATTTCGAGACCGTAGTCTCTTCTTCAGGGGTATAGCTGCAAAAGAAAATATATCATGAGACCAAATCATTCACAAAAAAGTTCATTCAAAAGATTCTGCTCTATTCGAATCAGTTAATCATGCCCAATCACCAACAGCTGTGTGTCACGCCAAATCAAGCCAAAACTTACTTGAAGTCCTTAATGCTTTCCTACAAGAAACAACTGCAAAATAAACAACAAAATAAACCAAAGTCCAAAAACGACTTCTAGCTCAACTTAAATTCGTGTTAAACCAGATTCTATGTACCTTTGTTTCTCTGAGTGAATTCTAGTCAAAGTGGGACGATCTCTGACTTCCTCTGTGTTACTGACCCTGTAAAATTATATAAACTCTTGTCAAAATCACACAATCCGGCGAATACAGGAGCAAGATAAATGTTAACCATGCTCTTACCTAGAATGATGCTCGGATAGTTTTTAAGCCAAAGTGACGGTTCTAGGATAGTCTACGAGTAAAGGTAAAAGAACGGTCTGTTATCAACCCTATCTCTTGAGGTTCAAAGCATCAGATATTTCAACCTTCTGGGTAGCTTTCTTACCTATAAGTTAGTGTTCAGCTACCGTAATCATCCAATCCTGACGCAATCGACAGATGCCATGAAGCTCTTCCGAGCTTCAGGTATTGAAATAATCCTTCTGAATCACATGATCTGGGATCTTAGGATCATAAAGCTAAAAAGCTGACTGGGTGTAAGTACGGAGCTCCGTATAAAGCACAAAGTGCTTCGATATGTATATTTGATATTTTAAATCGAAGGAATCAAGAAAACGGGTCTAATTCGTGTAATAATATGCATGAAGCAAGATGTAGATATAATTACTATTTTCGCAAGTGAAATATCCGCGAGACAATCTTAACTCGAATCATACTAAGAAAGACATGAAGATATCCTAAGCAAACAGAAGAATACACTGCTGCTTATGCTAAGCTGTTTGTTCTGCCTAATTTCTAATGCAATAGTTAAAATATAGCAATGGGAATAGAGTAGAGATAAGTGGTATACAGTACATTCATTTATTCTGTGTTCTAAAACTGTTTCTTTTCTATTTTTTTTCATGTATTGTAATCTTGGGCCTGGGAGGTGCTATTACTCCATCTTGAAAGCCCATACTGCGCATGTCAAACTCCAGAAGGAGCTTAAGTCATTTGTTATTGAACCAAAGCCAAGCTATCATCACACTAGAAGATGCACCTCGGAACCTGACTTGATGACCCCAAGCGGAAGACAAACTGTTAACATTGTATTACTATAAGAACATCCATTGTTGGGTGGAATAAAAAGGGCATGGGAAAAAAAAGTTATGGGCGGGAACGTTAATTTTAATCTTATCAAGAAAAGTTTAATTTTGGTATGGTGTGATGACCTCTCCTCATCCTTTTGTCAATCGAAATTGGGTATCCTTACACTTGCAACATTGGGGGGTGGTACACTGACCTGGAAAATTGTATAACTAGGGTAGGCTTAGCTCCGACTTGTCCGAATAGCTGACCTGTCACTGACCCAATGGACTCAATAGGTGATCGGGAGCAAAGATGCTGGAGGAGCCCTCTGTCAGAAGGTTGGAAACCCAGATCGGGGTTTGAGAGCTGAAGTGCTAGCAAAGCACTTTGTCGGAGAAATCAATAACTCTTACCGGGTTCTGGTTGTTAGCTGCAGAGAGGGAGTAACACAGGCGTTGCAACTTTAACTGTGGGTGCTGGTCTTAGCCCTTGGTGGTCCTGTCCTGATCCAATTTGGCTTTACCTGTTCTGATTCTGATCTGCACCTGCTTGCCTTTATGGTGCCTGCACTTTTGGGGTTCTGTCCTTTAAACTGACCCGTGGCCAGGGTTCGTTCTTCACACCATTCTAGGTAAATATTCAATGTGGGTATGTCATTGTATTTTTTTCCTTCTCTCTTCCCCCCCTTAATGTCAAATGCGTAAAGACTCTGTAGAGCCCGATAATGGAGGGGACCTGGGAATATAGCTTGAATTGTGGAGGAAAGAAGGCCCAGGATTTTGGCTAGGTATCTCAGGGGAAAGACTTTCATAAGAAGTGTTTTCCTCAGTTCTTTCCTGACTTTCCTCACTTTGTCGCTGGGGAGACGGAGTTCTGTCTTTAGAGTATCTACCAAGAACCCTAGGAATTGGGTCTGTTGAGAAGGAATTATACAAGACTTTTTTAGGTTTATGATAAAACCTAGGTGTTGTAGAAGACGTATCGTGAGATCTGTGTGAGAGGAGACAGTCTTTCTTGACTGCGCCATTATAAGGATATCGTCGAGATAAATGATCATCCTGATTCCCCTTTGTCTCAACCAGGATGCGATGGGTCGGAGTACCTTGGTGAAGCACCAGGGGGAGGACGAGAGGCCGAAAGGTAGGCTGCAAAATTGATATAGGTGGCCTTGCCATGTGAATTGTAGAAACCTTTGATGAGGTTCCCAAATAGGTATCGTTAGGTAGGCGTCTTTTAGGTCGAGTCTCGTCAACCAGTCTCCTTTTCTTAACACGTCTCTTAGGAGGTGAATTCCCTCCATTTTGAAGTGTTGATAAATCACCCACTGATTTAGTTCCTTCAGATTTATCACTGGTCTTTGTTCTTTGTTTTTCTTTTCTACCAGAAATATATTGCTGAGGAATCCTGGGGAAAAGGATTCGACTATTGCGCCTTTTTTTAGGAGTTCTTGGACTTCCTGAGAGACTAGCGTTTTGTCTTTGCCCGAGAATGTTATTTCTCTTGGGGCTTTTCTCTGAAAAGGGGTCGCTATAAAATCTATTTTGTAGCCCTTTACTGTATTGAGTACCCACGGGTCTTTTGTCACCAGTTTCCAGTTTCCAGCAAATTGGAGTAGTCTCCCTCCCACCTTTGGAGGGGTATCTGAAGGGTCTGGTAAGATTCTTACCTGTGGAAAAGGAGCGTTGTCTCCTCTCGCCTCTGAAGTTTCTTCCCTGGGGTCTTTGTCTTTGGGGATAAAATTGTCCAAAGTTGTTGGAGTTGTTAAAGTTGAATCTGCCACCACCACGAGACATGAAGGGTCTTGAGTTTGAGTTTCCTCGGCCGGGAAAACGACCCCGCATTCTCCCGGCCCGAGTAAAAACACGATCTTGGAATACTCTCTTTATATCTTTTTGAGATTTTTGAATGGAGTTAAAGGCTCCTACGTATCTAGCCATATCTCTGATGAATTCCTCCCCAAAGAGGAAACCTTGGGTAGTTTGACCGCCATCGTTCTTAGCTAATTCGATTAATTTAGGGTCGATTTTGAAGAGGACTCCCTTTTTTCTCTCGATAGATAAGGCGGTATTGGCATTTCCAATTAAACATATAGCCCTTTGGACCCATTCCCTCAGTTCTTTAGGGTCGACCTGTCGGTCCTCGAGATAAGCTGTTTCTGCCATCTCAAAATTTTTTGTTATAGGACCAATAGAATCTAGTAGGCGATCCTGGCAAGATCTAAGGCCCTTATCTAGTCCTTTTCTAGGGTCTCGAGAGGTTTTAGAGATAAAAGCCACCACTTTGGGGTCAAGTTCGGGGGTTGTGGTTATCTTATTAGGTAGGGAGGGTCTAGGGCATTCAGATCGAAGTCTTGCCCTGACTTCTTGTGGAATCTCCCTGCGAAGCCAGAAGGTTAAGTAATCAGCGACGTGTTGGGAGGGGGTCCACTCGGGGGACAAGGGGTGTTTAATTAGGAGTGGGTCGAACATAGGATCTCCAAAGGGGTCTAGTAGGGCTATGTTTTTCTCTGGGACCTTAGGTGTCCCTTCTGAGCTCCCTGTTCCTCTTTTTTGGTATTCATCTTCATCGGTGTCGAATTCGGATGAATAGGACAGGTCTATTTCAGGTTCTGAGATATCCTCGATATCCATAGTAGTAGGGGGCTCTGGGCCTTTATTTTGCCCATATGGGGTGCCCGAGGCACCATTTTTGTCACCACCCCGAGGGTGTGAAGGGGCGGAGGTTGCTTTATGCCTCTTTGGGTCTTTGTGGTCTATACCTCCTAATGCCCTTTTTTTGGGAGCCTTACCTTTTGCTCCGGATTGAGTACCACTGGTAGATGGGAGGGGGGAATGTAAGGCCTCAAGCCTTTTATTAATGTTATCGTCGATTGAGTCAAGGACCTTTTCAAAGGCCTTGTTAACCAATTTTTCTAAGTGACTCTCGATATTAGGGATAGGTTCTGACATGTTTAGTCGAGAAAAAGGGGTAGTAATGGTAATTATGGTCGAATAAGGGTTAAATATTAGTAATAGTAATTATGGTCGAATAAGGGTTAATTATTAGGCAGATCGGTAGAGGAATCTCTCATAGTTGAAGCGCTGTGAAAAACCGCTGTTGATTTGTGAAAGGGCACGTTGTGTGTGTTAGTAAACTGTCATTTCGTTGACAGTAAAGTAAACCATCGTTTTAAAATGGAGGTTTAATGTAAAAGAATAGGACTTGCCCAAGGTCCTAAAATGGCCGCCACGCACGTTTTACGCGTGCGTCTGCCGTTTCTAGTTGTAATTCCTCTAATCCGGCCCCTCTCGAGTAACGTTAACGAGGGGGCCGGAGAAGTCCGTGAAAAGGTGCAGAGCGGCTTGCGAGCGGAAGCGGAGAGGTGTCTACGCTTGGAGAGGGAGTTGGGGGAATCACGGAGGTGAGCCCATGTAGTTCAGGATACAATTTATGGGCGGCGCGCGCGTGTGTATTCAAACGACAACAGAGCTTGCGAAGTGATAAAAGGCATGAAACCGGTCCGAAATAGAACCGGAGGGGGACATAGTGAAAGAGTGAAGAAGGTACAAGTTCCCAGATAAAGCGTAATATTAATATGTAAGCATATTAAAAGTTAGTGTTTTACAACGAGATAAAAGCAAAGTATATAAGAGAAACAATAGAAAAAACATGTAGTAAACATCTACAGTGATATTACCAGTAAAGGTACAATTACTAATTAGAATCTAGTTAATAAAATCACCAAGTAAGTGAGAGGGTATAGGAAGAGCTACTTATCTTTCTGAGCAGCAGCAACAAAGAAGGCTGAGAGATGGTTTCTAAGAGACTTTATTCTTACTCAGAATGTTCATTGAAGTTCTATATTCTTCAATTGTTGCTACTGAGCTGTGGTAATAAAGGAGATTTGCATAATATGGCCTCCGTGTCGTGCCATAAAATTGTATAACTAGGGTAGGCTTAGCTCCGACTTGTCCGAATAGCTGACCTGTCACTGACCCAATGGACTCAATAGGTGATCGGGAGCAAAGATGCTGGAGGAGCCCTCTGTCAGAAGGTTGGAAACCCAGATCGGGGTTTGAGAGCTGAAGTGCTAGCAAAGCACTTTGTCGGAGAAATCAATAACTCTTATCGGGTTCTGGTTGTTAGCTGCAGAGAGGGAGTAACACAGGCATTGCAACTTTAACTGTGGGTGCTGGTCTTAGCCCTTGGTGGTCCTGTCCTGATCCAATTTGGCTTTACCTGTTCTGATTCTGATCTGCACCTGCTTGCCTTTATGGTGCCTGCACTTTTGGGGTTCTGTCCTTTAAACTGACCCGTGGCCAGGGTTCGTTCTTCACACCATTCTAGGTAAATATTCAATGTGGGTATGTCATTGTATTTTTTTCCTTCTCTCTTCCCCCCCTTAATGTCAAATGCGTAAAGACTGCTTTATAAAAACTCTGCATGTTTTCATCCTAGTCGTTATTTTCCTAATTGAGAATTTTCTATTGTTCAATGCTTGGATTAAGACATTTTAAAGATTTTAGATAAAGAGTTTAAACCTTTCCCAAGTTGTGCAAATGTTCTTATTCTACCTATTATTCTAACACCTTTGATCCCTTTGGACTTTAGGTACCGATGACGAAGATTGCTAAGACAATGGTATAGGTCCTAAATGAAGTTTATAAATCACTGATTAGAGTAAATGCACGGGTTACCTGATTAAATCTCATCATATGTTGTTTATGGGCCCAGGTGAGTATGGTAATCTGAGTCGGGTGACCTGCGCGCTCTATCAGTATTATACATTGTACATCCAGTTAACTGTTGATATTAGCTCTTCCGATCAAACACCATTACCCCTGATTTTTTTCCCAAGATAAAGCCCATTTGTACTTTCGGATATGAACCTGGATCATTTTATAACAGCCAAGCCTCTATGTTAGCTCGTTTTTTGCCCTTAGGCCTACATAGGCATGCCTACTGGTCGACAGGTGCCCCTGAGGGGTCTGCTATCTCCTGTTGACGTGAGGGTGCCCACTCCAAAAAAGGTCCCCATATGTACCTTGGCCTGGATGCCGATGGCATCAGCTCCCAAAAAGTGGTCAATTGTGTGTGGCTGAATGTTACATCCTGAATCCGTTCTTTCATGGAGGGGGCACCCCTTCTCCCCCAGTGCATAGCCACCCGCCGCTTAGCAAACAGCAAAAACATGGCATGTAACTTTCGGGTCCCAATTGTCGTGTCTTTGACGTATCCTAAAATTCCCAATAAGAGATCCAGGTCGCCAGAAGTGCCAATTATCTTTAATATAGTAGTGAAGATTGTAGACCAAAAAGTGGCTAACCTAGGACAACCCCATGTCATGTGTAGGAATGTAGCTGTGGCGGATCTGCATTTCCAGCAGCCATCATCTGTCTTGATCCCTAATACGGTGAAGCTGAGAAGAGGTCCTGTAGAATCTATGGGGAAATTTTAAATGTATCAGGTGTAGCTTGAAATTGGGGGACAGAGCCGTTAATTGATTGCAGCAAAATGCCCACTGTTCCTCAGTTAGCAGAGTTGGCAATTCAGCACTCCACCCTTGGAAGGTCTTGGACGTCAACAGAGGGGCGGAATTCTGCATAATATTATAGATCCTCGTGATGAGTCTACAACGGGAGTCAGTCTTTAGCACGTACTCAAGGGCAAGCAATGTAGGGGGAGGGTTGGAGAATGTGTTGTGCAGTGCCCTACACGTGGGCCTAATTTTTATGTTAGAAAAATAACTTGGAGAAGGATATAGCACGCTCTTCCACAGGTTTGGGGGGGAGGAGCTCTGAACACCTCCCCCGGGTGGAGGTCTGTATGGGTTCGTATTCCTACCTTCTGTGCCAGTGCTCTGCTTGCACCATACCCCATTGTGTGCAGCATAGGGTTGTGTGTTAGGGGAATGGATGGGGCATATAGAATTTTGAGATGTGCTCTATCCCGTAGTTTATCCCATGCCCTCCTCAATGTTTCCACTGTTTCAATGTCTCTGCGAGGTCGTTTGCAGGTCTGATATAGGGCCACCTGGAGAGGAAATGGCGCAGCGACATCCATCTCCACAGCCGTGTGCAGCTGAACAGGGGTTGGATGTGCCCAAAAATGTAAAAATTGTGCCTGTACACTGAGAGCGTACAGCTGGATGTCCGGGGCACCCATACCACCCTGGGACAAAGGTAAGGTCAAAAGTTGCCATGAGGTCCGTGCCTGACGGCCCGCCCAGACCAAGGAGATTAATAATGATCGAATGGAATTAAAAAAAAGTTTGCGTGAGGGGAATTGGGATATTGACAAATAGATACCGCAGCTTTGGCAGTACCACCATTTTAGCAATGGCTATTTTCCCAGCTAGAGACAGGGGAAGCCCAGCCCATGCAGTGAACTTATCTTCCAGCCACGACACTGTACACCCTTAATTCATGTCCCAAATTTCCTGCATGTTTTTGCTCAGCCAAACTCTGAGATATTTTACCGGGCCAGTGGCCTATTTTAATGGGTAGTCGAGAGGAAAGGGCGAGGTAGAATCAGTCAGGGGGAATAAGGTGGACTTCGTCCAGTTTATAGAGACTCCAGAGAGATCACTAAATGTAATCAATTCATTGAGTATGGGAGCCGTATTCGTCTTCGGATCGCAAATGTATAAGGTGACATCATCTGCATATAATGAAATCAAGAGGCTCTGCGAGCTAAATCCCAAGTCTCTAGCGGTGTGATGTTGCCTGATTCGAGCCGCTAATGGCTCCATTGCGATCGCGAATAGTAAGGGAGACAATGGGAATCCCTGCCTTGTGCCCCGCGAGATAGTGAACGGGTCCGATAGCATTCATTTCACTCTGATCCTAGCATAAGGCCTCGCAGAAAGCAGTCGCACAAGATAAAAAGGGGACTGATCCCCATCCTCTACAGGACCGCATAGAGATATGTCCACTCAAGCGTGTCAAATGCTTTTTGTAGTGTCCAGAAAAACCGTGATGGCCTTCGAGTCCAGATGTAGATAATGCACAACAGAAAAAAAGGTCCGAATGTTGTGAGATGTGGAACCCCCGGGGATAAAACCTGATTGGTCTAGGTGGGCAATCAGCTGGAGAAGAGGCTGCAGTCGATTGGCGACCAGTTTAGCCAGAATTTTAACATCCACATTTATCAGCGAAAGTGGATGGTAAGAGTCGAGTTCGTCTTCGGGTTTCCCCGTCTTAGGCAGGGTGATTATAATGGCCTCGTAAAGCATTATAAGATGTGGGGCCAGTTCCTCTGCATACTCTTTATAAAAAGCTGTGGTCAACCCGTCTGACCCCGGAGCCTTGTCCCAGGGAATAATCCTAATCACGTAGATCACACCCTCCACTGCAAAGGGGACGTCCAAGTACTCCCTATATCCCCGTCCCAGCCAAAGCAGCTCGAGAGAGTCCAAGAATGGCTTGAGATTGTCCTGCACCAAGTCATGGGTTGTTGTGCATAGTGTGGCATAAAACTGTGTAAACTTATTCAATATTTCCTGCGGGCCTCTGGTCACTTGAGGGGGGTCACCCCTGACCTCCGTAATGTAAGCAGTCGTACGTGGGGCACAAAGCAGAGTCGCCAGGGTTCTCCCAGGCTGGTCACCCTCTCCGTACCTCCTGACTTGTGTATATTTGCCAAGAAACCTTACTTTGCGCTGAACCTCCTCTTAAACTCCAACAACTTCTTCTTCAATTTCGCGACAAAAGTGGGATCATCAGTGATGTAAAATTGTGTTTCAGTCTCCTTAATCTGTTTCTCCAAAGATGCCAGAGCACCCCAGCCTGACCAGCTATACATTGACCCCTAATTAGCACCGTAAATGCCTCCCATAGGGAGGCCTGGGTTGAGACCGAGCCAGCATTAAGTGCGAAGTAGTCAACTGTGTCCCCTCTTATCTCCTCCTGAAAGGCCTCGTCAAGTAGTGCATTAGGGGGAAGCTGCCAACTGACCATTTTGGTGGGGGAATATGGCAGCACAAGGCGTAGTAGACTTGGTGCGTGGTCCGACAAGGACCTTCGGAGGTGAAACACTGCACATGTCCATGTCGCGACGTCCCTCGACACCAACCAATAGTCCAGCCTAGACCAGGCCTTTTGGAATTCTGATATGCAGGTACATTCCCTAACTAGGTGGTGGTGATGACGTCATATGTCTACTAGATTACCATCAGATATGATGGCATTTAGTGCAGCACTTCCATTAGGATGTAGGGTTCGGGACTGTCCATTCCTGTCTAATGCATCATCTAGTATCGCATTAACCCCCCCCCCCCCCAAGATGAGGGTGTCGCACTCTGTCGCCAGCACCTTGGCCCATATACCCTGGAAGAAAGCTGGGGTATCCACATTGGGCCCATAGACTGCCACAATAGCCACCTGGATCCCGCCCAAGGTCGCCCAGTAATATGATGTACCTGATCATTTAAACCCCAAATGTTCCAGGTTAGAAAACTTAGACTCATCATGTCAACATCCTTTTGGTCCAATGAAGTTCCATGACATGGGCCTCATAAGCATCAATCCCCCTAGGGGCAGTACGGTGCAATGATATATTGCCCCTGATCGGATGCCAACCCTCTGCATATATTGGGTACTAGAGGAATATAGACCTTGATGCACAAGCAAGGTATTCTAGACTGTGAAGCATTAAGCTGGCCAACAACATAACATTAACCTCCCCCCTCCACCCACCACTTACTCCAACCCCCCAAACAGGTTGTGTGAACCACTTTAACATTTACAAATATAAGTTCCACCCCAATTAGGGCAAACCAACAAATGGGAAATCTCACTCAGGGAGCGGTGTCGCCGGCTTACACCCAGCCGAGAGCAGGGTGGGCAAGAATAAAGCAGAGGGTCAAATCAATGTAACATAGCAAAGCGCACAGTTCTTCTAACAACTCGCCGCAGACATTGCACAAACTAAATGTCCAACCTCAACAGTAAGAACAGTGCTGTATCTGGCTGGACGTTGACAGGAATAAACACCTTTAAAGACTTAGATAGACCCTGCCCAAACTAATAATTGTCACTCAGCCTGTCATCAGATGCCTCCTCGGCACACTGACCTTGCACCTCCTTTTCCTACCCCCAACATGTTTAGCAGATTTTAGTGCGGATTTGACGTCCGTAAAAAACGGTGCTGTGCCCTCATAGGACACCTTGAGCTTGGCTGGATACAGCAGCGAGTAAGGGATATTTGCCTGTAGCAGAATACAGCTTAAACATTTAACAGCAGATTACTGCAGTCTCAAAGCACACTCTGCTCTGTCTCAGAAGTATAGGATGATTGTTTCTTGGGTGGTGTAGTGTTTAAACTGGTTTCACTCACTTGCTAATACAAAACAGGAGCTGGGGTGGATTGCTTAACACACAGGTCTGAGCACAGATTAAAGGAGAAACTAGGAAGTAAAATCAGGTTGTCACGGGCAATTGCAAAACAACAGATTTTGGACTATAAAACCCACAATGTAACCGGTAAAATGAAATAGTCACAGGCAGGTAAAAACTTCAACAATCAAACAATCACAAACAAAATAGGTGAAAATGATGCAGTCACAGTTAGAGATATGGCATCTTTGGTGGTTGACATAGAATGAAAAGTTTCCTACAAATCGTAATGGAACTTTCAATTCTATTAAGGACAAGGAGGCAAGGATTATTCCCACCCAGGTTTCTGTAAACTTCCAACCCGGAATGGTTCACTCATGGAAATATGGTCAAGAAGGTTTGGATTGTGGCTCACTTGGTCGTAAGGTCTATGTATAGGCTTTCCTGTTTTCAGTTTCTATTTTTGGTAAATTCTAGTGAGTTTTTGTCAGTGTTTTCAAGTGATTTCAATACCTTAAAAAAACAGTTGTTATCAGTGGTTACACATTTTCGCGTCACTAAAAACAACAGAAAACGTTTTTTTCTGGTGTTTATGGAACATTTTGCTTTTATTATTGCTTAATTTCTGCACTCATATACCATGATATATAGACAGTGTATGTATAGTGTACATGAGGTCCAATAGATTTTTGCAAATTAAGCTAATTGTAGTACACCGTACAATATTTCTTCAGTGAGTCTTTAGTGATGTGCGCTCGCTCTTTCCTTCCCATGTAAACTTCTGTGAAAAGGCCCTCTCAGCATTGGCAGTTGAAAAGAGCAACGCCAAAACAGCCAGTACACAATTTGTTAACTCTGGCCACTGACAGAGCCTTACTTGCCAATACCGGTGCACTTAAAGATTGCGATTCTCAGGGCAGGTTCTGCAACATATGCATTGAACTGGGCGCTTATGCCCTCTGTGTTCTTGAAGCAGTCAAAAATTAAGCAGCACTTTTGAAACCACAGAGGTAATTGTCCTTCACTGAAGGGATCTAGACCTTTTACAAATTAACATAGTGAGGTTTTGTTAATTTGTTTACTTGAAAGGCCATTGGTGGTGAAGGGACCTTCCTATGCATAATTGCAAGCCATTTCTCATACATTGTAAAATAAACGTTCCTGAATTGCTCTCCAACTTTGCTTTGCTTAACAAGTGGCAAGCACTGTAACATGGAACATGTTGCAGTGCCAAAGTCACTCAAGGTGTTGCCCAGCCTACTCTCAAGGAGATGTTTCACATCTACACCAATTATGCTGAACACTTGGCAGACAAGGATTTTTCCAGACTCTAGTTTTTTTTTATGTCCACTACAGAAGTTATGTTTTCCTGTAAAAATAGTAGAGTGCACTTTTTTCACTTCACCA
Organism: Lissotriton vulgaris; assembly: GCF_964263255.1. NCBI lineage: Eukaryota > Metazoa > Chordata > Amphibia > Caudata > Salamandridae > Lissotriton > Lissotriton vulgaris. Next base: position 316,131,758 of record NC_141695.1, read on the forward strand.
TCTTTATGCGATCAAAGTTCCTCACATTTCTTGCCTTTGGCATCATCACTCAGTACAAATTCTGTAAATGGTTGCCACATGGATAATATAGCATTCATAGCCCCTTGGTTTGAGAACCATCAGCTACGGGACACAATTGGGATGACTCTTTCTTTGATGCCACACAAAACACGAAATTATAAATATTCTCGTTTTAGTTCCTATGCATATGAAAACAGTGTACCAGAATGGACTAAAAAGTCAAGAGGATCCCTCATTAACTCTGAAGATTGTAAAGATGCTTTCAGCAAATCATCTAACAAGTGGCAAGGATCTCCTACAGGGAATCACTTCAGCTCGGGTATCAATTTTGACAGGTCATCACACAACTTTTTCAAATACGTAGCTGAATCACTGCAAATACAAACAATATCACTCCAATCTTTGTTGAACTTGGAAAGAACCTTTTTTGCAGAGCATTCCAAGTGACACTGCATTTCATGTTTTCCAAAAGTCTGGTGTCATATTTTCCCCACTATCCCAAATGCTTAGTGATAGCTCTCTATACATATACTTGCCACTATACCTTGCATTGAATGTTTAAAGCCTCAGGTGTTGGCAATTCACCTACTATCAATTCTGACCCACTAAAAACTGTGGGCTGATGTATTAAGGGTTTTTACCCTTTCTATTTATTTTATTTTATTTAAAGGGTTTTATATAGCGCTGGCTGGACCCAAGAGTATCAGAGCGCTTTACAACATATTGGAAACAACAGAGTTACAAATAGAGTAATAATACAATTAGGTAACGAGGCAGGGCACTTTGGAAAGTTTGGGAAAGAGTACTAAAATAGGTAGACCAGAGAAAAAAATAACAGATTAAGGTAAGGGGAACTGGATGGGAGAAGTGATTGCAGAGTAAGAGCGGAGAGGGGCGAGCGGGAAAGAGATGTAATAAAGAGGTAAGTGGTCAAAACTGGGGAGAGGGGGAAAGGCGGTAGCTGGGAATAGAGAAACAAAGGAAGAGCAAGGGAGTAGATAATGACCATGAGGGAGAAAGAAAAATTACTAAACAGCGGGATGACACGTATAAGGAAATGTTCTTATGAAACCAGCCATTTCACCTATCAGTGAAAGAATCAAACGCAGCCAAAATATCAAATATGATTTTGATATTTCCTGATTGTCTACAGTTTATAAAGTAATTAAGCGAGACCTAAACCATGCTTCTAAACCCTGCATCTTTAGACCAAAAGACCACAAAACTGAAAAAATCAAAAGAAAAATGAAACAATATTTTAGTGACATTCCTAAACCAGAAAGCTCAAGCAGAATAATGTGATATGTGTGATATGGCATTTTTATAGCGCACTACCACTCCAGGGAGCATCTTGGCGCTGAAACTCCTAAATACCAGCAGATAGCCACAGCTGGACTGCCCATGTTGTAAAAGAGGGAATGTTATCCCAGTCTTTCTTACTGCTAGCCTGTATAACAAAGTTACATTGTATTGTCCCCTTCAGGGAAAAAAATTACTCTTTCACTCTCCTTTTCCTTTCTTTGAATGGCATTTAGTTTGTGGTTGTGCAGGTGTTTTTTCAGTGTTTATATGTTTTCACTGGTGAGGGCTATTTCTCTTTCAGTGGGGTTTTATCGGTTATTATAGGTTTAAACCTAAAACCCCACAGCCTATCTATGTACAATTGTTCTTCCTTACCTGAAAGTTCTGTGTGTGTTGCATGCTTTCTTGAAATTGATTGTTCATCGTTTGCATTGCGACTTTCATTTGGTCCTGATGTATGAGGGATGGCTCTTATTTCTTCCCAGGTTCCAAATCAACCAAAGTGGAGTAAAGATTGGTACTGGATAGTTTTGGTCGCACTCAAGAAAGAGGAGGTTGAGTAGGACACAGTCGGTGCCATGGACGTGACTCCGGTTCTGATAGGCTGAACCTCTGCTGCAGATCTCCCCGGGGTTTGATGGGAAAGGTGGTCCCCAAAGTTGACCACTCCTTGAACGAACAATAATCTTCACAGATATTTTCTGCTATGTACCTTTTGTGTTAGTAGCCGATATTTGTAACCTGTTGGTGGTGCAAAGATCTTGTCTAGACAATATTTGTATTCTCTGCTTGTTTTATTGTTTGTATAAGGGTCACCATTTTTTCTGTTGGAGGTTTATGCAGGGGAAGTGTACTTTGTTCTGTTGTGTGAGTGAAATGTACAGGAGCTCGCAGGAAGAATTGTGGTAGGATTGTGGTAGGAAGGTAAGAGGTCTTATAGTCTGGTTGGTTGTGTGGTAGTTTTTAAGCCCATTACAAGAGAATTACATTACACAAAGGGGGTTATTTCTACAATGTATTTAATCATAGGGATGTAACTACTTCGTTCTTCTAGCGCTAGTATGTCACTCGGAGTGTCACACATGAGGCACTGAAATACACCCCCACCCGCCAACTACGATCGTCCAATCAATTCCTCGCCGCAATTCCAAGCATCCTTAGATCCACCATGGGGAAGATCCTTCTCCTACTTAGCGGCCAAAACCTGGAATTCTCTCCCCACCCACCTCCGCCTTACACAGAACCACCTCTCCTTCAGAAAACAACTAAAAACTTGGATATTCGATAAGTAAAGTACCCCCCTCCCTCAAGCGCCTTGAGACCCTCTGGGTGAGTAGTGCGCTGTACAAATGCCAAACTTGAACTATACTAAGCACCCTGAGCATATGGAAATGTTACACATATGCAAAGCAAAAACCTGGCAGCTATGTACACGCCAACATTTTGGAACAAGAATTTGGGAGATTCTTAAAATAAAATCTAGAGAATACATTTTCCCCATCGACTTCTACTGAAGCAGAGGCAATTTTAGGCGGGAGACAGCTAAAATATAGACATTTTTGGCTTCAAAAGTCGAGAGTCTCCTGTCTTCTGAATTGGGTATGTTGACATGTATGCCTATAGGACCTGTGCATTTATTGTATACCACCCTCAGAAGAATGTGTGCATAGGAATGCAGAGCGTGCGCATGCAAAGCATAATACTCCTGTAGCACAGCCTGGGCACGTGCAGGTTAAAGTTCGTGCACAAAGTGTGCAGAGAGCCAACACAACACAATGTACAGGGTTTAGGCATCCGATTCCAGGACAGTTTACAGTAAGAAGCCCCCGCCCGCGCCACCCCCTCCCCGGACATCACACCCCCGCAGTCCTGTCCTAGACTCCAGCCTGTAATGTTGCGACCGCACAGTTGCGGTCTAGTTGATCAGCGCACGTAGACGTGCGCATACGCGGTGGCGCACAGCGCCGCGTACGTTATATAAAATAAAGGTGGGCGTGTCCCCGGGTTAGTCGGGACCACGCGACGAACCAAACAAGGTGTCCGTGTGAGTCCCTCATTGCGCGCCCGCAACCTGCGCGCGCCCCAGGTTCTACAAACCTGACAATGGCGACGAGGGGTGTCTGACCCCACGCTGTGCCCCCTGCACGGCCCGGACTGCGTAAAGGGTCCGGCCCAGGCCCCATGAGCTGCCCCGCCTGGACCGGCGAGGCCCCGGCCGAGACCCGGATGATGGCATAAGACTGCGGCCGCCTCATGGTCGCACTGCCACGCACACACGCGGCGCCTCCTGGTCACAGCGCCTGCATAGGATGGCACGTGGTAGCGTTGCACACTCACGCTAAGCCGCGACACGTGCCCAGCAGCGACTGACCTGCCGGTGGCGCCCATCCCCACGTGGTGGAACCTCGTCTTACGACCCGGAGCGCAGCGCCCCTAGTGGAGCCAACGGTGCCCGCGCCACGATGACGGCCATCCCCCCAATCGAGCCCTTTGTGGTCGACGGCGCACCTGCCTCTTTGGCGCCGAGATGGAAGGACTGGACAGAGCGCCTCAACTTCTACTTTGAAGGTGCGGGGACGGCGAGGGAACGCCGCCGAGCACTCCTCCTGCACCTAGGGGGTAAGGACATCCACCGCATCTACAAGACTCTGACAGAGGCCACGCCACACACGTACATCACGCTCCTGCAAGCGCTTAATGCCTACTTTGAGCCCATGGTCAGCAAAGACTATGAGCGGTTTCTTTTCCGCCAAGCCCGGCAGGAGGCTGATGAGTCTCTAGATGCTTTCCATGGGAGGCTGAGGGAGCTCGCTAGCACTTGTGGATTCAGGGATGAGCAAGAAGAGATACGTGGTCAGATAATTCAGAACTGTTATTCATCCGATCTCAGGGTCAAGATTCTCCAGGAAGATGGGAAGCCCCTCGCTGAGATCCTGAAACTAGGCCGCTCCAAGGAACTATCGAGAGCGAGAGCGTCCCACATGGAGGCAGCGTTGCACAGGCCAGCAAAAGGTGAACAAGTCAACGTCGCAGAACAAGTAAATGTCGTCCGCCCTAAACAACGGTCACTCGGAGGGAAGAAACCACAGGAAAGGCGGAAGGAATGTGGATACTGTGGAGGCACACCTCACAGAGCAAAAGACTGCCCAGCGAATGGCAAGAAATGCAGCGCGTGTGGGCGTTGGAATCACTTCGCCTCGGTATGCAGGTCCTCGAAACAGAAGACGGAGGCAGCGCATGCCATCAGAGACAGCCCAGATAGCGAAGATATGGACGACGATGTCCATGACTACCCCATACACTATGTGTTTGCCATCGATCAGCCGGCCAGAAAAAAAAAGCGCCTCCCGAAGTGTCGCATAAGAGTGAACCAGCAAGAGGTGAGAGCCACTATAGATACAGGGGCCTCTATCGAGTTAATGGCAGCGGACGTATACAACCAACTGCGTGACAAGCCAACCCTAAGCAAAGCGAAGATCCGAGTGTTCGCCTATGGACAGAAAACCCCAATACCACTCATTGGGTGTTTCAAGACTAATATCTGTCATCAGGACAGGACAGTCCCCTCCACCATATATGTGACAAAAGAGGGGAGCGGCATGCGGCTCAGCGGAAAAGCCGCCGAAGAACTCCAACTCATCTTCTATGCCATGGCCGTCCTAGAGGATGAACTCGATGCAATCATCGAAGAATTTGAGGACACGTTCAGGGGCATCGGGTGCCTAAAAGGGAAAGAGGTATCGCTACACATTGATCCATCCATACAACCCGTGGCACTCCGGCACCGGAGAATTGCTTTCCACCTCCGAAAAAAAGTCGAAGAAGAACTCGAGAGTCTCGAGAGACAAGGAATAATCGAGAAAGTGGATGGGCCCACGCCTTGGGTGTCACCGATCGTAGTAGCAAGGAAGCCTAAACAGCCAGGGCAGGTTCGCATATGCGTGGACATGCGCCTGCCCAACGCCGCAGTCAAGCGAGAGCGTCACCTGACGCCCACTGTTGACGACATATTGAGCGAACTCAATGGAGCCAAATGGTTTTCCAAGGTAGATCTTCGCTCAGGCTACCACCAGCTACCACTCCACCCCGACTCCAGGTACATCACTACCTTTTCCACCCATGTGGGCCTACGCCGATATCGCCGCCTCAACTTCGGCATTTCGAGTGCAGCAGAAGTTTTCCAAAATACCATCCGTGAAGTGCTCAGCGGACTCCCAGGCGTACTCAACGTAAGTGACGACCTGCTGATATATGCCCAATCTGTGGAAGAGCATCACCAGCGGCTGAGGGGAGTTCTACAAAGACTCAAGGATTCTGGCCTCACCCTGCATCGCGAAAAATGCCAATTCCTCCGCAACACCATCAGTTTCTTCGGATACACATTCTCAGACAAGGGCATCGCCCCCGATCCAGAGAAGGTCAAGGATGTACAGACGGCTCCCGCCCCGACAAACATCTCTGAGGTGCGGAGCTTTCTAGGAATGGTAAATTTCTGTGGTCGCTTTATCCCGGACCTCTCCAACATCACCCGACCTCTCCGCGAGCTCACGAAGACATCCACCCCCTGGCAGTGGGGCAAGGAGCAGGAGGACGCATTCCAAAACACGAAAGCAGCCCTATCGGCGGAGAAGACACTCTCCTACTTTGACCCCTCCAAAAAGACCAACATCGCCGTCGACGCCAGCCCTTTCGGTCTGGGTGCCGTCCTCACACAACGTCAAGGAGAAGATGACTGGGCACCGATTGCATACGCCAGCAGATCGCTGACAGAGACGGAACAGAGGTACTCTCAGATAGAACGTGAAGCCATAGCTATCCACTGGGCGTGCAGACACTTCCACATGTACGTGTATGGGCACCCGTTCACCGTCTCAACAGACCACAAACCCCTAATTCCACTATTCAGGGGGACGGTATCGAAACCACCGCCCAGGATTGAGAAATGGATTCTGCAGCTGCAAGAATATGACTACCTGCTAGAGTTCAAACCGGGAGCCACCAACCCAGCGGACTTTCTATCACGCCACCCGAGGGCAGCCACCCCGGGAGAGAGGGAGGATGCTGAAGACACTGAGTCATACGTGAATGCAGTGGTTGAAAGGTCCAGACCACTCCCCATGAGCTTGGACATGATCATCGAAGCCACCCAAAATGACGAGATCTGCCAGATTGTCTCGAATGCCATACGCACGAACGAGTGGAAGACGCTCCAAGCGTCATTAGGCCAGAGAACACCGCAAGCGAAAACAGCCCTGGAAGCGTTCTTGAGGGTCAAAGAGGAGCTGTCAGTTGATAGCCAGGGTTGCGTGCTAAGAGGGCCCAGAATCGTGATGCCGGCTACTCTCACACAGCAAGCCATTGCCCTTGCTCACCGAGGACACCAGGGAGTGGTGAAGACAAAAAGCAGACTTCGTGCCAAACTATGGTTTCCAGACATGGACGCACAAGTGGAACGGGCCGTCAAAGAGTGCCAGTGGTGCCAAGCAGCGGGGCTCCCAGAAAACCCGCCACCGGTCATCACAGAAGTTGGCCCGGAAAAACCATGGGAGCACGTCAGCGCCGACTTCGGTCACCTGCCAGACGGAAGACACATGCTTGTCATCATGGATGACTACACGAAATATCCGGAAGTGGAAATTGTTACATCCCTCACTGCAAAAGAGGTGATCGCCAAATTTGAGAAGACTATCGCAACCCATGGCATCTTTGTGAGAGTCAAGACCGACAACGGTCCCCCCTTTCAGAGCCAAGAATTTGCTGAGTATCTAGCGGAGTGGGGGATCCTACACCGGAAAATAACACCCAGATGGCCACAAGCAAACGGAGAAGTAGAAAGGTTTATGCGCACGTTGAACAAAACCATCCGGATTGCCCATGCTGAGGGAACATCGGTGGAGAGAGGAATCTACTCCTTCCTCCGAGAGTACAGGCTTACTCCACACCGCACCACTGAGGCCGCCCCAGGTCCATCCACGATGGGACGCATAATCCGAGACACCCTCCCAAATCACCCCACCTGGAACCCCGCCAGTGCAGAATCATGGAGGACTGTGTCCAACAGGAAAAAGTCTAATGACTATGCAAGTTTCCGGCGAAAGTCCAAAGAGTCATCCATTGCCGAAAATGACCGGGTCTACGTCCGAGACAGGTATCCAGGGAGCAAGTTCAGGCTCCCGTTCGAGCCACAACCATGGACTGTCACTGCCCGGAACGGGACCATGGTCACCGCCCAGCGAGAAGGAGAAACAGTCACCAGGAATGTCTCATTCTTCAAAAAGGCTGCCAGCCCCCGGAATAACCCAACCAGCTCGGAGAGGGATGAGGGATCAACAGCATCGCCAACCCGGCCAGGAAGCAACCAAAGCACTCCCGAAGCCGCCGTCCAGGAGGGGGACGTGGACTCTGCAGATGAACCGCGAGCCTCCAGCACCCCCAGTGCCGTTCTCCCCAGGAGCCCCCAGAGCCCTCTGGGCACAAGCACTCCCTACAGTGAACCACCCCGGAGAGTGCTGTTCCGTGGTGAAGCAACAGGCTATGGACTGAGAAGGAACCCAGCGCCCTCCTCCCGGATGGCCGACTACGCAGTGGGCTGAGAGACCGTGAAGAGACTAGAGACTGGTAACAGGCCGGATGGCCACGTCTTATTACTTGTTTGGACACTCAGAGCAATGCCATTTTGTTGAGGGGGGGGGGTCTTTGTTCATACCAAAGGTGAAAAGGAATGTAATGTTGCGACCGCACAGTTGCGGTCTAGTTGATCAGCGCACGTAGACGTGCGCATACGCGGTGGCGCACAGCGCCGCGTACGTTATATAAAATAAAGGTGGGCGTGTCCCCGGGTTAGTCGGGACCACGCGACGAACCAAACAAGGTGTCCGTGTGAGTCCCTCATTGCGCGCCCGCAACCTGCGCGCGCCCCAGGTTCTACAAACCTGACACAGCCCTCGCATGTACCGCTGTAAAACTCCCCCACACCGCGCCCCTCCCCCGCACAGCCAGCAGAGGGATGCACACATTTTTCACATTATTCCAGCGCCGCCCATTTCCTCCCTCCGAGTCACATGAGCCCCGGACCCCCGAGTGGAACAACTTCAGGAGAACGGAGCAGAGGAGAGGGACGGGCAGCGAGACAGACCATACTGGCTGAGGCACGGGGGCTGAGAGGGACATCCGCGGAGACTCGAGAGCTGCTGAGGCACGCGGTGGAGTGGCGGAGTCTCGTGAGTCGACGGACAGTGATTGAGGGGTGCAAACTCGGGGCAAAAACTCTGTTTTGGAGCGCAGGGCCTGTTGTACAGGAGCACGGTGGGACAGTGGTCATTTCCCAGAAGCCCTTGGGCTCTGAAGAACAGAGACAGCTCATAGAGACCGTGGCACTGGGGCTGATACACAGGGCCATTGATACAGGGCTCACAGGCTGATAACCAGGAGTCCTGAAGTACTCTGTTGATACCCTGGTGCCTTAAAGCAAAGAACGCATAGCGGGGGAGACCTGAAACGAGCACGAGACAGGGGAGCTGAATATCTCTGGCCTCAAAGGTACAGGGGCTTATAGGTACAACTGCCGAGGGTCACTCTGTAGGGAGGAGACTGGAGTCAAATCAGTGACCCTTCAGAGCACCTACACATCACATGCGAAGGAAGTGAAGCCCCCGCAGCTCTGGTCACGGAGGAGAGTGGGAGTGTGAGCTGAAGACGCCTCCCTGGCAGAGCTCAAAACAGGACAGACAACCTGTGACCCCCCATGAGCTCCTCAGGTCTGTAGCACGGACGGGAGGTTCACTGACCACAAACCTGGACCTGGAAACGTGAGACGCCCTGGAGCTGGTCGTGCCAGAAAGGACAGAGGAGTCTGAGAATCTACAGCAGAGCTGAGCAGAGTGCAAAAGGATCTTTGAGACTCTATGTACAGCTGGACTGAGCAGAGGTCAACATCATCTTTGAGACTGCAGCTGGGCGGATCTGGGGTTCTTCAGATCGTCTGAGCAGAGGGGAGGAAAATCTCTGAGAATCTACAGCTGGTCTGCCAGAGAGGACTAGAGAATCCCAGATCACCAGCTGGTCTGAGAAGAAGAAACTCTATTGTATTCTGGACCCTGACGGACTGGAGAACTTAAGGGATTCTGTAAAACTTTATCCCGGCTCAGACCAAAGAGCAGAGTCTGTGAGACTCTACCGCCGGTCAGACCCAAAAGGACAGAGGAGTCTGCGAGACACTAGGTCTGATCTGACCCTGGACTCCAAGAGAATCAGAGATTTCAGCTGATCCGCCAAGAGGGCAGGAGAACCTCAGATTTCGGAACTGAACTGAGGGGAGGCAAGTGGGTGCTTTTTGTGCAGGTTATACCCAAGGCTCATCTGACCAGCAAGAAGGATCCACGCGGAGCCCACTTCAGTGTTCGCGGGACAGCCCAGAAAGGTGAGCTATGTTCCTTTATCTTTCTAGAGTCTTTGGGGTGGGTGACTCCTGTGAGTTTGAAATGGAGACCAGAGCTGGGTGGAGTTGGAAAGGTAGAAGGGGTAATCTTGATTTCTTCAATGGAAATGGAGCTGTAGATTTATTAGACATGCACTTATGCAGGATTCTCAGTTATATTAATCTCTTAAGCCACTGACTTAATATTTCTTTGGGTCAAGCAACCCAGAGGCTTAGAATGCGGCAAAAGCCTGGTTACAGGGTAGAGGGTATTACATTTTCACAGGAAAGCAAATGATAATGCAACAGGAATTTTATTATCTGTGGAACTTCTTTAAAGTTAGGAACTTACCAGGAAATATGAGCATCTTGAAAATAACTGGTCTGAGTTACACCTTTTGCTGACTCTGTGTACTTACTGTGTATGCAGGGGCTCGTATCTTGAAACGGGCTGGTTGTGGTGAAATGGTCTTGGGGTTCTGGTAAGTTAGCTGGAAACGGTAAGGCCTACCAAGAAATCTTTAAGCTTAGTATGGCAGTATCCGCTGGTAGCGGTGGAAAGATGCCTTGAATGGTCAACCTTCTATAAGTATTAAGAAACTGGGACTCGCTAGAGAGTGCCTACAAGTAAGATACACTGACAGACCCCCAGGAATAATGGGCTGGTCTTCCTGGCCTTCCTAACCAGTCTTCAGTGGGATAGATGACAGCCAGGAGTGGCAATGGAACAGGATGAGGGCTTTGCCAGGTACTCACAAAAAGAAGAGAGTCCTCTATGGATGGTGCCAGCCTGCCATGCAGCGTCAGTGATAACTGCAGGCCCACTTGCATGCTTGCCATGGTGTCACCGTTCATTGGAGTCCACCCTGGCTTGTTCCCATTGGCACCCCTGATCTACAGAGCGGCACAAGTAGGTGCCCCTTGAATCTTGATGGCTGCCTGTGCCTCTCTGGGCTTCTTTCTCCACCAGGTGGATATTTGGCAGGTTTCAGGCATCCCCAATCTTGGCCATAGCTGGCAAGTGGGACACCAAAGTTCCATCTCTCAAAGAACATCTCAAACTAGCGCTACAGGTCAAATAGGGGCCCTGTCTATATTCTGCTTTTGGAGCTAGACAACCGAGATTTTTTAAGGCATGGGTAAAGTGGGCTCTGGCCCGGGGCCCCAGCCATTCAGGGGGCCCCCAGATAGAGCCAGCTCTGTTCTACAGAGAGTCTTGCCCCAATGACCTTGAATAATTCTTAGACTTTTATAAATACTGTTTCCCTTTAATTTATTTTTAATGTGGGTGATGTATGTGAGTCTATTACAGGCGTTTTGCAGAGAAATGTTGTGTTTGTTTCTTGCAATACCCATAAAAACGTTACTTTAGATCAAAACAGGATCTGACGTACGAGAACTGGGAGGGGTACATAGAGCTTATTTGCAGTAATGTTAGTGAGCTGCTTCTTTGTTACAATATTGAAAACATATCACTATCCCTGAATATTAGATGTAAACACATTTTGTCCCTGTGCACTGTGAGTGACCTGGACAAAGAGGGCTTGAAAGAGCAGAAATTGGATCATAAATTCAAAATTGTCCGGTCCAGGGCCCCCAAAATCCTTAAGATGTGCAGCTTTAAGTCAGTCACTCGTTACAGAGATCCATGTCCTCCGGATACACAGTACTCACAGGATTGGACAGCTGGCAGTACAGATGTTTGTCAGGACGCACAGCTCTCCGAAGCTCCGGCTTCTGACAGCAGAGTGGCCCTTTAGGCTGTATCTATTGCAGACTCGAGCATCTGGCAGCACAACTGTTTCACAGGATACCCAGATGCTTAGGACAGCACAGCTATATCTCGGATGTCAGAGATTTTATAGGCCCAGTTTCCAGCTGTGCTACTAGTCTCCAGTTTACAGAAGCATTTCAGCCTCGGGGTCCTGGCGACAAAGCAGTGCACAGATGTTTGAGGTTGAAACTCTGGACAGCAGCCGTATCCCTCAGCATGTGGAGAGCTTACAGAACAGGGGCTCAGACAGAAGAACTAAGGTACACAGAGACACCTCTTATCAGCCTGTTCTCAGGGTACACAGATTTTACAGACTGTGGGCTTCTGGCCCCACAGCTTCAGGTTACTGATTTGCAAAAATATCTAGAATCCTGGGAGGTATGTAAACTAAGTGGGAGATAGATATTGTAAGTGGGAGGCATGTATTGTAAGTGGGACATGTATTCTAAGTGGTTGAAAGGTAAATGCAGAGCACCATTCAGGGTGGCAGGCTTTTAGAGGCGTCGAATAATGACAAAGTGCAATTATTACACTACCAAAACTCCCTGAGTAATTATAGATGTAAAACAAGAAGTATTCTGGGTCCAACACATCTCACAAATTTGACATAGTGTGTACGTACGACTGATATTGCGAGTCTATAGCAGTAGAGGCAGCCATAGACACTGTTTTGTTTCTATTTTTAAGCAGACACACAAAGAGCAGAGTCGAGTTGTTTTAGTTACTAAAAAGCTGTAGCCTTGGGCTTCACCCCCATTAGCCCGCGCTTAAAATGTCCTTGCGTCTGACTCGGTCTCCGTTCTTGTTTGGTGAAATATGGAACTGATAGTACACTGCTTTTCATTCGAGTTTGACCTTGGTATGTGAATCTTTTTTTTGTGATGCTTAGAGAAGAAAATACATGACTTCAAAATAAAAGTTTCGTTCTACAGTGCTCTCAGCAAAGCCAGATGGCTGCAGTGCACTCAGTAAAGCTCTTAGAAAAGACACGCTGAGCTAAAAGCAGTGTGCAGCAGTGTGTGGTTCTCTCTGGATTGACAACCGCTATCGGGGATGGGGGGCTGGGGGTGATGTGGGAGCTAGTGGCAGATCCAAAGTCTAGGTAAAGACTCTTGGAAGGGGAGTCACTTTATACTCTGATGCTCCGACTCTAAAACATATCAGGCACATATAAAGGGCAAGTTTACCCAAGTGAGGCGGCCCCTGGCAACATTGACGTGTCATAGACCTTTAATGTTACCCAACTTAATGGTACTCGTTTTATTGATCTTGGAAGGATGAAAGGCCGAGTTGATCCAATGTGATTCAGATTTGTTACTCTGTTTACAAACACAGATCCTTGCACCCAGAAGCTCCCCCGTCAACAGTTAAGGGGGCTGATCGGTTGTCGCTCTGGTTAATATAGAAGGCACTGGTTGAAAGTAAGACTGTGTCTGTATCTTGTCTTTCTGATTTAATTGTCTGGAGCGTTTTGAGACTGCACAGATGTTAAAGTGCTACAAGAATTCAAAATAAGCGTGTAAATCAGAAACACGGAATTTTAACTGTCATACAGTGTGACTCACATTTTAGCAGGAAAAGGTCTGTTGGTTTTGTTGATGATCTCGCTCAGACCGCTTTTTGACTGCCCACTCGAGTCCTCACCCCCGCATTCATTTCAACTCGTAACAGTCCAGGGCTTCTGGTGTCGAACGCAGAATCCTTGAGCTATTTGATATTGGAAAGCGAGATGCTAGATATTGGTGATGTCTGTGTCCTTGTATTTCTTGAGCTCAGTGGCTTTTGACACTGTTGACCGTATGGCCCTTCTGTCCACTTTTGCCACCCTCATGGGCTTGAGTTGGGTCATAGATTGGTTTTCTCTTTTTCTCCTTGGATGTGCCCATGAGTTCTTTCAGTCTTCCAGCATATTGCTTCTGATGGTTGCTTTGACGACCTGTACTAATCTGCTCGCTGAAAGACCTGTAGCCAGGAGGATGTAACTATTGCGGGACTCATTTAGAGTTTGGTGGAAATTGATAGATGTCTCTTTACGCCACTCCCTGCCTCATTTTGAGTGGGAGGGACTGCTAAGTTTCTGGTGAAGTGAAGCCTCAATTGGCTATGCCACCAGAAACTCCTATTTGGCGACCTCCCCTCCAATGGGCCACTGGCTTTTCTGCACCCTCCTTAGTGAGGTATTTCTGCTCCTCAGGAGGGTAGAGCTCTCCAGCAGTGGACACATCAGTAAAGAACAGGAAAAAATACAATGTTGCCCACATGCAGGAAGAAAACGCCCTGTGTGTCAGCGCATTACTGTTTTGTGTTATGGAAACAAAGACTTTCCTCAGGAGGATGTTTCCTCAGGGGGATGTTTCCTCAGGGGGATGTTTCCGTACAACACATACAGTTCCAAGCCTCCCGTCATTATAAATGAGCCCATCAAGCATTCATGTTTCTTCAGAGTGGGAGCACTTTCAGAAAAACATCCCGGGATCTCTAGTATTTTGGACCTGCCTTCGCGGTTTGGCAAAACCACCTGCGGTCCTCTAAAGGACACAAGGGCAGAAGTACTTCTAAGAGAAACGCTTTCTTTGGGACGGCAGAGCCCTCTCAATAAAGGCAGGGAGGACAGACATCAATCTATTCAGATGATTTTGGTTCTCTTCAGGAAGAGAGTGGCCTCTGTAAAAAGAGAGGGTCTTTCTATGAAAAAAAGGTTCATTTAAGGGGGCCAGGCTGTCTTTAGGGTGGGAATGACACACTGGAAGAGGGCAGAACTCTCTTCCACTGGACAGGACTTTGTTTACAAAGACACAGGCCTCTTTAGGAGGGCACAAGTTCTTTAGTAGGACAGAGCTCTTCTTTGAAGGACAGCTGCCTGTGGGAGGGCAGTAATAGTTTTAGGAGGACTGGTGGACAGAGCTATCTTTAAGAGGGGTTGGATTCCTTTAGTAGAACAGAACTCTCCTCAGGAGCGCAGGTCCTGCTTTTTGACGGCATCAATACATTTAGAAGGACAGCTGTCTTTGGAAGAACCATAATCCTTTTAGGAGAACAAAGGCCTCGACAGGAGGCAAGAGCATTCGTTGAGAGTACAGAGTTATGTTTAGCAGGGCATGGACCCTCCTAGGAGCATAAAGCCCTCCTTTGGAAGGCATGGATCCCTTTAGGAAGACTGAGCTCTCTATAGGAAGACACATCTCTCTCTAGGAATGCATACATCCATTTCAGAAGCCCGAGTTCTCCTCAGAGGGCAGAGCTCTCTTTAGGAGTGCACGGGTCGATTAAGGAGGAGAGAGCTCTCGTTAGGAAGGTGTGGATCCATTTATGATGGCAGAGCATGCTTTACACGGGCATGGATCCTTTCAGAGGGCATCGCACTCTTCAGGACAACAGATTTCCTTAGTAGGGCAAGGACCTCCTTCGAAGAGGGTGGATTAATTTTGTAGAACAGAGCTGTCTTCGGGAACAGGGCTCTCTTGGGAAGGACAGGGATCTCTTTAATAGGACAGAACTCCCTTAAGGAGGGTATAGGTATCTTTAGGAGGGCATGGATCCTTTTAGGAGAACTGCACCCTCATTAGGAGGGTATGAACCCTTTTAATTGGACAAAGGGCTCCTCAGCAAGACAGCATTCATTTTAAGAAGTCATGCTAATCTTTAGAAGAACAAAGCTTTCTTCAACAGGAAAGGCATAGCTCCCTTTAGGAGAACAGAGTTTTCTTTAGGATTGCAAGGATCGATTTAGAAGGACTGAGCTCTCTTTAAGAAGCTTAGATTAATTTGGGGCAACAGAGCACACTTTTGGGGGGCATGGATGCCTTTAGGGGGACAGAACTGTCTTTAGGTGGACAGCGTTGCTTAGGACGGCAACAATCTTTAGACGGGCATGGATTCCTTCAGAACAATAGAGCTGTCTTCAGCTGAGCAGGGATCGCTTTAGTAGAACATAGATCTCTTTAGGCGGGTATGGATCCCTTTAGGAGGACTGATCTCTCTTTAGGAGACCGTGGATCCCTTGATGAAGACAGAGCTCTCCACAGGAGAACAAAGATCTCTTTAGGAAGACAGAATTCTCGGTAGGAAAGCGAAGATCGCTTTAGGGGACTGCGGTCTTTGCAGGACGGACTGGATTTTTTAGGAAACACAGGGCTTTCCTGTGAACACCATGGCACTTTTTCGAAAGACAGGGCTCTCTTTAGAAGGCAGAAAGTGAAAATTTCTAGCTGGCAAGAATCTTCTCAAGAGCTCTATGCAATTTACAGGAAAGTAAAACTTTCTTCTAAAGAGCACGCGTCTCTCTATTATAGCGGGGTGTTCTTAAACAGGGCCCGGTTTGCTTCAGGAGACAAAGACGGTCTTCAGGCAGGGCTTTCTCGAGGAAACTGGCATTTTTTAAGCCAGGCAGTGCTCTTCGTAGAAGGCTGTTTTCTGTTTTTGTTTTTTTTTAAAACAGATTTTATTGATAGATCACATAGAAAGTCGCAGATCTCTGTATCCCAGAGGTATCTGCCAGACAGTAGCACACACGTGGATCAATGCAATCCATCATGACTTTTACAGGTAGTACAGTAGGGCCAATGCAAATAACTAGCCCACCCCCATTCCCCCCCAACAGTCCCCAACTCCATCCAACCCGGATCCCTCCCCCCCTGCATGGTGTCTGACAAATCCGACTATTCATGTACACACTTCCTACGGCAGAGCGCGCTCAAACCTCCAGTTCCGGGTCTTGTTCTGCCGGCGGCTCCAGCCAGAGACCCCTGTAATCGGCACATCTCTTCCAAATCTTAAAATGTTTACTGGGGCAACCCCGGGCAAGAAATATGGGCTTCTCCATCCCCATACAGAAATCGAGGCCCCTTTTCTACGCCGTGAGTGACGGGGCCTGTGGGTTCTTCCAAGCCCTCGCAATATCTCGCTTGGCCACCGTGAGTCCTAATAGTAACAGATGTCTCTTGTAGATGTTGCCTCCCACGCCCTCCAACACATGCAACAAACACAGTCGCGGTGTGCGTGGGAGCATCCAGCCCAGAGCGTCATCCATTCCATTCCATTCCAGACTCCATTCCAGACTCCACTCCAGAATCTATCCAGTCGTCCGCAGCTCCACACTGTATGGAAGAATGTGCCCTCCTCACATTCACACCTAGTACACTCTGGGGATGCAATGAGGCCCGCCCTCCACAGCCTCCGCCTTGTGAAATACACCCTGTGGAGGTATTTTAATTGAATCAGCCTAAGGCGGACCGAAATGGCCGCTCCTCTGGGACCTGCCAGCGCCTCATTCCAGTCCTCCTCCTCCAGCGGCCCAACATCAGCTTCCCAGGTCTCCTTAAGTGTGTGTAAATCTGAGGAGCAGTGTATGACCAGGGATTGGTAGATGCGTAAAATCTTTTTGGTATCTATTTCCCCCATAAAAACTCAGGCCTCCAATGGGTTAAACTCGGGAAGTGACGTCAAACCCTCCAACTCCGGGGCCAGGGCATGACGAAGTTGAAGGTAGCGGAAGAATTGCATGCGAGGCATGCTATATTTCGCGCTCAATACTTGGAACGACTTGAGCGTCGTTACCGACATAACATCCCCCAATCTAGAAATACCAATGGCGTCCCATCCCACGAATCCCGGAAGGGCCGCCAAGCCTGGTAAGCGGCCATTACGCCAAAGGGGGGTTTCTTCGGTCAGGGTCCGCCACCATCCCATCCTCCGCAACGCTCGCCTCCATACATCAAAGACCACTTGCGTCACCGACGGCAAGGCCTTTCGCCCCCTCATCGCATAAAGCAGCATGTGTAACGTATGGGGCTCCATCAATAGCCTCTTTAGTGCATAGGCCGGGTCCCTCCTGTCCCCATACCACCATTCAACAGATACTAGGAGATGCGACGCTTGATACTAAGAAAGACCATCTGAAGTCGCCAACCCCCCACAGTACGTTGAACGAAAGTGCGCAACGCCAACCTAACTGGGCCGCCCACCCAAAGGAACTGCCCCAAGACCGAGTCCACCTGCTTGAACCAGGAGGGCTGGATGGGATACTGATAGTTTTGCAACTGATACAACAGGCGAGGCAGGGCCACCATTTTAAATATGGCTGATCGACCATAAATGGTCAGCGGCATGCAAGACCATATTTTAATATCAGCCTGGGTCCGTTCCCAGACCGGCACCACGTTTCGCTCCCATGCGACTGCAGGGATCTCGGCCAGGAACACCCCTAGATACTTGATGCCCCCAATTGCAGTCTGGAGCTCCGATGCCCAATCTCCAATCGCCGGACCACTCCCCAGCACCCATAACGTAGATTTGCGGGGATTCATGTAGAGGCCCGAGGTCTCACCAAAGATCTGCAGGATGCGCAGAAGGCGGGACCTGACCTATTGAGATCCGTTAAGAAAAACAGGACGTCGTCCGCATATAATGCAATTCGGTCCGACAAGTCTCGCGTCCACTCGAATCCCTTCAGCTGTGCGTCAATTCGGACCCAGGCTGCCAGGGGCTCCATGGCCAAGGCGAACAAATAGGGCGAAAGGGGACCTCCCTGTCTGGTGCCCCTTCGGATGGCAAATCTCGAGGACTCCGCCCCCGCCACCCTGACAGAAGCCGTTAGATCAGTATACAGCAACTTCACGTAGGACAAGAACACCGGCCCTAGATTCACTTGTGGCAGGAGCGAGAACAGATATGTCCAACTAAGCGAATCAAACGCCCTGTCCATGTCAGCCAAGAATAGCGCCGCTTGCGCCCCTGATGACCGAATTGCCGCAACTGCGACGTGAGCCCACCTGATATTATGCCGTGCCGCCCACTGGGGCATAAAGCCGGCCTGGTCCGGATGTATAAGTTCAGTGATATAGGGTAATAACCTATTGGCCAGTGCTTTGGCCAAGACCTTGGCCTCTACGTTTAACAGGGAAATCGGACGGTACGAAGCGTACTGCTCGGGGGGCCGACCAGGTTTGTGAAACACCACCACCTCCGCATGTCTCCAGTCCGGGGGCAGACAACCCTGGTCTCTCGCTTCTTCTACCACTGCTCTATAATGAGCTCCCAGTTGTAGGTGGAATTTCTTAAAGAATTCGCTGGGGAAGCCATTAGGACCCGAAGCCTTCCCAGTGTTCAATTCCCCCAGAGCTACACCCAGCTTGTCTTCAGTCAGTGGCCTATCCAGGCGATCGCTGGCTTAATCTGTAACCGCTCGTGGCAGCAAGTCAGTAATAAATTTAGCGACTAGGGCCGCGTCGATGTATTCGTGAGGGAATATAGGTCAGCATAGTAAGCCGCAAAACCCTCCGCAATCACGTTGGGATCAGTCATCAGGGAACCGGAATCATCTACAATCCTCGGGGGGGTCTGAGTTTGGAACTGACCCTGACACAATCTATGAAGCATCGTCCCAGATCTATCCCCTCATTGATACACCCTGCTACGGGTCGCCAGCCACATCTGCCGCGCCTCATCTAGTAACAGAGAAGCATAAGACTGCTGTGCCAGCAGCAACTGCTCTAGCGTCCGACCCTCCCCCTCCTGGCCACTGCGGTGCTCCAACTCCCGTATTTCTGCCTCGGCCCGATCCAGAGCCTCCCTACGCCTCCTCTTAGCCGCCGCACACCATGCAATATCTATGCCCCGCAGTGCGGGCTTCATAGCCTCCCAGAGCGTCGCCTTAGTCGCCACTGTACCGCTATTTTCAGCGAGGTACCGCGCTATAGCTGTCCTCATATGTGCTTGGTAGTCCCCCAATTGCAGGTGCCAGACCGAGAGGTGCCAGCGAAACGGTCGCCGCCGCCGATCCAAACTAATCGTAACCGCCATAGGGGAGTGGTCCGTCAACCCACGCAGCAATATGTCCGCAGCCTCCACTCTATCTTGAGCCGCAAGGGGAACAAATATATAATCCAGTCTGGAGAAGGATTTGTGGACAGCTGAGAGAAAGGTGTATGCTTGCTGCGTGCCATGTATGTGCCTCCAAGTATCCACCCATCCCAAAGTCCTAATCATATCATGCAATTTAGTATGACCAGCTGCCCCCGTCCCCCCTCCAGGCCTGTACCTATCCCGTACTTGATCCACCACATCATTCCAATCCCCACCGATAACTGCCAGTGCATTTGGAATATCAGCCCATACCGTCAACACCTTTTCTACTAGTGACCACTGCAACGGGGGCGGGGCATACACGCAGCCGAATACAACCGATTCCTCTCCCAATGTACCCCGAACGAAGATGTAGCGGCCCTGCGTATCCAACCAGTGGGTGGCGTGTACATATGGGACCCTGCGATGTACCAGAATGGCCACCCCTCTGGAACCCCTGGCAAAACCGGCATGGAAAACCTGAGTGTAACCATATCGCTGAAGGCATAGTGTTTTAGTCCCCAGTAGGTGTGTCTCTTGCAGCATTACGATATCCGCCCCCACCCTTTTGGCCTGTTTCAGGACCGCCCCCGCTTGATCTTGTCCAGTATTCCCCTTACATTCCAATTAAGAACTCAAAGTGAGCCCCCGGGCCCATTGGCCCCATCATCCGGGCTAGACATCAAGGACCCTCCGTATCCAGTGAGCAACACGCTCGCCATTCGTGTGCACCCTTAACCACCACAGCAACATTGCCAGAACCGTGCCTTCCCCCGGCCATTCAACAACCAACACCACCCCGGACCCCCACCCCCTACCCCATACCTCAAGAAACGATGAAGTACCTGTCGCGGTGTAGTAGGGCCTCCACCCCCAACTGGAGGCCGACGAGCCTCCCCACCAATGGATCCCCATAACCCTATTCAACTCCCCCAACACCTACGCCGACCAACCCACAACAAGGGGGACCCCTTCCTGCCCATGTAACCCCCCCATCCCCAGTCACCCCCCCAATCGCTCCCTAGAACCATCATCTATTGCAGTCACTCTCCACTCCCCGCAAGTACAGGGCCTATCTGCGCCCCAGGGCGGGGACCCGAAGCACCAAGGGCTATAACCATATATCAACAATATGTCTCTGAGCGCATTCACGTGCCCTTCTTCTGCTTCTCGGCAGCCCCCATCGCTTTCTCAGAAGCCGTACCCGACACAGACCGCTGCCGTGATCTGGATCTCTAATTGTCTTTGCGTTGTTCACCACGAGAGAACCTCGCCTGTGCCTCATCATGCGAGGGGTCTGAGTCTCACACTGGGGGTATGTGCGCCTTCACTGGCCTGATTTCGTCCGTCCACTGAAACACCTCCTCCGTGGAGTCAAAAAAGTGAGTGCGGGATTGAAACACAACTCGCAGTCGGGCTGGATATAAAAGAGCGCACTGTATTTTCAAATCTCGCAGCCGGGCCTTGGCTGCTGTAAAAGACTGGCGTGATTATAACAGGGGAAACCCAATAAACCCTTGTAGGCTTGGGCGTTAGATCATTAAGGTCAGTGGATGCTACAAGGGAATTGATTTCTAGGAAGATAATTGCTAAGTTGGAAGTTGTATTGTATATATCACACTCCGGTGTACCACCAGGATATCACATGTAAAGAGAGCTCAAGAAAAAACAGAAATCAATCTATTGGAAGGAGAAAGATACACGGAGAGGGCTAAAAATGTATTCAAATTTTTTTTATGTAAGTTCAATAATGTAAATTGCAATTAAATATATGGGGAGACAAATAAAGAGCAAAAAAGTGATGAACAGAGGTAAAGGTAACATCAACACATCAGTTCAAAACTTAAACATCAACTCCAATTAGTTATGGCAAACAATCCGAGAAATTAATTAGCAATGGTTGTATGCTTGTGCCTATGCAGCGAAGATGGAGATGATGAGGATGTCGACGTTTCGGTCTATAGTGCTTCCGTCATGAAGACCAACATCAGGACCAAACCATTTATTGCAGGTAAAAACCCCCTGAAAAAGCACGTTTGGGACTCTCTTTTAGAGTGTGAGAGGTGATGGGCAGTGGATCTCGAATAAGGATCTAGACTGCAGCGTGTGTATGCCGCTGGTGATGAATCACGATGGTATGCAACCAAAGGAAATTTAAATTCCTGAATAAACAGCAGAACGAAACACGCCCAGCGGAGACGGGTAGAGTCTGTGATACATGTGATATCCTGGTGGTACACCGGAGTGTGATATATACAATACAACTCCCAACTTAGCAAGTGAAAGACTGGCGTCGCTGTTGCACCATGCGGGTATAGTCTTTCTGTTTGTTTTTTAAATCTTTTTTATCTTCCAATAGTCAATACATTCGATAAACAATATTACAATCATTGGTCGCATAGAAACCCTGCCATTTTCAATAGAAACCCCTCCCATCCCCATGCTGTATGCTAAGTTTGTTCATTACTATTGCTCATCTCGTATCCGTTACACTCCCCTGTGGACCCAGAAATAAGGACTGACTCTCGTGCTATCTGTTGACTCTGCCCTGACGAAGCTCCCAAGGTGGGGAGTGAAACGCGTTGGCTGTCCTGTGCACTACTTAAAAAAGATCAATAAAAAGAAGAATATTTTTTCAAAATACTCTGCCTCTGCGACTTACTTTATACCTGGTGCTGCCTCTACGTCCTTTGCAGCTGTATTTATGCTCCGCTTATGTACAAATCTTCACCACTAGGGCCTATCTTCATTGTTTACCCTATGTTTCCTTTGTGTATTTTGTTACATGGAATGTTGCATATCATCCCACGGGTTAAGCCCAAAGTGTCGTCTCCACAGACCTCATATTTTGTGAATTTGTTTTGGGCAGCCCCTACTTTGGTATGTGGTGCGTTCAGTGTCCGTATAGAGGTCGATCCCATTTGTCCATTCCCGGACCGCAGGGTTCTCCGCCACTCCCCACCGTCTAGCCACAAGTCTCTCTTAGCCACAACTAATCCTAGTAAGGCGGAGGTCAGTTGTGAAGACTGTGGTTTTGATCACCGGGGCATGTCACGGCGTTCACTGGAAGGGCATCTCTGTTTTCTCATTGGCATGAGTATCTTTAGAAGGCCATGAGTCTTGCAAAGGGCATGGAATACTTCAGGAGAACAGTCTATTTTGAGTTCTTCTTGAGTGAACTATCCGAAGTATTATCTGAGTGCGTGATGCCTCCAGTAGACCGTGTCCATATTCTCATGCCAGCTCCATCTGGTTCCCTGGCCCACGTGCGCCCGGATTCCTCCAGCCCTCATCCTTGACTGTGCATTGTCTCCTGTTGTATCTGTTGATCCCTCCTCCTTCACAGCCTTGTGCTTCACTGCTGCTGATGCTGTCTCTAGCCAGCACATCTGGGATGATGGTTAATGCAGACTAATATTGATTTTCCAGCTGCCGCAGGGTCCTGGACGCCGCTAGCCCCTTGGCCAGTCTCCCTGGAGCCAGAGCTAGCTGGGCTGCATAGGTCTGTGCCAGGGGGCTGCAGTGAATGGAAAACGCGGGGCTCGTCATATATCTTCTGTATCTGCTTTTTGAGTTAAGATGCTGGTAAAAAGTTTCTATTTTTTTGTACTAGTTTCAATCGTCGTAACCCATAATGTGATATGTACATGTGGAAATTGTATTCCAATTTTTTGGGGGAATGTAAGTCTCTCTTTGACCTGCCTCCATTTTCCTTTAGTAACACAAGCTTGACTGATTTTGGATCAATCTACCTCCATTTGTAACATTGGGCTTCATCCAATATTTGTTTCAACAGGGCCCACCAGGAGATCCCACCTCATCCTTCTATGTTATGCTTAAGTTGGGGTGTGTAGAGAGGTGCATACTCCAGTGCACTAGAGCCAGCACACACAGAGGTCACGAGACCAGCATTCCAGCGCAGAACCTTCCCTCCTGGCCCACGCCCACTCTCAGAATTGCGGGTGTGGGGGTCTGCGTTTATGCATCAGGTTTGCTAAATGTGGCCACATGTATTTATTCGGTGTGGTCTCATATTATCGTAACCAAAATATCATCTGACAGAACTATTGTGTCCTTGGTATCATTACGTCATTGCAGATCTAAAAACCAGGCCTCCGCTGTACGCTGAGAACTGAGGGTGTCTGACACGAGAACAGGCACGTGAAGTGCAGAATAGTTCGCTTTTAATTCCCTCAGACGCCCTGTGTGTGATGACGGGCGCTATGCCCTCATTGTGCTGATGAGCAATGACACACAGGACACAGTGGTAGTGGGTTAGATAATGGGCCCTGAGCACGTGCACTCAGTCCCTTTTATTGGCCAGGGTCATCTGACCAATGACGCCTGGTGGTGGGTGGGTGTTTAGTGTGCTTACATCACAGTGAGACACTAGACCGTGTCTACGGTAGTACATCCCTCCCAACCTTAGTTAAGAAAATTAAACTAACTAAAGTCCAACCTGTGGGAAAGAATATACTTCACACAAAACCCGTAACTCAATCACGGCGACTCCCACATAGTCTTCTCCACTGCTGGTCACGTCAAATACTGGAAATGGTGCCTCTTCTTGCCTTGGCAGACTTGCAACTTGTAGGTGGGCTGTACAGTCTGTTTCACATCCTGGGAACGTGTAGAGGTAAGAATAGCAGGTCCCAAGTGTGTTGTTGGTACTGGTTCTGTCGTGTGTGACCTTCGGTCCTCCAGGATTTTCAGCGTGAGCTTCAACAGTCCGTCTCTCGTCGTGGGATCCGCTGCCACCGGTGTCCCTAAGGCCTCTGCCCCTGGATTTCCGCGGCCCTGTGTCTGTTCCATCCCAGAGGTGGTTGTTGTCAACAGACCGGCCTGCTTGATTCTGTCATTCCTGGATGACTGTCGGGTTCGCACGTGGATGCTTACTTCCAGTGATGTTACATGTGTCCCGGTCGTGCGTGTGGACTGTCGTGCACCTCTCACATTCTCCTCTGTGTTTCTCCTTCTGGTGTGTTGTAGTGTCTTGGTCCACACTCCTCTTTGCTCTGCTCCTTTCTCTTGTCTTCCTGTCGTCGTGCTGCTCGGACCTCTTCTGCTTTCTTTTCTTCAGTGGTGGCAAATGTGCCACTCAGACATCTTCTCCTTTTCCTTTGTGGCGTCGTGCCACTCCTTCTCCACCTCCCTTTTCGCAACGCGGTCTGGTCATCTTGCTGTCTTCATCTTCCTGATCAGACTTCTCCAGGCAGCGTGCACTCCACCTCTTTCCCCCTGGTCTTGTCCTGGTTCTCGGACACTGTCTCCTTCTAGTCTGTGACTGGACCGGTCGCTGCGATTTTCTCTCTTGATTCTGACCATTAAACTTGGTTGTCGAAGTTCGTTGGTCCATGTTCGTGGACTGTGTCTTGGTGGTCGAACTTCTTGGACCTCTTGCCAGTCCACTCTGCTGCCAAAGCTGGCAGGCCATCTTCGGTTCTCCTGCTGGAACTCTTGCTATGTCACTGTTTGTTGACCCTTGCTTCGGTCACCTCCTTTCGCGACCTCGGTGGGTCGGCTTTTGGTACGGCCATCTGGCTGGTCGGCTTCTCCCTTCTTCTTTGCGACCAACCTGAGTGGTCGGCTTCACCTTCTGCGTTAGTCCTCACGCTTTGCCGTCTTCCGTTTGCTTTAGCGTTGGCGCGCTTTTGCCCGCGCTCTTCCTGTGTTTCGTTGGGTGCGGAGGGTTATGTCACCACTCCTTCTTGCTTCGTGTTCAGGTCGCTCCCCGTTACTTCACGGGGTGTGCTTGATTTCTTTCTGGAACCCTGAAGCAGTGTCGGCGGTTGTCGCGCTTCCTCACTGTGTCGCACTTGCCTGGTGCCAAGTCCAGAACCACCATGCCTCCTTGTTGTGGTGCTGCTGTTTCTTTTCCCGCGGTGCAACGACAACCTGTGGCCATCAGGTGCCGCTCCACCTTTGGTAGGTCTCCGTATGGCTCAGTGCGTCCGGTGGTCTGTGCCACTGCTCCGTCGTCCTCCTTGTGCGTGGAGTTCCTTCACTCCTTGTGCTTTCATGCGCATTGCAGTGCTGTGCTGTCCTGGTGTGTGTGTGGAGTCCTTGCGCTCCTGGCGCACTCCTGCACTCTCCTCAGACCATTGCCTTCTTGTTGCAGTCTTTGGCGTGTGGTGTCACCTGGTCGCAGGCCTTTGTGCAATCATTCTTGCATGTTTGTCCGTTTTCCTTGTGTGACTGTCAAGTAGGTCCTTTCTTTCTTACGCGTCATGCTGGGGGCGGCAGTCGCAGACTCCTTGCTGTGGTAGTTATCGACTGTCCTGTGCTGCTGCACACGCTCTTCCTGCGCATGACGGTCCCCGTTGTGCTTTTGCTGTGATCCCTTGCTTTGTCCAATGCTTGTTGCAGATTCTGTTGTGGCTTGTCAGTGTAGTTCCGTGATTAGCCACTAGATGGCAGTGTTGTCTTGCTTGGATTTCAATTTCTTCTGGAACCTCGCTGGGTTCCGTAGTGCTCCAGGCCTCGTGGATGCCTCTGGGGTCTCTCCTGACTGCCCGGTAAGTTCCTATAGTTTCCTGTTGGGGCTTGATTGGGGGGGGGAGAACAGTCTCTCCGTGTTCCCTTTGTGGTGGGTGCTTGCTCAGCTTGGTGGCACCTGACTTTAGGCTCCCGCGGCCTGCATGTGCTGTGGGGTAAAAGGTGTTGGCGCTGTCCTCGGTGGCGCTACTTTCCTGCCGCCATGTCCTCACTCTGTCCCCTTCCTAGTTGGGTACCTGCGCGGGTGGGTTCCGCTTGGCGTATTCGTGCCCAGCAGCACTCTGCACTCTGCGGGCGCTTCTTAGTCTCCTTCGCCATGCCGCCGCAGCTTCACAGCTCACACGCTGCGCGGCGGGGGAATCAGTGTGGCTCAGACCGGGTGCAGCGAGGTGGGCTCTCGCTGGCCTGGGAGCCCATTGGGGCTATAGCTTGTTGTCGGCCATAGAGGCGGGGTGGGTTCCCGCTCTCATGTGTGTTCCTAGCGGCGCAGGCTGGCAGCCGCCATAACTTCTCTTCCGGCCACAGCGGGTGGGCTCGGCTTTCAATGCACTCCCGCCCGGCAGCTCTCCACACGCTGCGGGCGCTTCGCTCCAAAGTTCATTCACCCCGCTGCCGCAGCCTCACATCCCACACGCTGCGCGGCGGGGGACAGTGGACGCTGCAGGCAGGCCGCGGGTGAGCTCCGCTGGCCCTGATTCACTACGGGGGAGTATTGGCCAGCTCCAGTGTCAGTGTTGCGCTGGTGGGGCCGCGTTTGTCGCTTGCAGCGGGTGGGCTCTGCTTCTCACTCGGCTTTCCTGTTGCCTGGGGGGGGGGGCGGTCGCTCCAGTCACGCGCTGCCCCTCAGACCTCTCCAGTGCCCAGGCTTACCTCCGGGCGACAGGCCTTCCTGCCTCGTGGGTGAGCACCGCGTCAGTCTCCATGCGGCCGACGCAGGTGGGCTCTGGTCGGTCCGCATTCCCCCTGGGGCACACCTCATGCCCGGCGGGCCTCTTCATCCACGCGGGTGGGATCCGCGTGGATTTCCTCATAAGCCAGCGCTCATTCTATCGCGGCCGACGCGGGTGGGCTCCGGTCGGTCCGCTCTTCGTCCGGCAGGCTTGACAGGTGCGGGGTGGGCTCCGGTCACTCTCTCATTGGCATCCAGGCCCAGGGCACAGCACACGCCCCGCAGCTTTCACCGATCATGGGGGAGAGAGTGGGACGCGACGTCGCCCTGCAGCTCTCTCCCCTTTCCCCACGAATTTGCAGCGGTGGCACGCTGGGCACAGCTCTGACCTCGTCGCCAATGTGATGACGGGCGCTAGGCCCTCATTGTGCTGATGAGCAATGACACACAGGACACGGTGGTAGTGGGTTAGATAATGGGCCCTGAGCACGTGCATCTGACCAATGACGCCTGGTGGTGGGTGGGTGTTTAGTGTGCTTACATCACAGTGAGACACCAGACCTTGTCTACGGTAGTACACTGTGCATTCAGCATGCAGGAAAAGCCTGCAGCAGTCTGACTTGTAGGGTGCACAAGTTGACTCTGAGGCCTCCTGCACCGCTGAGCCTTAGACTGTGCATGAGATGAGTGCTGCTGTGCATTGGGCATGATTGAGTACCATGGGTCTCTGCAGGTGTGTAGGGTCTTACTTGAGCCTAAAGGCCTCTAGTGTGTGCAGCAGGCCTCTCGTATGTGCAGCAGGCCTCTCGTGTGTGCAGCAGGCCTATCGTGTGTGCAACAGGCCTCTCCTGTGTACAGCAGGCCTCTCCTGTGTACAGCCTGCCTCTCCTTTGAACAGCAGACCTCTCCTGTGTACAGCCTGCCTCTCCTGTGAACAGCAGGCCTCACAGAGACCTCTCCTGTGTGCAGCAGGCCTTCCCTGTGTACAGCAGGCCTCTCCTGTGTACAGCAGGCCTCTCCTATGTACAGCAGGCCTCTCCTGTGTACAGCAGGCCTCTCCTATGTACAGCAGGCCTCTCCTGTGTACAGCAAGCCTCTCCTGTGTACAGCAGGCCTCTCTTGTGAACAGCAGGCCTCACAGAGACCTCTCCTGTGTACAGCTGGCCTCTCCTGTGTACAGCTGGCCTCTCATGTGTACAGCAGGCCTCTCATGTGTACAGCAGGCCTCTCCTGTGTACAGCAGGCCTCTCCTGTGTACAGCAGGCCTCTCCTGTGTACAGCAGGCCTCTCCTATGTACAGCAGGCCTCTCCTGTGTACAGCAGGCCTCTCGTGTGTACATAAGGCCTCTCCTGTGTACAGCAGGCCTCTCCTGTGTACAGCAGGCCCCTCCTATGTACAGCAATTCTCTCCTGTGTACAGCAGGCCTCTCATGTGTACAGCAGGCCTCACAGAGACCTCTCCTGTGTGTAGCAGGCCTCACAGAGGCCTCTCCTGTGTACAGCAGGCCTCTCATGTGTACAGCAGGCCTCTCATGTGTACAGCAGGCCTCTCCTGTGTACAGCAGGCCTCTCCTATGTACAGCAGGCCTCTCGTGTGTGCAGCAGGCCTCTCCTATGTACAGCAGGCCTCTCCTGTGTACAGCAGGCCTCTCCTATGTACAGCAGGCCTCTCGTGTGTACATAAGGCCTCTCCTGTGTACAGCAGGCCTCTCCTGTGTACAGCAGGCCCCTCCTATGTACAGCAGGCCTCTCCTGTGTACAGAAGGCCTCTCCTGTGTACAGCAAGCCTCTCATGGGTACAGCAGGCCTCTCCGGTGTGCAGCAGGCCTCTCCGGTGTGCAGCAGGCCTCTCCTGTGTACAACAGGCCTCTCCTGTGTACAGCAAGCCTCACAGAGGACTCTCCTGTGTATAACAGGCCTCTTCTGTGTACAGGAGGCCTCTCCTGTGTGCAGCAAGCCTCTTCTGTGTGCAGCAGGCCTCTCCTGTGTACAGCAGGCCTCTCTTGTGTACAGCAAGCCTCACAGAGGCCTCTCCTATGTATAACAGGCCTCTTCTGTGTACACGAGGCCTCTCCTGTGTGCAGCAGGCCTCTCCTATGTGCAGCAGGCCTCTCCTGTGTACAGCAGCCCTCTCCTGTGTTAAGCAAGCCTCACAGAGGCCTCTCCTGTGTATAACAGGCCTCTCCTGTGTACAGCTGACCTCTCCTGTGTACAGCAGGCCTCTCCTGTGTACAGCAGGCCTCTCCTGTGTGCAGCAGGCCTCTCCTGTGTACAGCAGGCCTCCCCTGTGTACAGCAGGCCCACCTGTGTACAGCAGCCCCCCCCCTGTGTACAGCAGGCCTCTCTTGTGTACCGCAGGCCTCTCCTGTGTACAGCAGCCCCCCCCCCCTGTGTACAGCAGGCCTCTCTTGTGTACCGCAGGCCTCTCCTGTGTACAGCAGGCCTCTTCCACACTGTTGTGCAGTTGGTGTCTCTGATTAGTACAGTAGACACCTCCTCCATTCTGTACACTGAGGGCGTCTGAGTGCAAAGTCCCCAGCTGTAGACTGTACAGTGAGGGTGTCTGAGCTGGGGATGGTCTAGAATGAGGTCTCTCCTGGAGCCTGTGCACTGAGATGAGTATGGAGCCTGTGCACTGAGAGGAGTATGGAGCCTGTGCACTGAGATGAGTATGGCGCCTGTGCACTGAGATGAGTATGGAGCCTGTGCACTGAGATGAGTATGGAGCATGTGCACTGAGATGAGTACGGAGCATGTGCAGTGAGATGAGTACGGAGCCTGTGCACTGAGATGAGTACGGAGCCTGTGCACTGAGATGAGTACGGAGCCTGTGCACTGAGATGAGTACGGTGCCTGTGCACTGAGATGAGTACGGAGCCTGTGCACTGAGATGAGTACGGAGCCTGTGCACTGAGATGAGTACGGTGCCTGTGCACTGAGATGAGTACGGAGCCTGTGCACTGAGATGAGTACGGAGCCTGTGCACTGAGATGAGTATGGAGCCTGTGCACTGAGAT
Organism: Lissotriton vulgaris; assembly: GCF_964263255.1. Taxonomy (NCBI): domain Eukaryota; kingdom Metazoa; phylum Chordata; class Amphibia; order Caudata; family Salamandridae; genus Lissotriton; species Lissotriton vulgaris. The sequence continues at coordinate 316,161,514 of NC_141695.1, forward strand.
GAGTATGGTGCCTGTGCACTGAGATGAGTACGGAGCCTGTGCACTGAGATGAGTATGGTGCCTGTGCACTGAGATGAGTATGGAGCCTGTGCACTGAGATGCCTCTCTAGTCAGACGTGCTAAGACAACTAGATTTATAACACTGACCCTGTGGCTCTCCCCTGCCTCTTCACAGGTTGTCCTGCCACCACTGCTCTTCCGAGACGCCGCTCCTCATTTGTGTTGTAGTAACCAGAGTGTGGAGCAGGTCTTGGGCCTCAGAGGGTGCCTCTCCAGTCTTGCAGAAGAGTGGCCTGAGAGTGGCAGAGCACCGGACAGCACAGTACACCGAAAAACTAAAGCCGCTGGTATGGAAGATTCCACCCAGACTACACCTCTTTCCTGCCACAAGCATCATATATAGGATAAAGTATCCATGCTCCTACACTATAAGGATATTCCAATTCACCTCAAAGGTCTATGACCATATAGAGGATTAGGCGTGGTGGAACTCCGAAGTTACGTGCTATATCATAAGTTCTTATAGGGTTAGAAACTTAAAAGTGACTTGCAATATCCTTTTAACATACAGCAGAGGGTATTTTATTTCTTATAATACATGGTCACCTATTCACCTTTAAAAAAAATTAAATTCAGTGTTTGCTCTTTTATGTGAAAGAGATAGTTTGGTTTTAGACATGAAGAAACAAGTCCAACTTTGTGATGCAAAATTAGACACAGCAAAAAGCAGTTTAATGTAAATCATATTAAAAATGTTATAGCTCAAAATGTGCCGAAATATATAGAGAAAATCTGTCTTTTTCTGTAATGACCTGTAGCTTGCTAAAACCAAGCACGTTGCAATAAATATCTACTTCCTGCTGATCGCTGCTCATTTTAGAAAAAAAACAGATCCGAAGAATAAAATGCTAGTTCTCCTTGTGTTGCTTCCTTTGCAGCAGTATTGATGCTCCGCTTATGTACGTTCTACAGGTAGGAAACATAAAAACACAAGCAGAGTTGTTTTTGTCGTCCTTGAAGTCTCCATGATACAAACACTGGCAGACGTCTTCCTTCCCTCTTCCCAATCCAACTCGCCTTTCCAAGATGTCGGAATCCGAGTGCTGGGGCTTCATTCGCACCACTTGGGACTACTTGGATTGCCCACCTTTGCCAGCTTCTCACTGCTCAGCAGTGCCTGTTGCTCACTCACCATGGCTGGTTTCCACACTGCTCGTCAGTGCCAGCTCACTAACTCTGCCAGCCAGTGCCCACTGGTGCGTGCTCCTCACACTTCCCACCAGTGCCCACTCTTTGGCTCCAAAGATGCCTGCTTTGGGCGGCAGAGCCTGCCCTCAAACTGCGGTACTGGGGTGCATGATTAGAACAGACAGGACTGTAGAACCAGATTGTGCCCTTGCATCCCAGCAGGCCGCGAGCTTGAGGGTTTATTGGCCTGTGTAGTAAAGAGCCTTTGTTCTGCTTTCCTGTCGGCTCCAGGAATCTCTGCAGCCATTTCCCCTAAGGCCAAGGCCTCGGGCTGGAATGTGAAACTTTGTTCGGCTTTACAAGTCTGCGGCACTGCCGTAGATGGCTTTGTGTGCGCGCATGCGTGCTTTACATCTGAGGGCTGCGAGGCCATCTCCACAGAGAGGAGCCTGCTCTAGCGCCTGAACTGGGAGCATGTAGCGCTTTATGATATATTTTTGACGTTTCTGACAGACGTATAGACATGCTAACCCAGCGTTTTTCAAATGGGTAAAGGTTCATTATTTGAGAGTTTATGGTCATTTTAGAAATAGAGCGAATCCCATATAGCAGTTTTTAAGCCACATACAAGTTGGGCTGCCTACAGTATATTACAATAAGCCGGATCCATTTATTGTGAGAGGCCCAAAAACAGAAACTCTAGACTGAGTGCATTTGAATTCAGCCTATTATGATTTATCCAAGCTTGGCTCTCCCTATGGATTTGGTTTGTGCCAATCTTGGTCTGGCTAATCTGAAAGGTTGGGCACCACCTGAGTGTCCTCAGTGTTATTGTGAAAGCAAACCTGCACGGACATTAGCCGCAGACGCAGGACTGCTCTGAGCTCTCCACTGTTGGACAAAAGTGTTGAAAATGGAATCCTGGGGCGGTTCCTGCATCTCCTAGACAGACATTAGGTTAACTCCTATTCAAATATAGGGCAAACCATTTAAAGATTTCACTAAACAATCACCGCCACTCGAGCCCTAGACCTGCAGGAGTCAAGAATAGTGAAAGCTGCAGTACTGTCTATCAACATTAAAATGAAGGCATCCGAACTGTGGAAGGTTCACCGTGAACAAAATAACAACAATAACATTAGTCTATTATGATTTCAGCTTGACTGTGTTCTGTGGAGCTTTTGGGGAGAGGCTGTGCGCAGTGGGGGTAGCTTAACTTAGCTATTTGCATATGTTGTGGCTAGCACCGTCATTTTCAATGTTATTTTTAAATTATTCCAAAGAAATACCTTGTTCCTGGGCTGGTCTCATGCTAAGTTGCATATCCAACAAGCATTTTTAATGCAATAGGTTTCGCATTTGCGAGCGTTTTAGCTATAGGCATTGTAAATGACAATGCTTTTTATGTATGTTTTTTTAAAGCATCAGATATATAAAAGGCATTATAAGTTTTAATGCCAATAGCTCAAACTCTCGCAAATGCGAGACCACTGTAATGGTGGCCACACCCCTTTCTTTAGACGCTGCTCGCCGTATTCAGATTACAGCGAGCAGTGTCTAAAGAAAGGGTTGCAGCCAACATTAAAGTGAAAGCGCGTGTGAGAAGTTGGCCTGGAATATGATGCTCACTAGTTCTAGTGATCACCTTGTACCATGCCAAGCAACCCTTATGATGATTGGTTGTAAGTCAACCTTATAGACCAGCTATCCTAATGGTAGCATGGACAAAGCAGTCTTAGGCTAAACTCTTTTGGCATGTGAAGCCAGCTGTTTTTCCACATATAACCCCTTGAATACCAAGTGAAAGGACACCACACAGAAATATATTGAAAATATATATATATTTATTTATTACAAATCCCCTATACTCTTTATGAGCACAGAAGCAAGTGCGTTAAAACAAAACACAGTTTAAATACACAAAAGTTGCACAATATGGATGAGCCCTAGGTGCCACCTAAACCATATACTAAAATAGTGGTATAAGAACCACCTAGCTGAAAGGAAGTAGGCCTAGGGCCTTGGGAATCGCTGGAGCTGTTCGGGACTAACAGTGAAGAAGTCGTGAAAGGCCCGCGGGACTCTGGTGCAGCGCTTAAAGTGCACGCATACACCAATGCAATGTCAATGGTGCGTAAAAGTTACAAAGTTAGTGTTTAAGGAACCTTCCGACTGACCTAGAAGGACAAAACTTTAGACCTAGGCACTAGAGGTGTATACCAGTCTAGGAACACCGGCGTTGCTGAGTTACCTCACCCACAGGAAGCGGGTGCATAGGTGCGAAGTAGTGTCGGGTTTCGTCACCCAGGTCGATGGTGCCTGGAGATGAAGATGCTGCAGGCGAGTCGTTGAGAAGAGTTCCGGTGGATCCAAGGGTGGATCTGAAGTGGTGAAGACCTGAAAGCAGAGGGGACAATGTTAAAAGTCACCAGCCACTGACTACCGTGGAACCAGGATGGAACCAGGCGATGTCGGGTGCAAACAGGCGATGAGGTGTAGCTTGTGTCCGCAGCTACGTGGACATGAAGAGGTCGAGGACATCCAGGAGTCGATCACGAGCTGTCCCATGAAGGCTCTAGCTGATGGCGGTGTCGGCAACTTGATTGGAGCAAACAGGCCTTGGCTAATGCAAGCCACGCAGGAAGTGAAGAAAGCTTATCACTCGGACCAGCAAGGTCAGAGCGGGTGCTCCTTTTTACAGGAGCGAGGGCAAGTCTGGAGCAACCAGACCCGCAGTTTTGATTTCGTCGCCAAGATGGCCGCTAGCCACGTGGCAAGTGGCCGGGATGGCGCGTCGAGTGGCAAGATGCAAAAGGGCCCCACGCAGATCGTGGAGATGCTGGGGGGCTGATCCTCGGTGCAAATGCTGCTCGGTGGTGGGGCTTCTCAAACCCCAAAGCACAGCGTCAAGGGTGCCTCGGGTGCTGCGCAGTCAGCTTCTCAGGTTCTCGGGGGTCTTTTGAGATGTCCGGTCCCACGTCTCTTGGTGCCTCCACGGGTGTCTTCTTTTCAGGGACTGTGGATCGGGCTCTGAGATGTCTGGGAGTCTGGGTCTCGTTGGGCTCTGGGCTCCGGCTCCGGCAGGAGGCGGCGGCAAAGCAGACGTCGAGTTGCTGGATGGTGCCTGTGTTCACAGGGTGGCCACTCCTAGGCCACAAGGGAGATGCTCTTCAGTCTTCTGTGCAGCAGAATGTCGAAGTCCAGTCTTCTTCTTTGTTTCAAGTTGATTTCAGGATGATCTGAGGTGCTATGGCACTTCTCCCACTCTTATTCCCAATCTGAGGGGTGGATCACCTGCTAGGTCCCTCCTCTGGGTGGGACCAGGAAGGGGGGCGGTTACACCCCCTTTCCTTTGTCCAGCTCCGCGCCAGGACTGGGGCTGGAAAGCCCCAGCACCGGTTTCGACTGGCTTATGCACTCGGACACCTTGTGTGCCCCGGGCATGTCTGATTCTATTCAGCCCTATCCTACCCAATACACAAAATCCTGTCTGGGGTGGTGCTCGCACCTCCCAAGGCAGGAAACCCTTTGTCCAAGCCTCCCTCGCTGGAAGGACTCCCAGAAGCAGGAGGTCAGACTTGTGTCTGTGGTGGCAGCATCCATTTTGTGATGCTGAGGCTCTGGTTAACTTTAACCAGGGTTCAGGTTATGTACATGTCGTGTCCCTCTAGAAGGGTGGAATGTTATCCCCGTTGACAGGACTGTCGAGGGGATAGTATTCCAAATCGTATGACACCTTACTCGACATGTTTTGATAAAGCCAAACCAAAGTTAGCATATAACCGCGAGGATTATAATGCACTTAAGAGTATATGGTATTCCAATATCTCGGAACAGCTAAGGGAATGGTTCCCGACAGCTGCAGACAGGCTCAGCTCATGCTAGAGCACCATCTCACATGAAACCATGCACACTGCCTCCAGGATTGCAGAGGCCTTCCATAGGAGTGGCTTATAGGTTACCATGTGTCCAGTTAGGTTAGATATAGGTATACTATATCTAAGTAAGAGGTGATTACACCAGCTTACCCCAGCTGAGTGATCAGCCAGTTGTGTCAAATATGGAGGCCAGGCCAGGGGTGGCACAATACATGCTGCAGCCCCTGGTAGGCCTTGGATACACCTATGCCCTGGGTACCTGGAGTACACTGTTACAGGGGCCTATAAGGCGAACCAGTTCCAATTCGTAATGCACCTAGAGTGCTTTGGCATTAATTTAGAGAGAGAACAGCAGGCTGTGGGTCTGATTAGCAGGCCCACAGCCACATTAAGTCATAAACTAGTGAAGCAAAAAGCAAAAATTTGAGGTGACCATAGGATAGCAGACCCTACTCTCCTACAGCGCGTATAGTGCACTTTCACCTTAAGCAAACATTTTATAATTAATTTAAAAGGTTCTGTAGCGTGGACACTAAACTGAAAGAGGGCTACACTATTAAATAAATAAATAAACACGACCGCTAAAGTTGAAAGTGGCAAGCGCTGTAAATGAAATAATTAAATAAGCGTGGTGGCTAAACTGAAAGCGGTCCGGACTGTGAATTAAATAATTAAGTGCGGCCTCCATAGTTAAAGTAGACCACGCTATAATTAAAAAAAATAATAATATAAAAGCAGGCGGCTGCGATGTCATGGGTGGAATAGGCGAAAATCATTAAAGAAAATAGTGCTCACTGACTCATAAAGCAGACCGTGTAACAACACTAGTAAGAAGTTTAGTCTTTATGGGAGGTTACAAATGCAGACAAGGCGGTACCAAGAAGGGACTACTAAGCCTATTCACAAATGAAAGGCAACTATTTCGTAAGGACAGAAACAGGAGCCAATTGAAAAGATGGGCGGAAAATTGGCGGAGCTTCTACGCCATCCCTCAATACAGCATGCCTCGCAGAGCAGCGCATGTGCTGCCCAGGCTCGACCTAAAAAGGCATAGGTGCAACATGGCATCCTCTTCTTTAATATTCCCATGCAATGCCATTTTTATCCCTGTACTAAAAACGTCGCATTGCCCTATTCAGTTTTTGTCTTGCTGTGTCCACGGCATTGTGTTTCAAGGCCCCCCAAAACATCCTTCTCTGAACAGACCCAGTCCATTGGATGCATTTTTCCACCAACAGTTAATTCAACATTACCAAGTCCTCTTTAACTTCTCCCATGCTCATGACGAGCCCAGCTCGTCATAAGTCACAGTGGAGCTGTGCTCATGACGAGCTGGTTGGTCTCGTCATAACGGCCGTAGCCCTCCCATGCGCAATTGATTCTCCGCCTGTGCGGGAGAATTATTCAGTGGGCGGGGTTGTGACGAGCCCAGCTCGTCATGAGCACAGCTCCACTGTGACTCATGACGAGCTGGGCCGGTCGTGTGGACATCATCCCCTGCAACCACAATTATGAATAAATCCCTCCCCCCTTAGGGCTTCTCTGCAATGATGCACAAATGGGCTCTGAATTCCTCATTGTATCTATACCGTGCTAAGACCCCAAAATCCAGCTGCGCTTTCCGAATAATGTACATTAACACACTGACGTCCATGGATCAATATTTCCAAGGACTCTGGATGGATAGCCAGCTCCCATTCTTCTTCCTGTGATCGTCTTTCACTTGTTTCTCCAGCCCTTGAAAATCATAACATTTTTACTAGTCCTGCAGGTCTAGTGACTTAAATAATCTTAATAATATGATGTGATCCTGGGCACATATTTTAATTCACGGAGCCGCCATTTTCATTTTATCACATATGAGTGCACCTGAATATATGAAAAGTTCAGCATGTCTGCTGTACAAAAAACTCTTTTGTTTGATTTAATAGACAAAACTTTTTGTTCCATATATAATACAAATCTAGCGACATGTAGGATATGCCTCTTAGTTCATTAACAACATTGTCATCAGAGCAGGGGCAAGCATGTTTCTCAAATCATGTTTAAAACCTATCACTTTTAATAGATACATAACTGAAGCATGAAGTGGTAGCACTCTGTCATTTGCAATCAACAGATTTTACATTGAAATGGCCACAACATTTCCCACTGATATGCATTTTTACTGATAAAACTATATAGTGAACTAAGAATAATATTTGGAATTGGAGTTTTTGTATAGATTTGTCATTAGCACATCACCAAGCAAAGTGTTCAGATTTGTTTTGCTCCTATTTAAATTTTTGTTTGCATCACAGTTCTCAATTACAAAAAATGTGCTTTCGTAAATCCTGATATATTGTACAATATTTGTACTATTCATTTACAAGCTATTTAAATGTAATGTGTTAGAAAAGAACTGACATCTTACAGCTTTTTGTTTCACATTGATTGTCAGACAGCTCACTTAGCAAAAACCTCTAACTGTAGTAAGAGAAAGAAAAAAAATAAACTGTTTTCTATGTAGCAATTAGTAAAAGGACAAACTGACATTTTACCTCTTTCCTTGAACAGACAGGAAATGTGTCAAGATAAAAACAAGATTTAAAGGCATCTTTATTGCTCATCCACTTTCTGGATGAACAGAACACCCGTTTCATTCCAGATAATGATTATTTGCCAGAATGGACCAAAAGGTGCTAAAAATAGCTCTCCTAGTAAAATCTGACTCACCATTGCAAGTAGATTTTCCGGGCAGTGGGCGAGTAGATTTTTCGAGGCCCGATTTCCCAGAGTAATAATTTGTATAATCCACAAATTGTCCCCACCATACCTTCTCCTTCGTATTATTATATAAATGCACTCCTAACGAAATTGTTCTTCCCGTGTTAGGCAACCTATTTTCTTTCACATTCTTCAGTACAGTATCTCCGGTATCCCCTTTCTTTTCTACCTTCCTATTGTGCTCCCTAAACCAACCTCACCTTTAAACCTCATCAGTGACTTTTTCAGTCTTATCTCCCGATACTGCATTTGAAACCATTGACTTCTCCTGGCTCCCTCAATTGTTTATCTTTTCCACTTTCCTGGTTTTGATAATACCAACATTAACTCCAACCAATTTTAATTTCACACCGTCTCTACCTTGACACCCCAACATCCCATACCGACCACAATTTCCCCCTACCTTGCTTCAAAGGTATTTTCACGATTGATCCTGTAAGCCAAATTCTAAACGTATTTGATCCTGTGCTGTTGATTGAGAGAGAGTGAAAGTGTGTACATTATATGAGAGATACCAAGCGTTTACATATCCCTGAGGACAAAGAAGTCGTAGTAAAATGGTCCCTCTTGTGATTCATAGTGATGTTTTGAGCCACCTTGTGTTACCAAGCATCTTTATGGTGGCTCTCTGATCTGGTACAATCTCTAAGTTATACCTGACAGATTGTCTTTCTTGTGATAACAAATCTTTAATTAAAAGGTGATGACACTTATCAGTTATGGCCATTGCAGTTCTGTAAATGATGACTGGCAGTAATTTCCTATTTCCAGAGAAGGTAATTGGTAGGAGGATAGAGCCTCCCTTAGATGATGCAATTGCACTAAATACATTCTTTGCCATCTCGGCCTGTCGCTTAGTCGCTTTGATAGAGCCTCAACACTTTATGTAACGTTCTGAGCTCTAGCAACAACTTTCAGATTTCCTTTAAAGTCTTGGTTTCCCATTTCGATTATTGACTAGATATTGTGTGGTCTCAATTTTACTGACTTCAGTTGTGTAATAACAGACAGAATTCTGTAACATTGAGCCACCGATTTTACCTCCAGTGTGAGATCTTTCCTTCAGATCATGGCAAAATCAGTAATTTCTCACCAGTCTTCGTATGAGGAACAGTCAAAATGAGATTGCCCTAGCATTTTTTCGCGTTGAGATAGGACCTCAAATATTATTGAATGGTGTCACCATCAAATACTACCGACTGTTTGAACTAAAGTCTTTACATGTCCCAAAACCAATCCTACAGGACTTCTCAGTAAGAAACTGGAAAGTGCATTGGGTACAACAAACATCCTCGATGGAATTTTGTCCCGGCTTTTATTGCTGGGAGAGTCTGCTCAGTGACACGAGAAGACAGGACCAAACTATGCTCAGTGATTCAAGTGTCCTGTTGTGGCTTTCAGCTGTGTTTATTAGCAGCCCATCTCCAGCAAAAGCAACACAGGGATAACAATACAGGGCCTGTTTGGTGCAGTGTGCCTGGACACCCATAGATAGGCTTCTTAGACAGGAGCACAGGGGAAAAGACTGATAAGCTTCTACAAATCATCGGTTTCTGCACATCACTGTCAGCTACTTTATATAGCTATGGGGCTGTATAATGAACGGAGTGAAAATAACACTTATGGTATTGTGCAAAAAAATGAGGAGTTGCCAAATGGCCTTATTCAGAATTATTGACATATTTTTAGTCAATAGAAAATGTAAAGTGTTTTTGTGAGCTAGGAGATTTGATGTGAAAAGAGATCCACCATACCTTTGTTTTTTTTCTGAAAGGCAAAGTTGCCCTCCATTATATTGCGAGCTTCCGTCTAAAATATTACGATACCAGTTTCATGTAGATTTTTCCCCTGGCAGGGGAAAAATGATGCGCATTGTTTATCATGTTTACCTGGGGGCGTAGAATGTGTAGCAGAGAGTGAGTTGGATGAGCAGTCTTTAGTTGTACAGGTACATCTGAGAGTTGAAGACTGTTTCTGAGCTTGATTGGTTTTCACCTATCAAAAAGGAAAGTTTATTGAACAATGTATTCAACTCCTTGTAAACATTAACGAAGAGTAGTCGATTGAAATTAACATAGCCTTGCCTAAATTACAAGTTTGTGTTGCCAGTGACTTTGAGAGGTAAAATTGTTGATCTTGATCACAAGGTGCTGGGTAGTAGCAGTGTATTGGTGGTCCCCAAATGGCCAAAGTATTTCAGGAATGTGTTAAAAATGTGTGAGTTGTTGAACTAGGGATATAGATGTATGACTGTGGCACCTTTACAACCGCTTGAGTAACCAGAAAATAAATGGAATAAAAAAGCACTTGATTTCTTAGTTCCTTTTAGTGTATTGCCTTATCATCAAATACATGCATGGGTCTTAGCATATTATCTCACCAAATGGTGCTGGATCATGTTTGTGTCAAAGCCTAATTGTGTGCATGTGTTTTTGCTGATGTATTTAGATACCTGTTTACTGTTTTTATCCTGAGCAATACAAGGTTTCGTGGAAGAATGTAGCGTTTGACATCGATGCTTGGCATTGTACCACTTTCAAACTAATGGGTGAATGGAGAAGTTGAACAGCATTCTGGTTTATTAAGTGTGGATGGCAAGAAGACTGGTTTGGTGTTTTAGGAACATATTCAAAGTTTGTAATAAGCCCATAGAATAACTCTGACCCACTCAAACCGCTAAAAGGGATGCAGAATTGTTTCACTATGAATGAATGAATGAATGAATGAAGGGAGATTTATGTCTGCACAACTTAGCCCAATGGGCGTCAAGGCGCCTAACTCAATATCTAGCTGAAAACACCAGGTGGCAGGAGCTTACTGATAGGCTTTAATGAAACACCAGGTTTTGAGAGCTTTCCTAAAGAGATCCAATGAGGGCTGTGATTTGATCTCCATGGGAAGTGTGTTCCATAATTGGGTGCCAAGATGGAGAAAGCCTTACTCCCCCATCTAACCTTCCTAGAGCGCGGGACTACCAGTTGGTTTAGCTCTAGAGAGCGTAGACATCTGCTCGGGACATACCGAGTGAGCAGAGATCCAAGAGCGTCGGCAGGGCCAGCCATAAGGGCACTATAAGTAAGGCAGAGGAGTTTAAAAGACACTCTGGAGGTAATAGGGAGCCAGTGGAGACTCTTCCTTGCCATGGTAGCGGAAGACAGCCATGGCAGGGCCAACACAAATTGCGCCGCCGCATTCTGCACAACCTGTAAACGCTGCAGAAGGCCCTTGTTGGCCCCGGCATAAAGTGAGTTACAGTAATCAAGCCTTGAGCCAACAAGATCGATCACAGTCTGCTTACGTGCCTGTGGGGAAAGATAGTGAAGGATTCTTTTAAGGGTCCGGATGACACCCCAACAGGTGGCCACAGTCCTGTTAACCTGAAGCTCCATAGAGAGCAAGGTGTCGAAGATGACGCCTAGATTCCTGGCAGATTGTGTGGGAGTGGGGCAGATGCCTAAAGATGGAGGCCGCCACTCACCTGACCACATGTCCTGGTCTTTGCCAAAGACCAGGACCTCTGTTTTGTCACCGTTCAACTTTAGGGAGTTAAGAATCATCCACTCTGCAACAAGTTGCATGCAGGACCTAAAGTTGAACGCGGTAGTACTCACAGAGTGGGTCAGGGACACCATAATCTGCGTGTCGTCGGCGTACGACACTACCTCCATCCCCTGAGATCTTACTAGTCTCGCAAGGGGGGCCACGTAGATATTAAACAGGGTCGGACTCAATGCCGACCCCTGTGGCACCCCACATTGCATAGACTTAGCAGGGGAGAGGAAATCTCCAAGCATCACACGCTGCTCTCTCTGCTGTAGAAAAGAGTTCAGGAGACTAAGAGCCGACCCTGTTACCCCTGCCTCCCTTAACCTAGATGTTAAAGTAGAGGGAGACAGGGTGTCAAATGCCGCTGTGAGGTCCAACAGTACTAGCACGGTGGTTTGGCCCAGATCTACTTTCCGGCGAATGTTATCTGCAACCTTAGTCAAAGCAGACTCCGTGCTGTGGAGCTTTCTAAAGCCGTGTTGAGACCCATCCAGGAACCCCGAGGAATCCAGGAAGTTGGATAGATGACAGTTCAAGTGAGCTTCCAACATCTTAGCGGGGGCCGGCAGAAGAGATATTGGTCTGAAGTTCTTCAGGAGACCAGGATCCAGGGTAGGCTTTTTAAGAAGAGGTTTCACAATAGCCTTCTTCCATGCCATAGGGAAGGTACCCTGTTCCATAGCTCCATTCATTATTTCCAACATAGGAGGAAGAATGATGTCCCTACAGTCCTTTAGTACTTTCAAAGGAACAGGGTCCAGGGGAGAGGCTGATTTCGTTCTGTCTAAAAGAAGATTAAGTCCGTCCACAGAGAGCGCGGGGAAGTGGGTAAGGATATGGGGAGAATCACCAGTCCAAGATTCAAAATGCTTGACTCGAGAGGAATCCTCATCACTCAGGGAATTCCTCTGAGATTGTAGAGCCAGATAGATATCATCTATTTTTTTATAGAAGAAATCCGAGATGTTATTACATAGCTCCTGTGAGGTTACCACGGAGTCAGGTGCCTGAAGAGAGCAGAGGGAGTCCACGATCTTAAAGAGCTCTTTAGATGAAGTAAGAAAACTGGTCAGGTTGGTGAAATAATCCTGTTTCTCCTTGATAACTCTGCTTTTATATTCTCGCAACAGGCACCTGTAAACTTCCCGATCCATCGGATCCCAAGATTTGCGCCAGCCTCTTTCCTTCCTTCTACATTTTTGTCTGAGGAGCCTCAGTGTTTCTGTAAACCAAGGGGCTGTCGGTTTTTGTCGCGCCACATATCTGAGTGAAGTAGGGGCCAACTCATCCACTGCTTTAGTGATAGAGTCGGAAAGTTCCTGTGCCGCCTCATCCACCGACCACTGAGATGAGATGCTAATGTTTTGAATAAAAGGGGCCAGAGCCTCAATGGTGAAATTTCTGAAGCTTCTTTTGAGACATTTATTGGTAGTAACCAAGTTACCCTCAGTAGGGGGAGTGTTTAAGAACAGCGGTACTGCTAAATGATCTGACCATACTATCGGCAAAGGCGCGCCGACTGTTAGCCTAGGATCATTGGAGAACACTCCATCAAGGGTATGGCCAGCCCTATGAGTCGGGCAGAGCACCCTTTGGACAAAGTCACAGGCCTCCAAAGCATTAACCAGGGAGGATGTATCTTTAGCTGCCAGATCATCTAATCAGAGGTCTTCAAACTTTTCCAGGTTGAGCCCCCCCAGCTGAATTCCCCCAGATGTTGGGCCCCCCCACCACCCGACAGAAACCTCGGGAATCCGGCACACCACATGATCGACTGCCACGCGCACACCACGGGTCATATCCGGCAAACAATGCTCAACACAACAAGAGTGCCTAGCAAACTGCAGGCCTGTGAGTGGGTGTGACGAAACGACAGGCGTACCAGACAGCTCAAAACACAATCCTCCAAGACAAAATGTGCGCAAATTCTCCCCACTAGGATGCCCTGCCTTACACAGGACACAGATCAACAACAACACCACCAACATGAATGTGACGGGTGTGCCGGTGCCCAGCCACACCTAGACTCTCAATCTGTGGGTGAATCCCTGCCACCGCCATCCTCAGGCTGTGCTCCACATCCAGTTCTAAACGGTACTTAGTCTTCAACACCGCAAGTGCTGAGAACCCAATCTCACAAACTCCCCAACAAATAAACAAATGCATTGTAGGATGTAAAGCACCATGCACAAGTGAACCAAAGGGAGGACCGCAGTGATGAACCCACTATAGGGAACACACCATGGGTGCTTCACCAAACGGAACCCAAAACATGGAACCCGACCTTGCCCATGGGGGCCCCGCATTCAAGTAGCAGCTGGACGTCACGCAAAATGTCACACGCATGATGCATAGATCCCACACTTGAGCACACATAGAATACAGAACAGTAACACATAGGCAAGGGAGCAGCCAAACAATTCAAATACCTTCCACTCTGAACCACAGCTCTCATGGCACCAAGAAAGCAAAGGAAGTCATCACAACCCTCCCGATCCATCATGTACACCTTGTCATCCACCAACTCCCCCACCATTCATTCCGTCCCTCCATCTGAGCCCCATCCACATCCAAACCCCTTCAACCACTTGCAAACCCATCCACTTTCCATCCCTCCATCCATCATCTCACCTCTTCATCCCTCCATCCACCCCATCACCCATCCATCCATCATCCATCCATCCCTTCACCCAATCTATCCCCTCACCAATCCATCCACTCTTCCACCCATCCATCCACCCACTCATCCATCCAACCATTCACCCAAGCTATCCTCCCACTCATCCATCCACTCTTCCACCCATCCATCCACTCCTCCACCCATCCATCCATCCACTCCTCCACCCATCCATCCATCCACTCATCCAACCACCCACCCTCTCACCCATCCAGCCATCCCCCCACCCACTCATCCATCCACCCAGTCACTCATCCGTCCACCCACTCAACCCCCACTCATCCATCCACCCATCCATCCCGCTCTCCACCCTCCCCCCCACTCATGCATGCACTCTCTGACCCATCCATCTCCATGCTCCTCTCCTCACCCATCCATGCACACACCTGCCCATCCACTCTGCCAATTATTCATCCATGTCATCACTCATCCATCCATCCTCCCCCTCTCTCTCCATTCCCCCCTCACCCAGCCACCCATCCCTCCATCCACCCTTCACCCATCCACCCACTCATCCATCCATTCATCCACTCATGAATCCATCCATTGACCACTCATCCACCCCTTCACTCCTCCATCCATCCCCCGTCCATCCACCCTCCTCAATCACCCATCCATACCCACATCCACCTCTTCACTCATCTATCCATCCATTCATTCATCCCTTCACCCATCAATACATCAATCCATCCATCACCTCTCTCATCCATCCACCCACCGACTCGTCCACCATCCACCCCCCATCGATCCATCCACCATTTCACTGATCCATCCACCCCTCCACCCATCCATCTGCCCTTCCAACCATACACACATCATCCACTCCCATCCATTCCTCCACTCATGCATCCATCCTCTCCCACCATCCATTCACCCCTTCACTCACCATCCATCCCCTCACTCATCCATCCACCCCCCACCCATACATCCACCACTCCACCCTCACACCTTTTATGATTTAAATTCGAATCTGCAGACCAACATCCCTGAACACCGGGTGCCCACACAAAGATCCTCATGAGTTGAGGACCGCAGACCAGAGCCCACTGTCCCGATTCATGGCCAAACCCGGATTGCAACCTCTCCCTCCCTTCCCAAAATAACTGAAGGACTCCGGCCCCCCCCCTCCAACTCCCCCTCACTCCCACCCCCCTTGAAAGGCTGGGGCCCTGGACCAGAGCCCACCCTGCCCGTGCCTCAAAACCTCTGCGAAACCTTCTCTCCCTTCTGGGAAGAGCTAACTCTCCCAGGAGGGGGTTAATTCACAGAGCTGACAGCTTCAGCTGCAGTGGGAGGCAAGGGGTCTCCTCTGCTAAAACTGAAAGCTTGTCTGTTTGTTTGCTTTCGTTTTTAGCAGAGGAGACCCCTGCCTCGCACGCAGCCGAAGGTGTCGACTCCGGGAATTGGCCCCCTCCTGGGAAAATCACCCAGACAAAGAAACGGGCACAAAGGGAAGATCGAAGTGGAGCCCGCGCCCCCCCTGGGATGGCGCCGAGCCCCTCCAGGGGGGCGCGCCCCACAGATTGAAGAACCCTGATTTAAACTAATGAGAAAGTCCAGATATCCCTTTTTAGGTCTCAGCCTGCGGAAGACTGCGCACCTGCGTAGTCGAGCTGGCGAGATTTAATGATTTTCAGTAAGTTTCACTAGCAAGGTTAAGCCCCACCGCGTCCCTCTTTTCCATTGGCTGGCGTCATCGTTCATGCTAAACGGTGGCCAGCCATTGGAGAAGAGATCCTAGTGACGTTCTTCTTTCTCTTTAAGCCACGTCCTTTTCAGACAGGCTTACTTGACTTACTGCAAGTGTAAAAGGTTTCTTATCTTCTTTATGGGTCCAGGAGACCCCCATAAAGAAGATAAGGAACCTTTTACTCCAGCAGGAAGTCGGGCTCTTAAAGAGAAAGCAGCATGTCGTGGCGAGCTAGTTTGGCTATAATCGCCGCACCTGCGCTTTTACATTTAATGTTACAAGTAAAGCGCGGGTGCCACTATTATACCAAAAGTAAAGAAATAGATATTTTTTCTATTTCATTACTTTTCGTATAATCGCGGCACCTGCGCTTTACTTTTAACATTAAAAGTAAAAACACAGGTGCCGCGATTATACCAAAAGTAAAGAAATAGAAAAAACATCTATTTCTTTACTTTTCGTATAACGCGGCACCCACGCTATACTTGTAACATTTTAAAAGTAAAGCGCGGGTGCCGTGGCTGCCTGGCGAGAGCTTGTTCAGATGTGTATTGATATAACAAATCTCACAAATAGCAGTTACTGCAGTTAAACTATATGTCCCTATTGAAGATGGCCTCCTAGAAAAGGTTTATTCCCGATAGTCTTTCTTTCTTTTCTTCACCTGTGAGTGCGCTACCCTTTTTTTTCCTTCTCTTTACCAAATGGCATGCGTGCGCTCTCTCCCTCTCCACCCCAACGCCCCCCCTCCCTGCCCGGGTTTCTCGCCCGTGCCCACTCCCCATTTTCAGAGAAGGCGGAGGCATACCATTTTTGGCACGCTGGGTCAGTCACGTGATGGCGAGTGATGTCACCGAATGTTGTTGCCGCTACGGGGTGCGGTGGAGGGTACAGTGGGAGTTGTAGGGATGGAGGAGGAGCGGATGCGGCCCAGGAGGAAGCGGCGCTGAGAGCAGGGAGGCACGGCCAGGAGAACGGCCCCCGGAGAAGGTAAACAAGCATTGGAAATGCAATAGGTCTCGCATTAGAAAAGTTGTAGCTATTGGTCTTGTAAATGACAAATATTTTATTTATTTGTTGGTTTTTAAAATAGCTAAATTGATAGCTTTGTCATTTACAACGCCAATAGTTATAACTTTCGCGAATGTGACACCTATAGCATTTGGAATGCAACATGTTTTGTATTTACGTGACATAGATGGCAGCTCTGGTCGTTAGGCCACATCTCTAGAGAGCAGGAGAGTGCAGCAGGGGAGAGAAGCACAGCAATGCAATAGGTCTCGCATTAGGAAAGTTTGAGCTATTGGTATTGTAAAGGACACATTTTTCATTTATGTGCTTGTTTTGAAAATTGCGAAATTAATAGCTTTGTTATTTACAATGCCAATAGTTTTATCTTTCGCAAATGTGACACCTATTGCAACACAATATGTGTTGTAGCACTGAGTGGTGTGAGGGTGAGTGGGTGTGTGAGGGTGTGAGGGTGAGTGAGGGTGAGGGTGAGGGTGTGTGAGGTGAGTGAGTGTGTTTGAGGGTGTGTGAGGGTGAGTGAGGGTGAGTGAGGTGGTGAGGGTGAGGGTGATGGTTAGGGGGTGTGCGGGTGAGAGGGTGACTGAGTGTGTGTGAGGGTGAGGGGATGAGGGTAAGGGTGTGTGAGGGAGAGGGGGTGATGGTGAGAGGGTGCGAGGGTGGGTGAGGGTGTGTGAGGGTGTGTGAGGGTGGGGGGGTGTGAGGCTGAGTGAGGGTGATAGGGTTGTGAGGGGGTGTGAGGGTGAGTGAGGGTGTGTGAGGATGAGGGGGTGAGGATGAGTGAGGGTGTGTGAGTGTGGGTGAGGGTGGGTGGGATTGAGGGGGATGAGGGTGAGGAGGTGTGAGGGTGAGGAGGTGTGAGGGTGATGGGGTGAGGGTGTGAGAGGGTGTGAGGGTGAGTGAGGGTGAGATGGTGTGAGGGTGAGGGTGTGTGTGAGGGTGAGGGGCTGTAGAAGCAAACATGCAATAATCAACTATGGCTAGAAAGATATAAGGCCTCCTTGCATGGCATATTTTATTTTTCCCCTTTACATAAGTTGGTTTGACACAAGGTAACAAATTTGTTTAAATGTAGCTCATGTTCCATCTTCAGGACGGTATACTGATGGGGATTTTCTCTCTCTCCCTTTTGGTAAACATATATAGTGCCCTCTAGCACTTTATGATACTAGAATAGTGTGCCCCCTTTTTGACTTGCAACTGTTTTTTATTTATATAGTGTGAGAGTACCTCTAAAAGTTAAGTCTCCTGTGATCATACCGTGGAATGGTCATTAGCATATTGTGTTTAGCTGTAAGAGGCAAGGGTTAGGTACAGACAAACACTCAGGATGGCTCCCCGAACCCATGGGTCCCTTACCTGCTCTGGACACGGCGCTTTGGGTGACTGCTCTGATCATCAATGGCAGTTGCTACATATAACAGCTCCGTCCAAGCCTTCTGCTTCTGCTTTCGGGTGACTGCTGTGCCCTTTGATGGAGAGGGCAGAGGAGAGCAGCTCCGCCCGAGCCTCCCACTTCTATTGCTGCTTTCAGGTCCAAAGCATCATCACCGAAAGGAGCACATTAACAGCGTGCAGAAGCTATGGGCTACGCTGGGCCCCTGATATATGTCGCGCTGCAGCACCGGGCCTGAGTAAAACGGGTGTTGTGGTTATATCAAACAAATGTATGTTGACAAAAGCAGGGTCAAGCCTTCTGCTTATGCTGCTGCTTTCGGGTGACTGTTGTGCCCGTTGATGGTAGTAGCCGAGGAGAGCAGCTCTGCCCGAGCCTCATGCTTCCGTTGCTACATTCAGGGCCAAAGCACCATCGCAGAACGGAGCAGATGAACGGCGAGTAGCAGCTATTTGGGCTACACTGGGCCCCTGATGCATGTCACACTGCGTGACCTACCAGGCGGCAATGGGTGCCATGGCTGTAAATTCTTTTTAAATGATGAACGCAGGGGGCGCACTAAAATGGTGCCCCTGTATGTTTCACTTATGTGCATGGCGGCCGTGAAGCGGGCGGCCATGGTAAACAAGACGGAGGGGGAAGGCAGAGAAGGGGAAGGGGGAGGAGAAATGCGGCACGGCGGGCAGGGGAGGGGGCGGAGCGGGGAGAGGAGTGCTACAGAGAGGGAAGTACTGGCTTTCGTACACTAGTGATCGAGACCCATTGCAGGGAGAATAGAGGTAGATTGAGCCCTTGCTGTGGGATTGTGTCATTGGAAGTCCCCCAGACTGGTCCGACGATGTGCTTTGTTGACAGCTGCCTTAGGCCAACACATTTATTCTCTACCAGATGGTCCCTCACTCCGCCAGATATGCGCCGCACTCCCGGGTTGCCTCGCTTTTGTACAGCACAATTAAAATTAACCGCACTACAGAAAATTGAAACATAGAGACCGTGTAGTGAGTGTGAAAGTGAAAAACTGAATTTAATAACAAGTTTAAACGAGACCCAGAGGAGGCTATCTTAAAACAAGGTTGTGCTGGGAGAGAGAGAGTGGGGAGGAGAGTAGGAGGAGGAGGGGGAGGAGAGTAGAAGGAGGAGGGGGGAGGAGAGTAGGGGAGGCACGGCCTAGCGGCCGTGCAACCAAGAAGTGAGGAGACAAGACGGAGGGAAGGCAGAGAAGGGGAGGGGGGAGGAGAAATGCGACACGGCGGGCAGGGGAGGGGGCGGAGCGGGGGTGTGGGAGGAGTGCTCCTGAGGGAATGCAAGGCAGGCGGCTGGGGGCATGTGCACGCGCTTTCAAGCTCGATGCGCATGCGCATTGAGCTTGAATTTCACGGGCACTGCAAGGAATCGCCACGATTCCTTGCAAGTTGGTTAAAGAGTGTTTAAGCCCCCATAGTCTCGCAAGCTCGATGCGCATGCGCATCGACAGGCGAGACCTAAAAAGGGATGACAACCCGCCTTGGGAGGATGTGGGAAGGTTAGGGCAGAGTACAGAAAGAATCTAAAGATTGGAAGGTGCAAAGGAACAGGGTTTATATGGGGAAGGACAATGGTTCTCCTCTGGGGTAGAGGAGGAAGGTAGTGGGAATGGCTGTAGGAGGAGAGGGGCTGGTCGGAGTGGCTGGGAGAGGACAGGTAGTGGGGAGGAAAGCTGAAGTAGAAGTGAGGGCTGTCAGGACATAGGCATGGACCAGGTGGGACGATGGAGATCTGGTGTCAGGGTGTGTGTACAGCTTTAGAGGTGGGGATAGGAAGCTTATGAGGAGAGTGGTAATGGACCAATGATACCCTGAGTCGGGCAGAGAGTGGTGGGATTACTTATGACAGTGAATATGAAGAGGATAGTGTGAGGAGGAGTGCGAGAGTTACTTGGGAAGGGCAGAGAGCAATATGTGTGCAAGAGGAGTGCAAGAGTTACTTGGAAAGGGCAGAGAGCAATATGGGTGCAAGTCGAGTGTCTGACAAACAATAAGGCAGGTATATGGGAAAGAGGCAGTGACTGATAAGGACCGTGACTTGGACCAGAGAGAAAGCAACAAGGTAACAGTGATGATAGGAACAGACTGGGGCAAGACCTAGAAGGATGGCGTCTGAATAGAGTGACGGGACAAATGACGAGAGAGGGCCAAACGTGTTGCGGGGGCTGTGAATGGTGAGGAAAGTATTGAAGGCCAGAGGGTGAACGAGGAACCATGTTACGTGAGATGGGCAAATGATGGGACATAATACTTACGAAGGAGCATAGCACTTACGAAGGGACATGCAAGACATTGATCGGGAGAGTCAGGTCAGCCAGAGACTGAGGAAAGAATGGGAAAGTGACGGACAATAGAAATGACAGGTAGGAACCACGGAGGAGAACCTAGATGAGAGGAGTGGCTCAGTAATTGTCAGGCCATGGAAGGATCAGCGGAGTTAGGGGGATGGAGAGTAACCAATATAATAACATTGCAAATAAATAGCCTACACCACAAATAGAATTGTCTCTAGGTACCTAAATGATACATGTAAATGGACAGTGGAGTGCAAGGAAGGAAATACTAGCGTGGCATGCAATGAAAAGAGAGTTAAAGGTGCCACTCGGAGACTGATCAGTGCAAGAGCATGAAGTAGAACAAGGCGTTGGTGCTTGCTTTGTCGGGAATTGCAGAGACCTGGGGGGCAAATTACCAAGGGCAAGTATCGCCGCTTTTTCGGCGAATTGTGCCGAGAAAGTGGCGATACTGCTAGAGCCCTATTAACAAGGGCATTTTAAAGCCTGGCCCAAGCCCACTTTGCATGTCAGCGATAAACATCGCTAATGACATGCAAAGTGGGCGTTCCCATGTCCAACCACATGAAAAATGTGGTTGGAGGTGGGAACACCCTATTACCAAGGCAGGCATTGGGAGGAAAAGACCTGCGATAAACTCGTTTATCGCAGGTGTCCCAACGCCTGCTCTGACCAGGCGTAAGGCATTGATAACATGAGGGTGTGGATCATAAAGCTGAATCCACCCCCCATATTATCAAGGCCCACATTAGCGCGTGAAAACAACGTTTGTTTTCACGCGCTAATGTGCCATATTGCCGACTATCGGCGGTTTTCAATTTGCCTACCTGATGCGCATTGATAATTGCGTGCTAAAACAGCGATGAAATCCGGCGATAGCCGACGATACGGGAATGTGCGTTGTGGGTTTTCCAACGCACTCCTAGGCAATATGCCCCATGATGAGGACAAATAAATGTAGGACTACTGCTGAGTTTATGTTCGACAGACGCATCTCTCCTAAATATTTTCATCAATAGCTAATCACTGTATCATTTTACTTAATCACTGAAACACATCTTCTTTGTAAAGAATTATTATGTCTTTTACTTTATTGACCTATCAATACGCCTTTAGTTTTAAAGCATATGCAGTTTCAAAATAAATATATTTTATTTCGTTTTACACAGCTTTATCAGAGGAGCATGTACTACAAATAAACATGTTGCCTCATTTTAGGTTTTGCCTAGCAAATGCGTACGAAGTACGAAGTACGAAGTACGCATGCGCTAGGAAAACCTTATGTTTTCTCTGTGGGGTCGGGTATCCGCCCCGTCCTCCCATTGGCTAGCTCCATAAATGGAGGCTAGCCATTGGGAGAGGGCTCTGTCCTTCAATGCCGGACCAGATTCGGGGGCGTTCCCGAGAATTTTTCTCTTTTGGCGACGTCACGCTACGTCAGCCAAACGCCCTCGGGAACGCCCCCCGAATCTGGTCCGGCATTGACGGCACCCGGAAGAAGTCCAGGTGAGTGCTTGTTTTTTTTTTTGCTTGCTTTTTTTTTTTGCCCGTTCCCACCCCCTCTCCCGCTCTCCGTGTCTCCGGAGCCCGTTCCCGCCCCCCTACCGCTGCCTCGCTCTCCGTGTCTCTGGCCCCGTTCCCGCCCCCCTACCGCTGCCTCGCTCTCCGTGTCTCTGGCCCCGTTCCCGCCCCCCTCCCGCTAGTGCCCGTGCGGTTTTTTATGCATGTTCGGCTCGTCTTCCGGCCCCGTTCCCGTTCCCGGGGGCATTAATGCAATAGAAATGCAACTTGTTTGTTTAGCCTTGTAAACTTCCTCTGACCCAATTAAACTAACATACCTAGGGCAAGGATTGTAGGTGAAACGCTCACTAGAGGAAACCGTGTCCATAACGACAAGGAGTAATGTGATTACCCTCTTGGCGCAAAGCAAAGGGACAGGCCACAAGCACATGTGCAAAGAGCGTCCATATTTTCAGGTTAAGTGAAGAGGTGAAAAAGGCGGCAGGAAGAGAAGGCGAATTGAGAGGCGGCGAAAGGAGGGCAAAGGCATGACATAGATGGACAAGAAGTAAAAAGAGATGATCTCTCATTCGGTCAATGGCCCTGTGAACAGGGTTTCTGCAGCGGAAGCGCCATGCCTTACAAAGCTATGTGATCCGATTATGAACTGGTTCTGTGAAATCTCAAGGCCCTGCCTCCCCAGCCGTGCGGCCTTCCCCTTTCACCAGCCACTGAACCGAGTAGGATCCCCTCGAGACAAAACATGAAGTCAAGCAGATGTCAGGGCACAGATGGAACATAAGCTCTTCTTTGGCTCAGCCCGATAAGCTCTATTTTTAGAACGCAAAAAGAAAATGTAAAAAAATAAATGAAAAAAGTGTGAGGTGCCGACCTTAAAATATGACTTAAAGAATCTGCCCGTCCTACACTGCACGGGGCAAGGGTTCTGGCAGGAGGAGTTGCACAATTTCAGAGGAAGCAGCAACTTGTGGTCAAACATGGATGAGCAGAAGCTTCAAACACCAATGACGGACCTGTGTGCGACAAGTGAGCAGGAAGGGCTCATGAACAATGTTCTGCACAACATACTCCTTATACAAGACCAACCGCGGAATACACAAACACCATATCTAGCGCCAGACACAACCCTGACGTGGACACTTCTGATCACCATTTGTGAAATAGTAGACCATGGGTACCCAATGTAAGTTCGGGGGGGGCTGCTTCAAGCCACATTTTTGGAAATAAACAATGACTTAGTACACAAGTCACAACTTGTGTTGTGGCATGTGCAGTGCCTCCAATGGCTGTAATTTGAGACACAAATGAAGTAGCTATTAGAACTGGTTTGCATGGAATACTCCAATAGAAGCCAAAGATAAGGAACTCTTAAGGTGCACCTACTAAATGCTCTCAGATTTGGAAACATAAATATTAATATTGGAAACCAACCACTACTCTAGCCTCAAAATAAGTATCAGAGCCTGCGACCACGAAACCTTCTGTCTTCAAAGTAGTAAAGTGATAGATCTGAACAGGCTAGAGGCAGCAGCCAGCCAGCAAGAAGTCCAGAAAAGAACGGTGAGAGGCACTATACCATGCAGACATCTTCCCAGATGCCAAAAGGTTACAGGGATTACTTTAAATATGGTTGATGGTTGTCCCCGTGTATAAAGATATGGCAAAGGCTAAAGTATAACAAGCATTTACAATGTAACGGTTTTGCCTTTGGAAAAGTTAGAGCTATTAGCATTGTAAATGACAATTTTTTATTTATGTCTTCGTTTTGAAAACCGATAAATAAATGGCATTGTCATTTACAATGCCAATAGCTTAATCTCTCGCAAATGGTACACAAACCCACCCACAGAGAGCACCCCCACACAGAGCCCCCACGCACACACACCCACACAGAGCCCCCCCACACACACCCACAGAGCCCCCCACACACACCCACACAGAGCCCCCACACACACTGCGAGCCCCCCACACACCCACACAGAGCCTCCCCTCAAACTCAGAGCACCCACACAGAGCTCACCCACACAGAGCTCACCCACACAGAGCCCCCCACACACCCACACAGAGCCCCCCCACACAGAGCCCCCCACACACCCACACACCCAACACAGAGCCCCCCACACACCCTCACAGAGCCCCCCACACACCCTCACAGAGCCCCCCAAACACCCTCACAGAGCCCCCCACACACCCACACAGAGCCCTCCACTTACCCACACAGAGCCCCCCACACAACCACACAGAGCCCCCCACACAACCACACAGAGCCCTCACACACCCACACAGAGCCCCCCCACGCACCCACACAGATCCCCCCACACACTGCGAGCCCCTCACACACACACACACAGAGCCCTCCACACACCCACACAGAGCCCCCCCACACACCCACACAGAGCCCCCCCACACACCCACACAGAGCCCCCCACACACTGCGAGCCCCTCACACACACACACACACACAGCCCTCCACACACCCACACAGAGCCCCCCCACACACCCACACAGAGCCCCCCACACACCCACACAAAGCCCCCCACACACCCACACAGAGCCCCCCACACACCCACACAGAGCCCCCCACACACTGCGAGCCCCACACACACACACACACACACACAGAGCCCTCCACACACCCACACAGAGCCCCCCCCACACACCCACACAGAGCCCCCCACACACCCACACAAAGCCCCCCACACACCCACACAGAGCCCCCCACACACTGCGAGCCCCCTGTGCAAGTTATACACTGTTGTTAGAGATGAACCGCATAGGTAACCAACAGGTGTAAAAAGGACTTCAAAGGTGACAGACTGGGGAGAGAGATGATGATGTAGGAGTGAGAGAGAGAGGGATTGTGATTTCCTAACGTATGTATGTTGCTTTTTATTAATGTTAATCGGAGGAACCTGAGTAAGTAATGTAGATGCTGCAGAAATCATTGTGCACCCCAGGATCGAAAGCTGATAATATTTAAATACTCTAATTCTGACATCTCCGCTGAAGATTTGAGAATGATGGCCTTCGGGATGCTTTGAATGGCATGAAGGAAATGAAGCAAGTGGGGATCCATGTCACCTCATACTGTGTTGATGCCACTAAGAGCTTTTGAGGGACTACTTTCAGATACCCAATCTAGTCCCTTTTTATGTATTTAAATATAATGTTCCTTACTTGTGTGGTATATTCAAAATATGTCCAGTGAATTTTCATCCAACTAATTTGTATGTCCAGATGCTCTTCTGTCGCTTCTTTGATCACCTTGTCCCGCCTGCATGCCCAGTCTAAACATCAGATTGCCAAAATTCTACAATAACTTCCACGTCACATTCTGCATTTGTCAATTGAAAGGTCTTTAAGGCGTTCAGAGATTACAGATTTGCTAGTCCACCTCAATCAAATTTGAATCCAATAGTTGACTTTCCATTTTTTTATTTATTTTTATTTATTTATTGCAAGCAGGTCAGGATAGGTTTGTGCCGACCACCCCTCCAACGACCTACGAATGCACCGTGGATAATGGTGTTTGTGTATACACTTTTGAGCGTACGAATACATGTGTGTACATACTTATGTGTGTATGTACTATGTGTATGCGCCTGTGTGTTTGTGCGCGTGTCTGTGCGGGTTTCTTCATGTGTGTACGTCTGTCTGCGCATTGTGTGGCTGAGTGAGTGTGCCTGTGCGTGTCAGCTCGTCCGTCTGCATGTCTCTCAGTCTCTGCATATGTGTCTACGTGTTGAGTATCAGTGTGAGAGTGTGTATTGTGTGTGTGTCCGCCTGAGTGTGAAAAAATGTGCGTGCAGTGGGGCGGGCACACATTGCACAAGGGCTGTCGTGACGCCGTCGTGCCCCGAGAGGAGTGCACTATCCGAGGACACATTCTGTGTGTGTGGGGCTCGCAGTGTGTGGGGGAGGCTCGCAGTGTGTGGGGGGCTCTGTGTGGGTGTGTGGGGGGGCTCTGTGTGGGGGGGGCTCTGTGTGGCTGTGTGTGTGGGGGGCTCTGTGTGGGTGTGTCTGTGGAGGGCTCTGTGTTTGTGTGGGGGGGGCTCTCTGTGGGTGTTTGTGTGTGGCATTTGCGAGAGATTAAGCTATTGACATTGTAAATGACAATGCCATTTATTTATGTTAAAAAAAAACATAAATAAAAATAATGTCAAGAGCAATGCCAATAGCTCTAACTTTAACAAAGGCAAAACCATTGCATTGTAAATGCTTGTTTTCCATACTTGTCGATCGTAAAACAGTTCTTAAAGATTCTCCCAAATTCTTTGGGCTAGTATAACCCTTTTCACTCTGTTCCTTGACTTACTGGCACTATATCACCATTACAGTTTTCAGGTGGCTTCTCCTGTTTATTTCTGTTTGTAGGTGCTCTGGGGGATTCACATTCTTTTATATGGTGCAACACTGCAAACTTAATTTGAGTACAGGTAAGGCCCCCCCCCCATTAAAAAAGAGAACTTTTAAGTAACATGGCAGTTGGTGAAAAAGAGATGGCAATTGATGAGAAACGGCCAATGAGATAAAAATGCCTGGTTGATGACGAGAAGAATAGCATATAAGGGAGTGAAGGAACCATTGACCTAGGAGAAATAGGACAGAGCCTGGAAAGTTACGTTGGAAGTGGAGATGGATGGAAGGTTATATAAAATGGAAAAATGAGCTTATGTCTGTTTTTTTTGTCTCTGGGATCATTCTTTGTGTCTTGTTAAATTCAAATCGGGAAGAAATGGTATTTGTCACTTTTCAGATTTGGTCCCAAATTGCGCGGGATCCTGGGGATTGTCCCTGCCCGAAGTCCTTCACGCATTAAACTTTGTATGGCAATTGCTAACACAAATTCCTCCAGGCACTACCTTAAAGAGTGTGTGTGTGTGTGTGTGTGTGTGTTTGTGTCTATGTAAGAGGGAGCTTGCAACGGGCGGCATTTCAGAACGAGGGAAATTGTGGGAATTAGGATGTGGTACCTCAATTTCTACATTCGGAATGTGAAGTCAATTTGTCCTGGATAGTAAGTGCAACATACAGTAATGGAATTACCCTGTGGCAGATTCACCGCTCAGTTAGTTGAAATTAAGGCATTTGTCTCTCCATTGGGGAGGAGGGTATTTAAGGTGAGAAAATCCTAAGTTTATCATGCTTTGGAAGTCTGGGTTAAATACGGTTGGGAGAAGCATGGCAGTGGAGTGGCTGGGTACACTCAGTGGTTGAGAATCATGAATGCATGTAAGCGGCATCCATTCACATTTCATGATGCGTTATCTTTTATTGTACACAACACTCTTCCCCAAAATAAAGAGTACAGCATACCAGAGGCAAAAAACGCTGTTTCAAAAGATCGTTGGCTGCTGATATTTTGGTTTAGTTTAACCCCTTCGATGCTGAGCTCGTCATGTAACGCGGTTTTGAGAAAACAGCCGCACAGCGCAAAAATGACCGCAGCAGCGATGCGGTTAAAGGTTATGAAATAAACAGTGTATTGGACTAAGATCAGACTCTTTTGGAGACCAGATGAATCACACAGTGTTGGACCTGTTGAGCAAGAGCAGACCTAGGAGGCAAACAAGTGTGTAGCACTGAGAATGGCCAGGGGCAAGAGATGAAAGTGTCACTGGAGGATTCTGTGTGGACATACTGTAGTGCAAACAGTGGATGGAGGGGTAGATAAGTCTTCAACTAAAGCCAAGGGAACTTATGACGAGCAACAGGAAAGGTATAAGTGAGAAGACTGAATAAATACGTATTGGTAGATCTCATAGGTCTGGCCACAAGATGGTGAGAAGGTTAATTTAAAAAAACATTTTTTACTGCAATAAAAATGAAAAGATCCTAGTAAATGGCAATGGAGAAACAGGAATGGGTGCATGATATTGAGCAGAAGAGCTGCAGTAGACTAGATCGCAAGTCAAAGACCGCGGGATAGGGATAGAAAAGATGGACAGTGAAATTTGAGTGGTGGAGCCGTAAGCAAAGACACCAGCTGGGGGAGGATCTTATAGGAGATGTGTAAATAAAGGGACTAAATCATAAGACAATTGCGTTTACGAGACATGAGGGCACAAGGTCATGAAGAGGGGTCGGGGCTTTGGGCTGAGATCTGACCCCCAACAACCCTTCCCCCAAAACAAAAGCTTCTGAAGCTAACCCTAATGCCCTGGGGAGTATGTAAAAAAAAATACCTATGAAACGCAGCAACGCCCACCCTCCAGATATGAGCTGTAAACCCACAACCCACAACCCACACCTGCAGTGTGAGAGACAGCAGTGTGTATGAGAGACAGCAGTGTGAGAGACAGCATTGTATGTAAGAAAGACAGCAGTGTGAAAAACAGCAGTGTGTGTGAGAGAGACAGCAGTGTGAGAGACAGCATATTTGTGTTCTAGGGAGAGACAGTAGTGTGAGAGAGACAGCAGTGTGAGAAAGACAGCAGTGTGAGAGACAGCAGTGTGAGAGACAGCATTGTGTGTAAGAAAGACAGCAGGGTGAAAAACAGCACTGTGTGTGAGAGAGACAGCAGTGTGAGAGACAGCATATTTGTGTTCTACGGAGAGACAGCAGTGTGAGAGAGACAGCAGTGTGAGAAAGACATCAGTGTGAGAGACATTTTAATTATGCTTTGGTTTTTGAAAAATAAATAAAACGCATTGTTATTTGCAATGTCGATAGCTCAAACTGGCGTAAATACGCGACCTATTTCATTGCAAATGCAATAGGTCTCGCATTTGCGAGAGATGAAGCTATTGGCATTGTAAATGACAATGCCATTTATATAATTCTTTTTTCAAAACGAATACATAAATAAAAATGTTGTCATTTACAATGCCAATAGCTCTAACCTTTGCAAAGGCAATACCGTTGCATTGTAAATGCTTGTTAATATATATAAGTCATTTCTAAGGTAGGCCTATCACGGCAAGGTGCTGTTTATGGATAAAAAGTAAGACGTATATTTTCATATGTCCTAACAATAAAAATAACAAATTGTCGTTTTTACGGACAGTACAGGGTAACACACTGACAACTCAGCTGTGCTAACTGCTAAATGGGACTACTCAAGTTAGTGTTTCAAGGTATCAAAAGAATTTTTACATTAAACCTGGCTTGAAAACCAAATCAAATATAATATATATAATGTTTGAGTTAAAGGAAACTTAAGAAAGTTGACACTCTGTTGCCCTAGTTTTCCAGTGTCCATTTGCAGATGCTGGCCACATGATAGTTATATGCCCTCCTGGGGAAAGGTGTGAACGACTCTCAGGAAAGGACACAATAGAGGCCTGTGATTGGAAAAGGTTTACCTCTCCCTGGCAGGAAGCGACACAGGGTGTGAGTCCAAAAAGGCGAGCTTCAAAGAGGAAGCCTCCTTTGAAAAGGGCAAATGGTGGACATACACGAGAGGGGATGCTCTTTTGTTCTGGTAGACAGTTTGGCGTTGAGGACAAAGGGGGGTAAACAGTTGTCAAACCGCTTTATTCCTGGGTGTGTAGCCCAGGGACAGAAATGGGTAAACAGTTGCCAAACCATTTATACATGGGTGTGTAGCCCTCAGGTAGCCACACCTCTTGGGTTGGCTACCAAGCTTCCCAACCCGAGCAAAGGGTTTTGCCATCTTATGAATGGGCAGAATATTGCACTCTGGGATAGTTAGATACCAGTGGTTAATCAAAGAGAACTAGCTATGTTTGTATGCTATGTGTCTGCATGAGAAACTATTTGGTTTAGTATGAAGGCCCTCACCCACCAACCTAGTTGGTGGCATGCTTCATCATCGGGCCCGTTAGTTAGATACCATACATTGCAGGAAGTCGTCATAAGACCAGAGTGGACCTGGTAGTTAATTGGCTAGTAGTCACTGCGTTCCCCGAGTGCAAGTTGTGGGTATAAACGTGGCACCTCTGGTACCCAGACTTCATTTCACATCTGTACTGGAGAGAGGACTGTAGAATAGCTGCCCTGCTGTTCCCTGAACCTGGCAAAGAGAGGCTGTACCAAAGACTGGACTGCACCTGATGCAAAGACGTGGGTCCCTTGCTCACTGTGCACTGGATTGAAGCTAGCCTGGCTGATGAAGGGTAACATACCCTGAAACCGGTCCCAGGATGCTTGTTTCCGGTCCAGGGAGGACCTGGCCTGGCCGTTTGGTCTGGACTATTCCCATGGGGCACAGGGTCAAGACTGATTTGCGTATGGCTGGGTCCAAACTGGGGTGGCGTAGTGGGCAAAAGCACAATGGATTTAACCCAGATCTTTTGACTGGGAAGAATGTTTGCATTGTCAGCATTCCGTCCATCATTTGTTTGCTGTAACGCCTTTCCATGTGGGGCAGTCCATCACACGCTCCACTTTTTTCTCTCCCCCACTA
The DNA here is from genome assembly GCF_964263255.1 of Lissotriton vulgaris. Classification (NCBI taxonomy): domain Eukaryota; kingdom Metazoa; phylum Chordata; class Amphibia; order Caudata; family Salamandridae; genus Lissotriton; species Lissotriton vulgaris. The sequence continues at coordinate 316,191,891 of NC_141695.1, forward strand.
CCCTCTAAGAAGAAGGATAGGCTAGGTTTTTACCTCAAGAGAGCCCTTAGTTTCTATATCAATCAAACTAAGGAGCTCAAGGTCGACAACCAACTCTTTGTTAAATACACTGATGCAAAGAAGGGAAGGGCAGTTCAGAAACAGACCCTAAAAGATCTATTGTTCTCTCCAACAAGGCATGCTGTGCCTTGGCCAAACAAGAGCCACCTCAAGGGCCTTTGGGTTTGTTCAGCCAGAGCCAAAGCTGCCACTAACGTTTTAGCTAAAGGTGCTACAGAGCTGGAGGTTTTCCAGACTGCTACATGGGCATACATCTACATCTTCACCAGCCACCATTGTATTATCTCTCAGGTCTACAGTGAGGGCCGTTATTGCCCGATCGGTCCTGCCAGACCTGCTTGTGTTAAGTGTACTCCCCAGCTCCACCACCTTTGAGGAGGACATACCTGCTTTGGTATCTATGAAAAAGGTGAGGAATCTGTGGGTTGGAGTATCCATCGGAAAAGCAAGTTATTTACCTTCATTGACCCTTGTTCTGTTGGATGCCCTATGCCACTGCAGAGAGTGCTGTTGTGTGCCACAATATTTTCTGATCTGATGTGTTCCTTTGGTTGTTGTTGTAAAGTCTGTAATGAAGCACGTTTGGTCTGTGACTAATAGATTTTTGTATACTTGATATATGTGTTCCGTGTTGGATATATGCAAAGGGTTCTATCTAATGTGTTTTGTATGTGCATGTTTCTTTGATGTTTGTTTGTGTTTTCTTTGAGGCTGGTGCTGTTGAGAGCCATGACGTAGCCCCCTATACGAAATACTTGTGGCATGTCGGGTGTATGTATGATGTTCTATCTGAAGCATTCTGTATTATACTAATACTGATGCAAGTTGGTGCGTGTTGTTTTTTACTAATGTATTACTGTTGTGAGTCACATCTTAGCACCTTTATTTAGCAATTTAGGAAAGAGTTGAAGACTCACCTCTTTAAGGAACACTACATCACAATGCATTAACTGTTGACAAACTAGCTACCTCTCCTGTCAATCATTGACTTTAAGCTTGTCTTTTAGCCAGTGCGGCGCTCTGCTGACTTTTGGCTAGGTTTGCCCTATACATAATCCATATACATACATACCCTTTTGTCTAATGTGTTCTGTTAGATGTTGTTGCATCCTGTGGGTCAGTGCAGAGAGTACAAAATATTTTGCAACTTACCCGGATGGATATCCTCATGTTGCTTATGATACTAGCATTTTCTCATGATGGGAGGAATCGAAATTTGCCTAGCTTACGTAACGGTAAGTTTCAATTCTATTAAGGACACGGAGGCGAGGATTATGCTATATCTTCCTTCGCTTTATTAACATAAAGAAACCACAGCAGCTTAGGAAAAGATATAATAAGAACAAAAAATGCTTTAAACATAAAGCATTAACGTAATGTTCAACAAAAAATCAACAACAACTCCCAAGAGTCTCTTTGTTATAATCATAGTCCACAGTCCTTTGTCACTGTTCATCATCCCTATATAACCGGACTTCCCATCATCTTCCTCCTCTTTCTTCGCGCAGATCACGCTTAAGCCTCATTGGTCCTGTTTAGCACCGTCGTTGCCTGTCAAAAAAGGAACAGCGTCAGCGAGGTGGCCCAGGAAAAAGCGACAACAAGGCGAGGAGCATTCAGTGAACAACACAGTACTGACAACGTAAAGGAAAACGCTTTACTTACTGCCATACGGGTGGGTAGAGACACCACCGTAGTCCGGGTGGGATAATCCTCGCCTCCGTGTCCTTAATAGAATTGAAACTTACCGTTACGTAAGCTAGGCAAATTTCGATTCTATGTCAGGACCGGAGGCTTCAGATTATGCTAGTTTAAAGCTTACTTACCACCAACTGAGCTAAATCCACCACTGGCTTAAAATAAAACCTCTTGAAGGTGGAATCCGAGGACCAGTCCGCCGCTCGCATAAGGTCCTCCAGACGAGCACCCACCGAGAATGCCTTAGAGGCCATGGCCCCCCTGGCGGAGTGTGCTCCAAAGAGAGAAGTATTGATGCCCGCTTCTTGCATGACCCAACGCACCCACCTAGCGATAGTGGGGGAGGAGACAGCTTCGTGTGGCTTCCGCAGGGCAATCAACAACTGACGCTCGCCCGGAGGGCGAAGATCCAATGTCAGGTCCTCATATGCTTTGAGGCATTGCACAACACACAACTTAGGAGTGTCAGTAAAGGCTGGATAAGAGATGGAACGCGACGACGTCTTAGTACGTCGACCCACCGTAAAAGTAACCCCCTCCGGGGAAAAAATGCGTGCAGAAACATCCAGCGCGCGCACGTCCGAGACGCGCCTACAAGAGACCAGACATAACAACATGGCTAATTTCGCCGAAAGCTCCTTCAGAGACAGATAAGAATTCGCTGGCCACGATAGGAACAGGTTCAGAACCAAATTGACGTCCCAAGGACGGAGTACCTGGGCTCAGGCGGCAGTGCGAGGCGAACCGCACGCAGGAGCCGGCACACAAAAGGGTGTTCCCCTACCGGGTGGCCATCGATGTTATCATGGCCCTCAGAAATCGCCGACCGGATAGCATTGGTCGTTCTATACGCCAAGCCCTTGTCGGCCAAATGAGCCAGGAAATTCAGCACGGGAACAAGGCCGGCGACCATGGGATCCAAATCCCTTCGTAAACACCAACGCATCCACTTAAGCCAAGCGGATCTGTAACGCTTCATCGTACTATCGGCCCATGCTTTGGAGAGCAAGTGCTCAGCTGACCCCGAAAGGCCCGGGAGCGTCCAGCGTCTCCTGAGAGCCTCCACGCCACGAGGCGGAGAGTGTTCTGCATGACGAGAGGGTGAGGTTCCCGATCCGGGCTCGTCAGGAGCAGAGGAAACAGGGGGAGTAGGATTGGAAAATCCCAGGAAAGTTCCAGAAGAACCGGAAACCAAACTTGAGACCTCCACAGCGGTGTAACCAACACCAGGTCCGCACCCTGGCGGCGTATTTGAGCCGCCGTTCGCATGATCATGGAGAACGGGGGAAACGCAAACGGCTGTTCCCGACTCCAATCCTGCAAGAACGCGTCCGTGGCCTCCGCCAGAGGGTCCGGCCTCCAGCTGTAAAACCGCGGCAGCTGGTGGTCGAGACGGGACGCGAAGAGGTCCACCGAGAAGGGGCCCCAAAGGGAGTGTAGCCACCGGAAGACTCCCGGATCCAGTTTCCACTGGCTGGCATCCCTGAGATGTCGAGAGTGCCAATCCGCCACCTGATTGGACTGGCCTGGTAGATACTCCGCCGTCACCGCAATGTGACGAGACAGGCAATAATCCCAGAAGTCCTTCGCTAAATCCGCCAATGCGCGGGACCGAGGACCTCCCAGGTGGTTCACATATCGGACCGCCGAGACATTGTCCATCCGTAGCAGGACACAAGCCTTGACCGAATCTTTGGTCCAGCAGCGAACCGCGAAGGAGCCCGCAAGGAGCTCCAAACAATTGATATGCAATTGTTGTTCTTCTGACGACCAGGCGCCGCCGGTGGAAAAATCCCCGCACCGGGCGCCCCAGCCCGACCTGCTGGCGTCGGACTCTATTATTAAGTCCGGGGCCGACCCGAAGATCGCTCGCCCATTCCATGCCTCCATGTGAGACAGCCACCATGACATCTCCTCCTTCACTTCGTCCGTGAGGGGAACCCACTGATCGTAACACATCCCACGGCGCAAATGCTGCGCTTTCAGGCGCTGAAGAGCCCTGTAGTGCAGTGGGCCTGGGAAAATCGCCTGGATGGAGGATGACAGAAGACCCACCACCTTGGCGACATGGCGCAGTGACGTACGATCCCTCGCGATCGTCTGCCGAAGCAGGTGTCGTATCTTTGCGACCTTCCGGCTCGGCAGGCTCAAAACCGCCTGCACCGAGTCCACCACGAAACCTAAAAAGGTGATCTGCTGAGTGGGAACCAAGACTGACTTGGAGCCGTTGACGACGAACCCCAGTCTCTGAAGCAGGCCGACCGCTTGACGCAGCTGTCCTGCCAGCACCTCCGGGCACTGCCCCATGAGGAGGATGTCGTCCAAGTATACTATCATACGGACCCCTTGGCTTCTGAGAAACTCCACTACCGGGTGAAGGACCTTCGTGAAGCACCACGGGGCCGAAGAAAGGCCGAACGGCAGGGCGGTGAATTCGAACACCTGGCCGTCCCACAGGAATTGTAGGAAACGACGATGAGGGGGGTGGATGGGAACGACCAAGTAGGCATCTTTGAGATCCAGTCGCACCATCCAATCCCGAGGGAGGAGCACGTCCCGAAGGAGGTGGATCCCCTCCATCTTGAAGTGACGGTAGACCAACCACCCATTGAATTCCTTGAGATTGATCACAGGCCTCTTGCCCCCATCCGTCTTGTCTACCAAGAAGACGTTGCTGAGGAACCCATGCGGGTGGCGTGTTGATAGGCGGATGGCTCCCTTGCGCAGCAAGTCCGAGACCTCCCCGTCTATCAATCGCGCGTCGGAATCTGAGAAAACCATCGGGCGCGGGGGCCTCACCTGAGTTGGCTGGTCGTGAAACTCTATATGGAAACCTCTCACAGTTTGCAAAACCCAAGCATCGGCAGTGAGCAACTCCCACTCCCCGTAAAAGCTTGCCAGCCGCCCCCCAATCGGAACTTGATCCAAGCAAAGTACACTTACCGGGGGCATTTCCTTGTCCGGACCTCTTTTGGAATCCTCTTCCACCATAGCGTTGTCCCCTGGTGGGGTAGAAATTGGTGTAGTTGGCCGAGGTCTGGTACTGACCTCTTCCGGAGCCTTGTCCACGGTTGTTGGTCTGCTGACCACGGCCGATCGCGCGGCCCCTGCCGCGACCGGCCCCTCCAGAAAAACGCTGGTGGAACACCCTCTTGATGCTGGACTGTGCCTTGTCCAGCGACGTGAACGTGTTCACGAACTTCCCAAGCTCGCGGATGAAAGGTTCACCGAAGAGGCCGCCCTGGGCCACGGCACCTGCCTCCGACGAGGCCAGGTCCCCCAGCTTCGGGTCCAGCTTAATAAGGAGCGACCGCCGCCGCTCCGTGGACAGGGCACAGTTGGCGTTGCCCAAGAAGACGATCACCCTCTGGGCCCAGTTGGAGAGCACCTCCGGTGAAATGGCGGTGCCATTCGCTCGAGCCTCCTCCGCCATATCGAGGATCTTCGTGGCGGGCCCGACCGCATCCAACAGCTTGTCCTGGCAGGCCCGCCAGGACCGATCGATCCCCTTCCTGGGGTCCTTCATGAATTTCGCCAGGAAGGTGGCCATCTTGGGGTCCAATTCTGGTGTCATGGCCACCTTCCCCTCCAAAGTAGGCCGAGGGTATTCCCCGCGCAGGCAACCCCTCGCCTCCTTCTCCAGGGGCTTGCGCAGCCGGCCCGCGACAAACTTCGCCACCGTCTCCCCCGGGGCCCAGGCCACGGAACGGGGATGGACGATCTCGTCCGGGTCCAGCATGCCCGACTCATCTCGGGGCATCTCCTTTCCCGAAGGCGCCGGGAGCCAAGACCGGGTCGACTCCCCGTCGTCATCAGTGTCCGGAGAGTCGTAGATCGGGGAGGCGGGCGCCGTCGACAGGCCGCCCGAAGTGCCAGGGTCCACCAAGGGTGTCGGAGGCACCGCCGTCGCCTTGGCCAGGAAGGCGTCACGAAGACGCTCGAAGGCGCCCTTATCCACGCCTTGGGCCTCCGATGAGGGCCCCTCACCCCGGGGTCTCTTCGGAGCGGGCGGCAACTCGTCGGACGTCCCCGGGAGCACGGGGGACGGCGGCACCTGCGCCGCTGCCAGCTTGGCACACTCCTCCACGATGCGGGCCGAAAGGCGGTCCTCCATGGGCCCTACCACCTCCGTCACACAACGATAGATGGAGTTGTCCACCGCCTGATAAAACTCATCATCCTGCAGATAGGGGCAGGCCTCCTCCTCATACTCCCCTTCCATCTCGGAACCAAGGGCAAATGCGGGGCACCCAGGAGGGCGGCAACCGAGAAAGTTCTCGAATGTGGGCAGGCCCAGCGGCTGCGATCACGTTTTGGGCCAGCTGACGTGGCAGGTGGGCTGCACCAACCCCCAAGCGCGCAGACCCTCCTCGCCGGGACCGGGTCTACGTACCCCTCAAGCGCGCTAGGCCACACACGAATAAAGAGGTGCACAGATCTCGCCCGAAGGCGATTCACGCGGTCACAACCGCCATACAGACCCCAAAGGGCGTCAAGTTTGTGAAAGTACAGACCCGGATCACCAGGTGTCAGAGGGGTACGAGAGGGTCGGCCCCTGCGCAAGCAGACCCCACGGCGCGGCTCCTCGTACCGCGGAGGCGCGCCGGAGGGTCGGCGAGGCGACAGGCCGCCCCCTTGCGGTCTATGTACACACCGCACACAAGTGGGAAAAAAGTCGCGTAGGAACGGAAGAACGTTCCCGCAACTAGGGGACTCTGAAAGGAAATAAACCATGCAAGGAGTCCCCAAAGACCGCAAGACAATCAATCACAATAAAAGAAGACAAATAGAAAAGCACTTATCTGGCTGCGGGAGCAGCGAAGAAAGAGGCGGAAGATGATGGGAAGTCCGGTTATATAGGGATGATGAACAGTGACAAAGGACTGTGGACTATGATTATAACAAAGAGACTCTTGGGAGTTGTTGTTGATTTTTTGTTGAACATTACGTTAATGCTTTATGTTTAAAGCATTTTTTGTTCTTATTATATCTTTTCCTAAGCTGCTGTGGTTTCTTTATGTTAATAAAGCGAAGGAAGATATAGCATAATCTGAAGCCTCCGGTCCTGACATAGAATTATTTCAGATTTTAGGCGTATTTAGTTTTAATTCAACAACCATAACATACCACAGTGTATTGCGATATTTTACGACATTTGTTTATTTTTTTGCTAATTTGTTTTATAATGAGACTTCTCATTTTTTGTGATGTAGCATCTCACAGAGTAAATAATGTCCTAATTTTACAATATTCTAGCCAAAATGCGCCATTTTGTTTCTTGAACCCACTAACGATTGTAGAATTCTAAGTAGTTATGAGTCAATAAAAGGTAGAATGGATAAAAAGATGATGCTTGGGAATTTAGAAGTTGGCAACCCTTTGATAGACAGGCAGTAACAACGATTGTAAGTAGTACAGAGAGTTACTCAGTTCCACCGTATGATATTTGTGATGTTCACCATCATGAGGAGTGAAGACAACCAGGCGCAATGGGAGTGAGAAATCACTGGAAATGGCCAGGGCCTGGGTGGCACTAGTGGTATTGGTCAAAGACCCAGCCGAAAATGAAGGGAGAGGGCCAGGTGGAGGGTATGATGAACGAGCTGATGGAAGCAATTGAGGCCTGACGGGGTTAGAAGAAGACGGAACTGGAGGGGGCCGAACACGGATTCGCTTGTGGTTACCGGACTGCATAAGGTTGAGTGCTGTGCAGCATGTATGTTACAAATGCAAGTGTGTTAGGAGGCAGCTGCATGCCTGGGAAGGGAGGGGTAGGGGGGAACTACTAGTTGGGGGGATGGGTACTGGAGGGGAGGGAGGGATGTTGGGGACTTTCTTTTGAACCTTGTTTTTGGACCACACTCAATGCGAAGAGGAACCGAGCCATATGCTGCTCTGTCTACAAGGGGAGGGAGGGAAGGTTAAGCAGGGTGCCAGTTCAGATTGGAGCATATACCGGCAGCTAGCTCTGGGAAGGGCCTCAGGTTGTTACTGACTGTAATTATAAGGTATATTGCCTTCATCCTGTTTTCCCTACATTGCCCATGGGGATACGCCTATGATGTATTGTTTGCTTTTTCCTTTGAAAACTAATAAACATCTTTTTTTGTTTTTAAATGAGTGAAGACATTCAGAGAGGTTCTCAGTTACAGGGATTTATTTGCAAGAACCAATCACGTGAAGTATGGGAACCTCAGAGGGTTACTTTGTTCCCCTGAAGATGGATGTGAGGTCTACTTTGATGACTAGCAAGAGGAGTGAACAGAGAGATACTTAGGAGCTCCACCCAACTGAGGAGCAAAGGAAGTCAGAGAATTGCTCTTTTTTCCAGGAAGGTATCTGTGAGGTTTACCAATATGTGATTTAAGAACAAAACCTAAAAGGACATTAAATTAATTGTTATCTTTGTCAGAAAAGCCTGGTTGTGTTTTAGATAAATCTCTTCATGTTAAAGAGAAATAGATTAGTGGGGTGAATGCCCCGGTTCTGGGCATTGGTAGGTAAGTAAAGAATGATAGAAAGTAACCTGGATGTCTTCTCTGCAAAGAGATAATAAACTCTCAGGTGTGATGGGGAAATGTGAATCTGGCACTTATGTCCCATAAGACACCGTTAATACCCCTATCCGAAGATATTTAGTCAAATGAGCGGCAGATGTAGAAAGGTTTTAGGCAATTTGCATTGCTACCTTGTTCCCCCGCCTTCCCGCTTGGTGGGTGTGAGGTTGGTCATTAGGAGGCTGGGTTCTAGCAAGGGTTCCTCCAGGGCCAAAGAGGGAAGTTTCCAGAGAGTCATTCTTTACATCTACCACCCTATTATCTGGAAAACACTCAGGCAGATAACTCCAAACAAAGGTCACTGCTTGACTCTCAAAACAGAGAGCCCTCTGAGAGCTTCAAACCTACTCCACTACATATGTAGGTGTGGCATTCTGGTCACTCTACCATGTAAATAGAATACTCGGGTGTACCACCCCTTAAATCCCTTCACATGCTTTCCTGCACCTTCCCGCCCCTGTCGCCTGCCAGCCTCTTCGTGGTGGCAGGATCAGTGATCACATAGCAGAACAGGAACATTCTGGATAACTAGGGGCCCTAGAGGCCTGCTTGAGGTCACATAGGTGGTGATGTGCATTGGAATGCTGAAATATCTCCGTCTGTACCATGCTTGTGTTTCTCTTTCAGAGCTGCGAAGATGGGGCTGTCCAGGGGATGTCTTCTCTGTATCAAGGTCCAGATGTTCATCTTCAACCTCATCTTTTGGGTGAGGAACTATAGTGTATATGTGTATCTGTGTTGTTTTGCTCATACACCATCTACCTCTTTGTGTAACCGCATATGTGTTTTTTTTACCCAATATATACATTCTATCCACAGAGTGCATGGGTATGGTATGCGTATTTCTGCATCTGTCTACCCTATATATCTCTACCTACATGTGTGTACTCTTTATTTCTGAGCAGATTTGTATTTGTGCACAGCTGTATTTATTTACACTTTATATCTGTGTATATTCACAAGTGTGTACCATATATATATATTATATATATACATATATATATATATATATATTTACATTTATATATATATATATATTTATATATATATATATATATATATATATACACACACACACACACACTTAATAACTGAGTATGTGTGCATATGTGTAACCTGTATATCTGCATATACCAGCCCCATATCTGAATCGTATACATTGTACATCTGTATAGCTCTGTGTTTACAGCACATATCTGTATGTATCTGCAGGTATGTATCAAGTTTATCTTTATATTGTCTTGAGTGTCGAGCATGCACTTGTGTTTATCTACATATATGTACCTTGTAAAACATGTGTAGCTGAATCTATTCTCAAGTATTCTAGAGCCGCAAGTGTGTAGGGTGTGTGTGTGTATGCCAGTGCATATCTGTGTCTGGCTACCCTGTGTATCTATGCAGAAGTGCATATGTATACCCTGTATGTCATACATCTGTGTGTCTGCACGTTGACGCTGCATGTGTGTATCTGCTCCCATGTGTGTGTGTATCCTACATAAGTGCAGGTGTGCATCCCATATATCTGCATGTGTGTACTCTTTATCCGGGTATATCTAAATGCACTTACTGCCTATAAGTGTATAAATCTATTTCTTAGTGTATTCCTTAAGTGTACATATTTGCTTAGAGTTTTAATAGAGAACTATGTGGCTGCTCCTGGTTACACTTCTGAATTGGTGTGCTATTCAAATGCAGTGAAGTGAATTTATGGTATGATACGTTATGTGTATTGTAAAGTGCACCATCACCCACAAGGTATCCTGGTGCTGAACAAGTGTGTGTGTGCAGGATGCATAGCTTGATTAATTGAAAAGCCAGGTTTCCAACTTCTTTCGGAATTCAAAAAGAGAAAAGGCGTTGATGTGGAGTGGAAAGTCATTCCATGATTTAAGAATGATGTAAGAGAATACCTGTCCTCCTCATCTGGCTCTGTCTATGCTTGGAATGTGTGTGCAAGTATTAGTCCTGCAGAGCAGATGTGTGTGGGTGGTTGGCAAAAGGAGTTGCAACTGTTCAGGTAGAAGGGGCCTAAGTTGTGTAGTGCTTGGATGTGTGCGTGAGAAGTTTGAGATGAGTGTGTTTGTGTATCGAGAGCCAGAGGAGCTCCCTGAGATGTGGTGTGAGTTCTGTGTGGGAGGTTGAAGTTGAGCCTAGTAGGCAAGTTATGGGTGATAATCTAGTGAATTGCTTTGTGATTCCGGCATAGAGAGTGTTTCCATAGTCCAACTTGTTGGTGACTAGAGCATGAGTGACAGTTTTCTTAGTTCTCCTTGGGAGCCATTTGAAGATCTTCCTCAGCATCCTCACAACATGGAATTAGCTGTCGCGACCCGCATGACTTGTTGGTGGAGGGGTGGGTGGTGGGGGGAGCGCGGGGCTTGGCGCGGGCTGTTAAAAAACCATTTTTTTTAAACTTACCTTACAGGGTCTCGCACCGCCTCCGTTCCGGGCCGGGTCCTGCTGCTAGAACAGCCAGGAAGCATGCATCCTCCCTCTAGTAAGCCAATCACAACACTGCAATGGCGGCATTGTGATTGGTGCGGGCAGCACCCAGCCGGGCTCCTGTAGGGAGGCCATTTTCTTTATGTAGGCTGCATGCAGCCTACCAGAGAAAATGTAGAGTGTGCATGACTGGTTTGGTCGGCCCCAGAGGACTAACCAAACAGTCAGGGCCCATAACAGTGGGCAAGCCACTACTCCCCAACCTGTCCACTCACCCGCCCCCAATCAGGCATACCCTCCCGCCCACCCCAACCAGGCATACCCTGCCTTCTGCACTCTCGCAGCGCGAGAAGCAGAAACTTAAAATGGTATTTAAAATACCATTTTATGTTTTTGCTTCTCACACTGCATGAAAGCAGTGGGGCAATGCTCCTCCGCCCTAATAGTGGAGCCGCCCCTGGGAATCAGGATATAGTGATGGCATTGACTTATATAGGTCATGTCCAATTTTCTGTCAGTAACCACCAATAATACAGTTTTCTTTCTTGGCACAATTCTGTTAAAGTAAATGCATGATTACCACATGGACCAAGCAGCTGTGTCTGTTTTAAAGATGAGAGTGGACTTGAGTGCCTCCAGGGTACATTTGGAGGAGACCCTGCTGCTGCTGTAGTAGCAGTTCCACCGGGCACAACACATAGATTTTGAGAACCAGGCATGAAAGGGATGATGTGGGTATGTGTGTGTAAGTAAACTCTGTGTCTGTAAATAATGCACTTAGGATTGAGACATGAATATGCATTTGATCGAGGCCATGGTATGCCTTCCAGTCTCGTTAAGGCACATGATAACACTTGAGGTACATGATTTTTTAACACGTCCACCTAAAATTGTATTGAGTGCTGTAATGAAACTGGGTGTCGCATTGTGGGCTTCAACTGATGGAAAATCTGAGTTTTAGATGAGAAGTCACTAATAAACCACTTATAATTCACCTATGCTTGAAATAATTGAGGGACCAAAACCTGAAACATACAGTTTAGGACACAAGTGTTACTAGTAACAATTAAGCTTTGAGAAAGTGGTACTTAAACCTCAAAATCAGTTGACTGTCACTGTGTTGAATGATTGATTGACACCATGGCGCTGGCAAGATAACTGCTGCATTGTTGGGTTCACTGCCCGGTGGGCCTGCATCTCCTGTTCCTTACCTTAAGTCTCCTATTACGTTGTGTCTCTATTTTAGGCACACATATGGTTTTATCTGCATATGTTTAAGTGTGACCATGTAGTCCATTTGTGATCCTATATTTGTTTGGTTGTGTCCATGTCCTTGTTAGTTTGTATTTCAGTAGTCTTTCTTCCTGCTCATGTCTGTGCCATTTGCTGTTTGGGTGTGAATGGCATCCCATGTATGAGTGCATAGTATCAGATGCAGACAGACCATATTTCAACTTTGCTTCCAGAGTTACAGCAGCCCCCATCATTGTAAGCCTCTTTTAAGCATGCTCCTTTAATGATGTGCTCTCCTGACAGTACAAGCTTTCTAGGAAAGTGCTGTATTTGTTGTTGGCCCATAGCTGGCTCATGTGTGAGTTGTGGACTCCCAGCTATTACTGTTATGGTGAACATGCTAACTCTCTTCTTGCCTTCCTCTAGCTGAGTGGTTGTGGCATTTTAGGTGTCGGCGTGTGGCTGGCTGTTACACAAGGGAAATTTGCAACACTGTCCTACACCTTCCCGTCTTTGTCGGCTGCCAGCCTCTTCATGGTGACAGGATCGGTGATCATGGTGGTGGGCTTTATCGGGTGTCTGGGTGCAGTGACGGAGCGTCGGTGTCTGCTGCTCTCGGTAAGACATTTATTTAATATCTTGTGCTGGGATGGAAGTGGGTTGGAGGGGTGCTTAGCTTCCAATACCTCAGGATCCAGTGTGCCATTGTGATAACCACCATGTACTGTTGAAAAATGAAGGTTAGACCTTCCTAACCTTGGCCGTGGAGCATTCTCCTGGCTCCCCTCCTACCCTTTGGACGAATCCCACACAATCCAACATTCGCCTGGCTATCAGCGGGTGCCCTTAAGTCTCACCACTTGTGATCTCTTCATCTACCTAAACTCAACCTTCCCTATGAAGTCATCACCATATCTGACTTTTTTCTAGATATTTGTATATGACACAAGAATTTCATCTTCCCCTCACTAATTGCCTCACTCCAATTGCACATTAACAGGCATCCTCTCCAAATCTTGCCTCCAGAGGACCTCAGTTGACCAATGCTTTCGCCCACCAAGACTGCAGTCATCTCTCTCCCACATCCAGAGCTCCCAAAACTGTTCCATCGCCGATCTTCTTCCCCTTTTTCCAGTTATTTCTGCTCTCTGCCCTCAGACGTGTAGTGCAGTAGGACAATAAACTGTCCCTGTCTGCTTTTGTCACCTGGGTCACACCATCTGCTCAACATTTACAGAACCAGTCAATACCTCACCCTATACTCTGCCGCAGGCCTCTTTAATGTTGTAAACCTCAACAAACTGGACATGTAGATATTCTACTTCCTGCCTCCCCCTTTTACCCCCATTAATTCTGAACCCTTGGAAATGTCATAAACTCTGCCTTGCCAACCTTTCCCGATCACAACACCACAGACTCCTGGCAGCGCAAGGTGATTCAGTGGGTATAACAGATACCAATACTGGTGCCTCCTGCCCATTTTCAGAGCAGTCCAAGTCATCTGTCCCTTAATATACGTCAGCCTGCCCCATACTCACCCAAGCTCAACATTACCCTAATAACTTAAATGCACATTGCCACTTTGCCATTCTACTTTGTCTCTTCTTAGCAACTTAACACCGGCACAGACTCTCTCCAGAACACACTTAACTTGTCACTCCACAATGGCATCCCCCAACACTTGGGCACCCAACTCCACATCACATCTGTCCTTCCGACTAATACTGATCTGACAAGGAACCCCATTGTAACTGCTAGGATTAATGTATGTTGCACTCTGTATCTTGTGTAGTCCTTGGAGTGATACTGGTGTCGCTGTACACAGCAATGAAAGTTCCATGCACCATTTTTGAGAAAACATCTGTACAACATTTCGGTTTGAGATTCTGAGCAGATAAATACATAAAGAAAAGAAAAGGGTCTAAGGTTTCCATGGTCACTAGAAGAAATGTGCTGTCAAAAGAAAAGCTAGAGGCACTGAGTAAAAGGAACTCATTGTTAATACTAACTTAACTGAGCATTGGTGGAAAGTGTGCTTGTTGATGTGCTGCTGTGTTTAAAGTACGGCGGTGCGCAGTTGTTTCCTCCAACTTCATGGTTTTGTTTTAAAACTTCATCATCATCAATTTATTAAGATGGAGGTGTTTTAAAAAACGTTTGGTGGAAATTTCTGGAAAAAGAAACCTGTGCTTGGGCTGCAATATTTTCCAATCAAAAAAGGTTTTGGGGGATAAATCTCAGTCGACTTGTTTCAACAGATGTGAAACTTGGAAAGTAGCAAAGATTGCCTCCATCACAAACCTGTGGAACTTGTCTTATGGTTTGCGGACTCCTAGCTCACAGACGAATGCTACTGAAATAATAAAGAGAGCAGAATATGAGAGTATCGTACTCCTGGCACCGACATGTGATTATGACCCTGCATCAGGATTCCTTCAGATATGGTGATTATCACACCAAGAGTTTTTTCCCACTCCATTAGGCCAGGTCGAACGAGCAGTTTATTGATATCAGAACAGAATTAAACGTGTTATTACTGTCTTGTTATGCTACCATTCCAAGGTACCATCGTAAACATGGTATGACAATATCAAATCCTGTACTATCTATAATTGCATGCAGTATTATTGCCCCGAGTACCATGGGAGTTGTAATAAGGCCCTAACTTTTCTGTTCCTCCATACAGCACTGATTACTTAGAAAGGAATGTGTCTAGATTTCTGGAAAACAGCACTGTCCTTGAAAAATGCAAGCATATTCTATTTTCTTCTTGGTTGAACATGAGCAGTTTCTTTTTTACTACGCCTCATTTATGCAGGTCCAGATCTCTCTCAGTGCTTCTCAGACGGATTCCTCAGTATTTTAAAACTGACTCAGTCAAATGACTCCTAATATTTCAGTGGTTAAACCCTGGCACAGATGCCACAGGAAAACGTTTTTATCAGACCAACATGACATCTGCATGTGGTGTTTGTGTTCAGAACATGAAGCTATTGCTTGCAAATTTCATTTTTCGGTGCATCCAAAAGCCATATGGGGCGGGACTCCAGGCAGTTTTTTTGTCAAAATCACAGACGTATGCCGAAATGTTTTATTTTGCCTTCAGGTAAGTCTCCTAACAAGGAACTAATACAAAAGGTCAGAAAAAACGCCAAAAGTATCATAGGAAGGAGAAACCCCTTTCTCAAATAAATGGTCCTGGTTCTGAGACTGTTGATCTTCCCAGTGCTGTCCTCTGATACTGGACTCTGCCTGATCGATTGAGAAAATACTGATGCTGCAAAGTTAAAGTCACGGTTCTCTGCAATATTGGCCAACCCTTCACAGGATGAGGCCTCTGGGTTACATCCTTAGGTTGAGCTGGCTCCAACAGGACTGGCAACTCTGGCGACCTTGTCTCTGGCAAGGCGCACTTTCTCCATGCCACCACAGACTCAGGAGGTTAAGAATTTTAGCTGACTATGGCGCCAACGTTGACACCATCGAAGTCAGCTGAAAGCATTTAATTGGCAAAAGAAAACGTCAAAGCTTGATATGATAACATGCAACTGACAGAGCATCTTCCTACTGCCTGAAGATTGAGGATTATGCCCGCTCAAAACATGATGACTTGGAGGATGATAACCTTCTTACCATCATAATACTGATACTGGATTCTTCACAAGAGTCCACGCTCCTTCCTTGAAACTCAGATGCCTTTCCCACTGACCCTTCAGATAGATTGCAAAAAAACCTGGACTCAATAGGTTGTCTTCGCGTCTGGCAGCTTTGCCTCTCGAACTATGGACCCCGCCTGCTTCATGGGTTGCCACGTCAACATTGTGGGAGTGGCAAAACCTATAGTCAACCACTTTCCAATTTGGTCAGTGGTTTGGATGCCTTCAAACAGATCCTGGAGTGTGGCCTGGACTCTGGAGGTTGTTGCTCAATCCATGGGCACGACATGCTGGGCTGCCACACTTGGATGCATTTCACTGTCTTCTCAGATGTTGTCCAGTCAACACTATTGAACATGTTGTTAGGAGAACTCTTAAAAAATAGCCGCCTTGCTGGTCAGTGGTATATATTTGAAGTATATATACTTTGGGAGAGAGGGGCTGCTGCAGAATATTGTTTTCAGGCCAATAAAGGCTGGATTTCTCTCTGCTGAGGAAGGTCCATTGTTCCAAACTAAAATCATCAGGGAAGCAGCCTGACAACTGGGCATTTCCTGTTTTCTGATAGGCCTGGAAAACTGAAGAAGCATCAAGTTAACTCACGCCTCATGCGACTGACTCTGCCCAAACCCTGTCAGTCGTTTAGTGGTACTATCCCATAGGGGAATCACCTGATTAGGACAGTCTCACAGCATTTTTCCGTGTGCTTAATGTTACTTTTCATTTGTTATTGTAAAACTGATTCTTCTGGTGAGATTGCTCAGTAGGTTAAGATCTTAACTGCTGAGAGTTGTTTGATCTCTTGGTTGCATGTTTCTGTCCTGGAAGGACAACTGTGCCTTTTTTTCTAAAATAAGTAGCACATTTGTTTGAGTAATTGTCATTATATATCACATGTTCTTTATAAATCATATATCGTTACCTCGATTTCTCTCTTATTTCCTTGTCTTCACAGTTCTTCATCATTCTTCTGGTTATCTTCCTGTTTGAAGTCCTCTTCATCACATCGCGGGACCAGGTACAGGACACTTTCCCCAGTTTACCCACTGCCACCCCCCTGGAGCAGGAAGAACATTTAATGAAAATATTATATAAATGCAGTTTATCTGATCCAATGGGAAAATTATCATAGTCTGTGTCCTGAGATGTAAAGGTTTTGTGATGGGACAGTTTATTTCCTAACTACAGACCCCGCTAATGATGATACGGTACCCAAGAACTCCTCATACATAATAGAGAAACACGTAATCCTTTAACCGTTCTTCTCCCCCGCCCAGACTGATGTCAGGCCTCCCTCTATGAACCTTTGCGGTTTAAAATGGGCTTTGTAGTCTGGTAGGAGCAGGACTGAGGTTTTTTTCCTAGGGAACGCACGAAAGTAGCTCAAATTAAAGAAAATTAGGTAACTGATAACTTTTTGTGGAAATTATAAATTTAGAACCAGACGAGCCAGAAAAACAGGGTTATTCAATTTAAGCACAAATGATTTCTACAGCTCGATCAAACAAAGTATATGCATATGATGATAAAGTAGAGGGAACACCGCTAGAACGTCACATGCACATAAAACACTGATATTCACTCACTTACTTTCACAATTACAAACAAACACTATTGCAATATGGATACAGGTTATGCACAAGCACTTCTACTATTACTAATGGCAACACAATAGAGGCAAAGGAAGGTAGATGGTAACGAAAAATAGAATGTAAAAGACATAAACATTTAAGGGTAGATTTAGAATGCTCATTCAAAGTGGATTAGGACCCTCTGCAAAGGAAGGGATCCTATGGCAGACCCCTTTATAGGACTGGGGGTGTCAGTTATTGAATGGCGGGGTGTAAGGTCAGGTTTAAGGGGCATCGGGGCAGTTTTCACATTAGGCACAATCTGTGTGGGCCTAGATGTGCCAGCATGCAGAGGCTTTTGTTCTCACATATTTTCGGATGTCAGAGCATCCGAGTCGCAGTGATGACTCTGTTGAGAGGAAAGACAAAGCAACAGGGGTATGAGAGTTTACATTTCAACTAATGTGGCAGAAGGATCTCTTCCAAGTTCCTAAAACACAAGTAGAAGGCCAAAGGCGATGGGTCTGCAGGGACTTGAAGGTAATGTCTGAATCTCAGTACTGTAAAAGTACGGGTGGCAGGGCAGGGTTGAGCTGCACTGCCAGAGGTGTGAGTGGTCTCCCATGCTGTAAATGGCAGGGCTGCTTTATAGCAGCACAAAGGTGCATTAACAGAGCTGTGTGTAGATCTCACTACAGGATTTCTTTTTACAGGGAAGCTGAAGTCCAAGATTGAGGGGTGTTAGTAAATCGACGTGTCTGTGTCCCAACACAGGGATATCCATCAGGGCTAGCCACCGGCATCTGAATTGCAGGGACAGCTGATGCACAGAAAATAGTTCAATATAGTTGAGTTATAGTTCAATATAGTTTAGTAATACCTACTCTGGATACATTAGTAAGAGCCCCCATTTCTCCAGTATTGAATCTTTCATGGATTCACACGCTTGAATCGTTCCCTGTTGTTGAGGTGGAACCTTTGACTCCCGTCTTGTAGATGGGGAATGATTCAAGCGTGTAAATCCATGAAACATACCAATGCACGAGGACTGTAGTTGAAGGTAAGTGATTTATTTCTTTTCTCACAGTTTAACAGGTATGCAGAAGACGATCTGAAGAAATCGCTAGCTCTGTATGGTACAGAAGGGAACCTGGGACTCACCAACGCCTGGGATATGGTGCAGATTAAGGTGAGCGGAGATGCCTTTTGTTAGCCCTTTCTTTCTTCCCTTCAATGTTCCCTTTGATTCTGTGCACCATCCCCTTGCAATCCTGCCCACCCCGAATGAGTTCTTGTTCTAATTTGTGGCTCATGGTTTTGGAAGCGTATTGGTATATAAAACTGACCAAGACCCGGTGTGATTTCACAAACCCTTTACAGAGGTATTAGGGGCCTCCGTCTAGGATAGTTGCAGAAAATTCCGTTTTAGCCCGTTAGAGCCTGGAAGAGGACGGGACGGGGCCTCACTCTAACATCTGCAGATCTAAGGTTACTGCATCTAAATTACCACGCTGCATTTCGGTAGACCGGTATCCTTAGTGTCACCCATCCAGAGAGTTACCTGCTCTGTAGTCTCTGTTAGGGCTACCAATGCTAAACTGAAGGGGAGGAAGTCTAACATTGGTGGCTCCCTTGTGGGCACCTTGGATCGTTTTATTACCAGGGCATCATCTGTCCTCTCTCGTGAAATTGAACTGACTGAAAAAAGACTGTCACTGGACCCAACCTTTGATAAACGTTCATATCTGGGCCCATTATTGTATGTAGTGTCCTCAAATCACCAACCTGGGACTGGTACTGGCCTAATAAGAGCGAGCAGTGAGGTGGGAAATCCACAACTACAAGGTACTGAAGATCTGGGCACCTCACTAGACAGCATGAACACTGCACCAGCCAGTACAGGTACACTTGACCTCAATCATGAAGAATCAGGTCCACCAACCTTAGACCTAAAACGAGATCTTTACAGAATTCCAAAACTGAGGCTACAAAGGTGGTAGCAGATCTGGTTGTGAAAAGGAAGCGTGGCGGTGCCCCTCTAACAAATAAAAAAGCGAAGATTTAAAAAAGGAATGACAAGAGTGAGGGACCAAGTACAAGACCTTAAAATACCCCAGCCACAAGCCCATAGCCTATTCAAATGGCTACTGCTACTACGAACTTCAGAGATGTGGACCCGGCAGACCTGGGAACTGCATTCTGGGCAAAATTGGAAATTATCTGTTCGAGGCATATGGGCTGCAGATGGTACATTATGAATAGATCGCCATCTGGTGTTGGGCTCGGATGATTGCACTTTGTTTTTCTCTTGGAGAGTCTTTTGTATCTTGGTGACTCCTCCCTTGGTTGGTAGTGCGCATGGGCATCGGCTCTATCCTTAGATTATTTTTTTCCGCCATCGGGTTCGGATGAGGATCGAGACGCTCCAGATCAACTTCAGAGAAAAGTGATTTATCGGCGCGTATTCCCTTTCCAATTCGACGGTATTGTTATCGAACGCGTTTCATTTCCATTCCGACGCGTTGCGAATTCAAAATCGAAGAAAAAACTTTGATCTACGTCGACGAACAGGAGGCCTTTCTCGACGCAGTCAAGCCCGGAGTCCATGGAAAGGACTCCATTCAAAAAATGTCCAACGTGTGGTGCTAAGTTCCCACATAAGGACCTACACGAGGTGTGCAACCTCTGTCTATCGCCTGAACACGAATCCAGGGACTGCGAAGCCTGCGCAGCATTCTCCTCCAAGCTTAGAAATCGTCGAGCTAGAAGACACGAGGTTTCCAGAATGCAGTCGGAGGCGATCCCGGAGCTGTTCGGAGACGAGCAAATTGAGGAAGAAAAGGATCAGTCGGGGTCGGAAGGGGACCAGTCGGATGTTGAAGAACTCGACGTGCAACAAACCGTGAGTGACGACGTCCCCTTACCGAAAAACCGACCCCGTGCGGTAACGACCCCGCCTTCGAGCCCGGTCAAACCGCAGAAAAAAGTTTCCGACGCCCCGCCCTCGGGCCCGGCAACGAAACCGAAACTGAAACCGAAACACTCGGCCTCCCACCATGTCGGATCCGAGAAAAGGTCGACATCGACTTCGACACCGAAGCTCCATACAAGGGAAAGCTCGGTATCGAAACATTCCATGTCGAAACAGAAACATGATTCGTCGTCCAAGACTCACTCGATACCCAGGAAGTCGGAATCGAGTAGACACTCGGTGCCGAAAACACCGAACACTGACGATCGAAAACATAAGCACCTTTCGGAACCAGGGCCTTCGGTACCGATTCAGGAGCAACAGACAGATCCCAAACAAAAGATTTTGTTTATCGATCCGCAAACTGGCAAAGTAGTGACGAAGAAGAGAAAGAATGAACAGATAGAAGATAAATCTCTTCCTTCAAAAAAGAGAACACTGGGGACAAATACAACTCCTCCTGCTTCTCCTCGACCTAAAGTCACACCCTCTTCTCCTATTCCTCACACTATGCCAAATATTCCTACACCTTCCACACCAAGACCATCTACACCTCAGTCTGATGTAGACAGTGATCCAGGGGAGGGAGAACCTCAAGGGGATGATGAAACCATCCCAGATGAGGATGACCCATGAGAAAATTATGACGTAGGGTCAGATGAGGACAACGACCCAGAGTTATATCCCTCAAAGCCTTCACCACCTGATGATAACACAGGGTTTGTACAGCTCATTAATAGGGCAGCAAAATATCATAAAGTAGATATACATACAGAACCTCAAATAGAGGATTTCCTGTTAGAGACGCTACCTAATGCACAAAGAACATCAGGTACTCTTCCTATGTTGAAGGGTCTTCTCAGTCACACAGAAGAAATATTCAAAGACCCAGTGAGGGCTAGGGTGTTAAACCCAAGAATTGATAAAAAATGTAAAGCGGCTCCAAAGGATCCAATATTTATCAAAGGGCATGTACCTCTGGACTCGCTTGTAGTCTCAAACGCTCGTAAAAGAGCAAACTCATTATCTACAGGAGAGGCTCCTCCACCTGATAAAGAGTCAAAATTAATAGATGCATCAGGCAAGAGAGTAGCATCACAAGCGGCAAATAGCTGGCGTATAGCCAATACACAGGCACTACTTGCACGTTATGACAGGGCACATTATGATGAATTAGAAAAACTCATCACACATCTCCCCAAAGAACATCAGAAAAAGGCAGATCAGTTAATACAGGAAGGTAAAATAATAACTAATACTTCCATTAAGTGCGCCCTAGACGCAGCAGACACTGCAGCAAGATCCATCAACACCAGTGTCATGTTAAGGAGACATGCATGGCTTAGAATCTCAGGGTTCAAACAGGAAGTACAAACGTCCTTACTGAACCAACCATTTGATCAAAAGACACTTTTTGGTTCAAGCACAGATGAGACCTTAGGAAAAATGAAAAAAGATACAGAAACTGCGAAGTCAATGGGAGCATTGCAACAGCCAACACAAAGAGGTTCCTTTCGTAGATCCACCTATAGAGGGGGCTCAAAAAATACAGGAACACATCAGCAATCCACCTCTTTCACACCTACATCACCCAAAGGCAATTCAAGAGGAAATTACAGGGGTAACAACAACAAAGGTAGAGGCCGCGGAAATAATAACAACAGCAACGCCTCAACCCCAAAACAGTGACTTCATAGAACTCCCCCCAGACTACCTAACACCGGTCGGGGGACATCTATCACAGTTCCTACCTGTTTGGGAAAACATCACATCAGACAAGTGGGTGAGACAGATTATCCAACATGGTTATTGCCTGGAACTCACAGCTACCCCACCAAACATCCCCCCCAAACAGCGTCCAATGAGTCAGGATCATCTGACATTGTTAAAAGAAGAAGTACTAGCACTTCTACAAAAGCATGCAATAGAGAAGGTCCCAAAAAATCAACAAGGGACAGGAGTATACTCTCTATACTTCCTAATCCCCAAAAAAAGACGGGTCCCTAAGACCAATATTGGACCTCAGACCTCTCAATGCTTACATAAATTCGGAGCATTTCCACATGGTCACGCTCCAACAAGTACTCCCTTTACTGAAGAAAGGGGACTTTCTTTCTACACTGGATCTAAAAGACGCTTACTTTCATATCCCAATTCACAAAGCCCACAGAAAATACCTAAGGTTTGTAGTAGAAGGACAACACTATCAGTTCAAAGTCCTTCCGTTCGGTGTCACAACAGCACCGAGAGTTTTCACAAAATGCCTAGCTGTGGTGGCAGCACACCTAAGAAGACAACAAATACATGTCTTCCCCTACTTGGACGATTGGCTAATAAAGGCCAAGTCACAAGAAGAATGTCTTCACAACACACAGAAGACAATTCAATTGCTGCACCACCTAGGGTTTACGGTGAACTACAAAAAGTCACACCTGCAACCAAACTAGATTCAGCAATACCTGGGGGCTACGATAGACACAGAAAAGGCAATAGCATACCCCAACCCAATCAGGATACAGACAATGGTCGGGTTAATACAAAGATTTCAACCACAACACTCACTACCAGCACGAGTGTTTATGCAACTGTTAGGCATGATGTCCTCCTGCATACTGCTAATACCACATGCCAGGCTACAAATGCGTCCACTACAGGAGTGTCTAGCGACACAGTGGAATCAGGCTCAAGGTCATATTACAGATCTGGTGTTGGTAAACGACCGGACGTATCGCTCTCTGAAGTGGTGGAACACAGAAAACATTTCCAAGGGACATTCGTTCCTAGAGCCAATTCCACAAGTGATAATAACAGCTGACGCATCGCTCTCCGGATGGGGAGCGCATATGGACAAATACACAGTGCAGGGGAAGTGGAGTGTGCAGCAAAAGAAACTGCACATCAACTACCTGGAACTATTAGCAGTATTTCTAGCACTAAAGGCTTTCCAAATGCAAATAACAAGCAAGGCAGCCCTGATCAGAACAGACAACATGACTGCAATGTATTATATTCAAAAACAGGGGGGGACACACTCTCTCCAACTATCCAAACTAGCACAGGACATTTGGAGATGGGCCATTCCTCAAAAGATCTATCTGTTAGCCGAACACCTACCAGGAGTTCAAAATCAGATAGCAGACATCCTAAGCAGAGAGTCAGAACAAATACACGAATGGGAACTGCACGACCAAATACTGCAGCCATTCTTCCAGAGATGGGGGCAACCAGAGATAGATCTGTTTGCCAATCATCAGAACGCAAAATGCAAAAACTTCGCATCCAGGTACCCACACCAACGGTCCCAGGGCAATGCACTATGGATAAATTGGTCCAACAAATTTGCTTACGCGTTCCCTCCTCTCCCACTAATTCCGTTACTGGTTCGGAAACTGCAGCAACACTCAATGACAATGATACTAGTGGCACCCACGTGGGCAAGACAGCCGTGGTTCACCACGCTACTACAGCTCTCACAAGTGCCACATCAAAA
Organism: Lissotriton vulgaris; assembly: GCF_964263255.1. NCBI lineage: Eukaryota > Metazoa > Chordata > Amphibia > Caudata > Salamandridae > Lissotriton > Lissotriton vulgaris. Next base: position 316,215,569 of record NC_141695.1, read on the forward strand.
ACTAAGATTATTACCCATGCATCTTACACAGAACCATGGAGAAATAATGCACCCAGATCCCAAACAACTGAACCTAGCGATCTGGCTCCTGAGGTCATAGAGTTTGGATATTTAGATTTACCACCAGAATGCATGGAAATCATTAAACAAGCAAGACGTCCTACCACCAGAGCATGCTATGCAGCAAAATGGAAGAGGCTTGCTATACACTGTAACAGTAAGCACATCAACCCTCTGGACGCATCCACTAAACAAATCATTTGCTATTTACTACACTTGCAGCAATGTAATTTAGCATATACCTCTATCAGAGTTCATCTCGCAGCCATAGCGGCGTACCTACAAAACAGGCAACATCTTTCCCTGTTTAAAGTACCAGCAATTAAAGCTTTCATGGAGGGACTCAAAAGAGTCATTCCACCAAGACGACCACCTTCCCCAGTCTGGAATCTCAACATAGTACTTACCAGACTAATGGGGCCACCCTTTGAACCTATGCATAGGTGTGAAATACAATTCCTCACATGGAAGGTGGCCTTCCTCATAGCTATCACGTCACTTAGAAGAGTAAGTGAGTTGCAGGATTTTACGATTCAAGAACCATTCATGCAGTTACACCAAAATAAAGTGGTTCTTAGAACAAACCCAAAATTCTTACCAAAGGTAATTTCGGCATTCCACATCAATCAGTCAGTGGAATTACTGGTTTTCTTTCCAAAACCACAATATTTGCAGAAAGAGCCCTACATACATTGGATGTTAGAAGGGCAATATTGTACTATATAGAAAGAACACAAACTTTCAGAAAGACAAAACAGCTATTTGTTGCGTTTTCTCCTACACATAAAGGCAATCCCATCTCTAAAGCGGGCATTGCCAGATGGATTGTAAAATGCATTCAAATATGCTACTTAAAAGCAAAGAGAACATTAACTGTTCCTCCTAGAGCTCACTCTACACGTAAACTAGGAGCATCTATGGCATTTTTGAGAACATTCCACTAGATGACATATGCAAAGCAGCTACCTGGGTTACACCGCACACCTTCACAAAACACTATTGTGTAGATGTGCACACAACACAACAAGCTAGAGTGGGACAAGCAGTATTAAAAACTTTATTTCAGACAGTTGCAACAGACACGGGCAACCACCGTTAGGGAGAGAACTGCTGTATTGTCTATTCATAATGTACCATCTGCAGCCCATATGCCTCGAACGGAATATGCTACTTACCAGTATGCATCTGTTCTTGGCATAGAGGGCTGCAGAGTGGTACATGCCCTCCCAGCCTCCCCGGAAACCTGTGTCTGTTCCAACATTATCTTATTTAGATACACTTACATGGGCATTCTTATCTGTATTCTATCATACTACTCCATCTAACCCTACTATGGCAAAACAATCTAAGGATGGAGCCGATGCCCATGCGCACTACCAACCAAGGGAGGAGTCACCAAGATACAAAAGACTCTCCAAGAGAAAAACAAAGTGCAATCATCCGAGCCCAACACCAGATGGCGATCTATTCATAATGTACCACTCTGCAGCCCTCTATGCCAAGAACAGATGCATACTGGTAAGTAGCATATTCCTTACAAGGACTTGTCTCCCCATATATGATAGACTCGCCCAGATTGAAAACAGGCTCCTGCATTTAGTCATGGCCTGATCATGTCCAGGTACAGGTAGATCCGCAAGTTATAGGGGGTGATGGTGCCTGTGATAGAGAGCAGCAATTCGGAAATGATGAAGCCAATTCCAATAATTTGCCCACTAGTAATAATACACCTGCTGCACCACCACTGGTGGTAAATTATAATCCCCCCACTAATGTTGTCCGTCCACCAGTAAGGGAAAGAAATGTAGTTAACAGCAACGCTCTACCTAGAAGAGTGGCATCTGTCGGGGTGTCAGGGCACGCGGATCAACAACTTCAAACCAGTAGAAATATTGCTGAGAATGAGCACGTAAAAGCCCTACCATGTATCGATCTCCCCCCAGCGTCACTACCATATGTGGTGGTGCTTGCAGGGGTTCCAGCTTTAGGCAAGGGGAAAAATGAGGAGTACACCGAACTTAAAAATAAATGTATACATTGGCTTAACTTGAACAAGCCTCTTCCCCCACAGGTCTCGGCTGAAATAATCTTTGCTAGACGGGTTGACTAGGTAGGGACAAGGCCAAAAACTATTGCAGGAAATTGTGTAATAATTAACTTCAGGAACATCCGTGCTGTGGAGTATATCTGCAATGGGGTCCCAGTCTGATCTAAAACACAAATCTTACCCCTACATCTATCCTATTTCTATCCTGCTCCTCAGAGGGGTCTCAAACGAGTTAGAGGCGGGCAGCAGTGGGGGGCTCAGAACATACCACTACCCAGAGATCAAGAGGGGGCAATACATTGGAAGGGCCCACAATCAACTACCCCTTTACTTTCATTGTTTCCCCAAAGTAACAGGTTTAGTATTTTAGACCTAGTGGATTGACGCCTTGAGAGCCACTGGCCCCTACCCTTAACAGTTAGTGAATTAGGCCCCCAAGCAGAGAGAGCGGGGAGTAATGATGATGCTAACACTCTCTGTGCCCCGAATATTAGCCAACTAGAGGGTGCTGGGTGCTAACTGGAGTTAATGTGGAACAGAATATGGGGAGGGACCACGGGCCTGTAGATTCTGATGTGTTATCGCCCGAGACGCAGGCGAATGCATCTGGCCCTGTTGTTGAGCAGCCAATGGGTGAAGAAATAGATCAAAGGCAAGTGATTGAGAGGCCAATGTGCCCTAGTGGGGTATTAACCGGTGATCACGGCCAAGTTGAAGATCTAGGCACAGCCAGTATCGGGCAATTGATGGTAGTATCAAAGTCCTGTCCTGGAATTTGGCAGGGATGAGAAATAAATTATCTTTGCCTGAGTGGGGCCTTTTTATAGAAAATCATGATATCTGCTTGATGCAGGAGACGTGGGCGTTGGAAGAGATTGTGAGGGCTGGTTTCGCAACTTTTGATATCCTGGCTACAACCCGGGGTAGGGGAGACCCTCGGGTGGGCTGTCAATTTTGGTGGGTACGCACTTGGGTGCTAAAGCAGTACATATTCCAACTAACTCTCACAATGTTCAATATGTCCTTTTAATAGTCCCTGATTCCACCCAGGTTGCCTTACTCAACATCTACTCTAGCCCTATGCAGGGTGGGCAAGAATCTGGTACCATTGACACATTAAGGCAGTTTATTCCTTCCCTTGACCCAGCAGTGGCCCTATTAGTTGGAGGTGATTTTAATTGCCAGTTTGAACCTCTTGCCAGCTCAGAAATGGGTGAATTAGATGATGAGGATCCGTACTGGCGAATCCCTGAGCCGCGGATAGCCCCCGTTAGAGCTTGGACCCCGCTGGTTCTCCAAATTAAATCATTTTCCCTTACAGCGTCTCTGCGGGGGTGTAATGGGAGGGTGGAACCAGATAAACCGGGCTCATCTACCTTCAACAGATTAGGGCAAAACTCCATTATTGATTATATAATGGTTGAAACTAGACACTGGGACAGGGTTTTGGATTTTAGAGTCTGCCCGAGCAACAATAGTGACCACAATGCCCTGGTCCTGACATTGAAACCCGGGAGCTTCGGGCTGTCTAACCCCGCCCCTGAGCCTAATGTTGGTCAACCGCCTTTCTTATTATCTACCAATAGGCGGCAAATTAAATGGTCCAAATTTCAGAGTTCCTCGACCAAACTTGAAGGAATATATCAGCTGGCATTACCGCAGCTAATAGAAATGGCTGAGATGGAAGAAAAGGATTTTGACAGAGAGTCCCAGACTAGGACTTTAGACATCCACAAGCAGTTGATTGCTAAACTATCCGATGTGTTCTACCCTTGTGGTAGAATGAAGGTTACCCCAGTCCAAACTCATCCCTGGTATGACGCATCCTGTCGGAAAGCAAAAAAAGACCTGCTAGCCGCAATAAAAGATAAGGATAGAACTAGTATAAAGCAGTCTTGGCTCAGGTATAAACAGGTTATTATCAGGAAAAAGAAAGTCTGGGAGGAGAACAGATGGGAAGAATGAAGACTAGCACTTTTATGCAAGGATTCCAAGTCATTTTGGGCCATTGTTAACACTGGGACGCGGGGTGGTGGACCACCACCCATAGCAAATTCAGCACCTGTAGTTTGGGAAGCCCATTTTGGGGCACTATATGCTAATCCCGCTGAAGAGACATCTTTACTCCCTACCCTCGGACCCCTCCACGAGTATAGATTGGAGGGGCCGACTGTTCCTGTGATGAGAGATGCAGAAGAGACCCCCCTGCTCCTTACTCCAGGACCCCTCCATGAGCATCGATTGGTGGGGCCCTTGGATACTGAGCGGGCCAGGTGTTAGTTGCCCCCCTGTGTGAGTATCGATTGGGTGGGCTCCTGGACATCACGCTTATTGAGGTTGAGACCGCAATAGCTAAACTCCTACCTAACAAGGGCCCTGGCTTGGATAAGCTGCCTGGGGACTTATTTTGATCACAACCTAAAATTTGGGCACCTTATTTGGTTGTTTTATTTAACGCAATACTTAAGGGGAAGGAACCGCCAGATAACTGGCTCGGAGCAGAGATTGTCCCTATCCACAAAAAAGGTTGTCCGCTAACCCCGTCTAATTATAGGCCCATCAGCTTGATAGATACTACACAAAAACTGATGGGCAGGATTAATTTAGACAGAGTCCAGGGGTGGATAGAGGAAAACAAGATCTTGACCATACTCCTGGCCGGGTTTAAAACGGGCATTTCCACAGTAGACCAAATTTTTAGGCTCCAGGTACTATTTTGGAAAACGGTGAGAGTGGAGGGTGGCAGCCTCTACCTCATCTTTGTGGACCTTCGGGCTGCATTTGACTTAGTGCCGAGGGAAAAGCTGTGGGGAGTATTGAGAGATTTGGGCCTGCCCACTTATATGTTGGATATCCTGAATAGACTCCACAAGAACAACTATGCTCAAGTTAGGTGTGGGAGGCATGGGGAATTGCTGGCTCGCTTCCCTGTGAAGAAGGGTGTACGCCAGGGGTGCGTCCTGGCCCCAACCTTATTTTATCTCTATGTAAATGGGCTAGTAGACCATCTGCTTAGGGTAAAAGATAATGATGCCCCAAGGTTGGTGACTGGGCAGGTGCCCGCTCTGATGTTTGCAGACGACACTTTGTTGTTGTCCAAAAAATCAACGGGCATCCAGCTCACCCTGGACGGTTTCGCATCATTCTGCGCACTGCGTGGGCTAGAGATAAACCTGGATAAGACCAAGTTTATGATTTTTAATCCCCCTAAACAGACTCGCCCTAACCCCCTTCTTAATGGTACTCATCTGGAAAGAGTTAAGACTTTTGAGTACCTGGGTATTACCTTAACGGAAAACTTTGATTGGGGATCTCAGATAGCAAAGGCGTCTCTTAGGCTATCCCAAGTGGTGGGAGGAATCAGTAAACTCCATAGAATTTCGGACTTTAAGCCTGCGGCCCCAATCGTAGACATTTATAGACTTCAGGCCAGAACGGCTTCAATGTACGGAGCAGAACTATGGGGATACAAACGCATAACCAACCTCATGAGGGTAGAACATGCCTTTATGCGGAATCTATTTGGCCTACCAGCAAGTACACTGCTTATCCCCCTGTGTATGGACTTGGGCCTAGAACCTATAGCGGAGACAGCAGCAGCACGGCCGATGATGTATTGGAAGAGGCACTGGTCCGTGCCTGAATTAGCTTCCTATAAAGAAGAATTTATAGAGGTGTGGGCTACTCTAAAAAGTAAGAACATTCCTTGGCTCTTGCACATTAGGGCACTCTGTGAGCGTGTTGGTTTATCTGAGTTGTGGGAGAATCCTGAAGAAAGCTGCCTAGGGATAACTAAATCTGAGCTGCGGTGTCATCTAAGGTATCTGAACTTAAGATCTTTGCAGAGATGTATGACCGTGGAAAGATTGACGGTGGAGTTCCTCCAAATAAAAACTGAATCTAGAATGGAGGATTTTCTGGACTTAATCTATCCTTCTCTTGGGAGGATACTCTACATACAGTTTAGGATTGGCAGCCTTCCACTTAGGGCATTAACCTGCAAATGGGCTAACACAAAAAATATCGCAGGCAGGGCATGTACTTATAAGGAAGAAGATGTATGCCATGTTTTGTTCTTCTGCCCTGCCTATCAGGCAATAAGGAAATGTTGGTTGATCCCACTTTGTAGGAATCTAGGTTTTCGTCAATGGGCCCAAGCCTGCAGGGTTCTAAGATATGATACCTATCCCCCTATCGTCTTTGCTGTATCACGGTTCTTATTTGGTATGTGGCGTAGGCGGAGAAGTTTTTTATAATATCTGTGTCCACTTATTCATTGTATTGTACAGTCTGATAACAATCAAGTTTAATTCAATTTTAGGTCTAATTTTTTACTGGATCTGTCATTTATTGTTTTATTACTCTTGTGCTTTTATGTATGTACTAGCAGCCAGCCCCGGCGCTGCCCGGGGCAGAAGGGGGCTGGGGGCAGCATTTTGTGCTTTTGTTTAGTCCTGGCCGGGCCCCGCCCGCCCGCCCCGACATTGCCTATACCGGCCCCCGCACACCCGCCCCGACATTGCCTATACCGGCCCCCGCCCGCCCCGACATTGCCTATACCACCCCCCGCCCGCCTGCCTCCCGCCTCAGCCGCGCTCACCGCCACTCCCGGGCCCCCGCCCGCCCCGACATTGCCAGGACCGCCTCCCGCCTCGCCTTACCTGAGCCGCCGCGCCACTCCTCGCCACTCCTCGCCGCTCGTCACCGTTCCTCCCCGCCTGTCGTCATCACGCAGGTGTAGGTCGCGGTCAGCGCTACGTCGCGGCCAGCGCTAGTTTTGGGGACTACTTTGTTTTTAAAGTTTAATTTTTTAATTTACGTTTCTTTTTTTATTTTATGCAGCCTATGTCCATCTACACACCCTGAGGATTACAACAATGTATTGGGTGTGTGGATTGGGGCTGTGGTTCCCAAGTTTACCTTGCCAAAAGTTTTCTGTTCTCTCTTTATAATAGTAGTATAGATTTTACCCGCACTTTTATGGTCTGTGGCGACCGAAATAAAGTTATCAATGATGATGATGATTGTAATGAAGGGGGATGTACTGAGATAATTGAGTGTTGTCCACATTATCAAGTAACGTGGGTGTTTAAGTGTCTGGTAACAGGTTGTTATAGTTTCTACATATCCAGTAAGATGTATTGCTCGTTTCAACATGCCCTGCTGTTGGTATTTCCAATTAACTTTTAGCTAGTATTGCTAGTAAGTATAGAGTAAAATATATTGAAAATTATTGTGCTTCGTATAAGGAATTGTCAGTTGGTAGGAGAAGATATTTGGACTAGAAGAGACCTTGGCATGTTAGTTTGGTTTCTTTGCTGTCTCTGCAATTGTAATCCACCACAAATATGGGCTTAAGTCTGGTCTAAAACTCAAAGAAACTTGACCGAGTCTTCAATGCCTGCTGGTTTACTCGTGAACATGTGGTCTATTTGTGATCCTACATTATAAGTATTTGAAAAAACCTTAACATTCTCTTTTCTGTGAGGTTCACTCTTTAACTGTTAGGTCTTGGGACCAATCCAAGATTGCATTTGGTGTATGCAGCTCTGAGAAATGGTTCACAGGTATTGCTACATTCAAATGGACAGGGCAAGACCAGAGTCAGTGGCTTATACTTGGGGCAGTGTCAGCAGGCCTAGCACTGTGTCATCTGAAGACTGCGCCTCGACTTTGCAGCTCAGTTCCACGCTGTAGCTTAAGTTACGACTGGACCTTCTAGATTAGGGTTTATTCTGCACCATGTCTTAAGCCATGGTAGGCCAGCTGGATGTTGCGTAAACATATGCGGACCTGATGGTGGTACTGCGTGGCCAATTGATAAATTCCTCCTCCTCATCTGAAGCAGAAATTGACTAAAGCATCCACATAATAAAGATAACAGCCACGTGACGTGGTCGACCAGTGTTTGGTGAAACGATTATACTTCTTAAGGCATGGCTCCTGTCAAGCGTTGAGAAGCTTTAGTGTTGCTTAACTTTCTTGTGTGCATGTACTATGTTCAAGCTGACTAGAGTGTGAACATATTCTTACAGAGTATTAAAAAAGAACTTGTGTTAGCCCTGATGCCATCCCACCCCTGCCTCACCACCTTTACCAACCGGATAAAGCAGACGCTGGGCTATGGACTCTCTTCATTTTGGACTCAGCCTGCTTTTAGATTCATCCTCTGACAAAGTGAAACTAGGTTCAATCCAAGCGAGTCGCATGTGCTGGCTGGTAGGTAAACATTGGAGAATCTGGCCTCTTAGTGGAAGGAGGTTAGCCTCACCGTAGGACTGGTTCCACTCAGGTTGCTGCGCAGTGGCCAGTGAGAGTCATGTGACCCACCGTATCCAGAAGGGGCCCACCCGTGAATGGGAGTTTAATCTGCCAGGCTGTACCCACCCAAGTAGTAACTGCGTTCAGCACAACTTCTCATTTTGTTTTGTTCAGTATAGTGTTCACAGTGGAGACATACAAAGGTCTTCCAACAAGTGCACCACTTCTAGATGGCTATCTTGTGCAAGGCACCCTATGGGGCATATTACCAACAACTAGCGATAATTATCGCTATGTTGGCTTAGCCGCAATATTTATATCGCTCTGCTGCGGCGATTTTTATCGCTTAGGAACCTTGCTATTATCAAGGTTTATCTCCTAAGCGATAAAAATCGGCCGAAATGCATGAATATCGCTGAAAAGTCTGCGATATTCATGCATTAACGAGCTAATGCTCTTAGCCATGTTATCCACCTACCATTGGATAACATGGCTAAGAACTGCTCAGGGGCAGGTGTTAGCTTTCGGAGAAATTCGCGCTCAGCGCGAATATCTCCAAAAGTTGGTAATAGGAGATAGTGATGTTAGCGACTGTTTCCAGTCGCTAACATCTTGGCACGCCCACTTTGCATGTCATTAGTGATAAATTTCACTGACATGCAAAGCGGGGCCCAAGATGGTCGCTATCTCCTACTAGCTGTCGCTAACTGGTGTTAGCGACAACTAGGTAATAGGGAGATAATTTTATCTCCGCGTTCTTGGCTTTTAAAGCCAAAGAAGCGGAGATAAACCCCCTTGATAATATGCCCCCTAGTTCCTGCATTTCTTCCCCCTGCGCTCTTCTGCCTTCCCCTTCTGCACCCTCTCACCTGCACTTCCACTGTTCCCCTGCATAATCCCTCCTGCTTTAATTCACCTTCCCGTTCAGGTCTCCTTCATTTGCTATCCTGCCCAATTTTACTCACTTTCCACATACAACTGCTAAGTCTTCCCTGCACTCTCCCTTCTCTTGCTTGCTGCATCCCCCCTCTTACTGTATTGTATTCTTGCAATTATGGATATAAATTCCAATCCAATCTAAAACCTACTATGAGAACTAAATGTCATCACATACAAATGTACCATTATCCATCGCCCCATGGCTAATTTAATTTAATACATTAAAACGTACCCTTCTTTACATATGTGGAAAAATGGATTAGTGCTACACAGACCTTGAAATATTCTATTTATTCAAATGCATTCCTCCTTGTTAGTGTTTTTTACTTTTCAAGTATGGGCGTTTGCAGGTGGTGTGCCGGCTTTCGATGGGAGATGTGCATTTACATGTTCCTTATTGATTCATTTGGTTTGACGTTTTATAAAGCGCTGTGCATCCCCTTTTGTTGACTTCAGAGCATTGACTTTGTTTTAGAAAGGGTTTTCCAATCAGTGGCAAACAAAGATGTTATAGGCCCTAATGCAAGCTGCCCCTGTTTCGGTAGTGAAATACAGTCATAATTGGGGTGCATAGCACTCCTCTTGTCACTGGGCCCCACTGCCTTTACTTTTCGGGAAAAGCCAGGATTGGCTCACAAGGCATAGAACTACATGCCAGCAATGGGACTTTATAATTTCTCCAAAAGAGTTTACAAACATGTTACTGGTAAACATATGAACACCAATAAGGCCCACCCAATTTCATATACAACAGTATTGGTAAGAATTCAGTCTTCGTTGATTTTTTTTAGTCTTGCTCTTTACGAGTGCTTTATTTCATTCCATAATATTCTTCACAATAGCCTCCACAATAGCCAACACGTGTTTTGTAGTAATCGCAACTTCCTCAGGGCTCTATGTCCATGTTCTCTTCACAAAAATGTCGATGCTCCAGGTTTGACATAAATCACAATAACACCCTATCAAAGTATAAAATAACTCAATGTTGTATAGTTGTAAGTCTCGATTATGGATCTAGACAGTTCCAGACACTTTGACTTTACATGCGTAGCATGTACTCAGCGGGTTACGACCCAGGTATTGGATTCCTGAATCCGGGTCCAAGTTTACCCAAACTCTCTAGCTTCTCCCCGTAGCATGTGCGTGGCGGGTTCATGGAGTTCCTGTTAAACATATTTTATCATAGACAGACACTGATGTAGTTATATAAACTACGCTTGACTGGTTGGAAACTAAATCACAGAGGTTCAAAGCAGTGTTGAGGTTTTACGAGGGGACAAGCAGGCAGCCTCTGTAATTTAACCAATTTGTTATCACTCTTTAAACAAAATTTGTCTTTAGCTTGTGCTTGTTATCACTCCCAGTGTTTAAATACTCTGCATCCTTAAGGTGTGACTATCCATTGGCTTCTCTGTAACCACATAGCCACCTGTGTCAGCACTTCTGGTGATTTCACTTCCGTCAGGTGTTACGTGGTTGAAAGTCATGCCTTATTCCTCATTTCCCTAGGAAAAACTGGAAGTTGGTTCTTTGACCATGAGTCTAAATTTGAGGTGTTGATAGTGCTGTGAGGATCAGTGCACCACAAAGGTATTCCACTGAGAGGTGAAGTAGTGCTACAGAAGTAATACTTCACATCAAATGTCTATGTGACTCTGAAATGTCCACTTCCCTAGTAGTAAAAGTACAAAGAGGGCATTATTCTTTCTAATTGTGCTAATTGTATTGAATATTCTCACAATATTCCCATTTTAGAAGTTTTAGGCCCAATTCATTAAGGCATTTAAGAGTACTAGAAGTAGTACTTCCAGAGTACTACTTCACATAGTCATAAATGACTTTGGGACCCATGGAAACTGCAGTGATTGATTTATTCATACAAAAGAGGTAATGTAAAGGATTTTGAAATCCTATGGAGTTATATTCACTCTTTGACAACATTGGCAAAATATTTGCTAAACTGGCGATGCTATGACTTGAAAACTGAGTAGTTGCCAGCAAAATAATACCATAGGAGCACATGGGATTTTGCACATAGAACGATGGATCATTGTGTCTCACTTTGATATCTGCAAAAAGAACAAAACATTCACCCCAATCACAGATCTGGTTGAAATCTGGGTTAAATCCAAACTGTGGTGGCATGGTGGGCAAAAAAACGATGTAGTGGGATGCGGCCCGAGCAATTGCCAGTGGCTGTGATTAATTCCAGCATTCCATGCATCACTTTGTTGTTTTTGCATTTGCTGCCCTAAGTGCGCTGGGCATGCCCAGATGTGGGTCCCTTGCTCACTGTGCCACTGGATTCAAGTTAGCCTGACTGATGAGGGGTGATACCTCAAAAAAGTTCCCAGGATGCTTGTTCCAGTCCAGGTAGGACCTGGCCTGGCAGTTCAGACTGGACTGATCTCATGGGGAGCAGAGTCAAGACTGATTTGCATATGGCTGGGTCCAAATTGTGTTGGCATGATGGCTAAAAAACGATGGATTGGGATGTGGCCCAAGCGATTGCCAGTGGCTGAGATTAATTTGAGCATTCCATCCATCACCTTGTTTTTTCACTTTGATATCTAACTCAGAAGACCACTCCTACAGCTGGGAACAGAATCAAGACCTCTCCTGTATCTTGTCCTGCCTGGTTCTGATCATCTAAATGGAAACAGGCTACTAACATAGGCTTGCACCTTTCTTGTTCGGTGTGTCTTCCAGAAGTGCATATGAGTTATCACAGGCAGGTAGAGGATTGTGTTGTAACTAGATTTATCTCCTTTTAGGTTGCTCAGCCAGTATGAGTGAGATGTCTGCGTGGAATGTTGGTGTGCGTGATGTCAGACTGAATAGAATGTGTGTGTGCCTGGTGTGTGTGGAGAATGTCAGTTGGTGAGTGAAGGCTGAGCAACATCCATCAAGCTCCTGGTGGGACCTAATACTTATCATATTGAAACCAACTAATAAACACCTGACTTGGATCAATTACCTGGCTACCTCTACATTTTATCTTCTTTTATTACAACATTTTGGCGACGTTGATGACCACTGATTAATATGCTTCCATACTTAGCAATCTAGGCCAGTAAGAAGACACCAAAGAGTGGATGGTTACATTTTCCTGAGGAAAAACAGTCTTGCAGAGAGAGGATGTGCAGTTTGCTTCAGGTCAACAAACACCAACAGTTTTGTGGCAAGGACCCCGGAACAGAGAACGTGAGGATTATTACATTACAAGGCAACCAGCATAGGAGCCCCCATTTCATACATATTTATTCACTGTATCATGGTCTTTCACACAGCAAGGTTACAACATATCGCATTTCGCCCCACTTACTACACATACCAAGGAAAGACAGGAACACAAGCTATGAGGGACTGGTTGGATATGACTAATACCATACCCTACCAACTGGCAGTAACCCTATAACCTGGTTTGAGGGGGTAGTACCCACCCACCTACAGGTAATTGTATTGCACCTTCTTACAGCGGAGCCTACATTAGCACACGCAGAGGAACATCCGCAAGCGCCAACACTTTTGCTAATCCAAATCTCCATGTTGTAGTTTATTTGTTGTTGGTGATTAACATTGTGTCACTTCTTTTAGTTTTATACTTGCCTTTTTCATAGTCAGATAGTTGTTCCTCTCTCGGGGTATTGAGAAACCAGCTGCATCGTCTCAAAACCCCTTAGCCGTAACCCTTGCCCCCGAATTAGACCAGCACTAGTAATTCTCTTCTCTGCTGTGTAACAAAGTAATCGTACACCTGCGACATTTTCTCTGACTCAGACTCACTAACGTTGATTTATAATTTGTTTGTACTTGTGTTTGTGTTTTGTATTTATATTATTTCCGTTCAAAAGCAGTTTTCTGCATTGATAACCTCTCATGCAGTGTAAAGCGAGCACAAACAGAGCATAAAGCAGGGATACGGCAACTCCTCGCTAATGCCTAAACTTAAATGTAGGACAACGTTGGCAGCAAGCCGCGAATATGAACATGTCATCAATTAAACATGTTGCTTTACCACTAATAAATGTGACCATTGCCTGTTGATTCTGACTAAATCCCCATATAAGGAAGTACCTTTTAATATAGCAAGCATTTTAATGACTTACAGCTTTTTTGCGTTCATCATTAACTCAGCAGACACTGCTATAAGAATGTTAAGTTCTTCGATTCTTCAGGGTCAGTTGTAGTGTTCACTTTACCTCCCACTATTACTATAGAATCAAGAATTGCAGTCTTAATCCAGAGGAGATCCCATTCTAGCATTTCTATTGCTTTAAAGGGTTCTTTATCTTTAGCTGATTTTAGTTGTATGCTGATAAAAAAACAATGTAATTACTACTATTGCCCCTGAATTGGACTGCATTAGCACAGCTAAATTGCAGGACAGGTTTCTTGGTTTCCCAATCAAATTTCCTTGATGTCAACCTGAGGATGCACCAGACGGCCACCCTCTTTTGCTATTAGCTGCTCAAGACTTACAGACCAGAAACCCGCCTAGGTGTGCATATGGGAAAACAGGTATTTTAAAGCAAAACAATTGCAAATTGTATAAGATAATGTGCTTCATCAACCTATAGAAACCTTCTATGTTCAAAAGAACACTGGATAGCTAGACCCATCTGTAACTTATGGTCTGTTAACCCCAGTATGGATAGAAGCGCATATCTAGTGTGTATGTGGAAGTGGAGTCACTTCTACACATTTATTGCTGTTCCTCCAATTCCCTCTTCATAGCTTACCTTTATCTGTAATTATGATTATTCACATATTCTCCTTCGTGGTTCTCTTTTCCAACTTTTGCTTCTCTGGCTCACGTGTGTAGGGCAATACATGATCATTGTTTTCCAGTTATGTGCTAAGCCTGCTACAGAACTGGCCTTGAGTTGCCCTTGAGAGCCAGCCCAGGTCTCCCTTTCACCCTCTCCGCGTCTGGCAGATCCTCTGTTAAAATACCCACCGTAGTGTACAGTTTATGTTTGGCTTGGATACTTTTCTGTGTAAAAATCATCTCCCATAAGTGCATCCTCAACCAGTTTTCTTATTGGGTGCTTTTAAATGACAATTCTAGACTTTTATGATTAGACATCAATCCTTTATGTATATCCAGTGGCTTTATTTCTTAATATAATCAGAGCACAAGGGGCATGGCTTACCGGGCAGACATGGCGGACGCGAGTTAGAGAGCTCCATCCAGCCCGATGAATATCCTGCGATGATCCTGGCTCCCTTGGACGTGTAACTGGTCCCTGCCGAACTTGGATGCGGATCTTGAGAGGAACTATGAGCCTCCGATCACGCACGTATCAACCACAACTTGAGATACGACGGGCCATTGCGCCACAAAGAATCAGACTGAGGGTCCCCTGTCTGAACACTTGAACTGTCATCCCTTTCTTGTCTTGAGAAAGACCCGCCGCGACCATCCACACGGGCGCATGAGGGTCGAAACGTCGACGCATTCATAGGTCCAGATTCACCAGGATCCACACAGAAATCTTAGGAATCCTTGGTTGAAATTCAACATCTGGCCATTTGAGATCAATCCTGTATATATGTGAGCAGCATGGCCGGCTAAGACATGTCTGGCCGGAGCTCCGGCTGGGCTGCCAACTAATCCGACGTTTCTACCCTACCCCGGACGGAGGCTCGCTCATCAGGCAGTGTATGCATGAGCGCTGCATCAGGGGCATGCTTAGTGGCACCGACGGTGCTGTGGATCTCCCCTTAATCCGCAGTAATCGGCATCAGGTCGGCTCGACCACGCAAGATGGCGGCGGCATAGTAGTCCGCCGCGGTCGAGAAAGGCAGGCTGCGGAACCCTAACAAGGTGCGGGAGGAGAGCCGGCGGCGGAGCGGAAGGGCTGGGACGGGACCCGCGCCCTGGGGCGAACAAAAGGAGACAGCGAAGTACCGGGATCCCGGGGTCGAGCCCCGACCGCCTTCACCAAGATGGCGGCCGCCAGTGGACGGAGCCGGTAAGCGACCTCGGAGGAGCGGGGCGGACCGAGCCGGCGAACACCAGCGAGGTGCAGTGGCCTGGGCTGTGAGCGGGAGGCGTCCGGACCTGCTTTTCCCCTCCCTCCCCCACTGCCTGAGGGTGTGGAGCACGGACTACCGGCGCGGGGAAGCGCCCTCACCCCCGTGAGGTGGAGCGGAGTGCGGCCTGAGACGGAGGGGAGCTCGGGGTGCGACGAACTGAAGGTGAGGACACCCGGGCTGTGACCTGGCGGTGGGGGCCGGAGATTTAATCAGGCACGAGACCCTGCCGTCTACGCTGCGAGCAGCACCCTCCCCCCCCCCGCCTGCACCCGACCCACCAGGCACACAGAGGAGCTCCTGGGACCGGCGGCGGACGGCGGCAACGGACAGCAACCACCGGCGGCCACTGCCTGCGGGAGGGGACTGCGTCTGACAAGGTGCGGTCCAGCCCCTCAGCACACGTTCGAGGGGGAGGCGGAGAAGCCGGGCCTGGGGGTGACCTGTGAATATCGAGGGCTGCTCAGTCACACGGGCCAGACGCAAGGCACTACACAGCGGGAGGTGCGAGGAGGGATAAGCTCTCTCCAGAGGGCGGCAAGAGGCGCGACTCCCCAGCAGGCACCCCACAGAGGTCCTCCACGGGCTCGAGAGTGCGACTCGGCCGCTCCAGACACCATAGAGTGCACGCCACCCAGAACACTGGGGGGTCCGAACCTGATATAGAAGCTTTCCTGGCGGCTGGGAGGAGACGGATCGAGGACCCTCAACGGGAAACGTGTGGGGCAAATCAGCGGCCAAACGACACTCACCCCCCTCCCACCCCACACCTCGGAGTTGCACACGGACTAGCGACTCCACCTGAGAAACGAAGGTATCAATGTCCTGGAGACAGCGTCAGGGATACTGGCGCACATCTACAACGAGTCGACAACAGAGACCGCGCCAGAACCAGTCGGTCCCACAGAGAGGGCAGTCATGGGGAAGCGAGACCAGATCCCCAAACCAACTAAGCAAGGCCCCATGGACAACTTTGCTACATCCAGACAAAACGGAGATCAGCGGCCGGACACGCCGGGACCGCTCACCGAAACGGCAATGCTCCTGGCGGCCATCCAGGCATCTAGAAGTGACATCCAGGAATCGCGGGCTGCATTGGAGGTAAAGATCGGAGAAGTAGGCTCAGAGATCACCCTGCTACGCCAAGACTTCCGCAATTTATCAGAGAGAGTAACAATGGCCGAGAACAGAGTCACAGATAATGAGTCCTCGATCACAGCATTAAAGAAAGACATGGCAGAGCTGCAGGCCTCGCATCGCCACCTGCAATGGAAGGTGGACGATGCTGAAAATAAATCCCGCCGCAACAACCTCCGTTTTGTGGGTTTTAGAGAAGGACTTGAGGGGAGTGATATGGCCTCCTTCCTCCATGCATGGCTGAAGACTACCTTCCCCGCGGCTCAGTTCTCTGCCTGTTTCGTTATTGAGAGGGCCCACAGGGCGCTGCTGGCCAAGCCGCCGGAGGGCGCGAGACCGAGACCGGTCATTGCGAGATTTCTAAACTATGCCGACAGAGACTTGATCCTTAGAGAAGCCAGGAAGCTGGGGGAGATCCGATTCGAAAATGCCACGATTATGATCTTCCCAGACTATAGCCAGGAGGTGTCAAAACAGCGCCGCTCCTTCGACTCGGTGAAGATGAAATTATGTGCCTTGAAACTGGACTACATGCTCCTTTTCCCGGCGAAACTTAAAGTTATCTATAAGGACAAAACCATTTTCTTCACGTGCCCGGAGAACGCCTGGCACTGGCTTGAGGAACGCCCCATTTTGAAAAGTAGGGAAACAGCGGGACGAGACGCCATAGACAGATCGCTGAGGGAAAGGACGCGTTGGGAACAGCCGAAGCCACAGAGAAGAAGATCCGGAAAGATCAAAGGGCGTAAACCAGCGACACCCTATCAGACCCGCGGTACCGGCGGGAGGAGAGGGGGCAGGTCGACGTCCCCGACCAACAACACTTCTATGTCGGGCTCCAGGTTCAGCAGTCTACGAAATGGTATCAGATCAGAGGGCGACAAAGAGGAGGACTCGGAGGGGCGTGAATCCGGGGGTGACGGAGAGAACAGTCGTGCCGAATCAGTCCACCCCCTGGTCGCCGAGATACAGCTAATGGAACAGGACTCATCGGGTCTGGGTCCCGCTGCGGACACCCAAGACTCGCACTCATGACCATGGACATCCGGGGGACAATGAGATAGCAGCCCGGTACCGGGAACACGCAAGTTGGCACGCCTTTATATGTTGTTTTTCTTGTTCTTTCAGTTGTTTGGTGTATGATGGGAGGGAAAGGTGGGAGGGCGACATGCCTTCTCCCGCGGATGGTTAGGTCCCTGGAAGGGGAGCGACTGGAAGGGGAGGGAGGTGGGGTGGGGGAGGTTGGGAAGACAGGGTTTTCTTACAATTGGGAGTTGGGGGAACAGGGGACTTGGGGAGGGAGGGGGACACAAGTTGAGAAACAGCGACCACATGCCACTACGCACCTCACACCACATCACCTCGGGAGCCCTACCTGGAAATTTGAAGGGAACACACAATGGCAGATCCACTAGATCACACTCCCACGGGTGACTCAGGCATCACAATATTATCTTGGAATGTGAATGGCCTTGGGTCTAAGATCAAACGGGGCCTAGTAAATGCATATCTGAAAAGGCTAGCGCCGGACATTTTATTACTCCAGGAAACCCTCCTAAGAGGCACTCATTGCGCTTTTATAGCAAGAGGCAGGCACGTGGTGCTTGTGCACTCCGGTTACACGGCGGACTCCAGGGGGGCTGCAATACTCATTAAAAAATCCACACCGTTCACCGTCACTCGTACATGGTTGGACCCTCAGGGGACGTATGCAGGGGTACAGGGCACATGGAGGAGGCGCAGGTACACACTCATCTCAGTTTATGCCCCCCCCCAAAGCTCCAGGCGCGCACCCTCACGGCAGTCACTGCTATCCTTCTAGACACAAACAAAACAAGTGATGGACAGAATGTGGATCAATGTTACACATTCACCCCAGTCCAAAGATCTGGGCCCAAATCCATCGTTTTTTTGCACCCCACACCACCCTGGGTTAGACAATGGCGATATGCAAATCAGCTCTGACCCTGTGCCCCATGGGAACAGTCCAGTCCGAACTACAAAAGCCATGTCCTTCCCAGAACGGAATCAAGCATCCGAGGACTGGAACGGTTTTGAGGTAACACCTCTCATCAGCCCGGCTAGCTTGACTCCAGTGGTGTGGAGTGCCTGGGACCCACGTCTGAGCATCCCCAGCGCACTTATGGCGGTAATTGCAAACAAAACAAGTGATGGACAGAATGTGGATCAATGTCACACATTCACCCCAGTCCAAAGATCTGGGCCCAAATCCATCGTTTTTTTGCACCCCACACCACCCTGGGTTAGACAATGGCAATATGCAAATCAGCTCTGACCCTGTGCCCCATGGGAACAGTCCAGTCCGAACTACAAAAGCCATGTCCTTCCCAGAACGGAATCAAGCATCCGAGGACCGGACCGGTTTCGAGGTAACACCTCTCATCAGCCCGGCTAGCTTGACTCCAGTGGTGTGGAGTGCCTGGGACCCACGTCTGAGCATCCCCAGCGCACTTATGGCGGTAATTGCAAACAAAACAAGTGATGGACAGAATGTGGATCAATGTCACACATTCACCCCAGTCCAAAGATCTGGGCCCAAATCCATCGTTTTTTTGCACCCCACACCACCCTGGGTTAGACAATGGCGATATGCAAATCAGCTCTGACCCTGTGCCCCATGGGAACAGTCCAGTCCGAACTACAAAAGCCATGTCCTTCCCAGAACGGAATCAAGCATCCGAGGACTGGACCGGTTTTGAGGTAACACCTCTCATCAGCCCGGCTAGCTTGACTCCAGTGGTGTGGAGTGCCTGGGACCCACGTCTGAGCATCCCCAGCGCACTTATGGCGGTAATTGCAAACAAAACAAGTGATGGACAGAATGTGGATCAATGTCACACATTCACCCCAGTCCAAAGATCTGGGCCCAAATCCATCGTTTTTTTGCACCCCACACCACCCTGGGTTAGACAATGGCGATATGCAAATCAGCTCTGACCCTGTGCCCCATGGGAACAGTCCAGTCCGAACTACAAAAGCCATGTCCTTCCCAGAAAGGAATCAAGCATCCGAGGACCGGACCGGTTTCGAGGTAACACCTCTCATCAGCCCGGCTAGCTTGACTCCAGTGGTGTGGAGTGCCTGGGACCCACGTCTGAGCATCCCCAGCGCACTTATGGCGGTAATTGCAAACAAAACAAGTGATGGACAGAATGTGGATCAATGTCACACATTCACCCCAGTCCAAAGATCTGGGCCCAAATCCATCGTTT
Source organism: Lissotriton vulgaris (assembly GCF_964263255.1). Taxonomy (NCBI): domain Eukaryota; kingdom Metazoa; phylum Chordata; class Amphibia; order Caudata; family Salamandridae; genus Lissotriton; species Lissotriton vulgaris. Next base: position 316,235,285 of record NC_141695.1, read on the forward strand.
TTTTGCACCCCACACCACCCTGGGTTAGACAATGGCGATATGCAAATCAGCTCTGACCCTGTGCCCCATGGGAACAGTCCAGTCCGAACTACAAAAGCCATGTCCTTCCCAGAACGGAATCAAGCATCCGAGGACCGGACCGGTTTCGAGGTAACACCTCTCATCAGCCCGGCTAGCTTGACTCCAGTGGTGTGGAGTGCCTGAGACCCACGTCTGAGCATCCCCAGCGCACTTATGGCGGTAATTGCAAACAAAACAAGTGATGGACAGAATGTGGATCAATGTCACACATTCACCCCAGTCCAAAGATCTGGGCCCAAATCCATCGTTTTTTTGCACCCCACACCACCCTGGGTTAGACAATGGCGATATGCAAATCAGCTCTGACCCTGTGCCCCATGGGAACAGTCCAGTCCGAACTACAAAAGCCATGTCCTTCCCAGAACGGAATCAAGCATCCGAGGACCGGACCGGTTTCGAGGTAACACCTCTCATCAGCCCGGCTAGCTTGACTCCAGTGGTGTGGAGTGCCTGGGACCCACGTCTGAGCATCCCCAGCGCACTTATGGCGGTAATTGCAAACAAAACAAGTGATGGACAGAATGTGGATCAATGTCACACTGTTCCCATGGGGCACAGGGTCAGAGCTGATTTGCATATCGCCATTGTCTAACCCAGGGTGGTGTGGAGTGCAAAAAAACGATGGATTTGGGCCCAGATCTTTGGACTGGGGTGAATGTGTGACATTGATCCACATTCTGTCCATCACCTGTTTTGTTTGCAATACCGCCATAAGTGCGCTGGGGATGCTCAGACGTGGGTCCCAGGCACTCCACACCACTGGAGTCAAGCTAGCCGGGCTGATGAGAGGTGTTACCTCAAAACCGGTCCGGTCCTCGGATGCTTGATTCTGTTCTGGGAAGGACATGGCTTTTGTAGTTCGGACTGGACTGTTCCCATGGGGCACAGGGTCAGAGCTGATTTGCATATCGCCATTGTCTAACCCAGGGTGGTGTGGAGTGCAAAAAAACAATGGATTTGGGCCCAGATCTTTGGACTGGGGTGAATGTGTGACATTGATCCACATTCTGTCCATCACCTGTTTTGTTTGCAATACCGCCATAAGTGTGCTGGGGATGCTCAGACGTGGGTCCCAGGCACTCCACACCATTGGAGTCAAGCTAGCCGGGCTGATGAGAGGTGTTACCTCGAAACCGGTCCGGTCCTCGGATGCTTGATTCTGTTCTGGGAAGGACATGGCTTTTGTAGTTCGGACTGGACTGTTCCCATGGGGCACAGGGTCAGAGCTGATTTGCATATCGCCATTGTCTAACCCAGGGTGGTGTGGAGTGCAAAAAAACGATGGATTTGGGCCCAGATCTTTGGAATGGGGTGAATGTGTGACATTGATCCACATACATTCTGTCCATCACCTGTTTTGTTTGCAATACAGCCATAAGTGCGCTGGGGATGCTCAGACGTGGGTCCCAGGCACTCCACACCACTGGAGTCAAGCTAGCCGGGCTGATGAGAGGTGTTACCTCGAAACCGGTCCGGTCCTCGGATGCTTGATTCCGTTCTGGGAAGTACATGGCTTTTGTAGTTCGAGGTGGACTGTTCCCATGGGGCACAGGGTCAGAGCTGATTTGCATATCGCCATTGTCTAACCCAGGGTGGTGTGGAGTGCAAAAAAACGATGGATTTGGGCCCAGATCTTTGGACTGGGGTGAATGTGTGACATTGATCCACATTCTGTCCATCACCTGTTTTGTTTGCAATCCTTCTAGACACGACAGATACGATCCAGATAGTGGGGGGGGGACTTCAATGATGTAATGTGTGCCACAAGGGACATATCGGGGACCCCACGTACAGCAGGACACGACACGGCACTGGCTCGACAAATGCACACTCTGGGCCTCACAGATGTCTGGAGATGGCTCTACCCCACACAGGAGGCCTACTCCTACTACTCCGGGGCACACAAGGTCTTTTCCATGCTGGATTATATATTTACCTCCAGGCAAGAAATTACGGTCAATGACTTAGCGGAATATAAAGCACGGGGAATCTCGGACCACTCCCCCCTGTCTGTACACTTGGGGCGGGGGAGGAGGGGAAAGACTATGGAATGGCACCTGGCGGCGTGGGACCTGCAAACACCGGATCTATTGAAGGGAATTAGAGCAGACATAAAGGTGTATGTGGCTGAGAATGAGGGATCTGTCGAATCAGGGATCACACTCTGGGAAGCACTTAAGCCAGTCCTTAGAGATCGTATAAACAGCAGACGGAGGGCGGCCAGAAGGGAGCTACAACAGGCGGTCACAACCGAGGAGGTCTCGATCTTAGCCCTCGAAGCAGAATATCACCATGGAAAGGAAGAAAAGATACTTAGAAAATTGCTTGACACACAAAGACACTATAGAGAACTTGTCACGGGGGAGGCACGCACACAGGCACTGGCGACACTCCACCGCCTATACGACGTGGGTGATAAATCTGGTAAACTTCTGGCATGGCTGAGCAAGAGAGAGAGGGCGGCACGATGGGTAGACAGGATTGAAGTGCCTGGGAAAGGATCGGCCTGTACGGACGAGGCTATAGCAGAGGCCTTTGCTGCGTACTATGAGGACTTTTACAGAGCTAGAGATTTGGGGGGCGAGGTTGAAGCCAACCGCTATCTGTGCGACATGGAGGTCCCAACGCTGTCCCTGGAGGACGCCACGGACCTGGAGACAGACATTACACTAGAAGAAATAGCAGAGGCAATAACGTCCCTAAAGCCGGGGAAGACGCCGGGACCCAACGGCTTCCCGGTGGAGTTCTTCAAACGTACGGCGGACCTGCTGCAACGCCATATTAAAAACCTCTTTGTTGAGGCACTCCAAACGGCGAGCCTGCCACCTGATCTGGCGACGGCCACAATTGTCCCTATACACAAGGAGGGTAAATCCAAAGACATATGTGCCTCCTACCGCCCGATATCTCTCCTCAATATGGAGACGAAGATTCTGGTCACTGTCCTTGCTAGGCGCCTGCGGAGGGTAATTTCTGAGTTAGTGCATGCGGACCAGTCTGGCTTCCTTCCAGACAGGGCAACCAAATTAAACCTCCGCCGCACACATAACTGGCTACAGGAAGTCCGAGGAAGGAGCGAGCCCCATTGGTTCCTCTCATTAGATGCAGAAAAGGCCTTCGATGCAGTTCACTGGCCCTTCTTGTTTGAGACGCTACGGGGGTTCGGCTTTGGCCCTAAGTTCTTACAATGGATAAGACTCTTATACTCTGCCCCAAAGGCACGAGTGAGGGTCAATGGAAGACTATCACGCGAATTCCACATTAACAGAGGAACACGCCAGGGGTGCCCTCTGTCCCCCCTTCTATTCACATTGACGATAGAAATACTAGCAATCCGGGTCCGACAGAATCAGGGTATTAGGGGGTTCACCTGGGGAGACTCGGAAGCTACCCAGGAAAAAATTTCATTATATGCAGACGACGTCCTGCTGTTTGTGACGGAACCGGATGCCACTATCCCGGTCCTGTTCAAAGAGTTGGATGACTTCGGAGCTAGAGCTGGCTATACCATTAATTGGCATAAATCGATTCTATATGACCCACAGGGCCGAGACCGGAGGGATTGCCTACCGGAACTCCTCATTCACACCACAGAGGGATTCCGGTACTTGGGGGTATTCATAAGGCTAGACCAGTCACTTTCCCTTACTACCAACGTGGCCCGCATCATGACCAGTGCGAAATTAGAAATGGACCGGTGGAGGCAGCTCCCGCTCACCCTACTGGGGCGCGCAGCTCTATATAAAATGGTTTTGCTGCAAAAATTCCTCTATGCACTGCAAAATGAATATTACCCGCTCCCTCCTACAACCTTGCCTAAAATCCACGCGGACCTGCAAGCTTTCCTATGGTTGGGGAAACACCCGAGAGTAGCCTTAGCCACACTACAACGCCACCAGTATAGTGGTGGGATCTCCCTTCCCAACCTAGAGGCATACTATTGGGCAGAGCACCTTACCCCGATAAATGAATGGTTGCATGCACCCATAGATCACCCTACTTATGCGCTAGAACGATCAAAATAGTCTCATACACATGTTCTGTACTACCTATACGGAGGTCCACGAGGGAAACACCTCCTTCCGGCCACTAGGATCACGTTGACTGCATGGAACAGGGCGACCAAACGCATGGGCTGGGACAAACGGCCCACCCGACAGACGCCACTATGGCACTGTAAGTGGCTGGGTGAACTTAACAAACTGACAGGCTTCAGGCAGTGGGATAACATCGGCATTTCGACCATAGGGGACGTAATTGCTAGGGGAGACCTGAAAACATTCCACGTCTTACAGGGGGACTTTGGCCTACACAACACTCAGTATTACAGATACACACGGCTACGGCACGCCTGGAGGGCTCAGAACATCATTGTGGCAGACATCCCAGAATACGCCCCGTTGGAAGGTAGGTTGCTGCAGGAGCAAATAGGGAGGGGTGCGGTCTTCCTCACGTACAGAACACTGACCAACAATACATTGGGAACCCTACAAGACCTGAGAAACAAATGGGAGGCAGACACGGGAGAGATGGAAGACCTGGACTGGGAGATGGTTCTTATGCACCCTCGTGAGGTTGCGATTAAGTCCAGACTCCGCCTCATACAGCTGAAGGTGTTGCACAGGGCCTACTACGACAGGGTGCGCCTATACAAAATGGGGAAGGTCATGGACACTGCATGCCTTAGGTGCCGCCAACCAGAGGGGAATTTCTACCACATAATCTGGGGCTGTGAAATTATACAGGAATACTGGGAGAACATATTTGGGGAATTGGAGGAGGTCCTGGGAACTACTCTACCATGTGACCCAAAATTAGCTCTGTTGGGGTTAACGACCGAAGTTGACTTGGCCCCCCCCCCCTTGATCATATTCCTAGTGCTGGCACTGGTGGTGGCCAAGAGAGACATTGCCCGGCACTGGGGAGCGGCCGAACCGCCGGACTTGGAGGAATGGAGAAGAGGGCTTGACCTCTATATGGCAGCTGAGAGAGTGACATATAAAGCCAGGGGTTGCCCAAAAAAGTTCCGGAGAGTATGGACTAAGTGGAGGCAATACCACGGACTAGAGTGACCTCACAGGGGATCTGAAGGGGAACTTTGTCACACTTGATGTTTGGTGCACACCTAAAGGTGGTGACGGAGACTGGACCTGTTCAATGTCTCACCGTAGAACCATGTTCTCATCCGGTGGATGTGACTGTATCAGCAAAGGGTAGACGGACTTCGGGGTGGGGGGAGGTGGGCGGGCATGGTAGGAGCTGTTTTTAGGGGTTGTTTTCTCTTGTTTATTTGCATCAGTAACTAGCCTTGGTTAAACTGTACTGTCGTTTTTGATATGTGAGTAATCCTACTGAGCAAAAGAAAAGTTGCGGAACCGACGGATACTGGCTGAATGTTGAAGCCAGCCCGTGTCCTCATATATTTTTCGGATGATACGCCTAGAGTGACAATAAAAATTTATTTGAAAAAAAAAATCCTGTATATATGTATATATAATAATTCCCTTACACTATATATTATCACATTCATTGAGCACTTATTCACAAAAAGTCACAAATTTGCACAATTTTTATGATGGTCTTGCTATGTTTTGTAACTCTATCCTTGAATGAAGAAGTAATTCGGATATATATGAAAGTAAACCTTGTTATAATTTACATAGTATAATGCTTTGATCTTATGACTTTGTTTTTGAGCATTTATTTCTCAAACTTACGTTGTGTATCAGAGAGCTGTTTGTGTTTGTTTGCATTTATAAGCATCCTTTAAATAATCTGCCTTACCCGACAGAACCATTTTTTGTTTAATTATGGTCCTGGAGGGGGCGCGTGGTATCGATCCAGTGCGACGATCTTGATGGCTGGCGGGTCAGCGGGCCTGCACATCTGATCCTGAAGGCCGCGGCCTAGTGGCCACATTTGAAGCCGAGGACTGCCGTAGAAGAGGCCCGGGAGGCCGCGGCGGGCGGCGCCAGACAGATGGCGGCTGGTTGCAGGTGGCAGCTGACTTCAGCGAGGGGCGGGCTGGCCCCAGACCGATACGGGAGATGTTCCCCCGGTGAGTAGCCGGTGGGGGAGCGCTCCGCCCTTAGCCTTTGACCCTGCATAGCCGGAGAGCCGGCGATACGACAGTGCTGGGGGCCACGGCCGCCATCTTGGCTCTTCGTGACTGTGGGCCCGCTCTGCTGGGGGCATAGAGTGGGGGCCCCCTCCCTCCTGGTCACCCTATTTCCTGGCTGATGATGCGATCGGCGGTCTGATAAGGCCGCATTGGTGATTGGTGGTGAGCTGGGAGCAGCCTGGTCAGCCGAGGCAGCTCACGACCAGGAGGCGCGGCCCAGGGGTAGCGCTGGTGGCCCAGAGCGGCGGGGTCCGACCTCTCCTGGGGCCATTGGCGGCGGCGAGTGGAGAGGTGGCCTGAGACAGCAGATCCTGCGGGGCACACGCGGCGGAGCAGTGGTGAGCGGGACCCGGAGGGGATGCCATATCGTTGATGCCGGCGACTGCGGTGAGGGGCCCAACATAACAGAGGTATTGGCGGCGCAGATCCCCCCATCTTCCCTGCCGGACGACGGTGTCATCTCCCTGGAGGTGGCCCTGCTTGGGATCAGTCCGGGTGCCAGGTCCGGGGGTGCCAGCCTCTGTTGCCAGGGTTGCTGGTGCCTGCGGCGGCCGGTCTATTCCCGGGGGGCCCGGCGGGGTGCCAGTGGGCACTCGCCATGACGAGGGGCGAGGGAGGCAGCGCCCCGGCTGCACAGGGACCCATCGATAAATTCACCGGCCTCTGGAGGGCGGGCTGCGCAGCAGGCCAGGCACAGGAGGCCCGCCGGACAATGCGGCGCTGCTGGCAGCGATCACCCAATCGAGAGATATGCTGGACGCCAAGATTGGTGCGGTTGGGTCGGATGTAATGCTGCTGCGGCAGGATTTGCGCAACGCAGTGTCCTGCATAACGGAGGCGGAGGAGCGTGTGCCGGGAGTGGAGGACGATGTCACTTTCCTTAAGCAGAAGGTGGCGAAGTTGGAGAGTACGCAGAGGGGCCTGACGCTGCATGTTGAGGAATATTTGTTGCCAATCCTCCGAGAGGCAGGATTTTTACAAGTTAGACCGGATTAGTGTACCTAAAACAACTTGGTTCACCAAAAATAATGTTTCATGTTGCCTGTTTTTTTAATTGCAGCAAATCGAATAAGGAGGAGAAATGTCACACTTCCACCACTCTTAAATATCTGTGACAAATAGTTGTCTTGATATGTATACTTTACTTTATTTTATATGTCATGAAATGAGTTTTAAGTTAAACATTGCTCTATTTCTATGAAATTCTTAATCTTAATGAGTTTTATTGTAACTGTAACTGACTACATTTTTAATTCAATTTCGCCGTAATTGTTTGTATATATGACTGTGCTATTTTGTCTTTATATGATATTAATTTATCGAGAATAAAGGAATTGACTGACTGACTGACTGGCATGTTGAGGATGCCGAAGGAAGGGCCAGACTCAACAACCTGCGCTTTGTGGGGTTTCCGGAGGAATGCGAATCTGGCAACATGGAGCGCTTCCTCACGCAGTGGTTGGAGAGCTGGCTCCCTCCGGATACCTTATCGCGCTGCTTTGTGGTCGAGCGGGCGCACAGAGCGCTCGCTCAGAAGCCGCCGGTGGGAGCTCGGTCCCGCCCAGTCATAGCGCGGCTCCTGAACTATTTTGATCGGGACACGATTCTGAAGCAGGCTCGTGCCAAGGAGCCCCTGCTTTATGACAATCAGCGGATCATGGTGTTCCCCGACTACCCGCGTCTGGTGCTGCAGCAGCAGCGCCAATCCTTCCTGGCGGCCAAGGCCCGGCTGCGGGAGCTCAAGTTGCCGTATGCCCTGCTGTTCCTGGCGCGCCTCCGTGTGGTTTTTCAGTCCCGTACCTTGTTCTTTGACACCCCGGAGGACGTTTTTAAGTGGACGAATGAAACTGTGCGGGTGAGGGCCCATACGCCGCCCGGACGGCATTCTGACTCTTCCATGAGCGAGGGGTTGCAGCAGGGCTCGCAGAGACATCGCAGACGGGTAGCAGGAAATCTAGATCTCAGAGGCGGTCGCTGTTCTGCAGTCCGGCGTTGGTGGACGAAGCGGCGACACAGTTGCCGAGCGATGGATCGTCGGTCCCGGCAAGCGGACATCAAGTTGAGGAGTCCTCATAACAGGACCATGTGTACCATCTTGCAGGTTTCTTGAGGGAGCCCATATGAGGGCTTGGACCCTATTGACTCAACACCCGTAGGCAGCAGGTTGGACTGTCATGGGTGGTAAGTTAGGGATCCATTGGTGGGATGGGCCAGGGTCCCCCCGTTGGGGTGGTTTGGGTTTGGGGTTGCAATGCGCTTGTGAGCTGGGTTGCGCACAGAGGCTCCACTCTCCATCTGGTCTACAGGATAGGGCCAAGGGATTGCATGCACTCAGATGGCTAGCGAGCTGATAACTGTTCCGGGGTCACAGGCGCACTCCGCATTGTCAGTTGGAATGTCCGCGGGCTCCTTGCCAAAATTAAGCGGGGTGCGGTGCTGCGCCATGCCAAGAGGGTCGGGCGGATGTTCTCCTCTTGCAAGAAACCCATTTGATGGGCTCTAAGGGTCTCTGTTTACAGCGCTATGGCTACCAACAGGTCTTTCACGCAGGCTTTACACAAGGGTCCAGGGGGACTGGTCCCCTATATGCCTGCATAGCAGTGGTTGGATGGGCAGGGGCACTTTATCTTTGTCCGGGGAACCATTGGAGATGTCCCGATTGTGCTAGGCTGCGTTTACGCCCCGCCCCCCTTGCAGTGCTATCTAGTGGAGCGATTGTTGACGTTATGGTCCGACATGCCTGAAGTAGTGTCAGTTATAGGGGGGGACTGGAACGACGTTATGGACCTATCTCAGGACAGACATAGGTCTGGTGAAGGTAGGGGGGGCACACAACCCACGAGATTAAACGCGCTGGTCTCCAGCCTTGACTGGGTGGACACATGGAGGCTCTGTCATGGCACTGAGAGGGGGTTCACTTACCTGTCGTCAGTCTATGAGTCATTCTCCAGATTGGACTACCTCTTTGTCCCTAGAGGGGTGGCTTTACGGGTGGTGTCTGCAGGCATTCTTCCGAGGGGGGCTGTCCGACCATTCCCCGATCTATGTGGTGCTGCAACTGGATGGGAGGCGGTCGCCATTCCGTTGGCGCCTCTCGGTGTGGCACCTATCGAATTAAGGATATGATAATAGCATGCGGGTTGCGATTGTGGACTTCCTAGCCACGAACGTGGGCTCTGTGTCTGGTGCGGCAACGGTTTGGGAAACGATGAAGCCCACCCTCCGGGGTGTTGATATAGCCTGGTTTGATGCAGCTTGCCGGCAGAGTAGAGAGGAACTGGTCCATGCAGAAGCGGAGATTAAAAGACTGGATCGCCAGAGTAGGGAGGCAGATGGGGGTGGGGGGTGCGACGCCTGCTTCAAACGCAGCAGTCCTACGCCACCATCCTCTTGGAAGAAGCGAAGCAAGCTTGGCTGGCCACATGCAGCAGAATCTGCCAATGGGGAGATAAATCTGGTAAAATGCTACATAGGCTATGTCAGGGTACTCTTAGCCCCCAGGCCCTCCCGGGAGTGCATGATGTGAGTGGAGCGCCGCTAGTGCACCCTCAGGCTATAGCAGACAGCTTCGCCGATTATTATGCGGCCCTCTATGCCCTTCAGGAATGCCTTGCGAGGAATGGGTTGAGAGGTTCATTGCGGACCTTCCGCCAAAGGCGGTTTCTGACGAGACGCATCGGCAACTGGACCTCCCCCTTTCGGAAGAGGAACTGGGCGGTGCTCTGGGGGAGCTCAATACAGGTAGGGCACCTTGCCCCAACGGCTTCCCCTGCAAATTTTTTAGGAGATATTTTCTTCAGCTAGCCCCCCACTACCGAGTGGTGGTGGAAGAATCCAGGGAGGTGGGCCGGCTTCCCCCAGATTGGAGGCATGCGGAGGTGGTTGTGTTTCAGAAGCCGGGCAGGCCTCCGGAGCAAGACGATTCGTACCGCTCAATCTCCCTTTTGAATGTGGAGGCCAAAGTGCTGGCCAAGGCCCTGGCAAATCGCCTCTTGCCTCATATATCGGCCTTAGTACACACGGATCAGGCGGGCTTTATGCCCCAGCGGGGGACAGGGCATAATAATTGGAGGGCTCACGTGGCGTTGGCGGCGGCCCGGAGATTTGGGGTCCCAGCTGCCTTCCTATTGGCGGACATGGATCGGGCATTCGACTCCCTCAGCTCGGTCTACTTATTCGCCCTGCTGCGTAGACTTAATTTCGGCCCCCGATTTTTGTCCTATATCTTCCTTCTGTATACTGACCTGACTGCATCGGTAAGAGTGGCTGGGGCCGTGTCATCTACTTTTTCGGTGCGGCGCGGAACTAGGCAGGGCTGCCCCCTGTCGCCATACTTATTCGCCCTAGCGATGGAGCCATTGGCGGCCTGGGTGCGTATAGACGCGCAACTAAAGGGGCTGGACTGGGCACCCGGTGTCTCAGACAGGATTGTGTTGTACGCCGACGATGTCCTCTTCTTCTTGACCGAGCTGGTCAGATCGGGACCTAGGATCCTGGAGATCATGCGTATCTTCGGGAAGTCCTCTGGGCTTTACATGAACCCCTGGAAGTCTGCTCTGTGGGTCCTGGGGGACTCTGGGATGGTGGGATCCTGGGCCTCTGCGTTGCAGTTGGCCGACGGAGGCCTTAAGTATTTGGGTGTGTTCCTGACGGACAGGCCGGAGGTGGCATGGGAGAGGAACCTGGCACCGGTTTGGGACCGCGCTCGTGTGGACATGAAGCTCTGGTCGCGCATGCACCTCACAATCTATGGCCGGTCGGCAATTTTTAAAATGGTCACGCTCCCCCGGTTGTTATACCAGCTGCAGAACCACACATTTCCGATAGCGCCCAAATGGTTTCAGCAGGTGAACTTGGCACTGGGGCAGTTCCTTTGGGGGGGGTGGAGTGGTGCGAGTGGCAATACGCAAATGCTTTCTCTCTACCTATTGTGGAGGGCTGGCGAGCTCCGATGTCCTTTCTTACTATCATGCCTCCCACCTTCTTGTGCTGAATGAATGGTGGTATGGGGACAGAGGGGACCCGGTATACGCGCTGGAGCGCTACCTGATGGATCCACATGCACTACACACCGCTCTCTACTCGGCACCGCTGCAGAAGGCTCTGCCGCCAGCTACGCGGCTGGTCTTTCGCATCTGGAGACAGTCTCTGAAGCGCATAGGGTGGTGGAATACTCTGACGGGGGAGACCCCGCTGTGGCACAATAGGCACCTCCCAGGGCTAGCGACCCTGCAGGGCTTTAGGGGATGAGATGCCATTGGGGTTTCGACCCTGGGAGATGTGGTGAGGCATGGGTCCCTTAAGTACTTTATGGAGCTTCAGAGGGAGTTTGGCATGCCTAGAACTCAGTTCTTTTGCTAGTTACAGCTCCGACATGCGTTGACCCCCAGTCTGGAGGGTATTGCCACACTGCCGGAGTTTAGCCGTTAGACACCAAGGTCTTTATGGGAGATCTGGAGACCAAAAAGATTTCAAAGATCTATCAATCACTAGTTACACACAGTGCTCCGACCTTAGAGGGGTTGCGAGGGACGTGGGAGGAGGATGTGGGTACATTGGAGGAGGACTGGAGGGAGGCCCTGGCTGCTCCGCAGGGGGCGGCAATAGCCATGCGTCTCCGGCTCATCCAGTTTAAATATCTACATCGGGTCTACTTCACGAGGGTCCGGCTGTGGCGGGCGGGGATGGTGGCCTCCCCGGAATGCCTACGGTGTGGTCGGCAGGAATGCACGTTCCTGCACACGGTGTGGTCATGCTCCACCTTAGACCGTTTTTGACGGGGGTGTTCTCGTGCCTATCGGGGTTCCTTGGGTGGCCGCTCTGGCGTACTCCACAGCATGCTCTCTTACATGTCATGGTGGGGGTCGGGGGCAATGCATATAAACGTCACTTGTTGCTCCTGGGGCTTACCTTGGCAAAGCGCGATATTGCTAGGAGATGGAGGGATGCCCAGCCTCCGCCGCTCTCGGTCTGGAAAAAAGGCTTTGACTTTAATATGGGGCTGGAACAACCCATTTTCCTGGCCCGTGGCTGCCCACGCAAACACTATAAGATATGGAAGAGGTGGGCTGATTATAGAGGATTGTGGTTGGATTCCCCGGCTGCGCATGCTGACCTCCTTGGGGGTTGATTTGGGGGTCCTGGGTATGGGGGTATGGAAAGGACGGGTGTGGAAGGAGGGGGGTGGATGGGGTCCATGGTGGGGGGCGGTTTCGTGGACCGACTTCTGTGCACATTTATTACATTTGCCTTCTGATCCTAAGGGCCATATGTATGAACACATATTCCCATAGACACAGAATGGATAAAACCCTTTGATACATCTGGCCCTTAGTGATTCTGTGACTCGAACTCAGTGAACTGTTGCGCATTCTGGGGTGGGGGGGGGGGGGGAGGATTTATGTTTGTTAAGGGCTCATTAGATTCAGCTCCCTGGTAATCTGGACTATGTCTTCCAATGCTCGGTGCCCTTCTGTGCTCTTTAAAGGGCTGCGGCAGGGGTCTCTGGGACTGGGACGCAGAGCCATGCCACTATGGAGTGCTCCCCTACAGGAGTTCCGTTTGAGGGATGTTTGTTTTATTGAGGAGCAAATACGACGGGCAATACGGGAGGGTTACGGTTTTGACCACGGATGTGGTGCAATGCTGTAGATGATACCAGAGGGGTCAGGCTGAGGCCAATGATGTACTATGCTGTACTTTCTGTGTTACCGAGCCTTAGGGGGGGGGGGGGTTCTTGGTTTTCTATGCATTTTGTATGTTTTGTATTCTCTGAAAATGATAGCATGACCACCTATGGGTACAGTACTCTTCGTATGGACAAAGGTTTTACATGCGCCACAAGCTATTCTACTGGCGGTCATGGGCAGTTATATCCTTGTAATGTTTCCCTACAGGGGCGCGATTCGGTAAGATGTGGAAATGTGTGGCGCGCTGCCCATTATTGTACTGTTTTATGCTTATTCAATAAAATATGTTTTAAATAATCAGAGCACAAAGTGTGCATGAAAACGTCCGCATTCGTCCTAATAACACGATTATCGGAGCTCTGTCTTTCAAGATTTTCTTTTTATCATTCCCTCCACTGTTGCAACCACAGCTTGGCTGTCTGTGCAAGGAATTTATTTTAATCCACTCCAGAATATCACGCTTAACCACAAGTCGCTTTCAACCCTTGGCCTAGTTCTGAATTAAATCACTGGATTTTATAGTTGATTCAAAACAACTCTTGTCTCTGGTTTGTTTTCTCGCCTTAACTAGACTTTGCAAAATTAGCTTTTTTGCCACGCATCTTTCACACTTATCCTCATTGAAATAGTCAACGACTCTGAATTGTCCAGTATCTTTTATATAATGGTGTCTTATTTACCACTGAAGAACGGTGAGGACTGCGCACATTTTGTAGAGTAGTGTATATATTAACCAACATGGCCCTTCAGTCATATCCTCTGAAAGAGAACACGCTCAGAGAAGCCCATGAAAGTCTCATACGTGTTTAATCGCAAAATGTATTGCAAGCAGTAAAATTGTCTACATGCGAATTTGAAATGCAACAGGCCGACGCCTCTTTGTCTAAACCCCTAGAGCGCAGAATGGTAAATTTGCTTTATTTTTTCACTTTTTTAATACTTTGCTCATGGGAAGATAGTGGAAGTCTTTAAAAAGAAGAGACAGTGGTGTACATACATTACAAAGCTGACTTCACTGAATCCGAGGGTTCTCGCTTGTCTATGCCACATTTAAACGACGCTGCTTTTACTTGAACAGCAGGCTAAATGTGCCATTTACGATCCTGAAATATAAAATGGCAGTATGTTTAAAATGTGTGTTAATGCACTGTAATGTAAAGGTTTCGGTAGTACTTTAGGCAGGTATAAAAATAAACATATGGTATTACAAGCAGATATAAATGCGTTTTCAAATCTCACCCTAAACATACAATTTCTATGGTCGGATTATGGGTAACATCTTTGACTTCAAGTTGTGTATGTTCCACAAACATGAATTCAGATAAAGAGAGAGTCCTCATCCTTACGTCACTGGTTAAGGATGTGCTTGCAGTGACATTTTATTTCGGCAGTTTTCATCCCAGCGAGCTCTCACTCCTGGTCTAAAATGTTCATAGTAGCTCTAACCGTCCACTGACGATGCATCTGTGCTGTCGCAGTGTATAAATAAATACAATTGTAAATCACTTCAGTGCAACTTTGGTCTCTTGTAACCATGCATAGGGATTTCAGAGTACCCAATAGCAAATTTTGCATAAATATTAGTTGCCTCCATTACTGCTGTATGGGGCCAGACATGTCCCAAAAACAATATGGCAGTCATACATCTTAGAATGAATTAAGTTACTCTGATTTTTTCTGTGGTGATGTAGACCCTAAACGTCTCATGATCTGTAGGGCTTCTGTGGTACAGGGCTATAAAAAGCATGTGTATAGTCAAATGCTGGTACAGAGAAGAAGCTAGCACACCCTCACTTTGTTCTGTTAGTGGTTTTGGTGCCTAATATTGGAGCAGTAATCTTACTGCCTGAACCAGCATCCCCCCTGGCCCCAAACCTAAGCAGGAACTTGTCTCTCAGAACTGCTGGGAGAGGGCAGTTGAACAGGTACCTAGTTTCATACAAACTTTGTATGCCATTTTAAATTGTTTTTGCTGTAAAATTCCATTCATGATTTAGTACGCTAATGACCTCCTTCATTCCTTTTGGAAGTTTCTCCATTTGTGTTCTGGGTTGCACAAGGTTTATGTTTGTAATTCAGCTAGTGTTTATTCCCTCTCACCCATTTCACCAGCAGAGTAGGTATTCTTTATTTTCCCAGTCGTAGGGAATGGACTCTCTCTGGCCTCCAGGGACTACATACATTCTTTTGAACATTGCTATAAACAAAAGGGCACCATATGAAATAAATGGAGAAACCCACACCCTCATTCTTCAGTGTGTTGCCAACATGCTTTATGCTCCTGTCATGCTGGTGTGTCACTAATATGTTGCATCATTGTGCTTACTTGAAATACAGGAAGTAGGAATCATGGTGACACATGACCAGTCATGGCAGTGGGAGCCAATCCCTTCAAGTGTCTCTTTTCCCTGCTGCCCACAGATATTGTTCACTCAGTGGTTGCGGCATTCATGAAGATATGCCATTGGTGGGTCAGATTCTGCTCTAGTCTGACAAGGAGGGTCTGTGCAGTCGAGGCCACCCTGAAGTGCAGTCTGATGTTGACCTGGCCTTGATGCATGCGCGGGCATAGAGTGGGGTGGCAGGAAGGAGCATGGAGGAAGGTGCAATGATACATAGGGGAATTGGGCAAAGAAGAGAGGGGGATCGTGCGAACGAGTAAAAGGGGGCCGGAGCAGGGAGGAAAAGGAGGTGCACCAAGGCAACATCATCATGCAACTAAGATTAATGCAGCTGAACATTTGCTTCAGAACTAGTGAGCAAAAGGCCAAGTTGATAACACACCATAGTGATAGGACGCGGGGTGTTTTGGTGAAAAGAGAAGTACAGACACATGCTGATGAGAAGGGTGACGATTTCTGGGGTGGCATTTTAATGCAGATTCAAGCTGTGACTTGTATGTGTGGTGGAAAGGACTAAATGTTGGTTTTGTGTTGGTCCTCGAGAGGCAGAATAGAATGGAAGATTACTGTATGTAGCACATTATTAATGTGAGCTTGTGGGTGAAGTATCATTTCTGTAGATAGTTAATAGGATTGGTGTCAGGTCCTGTGGCTGTGCTTACCTGTAAAGTGATAAATGTCCTGACAGCCTTTTCTTTGCCTCTGTGGGTGTCCATATCCTTACATCAATCCCTTGCGAACTTTACAAACGTTTTAGGCACTTATAGCCCTTAGTTGTGGCTCTAGTGCTCCTGTGATACTGTATGAAACATATTAAATCAATAATGTAAAATATGATGTGGTAGAAAAATATCTGCTACTTACCTGTAAAATGTATTTCCAGCGTTCACCATAGCGTGGCAAGGAACTCTCCAGTTCTTGATTGATTCTAATAAATTGTTGGACCTTTCATGTGACTCAGGTGTGCACGTGCCATGAAAGAACAAAAACGTGGGCCCTGATCCACTATTTCCAATTGCAAACCAGCCAGATTGTAGACCGACTGGTTGGCGAATGGGAACGCAATCTGCAATATGACTTCTCTAGTAGTAGTTGGCATTCCAAAGTGCCTATTCGCAGGGCAAACAACGTGGCCACCCCGCCCACTATGACAAACCATTATGGAGAACCAGTTACTGCTCTCTTCTCAGAGGCCCTTAGACAATTTAATACCAGATTAATTTGTTATCAATAATGAAACACAGTGTGGCTCACTGGTTAGAGGCGGCAGACCCGAGAGCAGAGGACGGCCCGGGACCAGGGTTCGAATCCCGGCGCGGCAGGTTTCTGGACCAGGGTCAGCGGACTCGATAATTCTCTTGCCTCGGTGCCCACTCTGATCAGCGATCACACTCGGCAACTCTGGGCATTAGCTTGCCTCATCTTCACTAACGGCCCCACCAGACCGCTGGGGATGCCTGGTCTCACCCTGGAGATACCCATTAAGGGACCATCTCTCAGGGAAGCCAGGAAGGGTTTTGCAGCGGTCGAAGCGCCTTGGGACCCTCCGGGTAAGTAGTGCGCTATATAAATGTCTATACATTTACATATGCCCAAATTTTAAGTGACTACTTTATCGAATGTATGAAGGAGATCAGAGCTCGGGGTCCTCAGCGGTCTGATTGTTATGTTACCTTACACTACATTACGTTATGTGTATTTGTATAGTGCACAATTCGCCCCGAAGGGTATCCTGGCGCTGCTTGTAATCCTCCTCCTCCTATAGATGCCATTGATAATGTCATCCACCTTTTACCTCCCAGATCTTCAGTTTCTTTTAGTAGTTGGCGTGCTAGCCTTTGCATATAAACTATTTATTTATTATTTTAATAATTTATAAAGCACTGCCTACTGAAGAGACAATGGAGCCACGTACGAACAATTGTAAAATGCTACAAACCAGAAGAAATAGAAGTGCAACGCAAAAAATCATAGCTGTCTGCAGGAATGGAAGTAAACAACATTTTTTCAGACATTTAAAACCATGCAGGAATCAGAAAAATAACTTGCAATGTATTCAATAGATTTTAGAGATACTGTCTTGTTGTGCAAAGGTAACGAGCTAAGAGAAAAGCGAATAGGTGTGATGTAATCGAATTTGGAGATGATAGGAATTGGGCGCTTTTAAATGCGACAGATGATGTAGAAACGTTCGAAAGGATGACATTAGCCACACCCAGTCTTGCAAAAAGAAATGTCTGGATGGTGGAGTGAAAAGTCAGAGGGAGGTAGCAAACGCTTGATTTGCTCTAGAAGTGAGAGCTGAAATGGAAATGCAGAACCAGTGTGATGATCTGTAGTGTAAGGGTCAGAGGAAAGTCAAGAGTGAAATCCAGAGACTTAACAGAAGAATATGGAGTTATAGTGATTTATTTTATTTATTTGCTTGTATAGAGCAGGACTCGACCCCCTTAGGGGTATCTC
This sequence comes from Lissotriton vulgaris, assembly GCF_964263255.1. Taxonomy (NCBI): domain Eukaryota; kingdom Metazoa; phylum Chordata; class Amphibia; order Caudata; family Salamandridae; genus Lissotriton; species Lissotriton vulgaris. The sequence goes on from NC_141695.1 coordinate 316,253,041, forward strand.
CGCGCTTGGTTCGCCATGTGCGTCTAAAACAGAGCTTTAGGGGTGTGGTAAAGGTTTATGCTGTCAGAAACAGATGTGTTTTTAATGTCTTCCTGAAGATAAGATGATCCGAGTTTTGTCTCAGATTGAGGGGAAGTTTGTTCCAGAGGTTAGGGCCTATGTACGAAAGTGCTCGGCCACCTTGCCTTGCTCTTCTGATAGATGGAATTTTTAACAGAAATTGATTGCTAGAGCACAGAGAGCGCTCAGGTTTGTATAGCTTAAATTCTTCAGTCAGGTATTGGGGCCCTAAGCCAAAAAGGCTTTTGTGTATAGTGCAACAAATCTTGAACTTTATCCGCTGACGAATAGGCAGCCAGTGAAGTTTCTCCAGAAGAGGACGGGAGGGTGTTCTGGGCGGGACATTTAGGACCAGTGTAGCTGCAGTGTTTTGAGCCACTTGTAGTCTGCTAAGCACGTCTTCATTAGCAGATATAAAAAGACTGTTACAGTAATCCAGCCTGCTGACTACAAGGGCCTGGACAAGGGTCTTTCTATGGACGTCCGGCAGGAATGGAAACACACGTCTCAGAAGTCCGAGTATCCGAAAGCAAGAACCAGTCACCAGGTTCGCATGTTCTTTTAGTAGCAATCCCTGGTCCATTCGTACGCCCAAGTTCTTCATTGTCTGTTTGGGAATAGGGACGGGTCCCAAATCCAAAGGCCACCAGTCCGGTGACCATAGGAGGGGGGCCTCTCCAAAAAGCATGACCTCGGTATTGCCCACATTGCAATGTAGGCAGTTGGAGGCCATCCAGCTGGATACCGCTCTCATACCCTCAGCAAAAGAATGTTTAGTTGCTGGAGTGAGAGTCTGGAGTGGAAACAGGAGCTGAGTGTCGTCGGCTTACGACACTGGCGTAAATCCATATGTTCTCACAATGTCGGCAAGGGGGCCACATACACATTAAATAATGTGGGGCTTAGACATGAGCCCTGTGGAACCCCCTTAGTGAGCTCCCTAGATGTAGAACGATAAGAGCCCAAACTGACGCTTTGTGAGCGGCCAGAGAGAAAACTCTCAAGCCAGGACAGCGCCAATCCTCCTATCCCCACCTTCTGGTGATACTAAAGGTAACAAGGGACAAGAACCATAAAGAAACTAAAGAGGCCTCAGTGGAGGAGGAGAAAGGAGGAAAGTCATCTGTAGAGGACTTGAACTTCCAAAGGTGAGCAAACACCCACCCGATTACTACCAGCGAGGGAATAAAAACTCTAAAATGGGAAACCTTCTGGTGAGGATGGACTAAAAAGTGAGTAAATGGGAGGGAAACATCCTTTTCCAGTGTGAGGTTGGAGGTTTCTTCCTTTCATCTTGTGGTCCATATAGTCCAACATGGCTAGCGAGCTAGATAGATTTCAAGGTCATATCAAGAGATATTAGGTCCAGGAAGGTATATAAAAGTAAACTGCCACTTCCCCTGACCTTTGGGGTCTGGCGTTGGTGACACATATGACGAATAATCGTTTGGGGTTGTGGTTGTGAATGCATAACACTGCGCCTACGACCAAGTTAAATCTGCTTGTTATTTTGGGCAGATGTCTGCAGTGTTATATAATAACGGATTGGATGTCTGGACATACAGAAAACTTGATGCATACTTTCGAGACCCAATGAGTAAAATTCGAAAAATCTTTGTGACCATGTTGAGCCCAGTTATATAAGAATGTTCAATAAAGAACTATTGGGGGAAATGTCAAAGAAAACTGGTAGAAAACAAGCTAAAAAAATAAGTTTTTTTGTAATGAAACCATAAATAGAAGTGTTCTTAAACAAAACTGAAATTGGGACTTCCATCAGAGGAATGTTCATAATACATGGCCCAACAACAAGCCCTGACAGCTCCACTGTGGGACATTAAGTTCACTAGGGCGCCTCCATGATCACATACGCAGCTTCATGTTGCGGTGACAATAAAGGCTCGCTGGTTTTTAAAAGATTAGGGTCAGTTGCTGCTTCCATGTCCAGTCTCAATGCATTTTGTCTACTGCAGTTATCTATTTACGAACTCTAAAGCCCGTGCCTAGACATACGTGTGGCCAGCATAAGTGTGGCTATGACATGGATTTGGTCGAAGGGCCTTCGTGGTTCCATTTTTTGTCATTCATCAGGCATTTGTCATCACAAGATTCCTAACACCGTTCCACATAGACCATGGATTATCGGCCATGCACGCAATTTCAGATTTATTGCGTTCCAAGTTCATCTCAGGACTGATCATATATAGGGGAATATCTTATTTCTAGATTGTTGGTTCTTTGATGTTTCCTGGCTTCTTTTGTATGATTTTACTATACAGATATATCAGCAGGCATGGAGATGCCTTCTGGTGGTTGATGCTTGATGCAAGGTTGTCAGATTGCTGCAGTATTCCTTAGATTGTATAGATGCGGAGCTAGGACAATAGCACATTTGTTCGGGCAGAATTTGTTTGTCATGCTTTTGCATTTCAAATGTTAATTCCTGCTTAATGGAATCCTTCCAACCTTGTCTGGATAGGGTACCTGAAGAAAAAGTTCAGCATCCACCTTTTGCGTCCCCATTCAAGAGGAAATGCCAATTTAGCCCATGTTAGTACCAGAAATATGACGTATAGGCTCTGTGGGAGCTCATCTGCTTGGCATGTATCTGGTTCTTTAGTCTCCTTCTGTTCAGGGCTGGGCTGGACATGTCAGACATGGTTCAATCCGCTAAGAAGCTGGAGGTATGGAAGCTGCTTTCTTAAGTCCTGTGGCGGCTGCTATGGAACCTGACTGACAGTTCAGGCACTGCTGTCCAGGGACTAGTTAAGGCGTACAGTGGTTCAGTTCTTACTATATGTCCACCGTAGACATTCTGGTACCTCTATCTTGAAATCTATTGGTCACTACAGAGACTTTACACCCACGGAAGTCCAAGGTGACACCAGTAGCTGCTGGCAACTGGTCTGGATAAAGATACGTTAGACTTCAACTATAAACGGCAATTGCTACGGACCTGTTAGGGCTAGAACTGTGATTCATAAGAATCCAGAATCAGGGCGCCCTTCTTCTGCCAGTAGTTTCAAACCCAATGCCAGGGGTTCGGATCCTGGTTGTCTCCTAGTTCCACGCTTCTCGATTTGTGGATGTGATGGAACACCTCCCCGACCCAGAGGCCTTTTTTGTGCTGCCCCGGGCAGCGGCACTGGCATGAAAACGATGTTCTTCTGCAGTCCCTTTCCATTAACCTGTCCTAAAATTGGGCCTTTTTGATCTTCCTGGCAATCAGGCCACTCCTGGCAGAAGGTGCCCAGGTCTTAGTGGGACGAGCATATTGCCAAAAAAGCTACGGACGTCTGGATACTGGAATAGGCTGAATTGAAGGACTGGGAGGAAGAGAGCGTGTTGTATGTGTCCGAAGAGTAGTTATTGTGAAGACAAGAAAGATATGCTGTTGTAATGCACTATGCCATTCCATCTGTGATATAACTACATGCCTGTCACATTCCCATATCATGCTATCATTCAAGTCAATTATTCTGTGTTTATCCAAACCTGATGAATAAAGGTTTAAAAAAAAAGCCTTAGGCACAGTCAGGAGGGAGACTGGCAGCCTATCAGGGGGTCCATTCCTGGACTAGTGTCTTCTTTTGTTCACTGCTGTGCAAGCTTCGTTGGCATCAGGATGACAGCAGTGTCCAAACCACTGACTTAGGGGCCCAGCACTTGTGACCTTCTGGTGGTTTAGGTGGGCGACCAGATTTATCTTCCAGATAATGGTGTCCCTGCTGGTACTGTTCTCCTCATGGAACCCATCTAACCTGCATATAGTGCAGTGATACTCAAAGTATGGCCCGGGGAAGCTTGAGCCCTTCTGGCCTTCACATACAGCCCCCCTGGTCAACATCAGCCCTCGGCCGCTGTTTGCTTCACTCAGCAGTAACATTCAGAAAGATGTTAGATAAAGGGGCAATTATTTATTTACAGATGAACTGAAGTTAACTCCTTTGCTGCGGCGGCTATTCCGCCGCAGCGCTAGTGGGGAGGGGGGCCGCGCGGCGCTCCCATACTCGTGACGGGATCGCTCCGTCACGAGCTTCGGGCGCGCTGTGCTTGTGACGGAGCGGTTCCGTCACGGCCCCGCCCGCTCAACAGAACGCGCAGGCACTAAATTAGCGCTGCGCAGGCGCGCCGAGCAGGCCGTGACGGAACCGCTCCGTCACCAGCACAGCGCGACCGAGGCTAGTGACGGAGCGGTTCCGTCACCAGCGTGGAAGGGGTTGAAGAAAGGAAGTAACTAAGGTGTCCTGCACCACTCAACTCTAGGAACACCTTAATTTCTAAAGACTTCTTGCAACAAACGTGTAAATATGAAAGTTTATTCAAAAAGTTTATTTCATTAACATGCAAACGCATTTTACTTTAGTACATCAGATCACACCAGTGCATTGAGAAATATTGTTTTAAAGTGATAGTTTTCTAACATGAAATTAGCAACTTTCATACCCCCAAACCCAACACAACGGCAGTAGTGAACTAAGCCAATTTAGTTGTCATGCGCACCCTCTGGGTGGCCTGGGTTGATATTATACATGGACAACACTATAGTTTATTAAATGGAACACAAGAAGGTTTTGTGCGGCGCACATCCTGAACGAATGTATTTCCAGGTCCTCTTATATGTGATAATGAAGAAAAAGGAGTTAAAGTAAAAAATAAAAATAAAAAAAATGCCTAGGATCACACAATTTGGTGAAGTGGGAAAGCTGGAATTGAGCCCAGATTTTCTGGCTTCACCATGTGCTGTTCAGCCACTAGAAGTACATGCTTCGCTTCCCCTACCGCCCACCTTACAGCTGGTCCTTAACCCCAGACCATCATCCTGCTGCCATCAGTGTGGCCTTCGATCACACCACGGACCATCATTTTTAGCCCCTTGGAAAATGTTAGCGAGTCCTCTTGATGAAGTGCATGTTTTAATCAATCACAGAAAGCGGGTGCCACTGTTGACAAAAAATGATGAAATCCGGTACAGAGCTCTTCGCATAGATGCCAGTGCTCTCGAGCACAGTGTACACATGAAAGCCACCATCTGTGCTCCAGAAGGAAACCCAGTAACCACATTTAGAGACAGACACGGTACAAGCACAGGTTTCGTACACAAGAAAACGACCAGTGAAAGAATGCAATTACACAACCGTGGTCAGACATCCATTTGTAGGTCAGGCGGAGTAGGGGGTGCCTGGAGGACAAGGGTGAATAGAGAAGAACTTTGTATGTCGTGTGTATTCACCGGTATGTATCCGTAGCGCGTGCTGCGGACAGGTGAGATATCTTTACTCTGCAGGTGATAACTATCTCCAGTCTCTCCTTTAAGAGATGCCGCTACATCAGGGGCGTAGTCACGACTGGTGCAGCAGGTGCAGTGCACCGGGGCCCAGAGCCCTGAGGGGCACACGGAATCATGATACCTGCTGTATTTTACTACCCCCACAGCAGTCAAAGGGGACATTGTGTTTGCTTGCACCAGGGCCCATGGCATCTGTGCTATGTTACTGAGCTGCATGTGGCCCATGAAAGCGTGTGAAATGGTTTAATGCTTCATGCTCTCTGTTTTGGTTCATGTCTCTCACTGTCCTGATGTCTCTTGTTTATCTAGTTCCACTGCTGCGGGGTCAGGGGTTACGCAGATTGGGGAGATGACACTGGTAAAACCACCGTGCCCAAGTCGTGCTGCATGGAACTCACCGAAACGTGCACGACAGACACTGAAGCCTGGTGGAAGAGAGTGAGTATGACGGGTTGCACCCTGGCAGTCACTGAGTACACTGTTACGAACTGCACTACTCACTGTAACACAGCATCGACTGCCCCAAGCAGCACTGGATTTGAGGTCATTCTAACCATCACCCACAGTAGTGACTGGGGGTTACAGCACTGAAAGTTATATATAAAGCTGGCAGTCACTCACTGCACTTACCGTCACTCTTCACTGCACTGACTGCTGCACCTAGTGCTGAAAGGTATCCATAACGAAGACGGCCATGCCCTGCACTTACCGTCACTCTTCACTGCACTGACCACTGCACCTAGTGCTGAAAGGTATACATAATGAAGACAGGCATGCACTGCACTTACCGTCACTCTTCACTGCACTGACTGCTGCACCTAGTGCTGAAAGGTATACGTAACGAAGACAGTCGTGCACTGCACTTACAGTCACTCTTCACTGCACTGACTGCTGCACCTAGTGCTGAAAGGTATACATAACGAAGACGGCCATGCACTGCACTTACCGTCACTCTTCACTGCACTGACTGCTGCACCTAGTGCTGAAAGGTATACATAATGGAGACAGGCATGCACTGCACTTACCGTCACTCTTCACTGCACTAACTGCTGCACCTAGTGCTGAAAGGTATACATAACGAAGACAGTCATGCACTGCACTTACCGTCACTCTTCACTGCACTGACTGCTGCACCTAGTGCTGAAAGGTATACATAACGAAGACGGCCATGCACTGCACTTACCGTCACTCTTCACTGCACTGACTGCTTCACTAGTGCTGAAAGGTATACATAACGAAGACAGTGATGCACTGCACTTACCGTCACTCTTCACTGCACTGACTGCTGCACCTAGTGCTGAAAGGTATACATAACGAAGACGGCCATGCACTGCACTTACCGTCACTCTTCACTGCACTGACTGCTGCACCTAGTGCTGAAAGGTATACATAACGAAGACAGCCATGCACTGCACTTACCGTCACTCTTCACTGCACTGACTGCTGCACCTAGTGCTGAAAGGTATACATAACGAAGACGGCCATGCACTGCACCTGCCGTCACTCTTCACTGCACTGACTGCTGCACCTAGTGCTGAAAGGTATACATAAAGAAGACGGTCATGCACTGCACTTACCGTCACTCTTCACTGCACTGACTGCTGCACCTAGTGCTGAAAGGTATACATAATGAAGACAGGCATGCACTGCACTTACCGTCACTCTTCACTGCACTAACTGCTGCACCTAGTGCTGAAAGGTATACATAACGAAGACAGTCATGCACAGCACTTACCGTCACTCTTCACTGCACTGACTGCTGCACCTAGTGCTGAAAGGTATACATAACGAAGACGGCCATGCACTGCACTTACCGTCACTCTTCACTGCACTGACTGCTTCACCTAGTGCTGAAAGGTATACATAACGAAGACAGTGATGCACTGCACTTACCGTCACTCTTCACTGCACTAACTGCTGCACCTAGTGCTGAAAGGTATACATAACGAAGACGGCCATGCACTGCACTTACCGTCACTCTTCACTGCACTGACTGTTGCACCTAGTGCTGAAAGGTATACATAACGAAGACAGCCATGCACTGCACTTACCGTCACTCTTCACTGCACTGACTGCTGCACCTAGTGCTGAAAGGTATACATAACGAAGACGGCCATGCACTGCACCTGCCGTCACTCTTCACTGCACTGACTGCTGCACCTAGTGCTGAAAGGTATACATAAAGAAGACGGTCATGCACTGCACTTACCGTCACTCTTCACTGCACTGACTGCTGCACCTAGTGCTGAAAGGTATACATAACAAAGGCAGTCATGCACTGCACTTACCATCACTCTACACTGCACTGACTGCTGCACCTAGTGCTGAAAGGTATACATAACGAAGACAGTCATGCACTGCACTTACCGTCACTCTACACTGCACTGACTGTTGCACCTAGTGCTGAAAGGTATACATAACGTAGACAGTCATGCACTGCACTTACCGTCACTCTTCACTGCACTGACTGCTGCAGCTAGTGCTGAAAGGTATACATAGCGAAGGCAGTCATGCACTGCACTTACCATCACTCTACACTGCACTGACTGCTGCAGCTAGTGCTGAAAGGTATACATAGCGAAGGCAGTCATGCACTGCACTTACCATCAATCTACACTGCACTGACTGCTGCAGCTAGTGCTGAAAGGTATACATAACGAAGGCAGTCATGCACTGCACTTACCATCTCTCTACACTGCACTGACTGTTGCCTACTGAAAGATATGCACAAAGCTGACAGTCACTCACTGCACTTACCATCCCTCTTCACTGCACTGACTGCTGCACCTAGAACTGAAATAAACAAATAAAGAGTACTGAAAGATGTACACAAAGCTGATGCACTTAGCGTCACCCATCACTGTGCTGACTGTTGTGCACATCACTGGCCATTATCTTATATTGAGCTGACACATATTGCACTGGCTGTTACACACTGAACTCGTTTTTGCACACTGAACTTACTCATGCACTGAACTGATTTACACACAGCTGTATGACTTGCGTTGTTCTGACAGTTGCAACCTGCACTGAAAGACACACTTATTACTGTCACCCCTACCACGGGCTGTCACACACTGCAGTGATTGTCACTACACTGTGACATACTCTGACTGACAAACACTGCACTGCCGTTAATTTACATCCTGTGCCATACTGTGCACTGACCTTTGCACATTTGAGTGTTGCATGTGGCACACACAGGTGTGACTCTTGCACACTGCTGTAACTGCTGCATACTTCTTACATCGCACACTGCCCTGTCAACCATTTTACTAACTTTTGCGTGTGAGTGTGACCCACAGAGTTTTGCCTCTTGCCCACTGCTGGAAATGCACACTAAAACATCAATTGCTGCCCTGACTCTGACCTCATTTACTGACTGTTACATATGGCTCACACAGGTGTGATTCTTGCACACTGCTGTAATTGCTGTGTACTGCAAACATCACGTACTGCAATGACTTACCTACTTGACTGACTGTTGCATATGGGTATCAAACAGGGGGAATAGGGGTGGACGATTTTTAATGGGGTCCAATGTACTCGTCCTAGGAAGCAGCAAACAATGAGTATTGTACAGAGTTCCCCAATTGGAGCTAGAAAATTAGCTCAGCCTATCTTCTCTCTCACTCAGTTAAAACGTGGGGGTTAAGTGCATGGTGTAGACCCTTTTCAGAATGTAAGGATACCTCACACAGGCTACCGGCAGGACCACAACTGTTGTCCCAGCCGATGACCGTCCAGCGTCATCATCGGTATCCTGCTCCTACGGCAGGCTGGCGGTGCAATGCCCGTCGGGCAGCAAGGGAAGCTCCTTGATAATGGAGCACAATAGTAACATTCGATGTCACAAGACACACACTAAGCTCTATAAACATTGCAAGGACAACAATCACTCTCCAGAAAACATCCGATGGACTGTCATTGAGTCTTTACCAAATCTCAACCAACAAGCCCTCTTCAGACATGAACAGAGATGGATACATCGACTACAGTGCGATGAATTGGGATTAAACGATGGGGTGCCCTGGACGACACTCGCCAGATAGTTATTATTCTGGACTTGTTGTCCACTCCCAAGTGCTTTTACATGCCTCACTAGACATCTCAGCACCATTCCAAGATGGCCCCCGCATTATAGTGCTCGGGCCGCGCTGTCTCTAGCTAACCCCTCTTTGCTTTCTACCCCCGCGTGCCGTAACCTAGCAACTTGAGGGACACACCCCTCGGTGCGCGCTCAACTCTTCCTTATCTAGACCGGACAGTGCCTAACTACCGTGCCGGCTGTCCAGTCATCTAAGTTCCTGTGGGAGGGGTAGGTGCAGAGATGCCTGCCACCAGCGACTTTTGAGGTAAGGTGTTGAGCTGAGCCCTGATACACCGCTTGCAATCTGCCTATACACGCAGCAAGCCTACTCCCTGACGCGAGCTACCGGATGGCTTGTTTTTCCCTAATGATTTCGCGGGATGCCTTACTCTCCCCGTAGGAACTCCTCACTCGCTGCTGGCCCCACCTGGACAGCTCGTGAGGCCTTCAGGAGGAATTACAACGGGTAAGTGCACCATTGATCTGTAGATTGTCCTTGCTCACGCGCACCCGTTGAGCAGGGCACGTTTACTTGTTTCCTCGCTGGTATACACGATCACCCCGCCAGCGCTGAATTAACTTTGAAACAGAGTGTCAAATCACATCTAATGGTTTTACCTGTGCGGCTTTTCATCATTTGTGGCTTAAAACTTTAGTCTACAATTGTATACATAATATTTTAAATACTGGCGCCACACGCCGCTTGACTATGCTAGGGTGTATCACTACCACTGGTCTTGAAGTGTGATGACCCACCCCACCAAGCATGTTGCATAGCCGAGAGAACGGCGCCTTCACTTAGATGCATGCTATAGCGAATCAGCATGGCAGCACAATGCAGTGCGGGTCGCTCACGCGCACTGTATTCGTTGAATTTTTAATCCCTTCTCTCTCACAGTACCACTTGACTCTGTCATTATTTAGACAGATTGTTACCCACTGGGCACGTGTTTTCTGACACTTTGAACATAGGCACGAATATGATGTATTCCGGTCACAATAACTTTGACATCATTTTTGTCTGCTTATTTCTCTTCAGTTCCCAGGAGGTCCCTCGTAAGGAACCATTTCTGAGCGACACTATACAGGTCGTATACCGGTGTCCTCTTAATTTGGAGGATCCAAGCAATTATATGAGCACGAAGGTCCTGACGAATCGCCCTTAGGGCGAGAAACATGTCGACCGCTTTCACAACAAGGGTTGAATAAGGGTTGGTTTCATTGTTCACCACTCCTTAATACCCCTTTATTTTTTAACAAAGCAGTGAGCCTGACTATTAAAATAATCTCCAATAGGACTCTACTGACTTTTTTTAAACACACCACCACGCTCACTATTGCACTCTTTTAGGCCCCTCACACACACACACCCGTTGGCTCGGAATAGAAGATCTCCGCCAAAGTGCAGCTTCCCTTGCTGCCCGACGGGCATTGCACCGCCAGCCTGCCGTAGGAGCAGGATACCGATGATGACGCTGGACGGTCATCGGCTGGGACAACAGTTGTGGTCCTGCCGGTAGCCTGTGTGAGGTATCCTTACATTCTGAAAAGGCTCTACACCATGCACTTAACCCCCACGTTTTAACTGAGTGAGAGAGAAGATAGGCTGAGCTAATTTTCTAGCTCCCATTGGGGAACTCGGTACAATACTCATTGTTTGCTGACTGTTGCATATGACACACAGTTGTGACCCTTGCACTCTGCTGTAACTGCTGTGTACTGCAAACATAACACTGCCCTGACTATCACCTATGTCACTGACTGTTGCATGTGACACAGTGTTGGGAGCCTTGCATACTGCTGTAACTGCTGTGTACTGCAAACATCACATGCTGCCCTGTCACCCACTTCACGGACTGTTTCATGTGACACACAGAGTTGTGACTATTACACACTGCTGTGTACTGCAAACAGCATACACTGCCCTGACTGTCACCCACTTCACTGTCTGTTGCATGTGGCACACACAGTTGTGACTCTTGCACACTGCTGTAACTGCTGTGTACTGCAAACATAACACACTGCCCTGACTATCACCTATGCCACTGACTGTTGCATGTGACACAGAGTTGGGAGCCTTGCACACTGCTGTAACTGCTGTGTACTGCAAACATCACATGCTGCCCTGTCACCCACTTCACGGACTGTTTCATGTGACACACAGAGTTCTGACTATTACACACTGCTGTGTACTGCAAACATCACACACTGCCCTCATTATCACCCACATTACTGATTGTTGCATGTGGCACACACAGTTGTGACTCTTGCACACTGCTGTAAGTGTTGTGTACTACAAACATCTCACACTGCCCTGACTATCACCTATGTCACTGAACGTTGCATGTGACACACAGAGTTGTGACTCTAGCACACTGCTGTATGCTGCAAATAGCACACGCTGCTCTGACTTGCAAACTGCTCTGACTGTCATGTGCACCACCGTAGGACACTGGCTGTGCACACTGCTGGGGTTGTTACTTCACAGGGTGAGGTATGGCTATGGGGAATGTTTCCTCACATACACCGCAGTGGATGAGGTGGTTGGATATGGCCTCCTCACAGGAGTAGGAGGGGTTGGGGTGATTAGATAGGTGGGGGGGGTTCTTTAGAAATGAGGAGCTGTGGTGGTTGCCTCCTCATAGGGATAAGGGGGGTGGGGTGGTTGGAGATGAGGGTCCTGGGGGGTTGCCTCATTGCAGGGCTAATGGGGGCAGGGGGTCCTATGAGTAACACTTCTCATTTCCTCCCCAGGGATGTTACGCAACTGTGCAGGAGTACGTCAACGAGAACATCTCCTTCGTTTGGATCTTTGCTGTCTGCATCATTATCATACAGGTTAGACCCCCACAACCACAGTTTAGGGGGCAGACGGGCTGAGGAGGCTATGGTGGCTAGGAGGACCATGTTCTCCAGAACCTAAATCTTCCCTGTAAGATTCTGCCCAGTGATAACAGGGGTGTGTGGGTGTTTGATTCTATCCTCTTTTGACAGGTGAGCTGCTCATCTAGTGGTCCATGTGCGATGTTTGTATGGAAGTGTTTGTGTGATTTTCCCTCGCACTGATAGGCATGTGTGATGTGTCTTTAGTGTGGCAGGTGTGTCTGTTGGTGATTCTGACTGAAGATTTTTTTTTACATAAAACACAAAAGGTGATGGGGGATTTTGCAGGAAGTCACTGTCTAAACATTGCCAATCACTCAGGATAGCATTCCAACCCATCATTCTTTTGCCCATCATGCCACCTCAGTTTGGATCCAGCCATATGCAAATTAGTTTTGACCCTGCTCCAAGAGGAACAGTTTAGCTCAGGTCCTCTCTGAACTGGTACACAAGCAACCTAAGGCCGGATTTACCCTCATTGGAACTCATCAGTCAAGGGTAGGTTGGTTTCAGTGGCACAGTGAGCACAGGACCTGCGTCTAGGCATACCCTTGGTTCTCACCGAGGTACATCAAACAAAATTGCACTGGCCTTGGGTTGCTTGTGTTTCGATTCAGAGAGGACCTGACATGGCATTGTGGGCAAAAGAACGATCAGTTGGAATGCTACCTGAGCAATTGCCATGGTTTAGACAAACTGCAAGCATCGTCCCATTAACCTTTGTGTGTTTGATGTGAAGGCTTTTACTTCATGTCCCTGTGCAGTATCCTCTGCGGCTGTAGTTTTCCACTAGTGTGGTGTTGGGGGCCTCCAGTACTGTTGCACAGCAATGTTAAGAAATCAAAATCATTCCCTTTGGTGACTTGAATCTCTACTTGCAGCAAAGTATAGAAGTGAAAAGACAATGTTGAGCTAGTCTCATAACTTCATAGATCAGGGCTTTCAATTATCGGTAGGTAAAAAAAGAACAGAAAAAAACAGTTGGTGCTAACACCTTCCTTGGTTATGAGAAGACCCCAAAGGCAGTACACTGTAATATTTTTATTGTTTAGCTCTATCCAAGCATTAATACTTAATAAGTGCAGAACCCGCCTTTAAGAGCTCACACTTACCCAGGTTGATTAGTTACCAAAGCTTCTTCATCGAGTAGTTTGCAAGCTACTGGTAGTTTCCCATAAGTAGCTTTCTTATGTGCAGCCCAGCCTACTAGATCAGAAGATTATGCTGGGTTGAATTAATATATGTGTAGCATATTTTAAAATTGTCTACTTGAGACATAAATGTGTATGGTATGTATGACGGTACGACGAGTACCGTCACAACGCGCGCTTTTACAACGCGTCTTTACCAACGCAAGTCGTTACAACAACTTGCGTTGGGGGGCGCTGATAGTGAATAGTATAATTTACTTTTCTAACACCAGTCCCCGTGGATACTAGGGAAGGTGTTGGAATAGTAAATATACTATTCTTTATCCTCTAGCGCCCTCCAGCGCAAGTCGTGGTTACGACTTGCGTTGTAACGGACGCGTTGTAAAAGTACTGCGGAGTAAAATCCGCGTCGAAAAGGATGTTCCCCGCGCGTATGTGTTCATAATTCATAAGCTGATGCTTGGAGAAAAATTGTTGAATTTCCAAATTATATTTAAAACTAAAAGTTCGGTGTATCGGGGGGAGGAGCCAAGATGGCGATCGGAGCAGACCTGTAGGCTCCCGGCTCCGCCAGCCTTTCTCCGCCGCACCGATATCCTGGCATATATCCTGGTGAAATTTATTACCGGATTGCGTGCGGCGCGGCGCTGATTTCAGCGGTGTTTTCCCGGACTCTCTACCTGCCCGGCGGCTGGAGATAGCTGCGATACTACTTTCAGCCCCGGACCCCGCCTGCACACTCGCTCTTTGCCGTGCCCCGGGGAACTGATGGCGCCCAGACTACCCTATCGGCGCTGAAGACCCGAGCACTGGTGGGAACCTCGTGAGGCACTGTCCGTGCGGCGCCGCTGGTGATAACTTGAAGTAGGCGGTGAGAAGTGAGCGCTTGCTACGCTGCGGCACTCTTCCGAAACGGATCCTTTGTTTGGGACGGATGTTATGCGGAGAGGGTCGCTCGGCCATGTTTGCTTGCCTACGGTTGCCTGACCCCACGCCTCACTACCCTGCTCCGGTATGGGGCGCCTCTCCGCGATGTGACACTCACTGACACTGTCTTTGGTGCTATTGAAGCCCTGCACGGACGCTCGCCTGTGCCACACTTATCCTGGCGATTACCCCGGAATTGCGCCATGATGGCTTTGTTTGGTGCTCCGTGGTGTGGGGGAGAGCGCCCGTCCCTGCCAGTGGCCTGTGCTGCCCCGCCTGATACGGGGTCCGATTTTCAGGTACCTTCCTTGGAAAGTGAGAGGCAGGGGCTTCAGCCTACACTTTCTTTCGGTACCATCCTGAATGCCCTGCGTGACTTCCGTGCCGATATGCACCAAGGCTACCAGGTACTGGGAGGGAAGCTGAACGATATGGCGTCGGCGCTGCGGCAGGGATGCAACGTTCTGATCCAGCAAACCCTCCATTCGGCTCTGCCTGCGTTCCATGGAGATACAGTGCTACCTTCTGCCCGCCGGACAGATGTGCCCGCCTCCAATTTTATGGGCGCCCGAGATCGTCCGCCTGAAAACTCTGTCTGGGATACTTTGTTTCCCCTTTCACCGGAGAGTGCTACATTGTTGGATTTTTCATCGCGAGTGTCTTGGGACCTATCCACAACATTGCTGACTCTATCGACGGCTCCTGGGTTATATCCTCCGACTTTGTTATCGAAGAACTCACACATTCTGCAAGTCTCTGAGGAACTCCCTATTACAGTCGGTGGATTTTCTGGTGACTTTCGACGGCCATTTTATGCTTCCAAGACACTTTCATTCTCTCTGTGGCCATATTGTCTCTTTGTTCTACAGTGGGCGGGCCTTTCCCGGGGAGCGTATTTGGGGATGTATCCACGATCGGGCCAGGGCTAGGCTGCTTCTTTGTTATCAGCTTCTTGGCTGGTTGAGCCGGGGTTGGGACGTTTTTTGCATCCAGTTTACTCTAACGCTGCTTTCCTCTTTGTTCTCACTGGGGCGGGCTGTTTCCTTTTCTCTGACGGTTGTGGCTCCTCACGGGGGGTGGATGAGTGGGGCCACCTAAGATCGGGCCAGGGCTAGGAGATTTCTTTAGTGTGCTGTACGCATTGACGGGCGGGGACTAGGATGGGACTGCTTATTGTCTGATTTATTCGCACATTTGGAATTGACTCTCCCCACCTGCAGCTTTGCTTGCTACTTTTGTTGTGCTGCTGATACTTGGGGTGGGGGATGCTTACGGGGCTGGTGGTGACCGGGAGTCTGTCGAACTTACCTCCTCCTACCTTTTCTGAGAGTCGGAGATTGGGATGGTCTTTCTCACTCTCTATACTCTCTTTCCCACTTGGGGTTCTTTTGGGGCGACAGGCATGCCTATTGGGGGGGGGTGGGCCGTGGCCTTCCGCTGGTATGCAGGGTGTGGGGATGGGATGTGTTTTATGTTTTTCTCTTTGTCTCTATGGCCCTCTTTCTTTTTCTTCTCTTCTTCTGTTTCTTTCTTTTCTATATTTCTTTGTTTCCTTTGGGGTCGGGGTTCAGTGTTCTTAGGGAGTTTATCGTGTTGTATCATTCTGTGGCATAGCGTTTGGTCTTAGTTCCTTGATGGTGGCCACCTGTTTCCTGACAAATGCCTTCCTCTATTATGCCTCCTTCCGGGTGCTCCTTGAACGATGATGGCTATCCTGGTCAGTGATTAGCTTCGACTCTCCTCGTAGTTTTCTAAATTGTACTCGACAAAATCATAAAATTAAACCTTTTCCTATCCTCATATTATGGTTCTATGTTCTACACGATACTCTTCGCTCAGAGACTGCTTTAACGGCGTTCTGTCCGATTGGTCCTTTTCTATCCTTTTCCCATATGTCATAGCGGCCGGCCCGAGGAGTTGTAGGCAGACCCTGTGTATTGTGCATTTTACAAATAAAGGTTTTCAAAAAAAAAAAAAAAAAAAACCTAAAAGTTCAGTGATAATTGATGCAGCCTTAGGGGAATTTTTTACTAATATTATTACCTTGCTGCCAGGAGCATTTCAGCTATGGCTGTTGCGATTACCCATGTAGAGGCATTCCCTTGGGTGAAGCGTGGGTTTTCCACGCATCCACTTATGGATTTATTGCGCATTCCCAGATTTCCCATTAGTGGTAGACCTGGGAATGTGTCAAAATGCTTATGCCTTCCCAGGCGGGACACAACGAGGAGAAATATTGTTATTTCTCCTAATTTTTCCTCTTTCTATGTCTGCTGCACTGTGAAGCACACATAGAAAGGGGGAAATGCCTCAGGATTGTTTTTGTGCAGGAAGGTGTCGCTCGTGGGAGTAGAACCTGACAGGACTACCGAAAAGCGGACTTCCTCGAGGGAGTTAGGTTCATTACCTCTACGCGCATTTGAGAGAGAAGAGTCGAGAGGAGTGTGATAATTTGTCATCTAGACTTTTTTGGTTGGGTTTAAATGTTTTAGCAGTTTGAGGGTCTCTCCTTTTGTATTAAAGTTGGTGGGGGAACAGATTTCAGTTGAAGAGATATCTGTGGTTGAAGGAGGGAAATGGGAAGACAGATTATGAATGGTTAGATGGACAGCACATTTTAGGTAGGAAGATGAATATGCTTGAACGGGGTAGGTGTCCAGTGGGCTGAAGCGGACAGGAAATTTAAAGTGGGAAAGGGTAGTTTAAGTTCTGTATTAGTGAGGCGTGTGTTTAGGTTGTAAGTTGATAGGCTAGGTCTGCATTTTTGTAAGAGCAAGCTTTTCATATTAAAGTTGGCTTTTACACACTAATTTCCTGTCCCACCCTATTCAGTGCAACTTTGAGTAGTGTATACATCAGGGGTTGTGTGTGACTAGCCATTAGGTAAGTGGTGGGTTGGGTGATAATTGCTCTAGAATTTATAGCAGCAAAAGGTTTGTTTAGTTAATCACATTGTTCAGTTAGAAAGTAGTTGGTTGACCCAGTCACTGTCAGACCCAATTTGGTAGGCCCTCCAAGCAGGAGCTGCTGGGCCTCATCTATGAAGTTTGCAATCATTTGCAGCTGATGTCTCTGTGTCCATCCTAGCTTTTGATATGCAGGTAAGCTAAAAAGGGGTGACCTGTAGTTCACCGTGGCATTATAGAGTTATGGTTTTGCATATATAAAAGTAATAGCCCACAAAAATACTTACACCATAATATGCACTAGTTAGTAGAAGATTGTGACTTACACCTCTTAGATTCACATAAGACATATATGATATTAGGGTTTTCCTTCACCAGCACTGTACAGCTAAAAAACCAAACCTCACCAACTGAGCAGGTATGGAATGACTGAAGAGCCCTGTCACACTTTGCTGGACAATATAGTCCACCACAGCGTCCCTTAACATGATAACCGCACCTCGGTGGCCATCTTGCACTGCATGGAAACATTTTGCAACATAGGATCAAAACAAAGACTACTTGCATCCATCCATGCAACCTACACTGTGAAGCATGCTACCCATGTAGGCAAACTCTTCTGCGCCTCACATAGGAGTAGGAAGCGCTGTATAAAGGCAGCGATACAGTAGAGTAACATTGCTTTGTAAAATCGGCCAAGCAGAACCCCTTCATCACTTGACTGCCAGTGGTAACGATTACAGTCAGTCAGGGCTTTTCAGGAGGTAGTGTGGAGGTGCGTAAACACAGCCCAACAATCACCCAGCAGCGCAGTAACTGAATGTATAACTCAGTGCTTTAATTTGCTGAAAGAAAAGTCCTTCAATCTACCCACTTAAAATGTAATACTTCACAGCATATAAAACAGTAACTATTCTTGCGCTACTGTTCATTATATTTGCCCCCGGCTCGCCCCGCTCTCATGTGTCACCCGATTTATTTGGTAGGTCTCCCATGGGGCTTAAGTGTCTCAAGTCTTAGGTGCATATTACCTAAGAATCCAGTTCTAGTGCTCAGTCCTCAATCAAGTCTATGCTATTGTATTCTTACCATAGCGCTTGCATCAGAGCCACTTTTCTGGCATCCGGCAAGGACCTGCAGCATGTGTCTTACTTCACTCCCGCGTCTGGGAGGAGACATGCTGCCCGGGTAGGTTGGCAGCAGGACGACAACAGGAACCTCCATCAGACCTCTACGCAGGTAGGCAGTGACCCTGGCTGGCTGGACATCCTTCTCGGTTATCTTTGGGGTGCAGGAGATGGACTGCCATGGTCAAAGGTCACAGCGGCAGGAGGGTAGCCAAAAAGTGGGTGTCTTGCTTGCAATGGCACGACACACCTTAAGCATAGACTCAGTTGGTGGTGCATGGTCTGCCCAGGCACAACATCTGGATGGCAACGGACTCTGCTGCTGGCACAATCTTTTCAGCAGTTCACTTTGCCTTGGGCAACATTCACTGCCTCAGGCACAAACTTCTTGATGGCAGCAGTAACAGCCTCTGCTTGCACTTTCTTCCTGGAATGCTTTTCTGGGGAGATCGCTGCCCACAAGCCTCTGGTATGCAGATCACTCTCCCAGCCTTCCGTTGGCCGGTGGACACATACGGCACCTGGGGTCAAGCTGCTCTAGCACTTCCGGTAAGTCACACCTTTGCAGGGTTGGCAAGCTCATTCCTTCTCTCAGCACAGCAGCAGATTGAGCTTCAAGCCAAGTAAGACCAGACGTCAGGTGATGATCCCTCAGCTTAGGGAAGCTGACAGCCAGGCAGGCACCAGCTCCGGCTGCAAACAAGGGATGTGGGGGGCATATTACCTAGAAGTGCGTTAGAAAACTCACAACGCACATTCCCATATCACCGGCTATCGCCGGATTTTTTTCGCCGTGATAGCGCGCCATTATCAATGAGCATCACATAGGCGAAATGAAATCCGGCGATAGTCGGCGATATGGCACATTAGCGCATGAAAACATGCGCTAATGTGTGCATTGATAATATGGGGGGGTGGAATCTGCGTTATGATCCACACCCCCATGTTATCAATGCCCTAGCACCTGGTCAGAGCAGGCGTTGGGAGACATGCGATAAACGAGTTTATCGGAGGTCTGCCTCTCCCAACGCCTGCCTTGGTAATAGGGTGTTCCCACCTCCAACCACATTTTACATGTGGTTGGACGTGGGAACGCCCACTTTGCATGTCATTAGCGATGTTTGTCGCCGACATGCAAAGTGGGCTTGAGCCAGGCTTTGAAATGCCCCTGTGGATAGGGCTCTAGGAGTATCGCCTCTTGGCACAATTCGCAGAAAAAGAGGCGATACTTCCCCTTGCTAATAGGCCCCTAAATTCTCTGTCTGCACTTTCCGAACTCGTTTTGGTTGGTTCTCTTTTCATATGCCCTCTCCAGGGAGTTCTCCTGGCACAGCCTGGGTGCACCTGCACCATCTAACAAATACCAGTGCTACAGGAAGACTAATCAGCATCCCCTATTAGCAGAAGGCCTCATTGAATTCCTAAAGGAGTTCTGTCTCCTCTTCCCACTTCAGTGTGTAAGTCTCCTCCCCCCAGCTTCAGTAATATCAGGTATACATCTCCATTGTCTGGGAAAACAACCACACTTTCATCGTCTTCACAGGAACAAGCTTGGGGCTTCCAAAATGGAACTCACAAGCCGCTGCTACTCCGGCTCATTCATTCCAGTGGCTACACCGGCCACATACACGCACATGCGTAACATGCGCTTGGGATGATAGCCTCAGGACCTGGGTTAGTGCATAGATCGGAACTTTACACAACAGACCTTCACTCCAGTGAAACACAAAACAACTACTTATCTTCAAAATATGCTATGTGCCACCACCGATCTACATGGCATGACAGGGACGGGTGTCCACTGTCAGTCAAACATTGGCATACTTGGTGCGCCCCTCCAGGTCACCGAACCTCATTCATGTCAGTGGACAGGCGTAGGCCTTTGTGCATACACTAGGTCAACATGAGGCTGCGGGACACAACCAAAACTGCTACCACAGCCAGATACTCACAGTCTGGCTCTCCAGACGGGGAACACAAATGTACACCATGCAGGGGATGTTCCTGTCCCAAGTCACCATGCGGAGTGAGTGCAGCTGGCTCTTAAGCCATGTGCCTTAAATGGGCCCAAGGGGCAGTCTTTGGATAGGGAGTGTGCATCGCAGGGGTAGCGAAGCAAAATAAGACAGCTGCAGGTGTATCCAGCTCATAGTCTTTGTTCATTTGAAAATAGGATACAAAGTAAGCAGTTCGGAGAACTGCACAGCTCCAGGCTCAAGGACAGAATGCACCTTGATACAAAAGGAAATACATTCTAGAAGGGCATGAGGCAAGGGAGAGAACGCAGGATTAAAGGGGGAGAGACAGAGAAGGGAAACAAAAGGAGGAAGAGATGGCAAAGTCAGGGTATTACAGAGTGTCTTGCTAAGTTGAAGAATTGAGTTCTTTATGTCCCTGGTGAGCCACCCTAGCCAGAAAGTTCCCGTCTTTTCTCGTTCCGACCATTTCTGTGCAGGTGAATCGAAATTTGCCTAGCTTACGTAACGGTAAGTTTCAATTCTATTAAGGACACGGAGGCGAGGATTATGCTATATCTTCCTTCGCTTTATTAACATAAAGAAACCACAGCAGCTTAGGAAAAGATATAATAAGAACAAAAAATGCTTTAAACATAAAGCATTGACGTAATGTTCAACAAAAAAATCAACAACAACTCCCAAGAGTCTCTTTGTTATAATCATAGTCCACAGTCCTTTGTCACTGTTCATCATCCCTATATAACCGGACTTCCCATCATCTTCCTCCTCTTTCTTCGCGCAGATCACGCTAAGCCTCATTGGTCCTGTTTAGCACCGTCGTTGCCTGCCAAAAAAGGAACAGCATCAGCGAGGTGGCCCAGGAAAAAGTTACAACAAGGCGAGGAGCATTCAGTGAACAACACAGTACAGACAACGTAAAGGAAAACGCTTTACTTACTGCCATACGGGTGGGTAGAGACACCACCGTAGTCCGGGTGGGATAATCCTCGCCTCCGTGTCCTTAATAGAATTGAAACTTACCGTTACGTAAGCTAGGCAAATTTCGATTCTATGTCAGGACCGGAGGCTTCAGATTATGCTAGTTTAAAGCTTACTTACCACCAACTGAGCTAAATCCACCACCGGCTTAAAATAAAACCTCTTGAAGGTGGAATCCGAGGACCAGTCCGCCGCTCGCATAAGGTCCTCCAGACGAGCACCCACCGAGAATGCCTTAGAGGCCATGGCCCCCCTGGCGGAGTGTGCTCCAAAGAGAGAAGTATTGATGCCCGCTTCTTGCATGACCCAACGCACCCACCTAGCGATAGTGGGGGAGGAGACAGCTTTGTGTGGCTTCCGCAGGGCAATCAACAACTGACGCTCGCCCGGAGGGCGAAGATCTAATGTCAGGTCCTCATATGCTTTGAGGCATTGCACAACACACAACTTAGGAGTGTCAGTAAAGGCTGGATAAGAAATGGAACGCGACGACGTCTTAGTGCGTCGACCCACCGTAAAAGTAACCCCCTCCGGGGAAAATATGCGTGCAGAAACATCCAGCGCGCGCACGTCCGAGACGCGCCTACAAGAGACCAGACATAACAACATGGCTAATTTCGCCGAAAGCTCCTTCAGAGACAGATAAGAATTCGCTGGCCACGACAGGAACAGGTTCAGGACCAAATTGACGTCCCAAAGGACGGAGTACCTGGGCTCTGGCGGCAGCGCGAGGCGAACCGCTCGCAGAAGCCGGCACACAAAAGGGTGTTCCCCTACCGGATGGCCATCGATGTTATCATGGCCCGCAGAAATCGCCGACCGGATAGCATTGATCGTTCTATACGCCAAACCCTTGTCGGCCAAATGAGCCAGGAAATTCAGCACGGGAACAAGGCCGGCGACCATGGGATCCAAATCCCTTCGTAAACACCAACGCATCCACTTAAGCCAAGCGGATCTGTAACGCTTCGTCGTACTATCGGCCCATGCTTTGGAGAGCAAGTGCTCAGCCGACCCCGAAAGGCCCGGGAGCGTCCAGCGTCTCCTGAGAGCCTCCACGCCACGAGGCGGAGAGTGTTCTGCATGACGAGAGGGTGAGGTTCCCGATCCGGGCTCGTCAGGAGCAGAGGAAACAGGGGGAGTAGGATTGGAAAATCCCAGGAAAGTTCCAGAAGAACCAGAAACCACACTTGAGACCTCCACAGCGGTGTAACCAACACCAGGTCCGCACCCTGGCGGCGTATTTGAGCCGCCGTTCGCATGATCATGGAGAACGGGGGAAACGCAAACGGCTGTTCCCGACTCCAATCCTGCAAGAACGCGTCCGTGGCCTCCGCCAGAGGGTCCGGCCTCCAGCTGTAAACCCGCGGCAGCTGGTGGTCGAGACGGGACGCGAAGAGGTCCACCGAGAAGGGGCCCCAAAGGGAGTGTAGCCACCGGAAGACTCCCGGATCCAGTTTCCACTGACTGGCATCCCTGAGATGTCGAGAGTGCCAATCCGCTACCTGATTGGACTGGCCTGGCAGATACTCCGCCGTCACCGCAATGTGACGAGACAGGCAATAATCCCAGAAGTCCTTCGCTAAATCCGCCAAGGCGCGGGACCGAGGACCTCCCAGGTGGTTCACATATCGGACCGCCGAAACATTGTCCATCCGGAGCAGGACACAAGCCTTGACCGAATCCTTGGTCCAACAGCGAACCGCGAAGGAGCCCGCAAGGAGCTCCAAACAATTGATATGCAATTGTCGTTCTTCTGACGACCAGGCGCCGCCGGTGGAAAAATCCCCGCACCGGGCGCCCCAGCCCGACCCGCTGGCGTCGGACTCTATAATTAAGTCCGGAGCCGACCCGAAGATCGCTCGCCCATTCCATGCCTCCATGTGAGACAGCCACCATGACATCTCCTCCTTCACTTCGTCCGTGAGGGGAACCCACTGGTCGTAACACATCCCACGGCGCAAATGCTGTGCCTTCAGGCGCTGAAGAGCCCTGTAGTGCAGCGGGCCTGGGAAAATCGCCTGGATGGAGGACGATAGAAGGCCCACCACTTTGGCGACATGGCGCAGTGACGTACGATCCCTCGCGATCGTCTGCCGAAGCAGGTGTCGTATCTTTGCGACCTTCCGACCCGGTAGGCTCAAGACCGCCTGTACCGAGTCCACCACGAAACCTAAAAAGGTGATCTGCTGAGTGGGAACCAAGACCGACTTGGAGCCGTTTACAACGAACCCCAGTCTCTGAAGCAGGCCGACAGCTTGACGCAGCTGACCTGCCAGCACCTCTGGGCACTGTCCCATGAGGAGGATGTCGTCTAGGTATACTATCATACGGACCCCCTGGCTTCTGAGAAACTCCACCACCGGGTGAAGGACCTTCGTGAAGCACCACGGGGCCGAAGAAAGACCGAACGGCAGGGCGGTGAATTCGAACACCTTGCCGTCCCACAGGAATTGTAGGAAACGACGATGAGGGGGGTGGATGGGAACGACCAAGTAGGCATCCTTGAGATCCAGTCGCACCATCCAATCCCGAGGGAGGAGCACGTCCCGAAGGAGGTGGATCCCCTCCATCTTGAACTGACGGTAGACCAACCACCCATTGAATTCCTTGAGGTTGATCACAGGCCTCTTGCCCCCATCCGTCTTGTCTACCAAGAAGACGTTGCTGAGGAACCCATGCGGGTGGCGCGTTGATAGGCGGATGGCTCCCTTGCGCAGCAAGTCCGAGACCTCCCCGTCTATCAATCGCGCGTCGGAATCTGAGAAAACCATTGGGCGCGGGGGCCTCACCTGAGTTGGCTGGTCGTGAAACTCTATATGGAAACCTCTCACAGTTTGCAAAACCCAAGCATCGGCAGTGAGCAACTCCCACGCCCCGTAAAAGCTTGCCAGCCGCCCCCCAATCGGAACTTGATCCAAGCAAAGTACACTTACCGGGGGCATGTCCTTGTCCGGACTTCGTTTGGAATCCTCTTCCACCATAGCGTTGTCCCCTCGTGGGGTAGAAATTGGTGTAGTTGGCCGAGGTCTGGTACTGACCTCTTCCGGAGCCTTGTCCACGGTTGTTGGTCTGCTGACCACGGCCGATCGCGCGGCCCCTGCCGCGACCGGCCCCTCCAGAAAAACGCTGGTGAAACACCCTCTTGATGCTGGACTGGGCCTTGTCCAGCGACGTGAACGTGTTCACGAACTTTCCAAGCTCGCGGATGAAAGGTTCACCGAAGAGGCCACCCTGGGCCACTGCACCTGCCTCCGACGAGGCCAGGTCCCCCAGCTTCGGGTCCAGTTTAATAAGGAGCGACCGCCGCCGCTCCGTGGACAGGGCACAGTTGGCGTTGCCCAAGAAGACGATCACCCTCTGGGCCCAGTTGGAGAGCACCTCCGGTGAAATGGCGGTGCCATTCGCTCGAGCCTCCTCCGCCATATCGAGGATCTTCGTGGCGGGCCCGACCGCATCCAACAGCTTGTCCTGGCAGGCCCGCCAGGACCGATCGATCCCCTTCCTGGGGTCCTTCATGAATTTCGCCAGGAAGGTGGCCATCTTGGGGTCCAATTCTGGGGTCATAGCCACCTTCCCCTCCAAAGTAGGCCGAGGGCATTCCCCGCGCAGGCAACCCCTCGCCTCCTTCTCCAGGGGCTTGCGCAGCCGGCCCGCGACAAACTTCGCCACCGTCTCCCCCGGGGCCCAGGCCGCGGATCGGGGGTGGACGATCTCGTCCGGGTCCAGCATGCCCGACTCATCTCGGGGCATCTCCTTTCCCGAAGGCGCCGGGAGCCAAGACCGGGTCGACTCCCCGTCGTCATCCGTGTCCGGAGAGTCGTAGATCGGGGAAGCGGGCGCCGTTGACAGACCGCCCGAAGTGCCAGGGTCCACCAAGGGCGTCGGAGGCACCGCCGTCGCCTTGGCCAGGAAGGCGTCACGAAGACGCTCGAAGGCGTCCTTATCCATGCCTTGGGCCTCCGATGAAGGCCCCTCACCCCGGGGTCTCTTCGGAGCGGGCGGCAACCCGCCGGACGTCCCCGGGAGCTCGGGGGGCGGCGGCACCTGCGCCGCTGCCAGCTTGGCACACTCCTCTACGATGCGGGCCGAAAGGCGGTCCTCCATGGGCCCTACCACCTCCGTCACACAACGATAGATGGAGCTGTCCACCGCCTGATAAAACTCATCATCCTGCAGATAGGGGCAGGCCTCCTCATCATACTCCCCTTCCATGTCGGAACCAAGGGCAAATGCGGGGCACCCAAGAGGGCGGCAACCGAGAAAGTTCTCGAATGTGGGCAGGCCCAGCGGCTGCGATCACGTTTTGGGCCAGCTGACGTGGCAGGTGGGCTGCACCAACCCCCAAGCGCGCAGACCCTCCTCGCCGGGACCGGGTCTACGTACCCCTCAAGCGCGCTAGGCCACACACTGTTAAAGAGGTGCACAGATCTCGCCCGAAGGCGATTCACGCGGTCAAAACCGCTATACAGACCCCAGAGGGCGTCAAAATTGTGAAAGTACAGACCCGGATCACCAGGTGTCAGAGGGGTACGCGAGGGTCGGCCCCTGCGCAAGCAGACCCCACGGCGCGGCTCCTCGTACTGCGGAGGCGCGCCGGAGGGTCGGCGAGGCGACAGGCCGCCCCCTTGCGGTCTATGTACACACCGCACACGAGTGGGAATAAAGTCGCGTAGGAACGATAGAACGTTCCCGCAACCAGGGACTCTGAAAGGGAATAAACCATACAAGGAGTCCCCAAAGACCGCAAGACAATCAAGCACAATAAAAGAAGACAAAATAGAAAAGCACTTATCTGGCTGCGGGAGCAGCGAAGAAAGAGGAGGAAGATGATGGGAAGTCCGGTTATATAGGGATGATGAACAGTGACAAAGGACTGTGGACTATGATTATAACAAAGAGACTCTTGGGAGTTGTTGTTGATTTTTTTTGTTGAACATTACGTCAATGCTTTATGTTTAAAGCATTTTTTGTTCTTATTATATCTTTTCCTAAGCTGCTGTGGTTTCTTTATGTTAATAAAGCGAAGGAAGATATAGCATAATCTGAAGCCTCCGGTCCTGACATAGAATCCTTGAATCGATACTGGAGGGGATTCACAGGAAGCCAGTCCTGTTCTCCTACATATCCTTCTATAATGGTAGTTCCTGGAAGTAAGGTCTCTCATTCTCACAGCAGATCTCTTCCAGCTTTGGAAATCAGAGGTATATGAATTTGCCCTGCAGTGATATGTGTGCATGATTCTGACATCAGCTGGGTGTGTGACTGTGACCTGCCTCGAGGGAGGTGATGAGGGGAGAGAGAGATGGATGGGTTAGGATGCATTTGCCATCTGAGTTGATGTAATGAATGCATAACACTTATCTAGGGGGATAACTATGCATTGTCATGGGATAAAGGAGGTGTGCGATTTTGACTACACTTGCGGGTGGTATATTCATGGGTCATACACGTTATGATTATGACGTGGTTTTAAATGTATGATTCTGATCAGAAATTACATGTACATCATATGTGCTGCTTGCCCTCTAACCTCTCCTATTTGACCTTTGCAGGTCCTGGGACTTGTATTTTCCATGCTCATGTACTGCCAGGTGCTGAAAGCTGAGAAGAATTATGATTGAAATTACCAGATGTCCCATCCATTTTCAGTGGAGCCAAGGCAAGGCACTGGCGGGGCGACCCCTCCCCCTGACCTGAACTCAGGCCCCAGCCGTTTGCCCAATTTTAACTGGGCTCAGGCACCCATCTTCTGTCCACCACCTGAGGTTAGGCACCAACTGCTCGCCTACCCCGGCTGAGCTCATGTGACATCTGTCCATCAATCATGTGAATTCCAGCTACAGTCAGTCCATTAGAAACTCACCTGTTCTCAAATCACCTCAGGTGCTACGTGGCTACCCATTTGTAGAATGACTGAGGCAACTGCGGGCCCACTGTGATCATCTGAGCTCAAGTGCCCGCCGGCTACCTATCTTCAGCAAGCTTAGGCACCATCTGGCTTGCATCCTGAACCACTTTCAGGTTCAGGTACCAATCTACTGCCCGTTTTCATCGGAGAACTGGAACCAGTTACCCCCATTTGAGTTACCAAGGATACCCAAGTCCATTCCTTCAGTCAATTATCTCTTGTGTACCAGGATTGATCTATAACCCTAGTCCTCACTCTCATACAAGTACTAACCTCCGATTCACCACTGCACTAACCTCCCTCTCACCATAATCTGACCTATAACCAACCAAAGGACTGACCTGTTCATACAGGACCCACCTCTGACAAAGTAGGGCTCAAACTGCCTCCCATGCACAGCAAAACATATCTCACATGAGCAAAAGAAATGACTTCCTGCCACATCACTAGCCATTCACCCAGTAGAAATGACCTCCACAGAGCGCGGCTTGCCTCGAATCCACTTAAACCAGAGAAGTCACCTCTCACTCGTGAGTGACCTTTTACACAGTACAAAACTGGCTTCTTGTCCATCCTAAGACTGACCTTGAACTCACACAAGGTCTGATTGTAACTGCAGAGACTGACTGCTCGCAGAGAACACAGCAGGGTGCTCACCTGCTCTCTTTCACAACTTAGCTCTGTTTACTTCCCCTCTCAAACCACAGTTGTCTATCTCTCCCTAACTTTTTATTCACCAATCTTCCTTTCTTTTTTCCTAACGTCCCTCCTCTCCTCTTTCTTTTATCCCTCCATATTCTCCTCTTCCCCTGACCTCATTTGTTATTAATCTTTTTTCTCCACTCCATTTCCACTTCTGTCAATTTTCTCTCTCTGGAGGGGGATATTTTCATTGTTGCTGTGCTCGAGGTCATGTACCGGCTGCCTGCATGTTTCGTTCTCTTTCACAGCTTATCTGGGCTGGGCTGCGCTGCGTCCCTTGGCCCTGAAGGACGCCCTTTGTTGGGCTTTGGCGTTTCCTTGCATTGCGTGTTGTTTCCTGGTATTGTTCTGAAGCTCTCTGGGTCTGTCATCACACCTTCCTGCTTGTCTGATGCCCAAAGTGCTTGGTTTATTTCGGTTTCTCATGCTTTATTCCTCACTGCATCCATTCTAGAGACCTTGTGCTGTGATTATGAGTCAGACGGAACACAATTCCCATGTGGAATTCTAATGCATCCGATGACGACTGCCCAGTATTACCTTACCAGGGGGCATATATACAAGCCCTTAGCGCCACCGGAGCATCTCTTTTATTGACGCTTCAGTGGCGCTCTATGCTAGCCCATATTTACAAGGCTGCTCTAGTGACTTGCCGTGGTTAAACACAGCCTTGTCGATATGGCCCTCTCCAATGCAGTTTTTTGTCGCATAGGGGTATGCAATGCGGGTTTCTGTGGGAGTTCCCAGCAACACCCAAAGCTTTTTGACACTGCGTCAGATTTACAAGGCTCTGTAAATTTGAGGCAGCGCCAAGAACGTAAGCCTTTCAAAAGAAGGCGTTAATGTGGCGCAACAAGGAGAAATTCTTTTTCTTCTATTTTTTTGTTCTCATTATGTGTGCAGCATTCTCCAGCATACACAGAAGGAGCAAAACACCATTAATGCTTGTTTTTGTGCAGGAAAGTGTTGCTTCCTGCACAAACACAATCATCCCTGCAATGTAGGCACCATTGCACCACGGTGCAAGGGTGCCTGCATTGGCGCTAGGCAGCTTTTTCAGCGCTGGGGTGAGCACAAGGATGCACCCTATTCTTGTGTATATGACACATCTCTGCATTTGAAAATGATGCAGCTCGGCACAGTAAAATTGCTTGCGACACAGTGCTGCGCCATTTTCATGTAAATATGCCCCCTGGTTTTTCCCGGATGTGGGAACAACCCGATTTTGTCTGCCGTAAGGCTTGATGGTTCAACTGCAACAGTCAGGCCTCGGAAACCAGCCCGCCTGACACTTTTTCGTCTGTAAAGGGATCATGGGAAGTGGGAAGCATGCAATGCTCCCCCTGCCAGAACTGTTTTTCTCCTTTCTTCTCCAACCCTTGCTACTCCACTCTACTCCTCTCCTCAGCCCCACAGACAAGCCCGAACAAACTATTACTATTTGCCAGAGCAGGTGATAAATGTGTTGGAATAAAGTTCGAAATACCACATTGCAGTAACTGCACAGTTATTCCCAATTCAGAGGGGGTTAGCTTGTGAGTGCATGGAACAGGCAGTATGTTACCACACAATAACAGTAAATGTATATTCTTAGTTTGCACCCTGTCAGTACCTTCCAAGTTGCAATTGGGCCCATGGTGTGCAGAGTGCTGCAGAAACAGTTTTTTTAAACTTGGACTAATGTGCAGTATCAATAATAAATGTAATAATTCAGGTCATTTTCTGGCCCCCAATCTTTATTTTTTTAGATGTGTTGCTTCATTTTATCAATAATGTACCTCAACTCTCTTTTATTTTCATTTAAATACTTAGGGGGCATATTATCAAGGACGGCGGTAAAATTATCACCGGTTTGCAGCAGAAAACTGCAGCTGAAGCGGCGATAATAGGCTTGATAATATGCCCTGGAGAATTCGAATAGAAGCCCATGTTCACACCAGAACATGGACTTCTATTGGAATTCTCAAGGGAATATTATCAAGCCTATTTTCACCGCTTTGGCAGCAGTTTTCTGCCACTAACCCAGTGATAATTTTTAACGCCGTCCTTGATAATATGCCCCTAAATTGTGCCAGAAAAAGGGATTAGTTGTACCATGAAAAGCCTAAGCCAGGAGCGCCACTTTCTGCAATACAATTTTCAGCCACATTGTGTTGCACCCATTGCCGTAGTACCAGCATCAGCCACGAGGGTGTAAAGCTGTCAACAACCAATAGAATAGAAGCACCACCTGCTGAAGTGTGAAACTCGCGCCACTTCATGCATACCAACAACATCTACTGGTTGCTGCATTAATTGCCACCATACCTGCATCAACAACAGAATGGAAGTGCCAAATCTAAAACAGACCTAATATGTAAGGACCCATCTTTTGCAGTAGCAGCAACAAACAACCACCCACAGCTTGAGCCGATGAAGCTATCAATGCAGAATCCACAATCCCCTACACATATAGCATGTATATTTTTCATCTCTCCACACGTTTTAGATACAGCCAATGTGTACATGGCTGAACACTTGTCAGAGGCTCAAACACATCACATGTGGCCCAGTTAAGCCACTCTTTTACTACACTATACTAAACTTATAGACAGTACGCTAAATGCCACCCCACCCTTGAGGCTTGTTTTAACTACAAGATAGCACTATTACACACTAGAGAAAATAACAACAGCCTAATATTAAATGTTGGCATCACAGCAGCAACATCCATAGAAGGGTAGTGGCAACTGTTGTAGTGTGAACAGCTGCAGTCAAAGAATAGAGTCTCAGAAGCATATTTATATCATCAAATCATGTCTAAATACTCACTGTCTTCCACAAAACGTCAAGACGATATGCTGACTCTTGACTAGGCGATTATTGCTGTAACCTCATTGTTCATCAAGTTCTTTCCAAAGAGATGCTGATGGTTGAGAGCAAGTATACGGCATAAATTCAAAAATCTTTATAGAACCAATAAACTTATGGTTCTACATTGATTTACTTCCCAAAGGGTCTTTTATTCTACATAAAAACTTTCTGTCCTGAAGATGGTCTTATAGATGGATTCATAACAAGACCGAAACGTAGACCAACATACCCAATTTCACTGTTTAAATAACTTTTTTGTATGATAAGTCTTTTGTTCAATGTTTAGCAAACTTTGTTTGGAAGTAGTGATTAGAAATAGGCATTTTACGTGAGTGGAAAGTAGATAGTGGATTGAAGTATTGTTAATCTCTGTCATTCTTGTTTATGAGAATACCTTTGTACCTTTGAATCAGATTTATTTGAATATAATTTTTACCAAAAAAGAATACACCTGTGTTTTTGTTTTGATCTATTTTCTTTATTGGATTGTATAATTTTCTGAATCTATATGTTTGAGGCCACTGTTTGGGTACTCTTAAAAGCCAGTGTGAAGCAATGTTTTTGTATGTTTAAATAAATTCCCTTGTAGGCACCTTTACCTGACAAAATAATATGAGATGTTGGCATCACAGTAGCAACAGCCACAGAAGGGTAGTGCCTACTGCTGCAGTGTGAACAGATGCAGTCACAGAATATAGGCTCATGAGGATGTTTATAATGCCCCTGCAGCACTTTTATGCCGCCAGAGCGTCACTTTTGTGACACTCGGGAGGCACAGTGTGCCAGCCCATATTTAAGAGGCCACGCAACACCAGAATATGGAGTAAGGCAATGCCTTACTCAGTGTGCAAGGGGTGTTAATGGTTGTTCCCTCAGAGCATTTCTAATAAAAGAGAGAGGGACCCCAGCACCAAAGGGATAGGGTACCAAAATGACTAAATGTCAAACAAAAGATTCCCCTTGGGTTGTTCAAATGAGAAGGCAACAATTCTTACAGGCTACCACACAAACATCAAACATGCATCAAGATTCAAAAATTGGAGCAATGTGAAATAGAACAAAACAATTCTGTCAAGATTAATAAAATTAGTGTGCACAATTTATTCAAATATATAAAAACACCAAATTAAAAACAAGCAGATGTTAAAAAAGCAGTTTAAAATAAATTTTGGGAACACAGACACTAAATGGAACAAATCAAATGCAACATATAAACCTAAACAGTTCCTAATGTAGAAAAAGGGGAGGTGCAAAATAAAGGTAAAGATTCCACCACAATTGGAATAGTCCTTTGTAGATATATATATTGCACTCCTCCCTATTACTCTCAACGCGTTTCGACGGACAATAACGATATAGCCGCCTTCATCAGGAATATTTTATATCTGTAATCCCAAAATAAGTATCTGAAATTTAAAAAAAATGTATTTTGGATTTACAATAGAAATTATATAAAGGAACAAACATTGTACATCACATCAAATATACAATAAAAACAGAGAAAGTGATGTTTCGCCTACACAAAGCTCCAGACAACATACACATTCTAACATTGAGCCACTAGCACAGTTTGAAGCAAATATACTGATCACAATTCCAAGCAAATATACCAGATATAGGATTGTATACAAAGAGAACATGATATAACTCACGGTATATATCCCATTTCATTTTAAAACATAATACAATGTCATAAATCATACAACAGTACATATACATATACATTCTATACACCTTCTGAATAAACTGTCAGAAAAATTTATTTATTATGAACTTATATTGTAAAGGATCTCTTTATCCTGACAAACCACTTAACTGCTCCTTAGCTTTTTGTGTACTTTTAATTCTTGTAGTATTTCAGACTGGTTTATACTAGATGTTATCAAAACCCAAAAGGGTATGCAAGCAAAAATGATATATTCCTACGTTTCTTAGAGACCGGTTAGGAAAGTATATATCATACCAGGAGGATCGTCCTTGTAAGTAGAATGAATATCAGCTACAAATATGTAGTCCGCACAAGTAGCAATCTGAGGTTAGAATAAGAAAATGACATGAATACGCTGATTCAGTAGGACTCTCAAGGTTTACTTATCAAAAGGCAGAACTACTTACACGATAGGTTCTCAAACTTTCAGTGAGACCGTTTATCTTTTAGTGAGAACAGCAGCCATAAGAGGTCAGCCTTGGATCAAGTAATGAAGGGATCTAGAATTGCAATAGAAAGCGGTATTTATTGTATGCTCAAGTGCGAATATGAAAGAATCTCACATTTCGCCTATATGCTTACGTCTTAGTCCCCTTTGCTCAGAGAACGATGTCACCAGAGAAGTCAGTATTTGATACTTGACAATGCTAAAAGGCCCTATAAGAAAAGATAATAATATATATATGTGTAGGCCTTATAACAATGATATAGATTCGAGCCCCATATGACGTTTGGGAGCTAGAGAGAAGTTGTACTTACTATAAGAAAAGCCACGCTTTTAATGGAGATATTTCGGCACGCGGTAAATATCGAAGCCGCCTTTCATGTCCTGAAATTGACAGAAAGGGATGGGATTAATATATAGAGTTACATTTTGTTGGTTACGTAAGGGTTCCTCCTAAGAAATGGTAGATATACTCACGTTTAGAGAAACATGCTTCTTTAACACCTTCCGTGCGGCCCCGATTTCCTCAGTGTGCTGGACATTCCTTAACTGGGTGTGGTCGTGACGGAACCATTCCGTCATCAGCACAGCTCAACCGTGACTGATGACGGAATGGTTCCGTCACCAGCATCGAAGGGGTTAAAGGACATCTACTACCGGTTCCCTGTATTGATGTAGGTTTTAGTTTCAATGCCACCGCCTCTGCAATAAGTATATATACACATGCTAAAGATTATTATGCTTAGAAGGTAGATAGCATAGCCCGAGTCGGGCAGCAAAGATAGTGCAGCCGAGTGCTCAAGTATCGCCGCATATTGCGCATACCTTGTAGTTCGAGGCTTCAAACGTCCCGCGTGCCACTCCAAAATTATTCGAAGTAAAGACGCGATACAAAGTAACTGCTCAGTTTAAATAGACCCGGAAATAGTTACCGCCCACACGTTTCCACGTATCTCGTTCGTGGTTGCCACAACATTAAAGACGGACTTCGAATGAAAATTTCATAGACGCTTCGAGGACGGACTCACATAGCAATACACGTGAGACTGTCACTAGAGATTAAAGACGGACTCACAGCAATGAGCGTGAAACTGTCTAAGTTTCCTTTTTAGGTTGTTGTGTGAATCTAATAGATATCGAAGACATACTCTCTGAATACCCGTGCTAGAAGACGGGTAGTGTATGTATATATAGAAATATACCAATCGCCTAAGGGTCTCTGATTGCAGGCATACAGGGACAGAGAACCAATATTTTCATGTATATTTTTCATCATCTAATGATGGATATATTATCATCCGTTTATAAATAACGGAGACAGTTTTTCTTAGAAACAAGCTAGAGTCATACAGCTGGGATTGGATGATTCAGCTATAAGGTTTAGACAGATAAGAGCGATCTGACAGGCATTATTCTAACAGTATTGTAACAATATACTAACAGTATTGTAACAATATTAGTGACACTGAAATACATGGTCACTAGAATCCTAGGTTTTACGAAAATCGGCAATGAAAAACGCATACATATTTGCTAACGCATTATTAGATGGTACAGAGACAGGGCTCCCTAAGAATTAAACAAAAATAGAGGTAGTCCCAGCTGTCTAAGTTCTACTGATAATTCTTTCCCATTCTTCACGTGAATTTAACCCGTGTCTAACGGTGTCTAAGAAAGAAATATACCATTGTTCCCTAAGTTTACGGACATTGGCAATATTGCCACCTCTTTTTCCAATCTTTACCTTCTCCAGTATAAACCATCTGCAATCTTTTTCCTCGTGTTTCATTTCGAGAAAGTGTGTTACAATTGGGGCAGTTATCTTTTTTGTTTTTATAGCGGATCTGTGTTCTTGTAGTCTAACTTGCACTTCTCTTCCAGATTCACCTACATAATAGAGCCCACAGGGACATTCCAGGAGATAAATAATATTTTTTGCTCCTGCATTTATTATGTGTCTTGCATTTAATCACTTTTTTGTTGCAGGTAATTTCTGTAGCCACAATACATTGATCGCACATATTGCACATGCCACATCTTGTAGTCCCTACTATTCTACAGTTGTCAAGTGTTCTCTGATGGTCAGATGTTTCCTCTTTATATGTGTGTACAAGTAAATCGCGCAGATTCTTGTTCTTTTTGAACGCAAATAGAGGTTTTTCCAGGGATGTCTCCTCATCATGGTTCAAAATGTGCCAATGTTTATTGACCACATTTTTGATTTGGTTGCTAATGTGGGAGAATTTACTAACAAATACCACTTTGTTCAGTGGTTCTTTCACTTTCTTGGTATTTTGAATCAAGGCTTCACGGTCGTAAAACCTTGCCCTTTTTAGTGAATGTGATAGTAACTTGCTAGGATAGCCTCTGTCTCGAAATTTCTTCTTAAGGTTTTGAGCATGTTTATAATAATCCTTAATGTCAGAACAGTTTCTCCTTAGTCGGAGAAACTGACTAAAGGGGATGCTTTCTTTTTGTGACTTTGGGTGAAAGCTAGAATAATGGAGAAGGGTATTCTTTGCCATGGGTTTTTGTAAAAAGTTCAACCGACAAAACCCCTTCCGAACTCTTGATGGAGATATCCAGAAAATCCACCTTGGTGGTACTATAAGAGGAAGTGAACTTAAGATTTGGGTCTCCTAAATTAATCCAACTTAAAAATTGTTCCAGAAGTTCAATGGTACCTTCCCAAATAAAGAAGATATCGTCAATGTAGCGGTACCAGCCCGCTACATTTTCGAAGAATGGTGCCAGTTCATTGTCAATATGTTTGGCTTCAAAATTGCCTACATACAAGCAGTCCAGACTGGGGGCACATGTGGCCCCCATGCTGGTCCCCTTGAGTTGTTTGAAATATTGATTCTTAAAAAGAA
Organism: Lissotriton vulgaris; assembly: GCF_964263255.1. Classification (NCBI taxonomy): domain Eukaryota; kingdom Metazoa; phylum Chordata; class Amphibia; order Caudata; family Salamandridae; genus Lissotriton; species Lissotriton vulgaris. Next base: position 316,288,924 of record NC_141695.1, read on the forward strand.
ATTATTGGTGAGGATAAGTTGTACACAGTCAACAATGAAGTCCTTATTTGCACCACCAAGATCTTGGTTGGTAAGCAAATCATCAATGACCTTCACTGTGTCAGCCTGAGGGATATTCGTGTAGAGAGACTCAATGTCTAGAGTCACTAGACACTGAGTCTCCTCACAAAATGGCAATCCCTCAATCAGTGATATGATGTGTGCAGAGTCTCTGACATATGACTTCAAGCTGCACACCAAAGGCCTTAGGAAATGGTCAACATACTTGCTCAATGGTTCCAGCAGAGAGTCGATACTGCTCACAATGGGTCTCATAGGGGGGTCTGATTTATTCTTATGAACCTTTGGTAGGCCATATATTGCTGGAGTTTTGGGTTCTAGGTTGTTTAAAAATTTAAACTCATCTTCACATATGTATCCCTCATCTTTAGCATTATTGAGAAGAGTGAGGCATTCTTGCGACATCCTTATTAGGCTGCTGGTATTAGTGCGAACATAATGTTCGCTAACATTTAACAGCTTAAGCATTCTTTCATCATAGTTAGCCGTGTCAAAAATGACAACTCCTCCGCCTTTGTCAGCAGGCTTAATTGTCAGGGAGTTGTCATTTCTCAGTTTATCTAGTGCCTCTCTCTCAATTTTTGAGATATTGAAAGTATGTGGCTTCTTGTTGTTGTCAAGGAGGTTATGTATACCACTTTCTACTGCCAGCTCAAAAGCTTCGATGTTTTTGCCCACCATACCTATGGTCGGTGTAAAAGTAGATTTTGGTTTAAAGCCAGATATATTCTCATAGGTCCTACTCTCCCTGTTTTCAAAAAAGCGTTTTAATCTTATTTTCCTAAAGAATGATTTAAGGTCTTTTTCTAGCTGAAATTTATCTAAAGATGTGGAAGGAACAAAGCTAAAGCCTCTACTTAAGATTTCTATTTCAGTGTCGCTGAGGTTTTTACTAGATAAGTTTATTACAGGTAGTTTGCTGGTCTCCAGTATTGTTTGCTCCTGGTGTTCATATACTCCTGTTGAGGAGGTGCTCGGTTGAACTGTTGTTGGCGGCCTCGATTGAATTGGCCCCGCCCCTGGTTCCCATTGTATCTTTGTGCTCTCTTGGGGCGTGATTCTAAAAAAAAACCTTGATCACGTGTATTTCTACCAGGTTCATTATTATGGCACTCTTCCTCTTCACTACTGGAGCCTGATGTTTCTGAGAAAGTTACCTTTTTGTTACCCCCTCTCGAGTAGATCTGTCTATTTTGGGGTCTTTCCCAATTTCCATCATTTTTCGTCTGATAGTAATTCTCTCTCAGAAAGGGATATGCATTCTCCTCAGAGTAACGTTCAATGTCCCTCTTTAGTTTGTTTGTCTTCTTATTAAGGAGATAATCACTGTATCCTTCAACATCTTTATTTATGTCAGCTAATTTCTTTTTTGCCTCCTCTAACGCTGGACAGTTCTTAAGCTCTGTTTCCAATTTGTCGATCTCTTCTTGTTCAAATATTATCAGACCTTGAGCAGTCTCGATAATAAGCAGCATCCAATCTCTGCTACACCTGTTAGAGATCAGTGTCCAGGTCTCTAAAAACGTCCTATTTTCTGTAAATAGGCCAGGTTCATTGCGGACCTGTAGGCCTATCGGGATAGTGCCAGATTTGACATATTCTACCAGAAAATCAGCATGGACTTCTGTTCTTATGAGCTTCTTTTTTAGGTTTAATAATTTTCCCCAATGCTCTCCCTTATTGGAAGCGATACTAATTTTATTTCCATTTTTAGTACTTATAATACGTTGTAATTGGTCATCACTAAACCCAAAGGTTTTAATTTGATCCATACTTGAAAAGATTGAAAAGCAACTCTCCAGCCACAAAGGACCGTACACAGATTCTCTAATAAAAGAGAGAGGGACCCCAGCACCAAAGGGATAGGGTACCAAAATGACTAAATGTCAAACAAAAGATTCCCCTTGGGTTGTTCAAATGAGAAGGAAACAATTCTTACAGGCTACCACCCAAACATCAAACATGCATCAAGATTCAAAAATTGGAGCAATGTGAAATAGAACAAAACAATTCTGTCAAGATTAATAAAATTAGTGTGCACAATTTATTCAAATATATAAAAACACCAAATTAAAAACAAGCAGATGTTAAAAAAGCAGTTTAAAATAAATTTTGGGAACACAGACACTAAATGGAACAAATCAAATGCAACATATAAACCTAAACAGTTCCTAATGTAGAAAAAGGGGAGGTGCAAAATAAAGGTAAAGATTCCACCACAATTTGAATAGTCCTTTGTAGATATATATATTGCACTCCTCCCTATTACTCTCAACGCGTTTCGACGGACAATAACGATATAGCCGCCTTCATCAGGAATATTTTAAATCTGTAATCCCAAAATAAGTATCTGAAATTTAAAAAAAATGTATTTTAGATTTACAATAGAAATTATATAAAGGAACAAACATTGTACATCACATCAAATATACAATAAAAACAGAGAAAGTGATGTTTCGCCTACACAAAGCTCCAGACAACATACACATTCTAACATAGAGTCACTAGCACAGTTTGAAGCAAATATACTGATCACAATTCCAAGCAAATATACCAGATATAGGATTGTATACAAAGAGAACATGATATAACTCACTGTATATATCCCATTTCATTTTAAAACATAATACAATGTCATAAATCATACAACAGTACATATACATATACCTTCTATACACCTTCTGAATAAACTGTCAGAAAAATTTATTTATTATGAACTTATATTGTAAAGGATCTCTTTATCCTGACAAACCACTTAACTGCTCCTTAGCTTTTTGTGTACTTTTAATTCTTGTAGTATTTCAGACTGGTTTATACTAGATGTTATCAAAACCCAAAAGGGTATGCAAGCAAAAATGATATATTCCTACGTTTCTTAGAGACAGGTTAGGAAAGTATATATCATACCAGGAGGATCGTCCTTGTAAGTAGAATGAATATCAGCTACAAATATGTAGTCCGCACAAGTAGCAATCTGAGGTTAGAATAAGAAAATGACATGAATACGCTGATTCAGTAGGACTCTCAAGGTTTACTTATCAAAAGGCAGAACTACTTACACAATAGGTTCTCAAACTTTCAGTGAGACCGTTTATCTTTTAGTGAGAACAGCAGCCATAAGAGGTCAGCCTTGGATCAAGTAATGAAGGTATCTAGAATTGCAATAGAAAGCGGTATTTATTGTATGCTCAAGTGCGAATATGAAAGAATCTCACATTTCGCCTATATGCTTACGTCTTAGTCCCCTCAGAGAACGATGTCACCAGAGAAGTCAGTATTTGATACTTGACAATGCTACACGGAAACGTGTGGGCGGTAACTATTTCCGGGTCTATTTAAACTGAGCAGTTACTTTGTATCGGGTCTTTACTTCGAATAATTTTGGAGTGGCACGCGGGACGTTTGAAGCCTCGAACTACAAGGTATGCGCAATATGCGGCGATACTTGAGCACTCGGCTGCACTATCTTTGCTGCCCGACTCGGGCTATGCTATCTACCCTCTAAGCATAATAATCTTTAGCATGTGTATATATACTCATTGCAGAGGCGGTGGCATTGAAACTAAAACCTACATCAATACGGGAAACCGGTAGTAGATGTCCTTTAAAGAAGCACGTTTCTCTAAACGTGAGTATATCTACCATTTCTTAGGAGGAACCCTTACGTAACCAACAAAATGTAACTCTATATATTAATCCCATCCCTTTCTGTCAATTTCAGTACATGAAAGGCGGCTTCGATATTTACCGCGTGCCGAAATATCTCCATTAAAAGCGTGGCTTTTCTTATAGTAAGTACCACTTCTCTCTAGCTCCCAAACGTCATATGGGGCTCGAATCTATATCATTGTTATAAGGCCTACACATATTTATATATTATTATCTTTTCTTATAGGGCCTTTTAGCATTGTCAAGTATCAAATACTGACTTCTCTGGTGACATCGTTCTCTGAGCAAAGGGGACTAAGACGTAAGTATATAGGCGAAATGTGAGATTCTTTCATATTCGCACTTGAGCATACAATAAATACCGCTTTCTATTGCAATTCTAGATCCCTTCATTACTTGATCCAAGGCTGACTTCTTATGGCTTCTGTTCTCACTAAAAGATAAACGGTCTCACTGAAAGTTTGAGAACCTATCGTGTAAGTAGTTCTGCCTTTTGATAAGTAAACCTTGAGAGTCCTACTGAATCAGCGTATTCATGTCATTTTCTTATTCTAACCTCAGATTGCTACTTGTGCGGACTACATATTTGTAGCTGATATTCATTCTACTTACAAGGACGATTCTCCTGGTATGATATATATTTTCCTAACCTGTCTCTAAGAAACGTAGGAATATATAATTTTTGCTTGCATACCCTTTTGGGTTTTGATAACATCTAGTATAAACCAGTCTGAAATACTACAAGAATTAAAAGTACACAAAAAGCTATGGAGCAGTTAAGTGGTTTGTCAGGATAAAGAGATCCTTTACAATATAAGTTCATAATAAATACATTTTTCTGACAGTTTATTCAGAAGGTGTATAGAATGTATATGTATATGTACTGTTGTATGATTTATGACATTGTATTATGTTTTAAAATGAAATGGGGTATATACCGTGAGTTATATCATGTTCTCTTTGTATACAATCCTATATCTGGTATATTTGCTTGGAATTGTGATCAGTATATTTGCTTCAAACTGTGCTAGTGGCTCTATGTTAGAATGTGTATGTTGTCTGAAGCTTTGTGTAGGCGAAACATCACTTTCTCTGTTTTTATTGTATATTTGATGTGATGTACAATGTTTGTTCCTTTATATAATTTCTATTGTAAATCTAAAATACATTATTTTTAAATTTCAGATACTTATTTTGGGATTACAGATATAAAATATTCCTGATGAAGGCGGCTATATCGTTATTGTCCGTCGAAACGCGTTGAGAGTAATAGGGAGGAGTGCAATATATATATCTACAAAGGACTATTCCAATTGTGGTGGAATCTTTACCTTTATTTTGCACCTCCCCTTTTTCTACATTAGGAACTGTTTAGGTTTATATGTTGCATTTGATTTGTTCCATTTAGTGTCTGTGTTCCCAAAATTTATTTTAAACTGCTTTTTTAACATCTGCTTGTTTTTAATTTGGTGTTTTTATATATTTGAATAAATTGTGCGCACTAATTTTATTAATCTTGACAGAATTGTTTTGTTCTATTTCACATTGCTCCAATTTTTGAATCTTGATGTATGTTTGATGTTTGTGTGGTAGCTGTAGGAGAGTAGGGTCTGCAATCCTATGATCACCCAGATTTTTTGCTTTTGTTTCACTGGTTTACGACTTTCTCTGGCTGTGGGCCTGCTAATCAGACCCACAGCCTGGCTGTTCTCTTTCTAAATTACGATATGTACCCTAGGTGCATTTACCAATTGGTACTGGGCCACCTTATCAGACCCCGTAACGCAGGGCATAGGTGTACCCAGGGCCGCCAGGGGCTGAAGCATGTATTATGCCACCCCTGGCTGGCCTCCTAAATTTGACACAACTGGCTGCACGACAGCTGGGGCGAAGCCGTGTAACCACCCTTCGCTTTAGGTATAGTAGCTCTATATCTAACCATACAATGGACACCCCAGTTCCTATCAGTCACTCCTATGGCAGGCCTTAACAATCCTGAAGGCAGAGTGCGTGGGCTCGTGTGAGCTAGGTTCAGGCCCGAGCCGAGCCCGGTTGCAGCTTGCGGAATCAAGACCCAATGGCTGTTCCATGATAACGCGTACCATAACGGTAACTCCGGTGTCGCGTTAACCAGGCATGTCGAGTAAGGTGTCATACGAATCGGGGTGCTGCCCTCTCACCAATTCTGGCGATGAGGTTAGCATCCCACCCTTCTAGAGGGACACGACATGTACGTAACTGTGAACCCCGGTTAAAGTTAACTGAAGCCTCAGCTCCACAAAATGGATGCTGCCACCACAGACACGAGTCTGACCTCCTGCTGCTGGGAGTCCTTCCAGCGAGGAGCACTTGGACAAAGGGTTTCCCGTCGAGGGCGGTGTTCGCACCGTCCCAGACAGGGTTTGTGTATTCTGGGTAGGTAGGGCTTTGGCGAGAAGGTGACTGCGGAGTGGCACCCCGGTGCTCACTACGCATCTGCCGGTTAGAACCAGTTCCAGGGGCGACGGCCCTGGCCTGGGGAAAGACCGGCAGGGGAGAGGGGTGTAACTACCCCCCTTCCTGGTCCCACCCTTAGGGCAGGACCTAGTCATGTACCCACCCCTTTCTTTAGAATAAAGACCGGAGCGGGGACCCTTCCAAATTAGATCATCTTTGATTCAAGAACTACTTTCTACGAAAGGACATTCAAGACTCTTCTCAAGATTTCTCCCTTGTGACTAAGGAGTAGTCACCCTGCATCAGCGGGCACCAACTAAGAACTCTGCGGTTTGCTGTAAGTTCTTCCTCAAGGAATCCGACGGCCCAGCTCGACGAGAACCGGCTTCCCTGGCACCTCTGACCTCTACCCACGTCATCAGCTCAGCTGTGATCTGTGGGTGCGACGAGACCTCGAGGGACCGGCCATCATCAGAACCTGCACGCTCTTAACGCCAGCACGACCATCGAGGTAACTCTCTGGTGAGTGCTCTGGGGTCCGAGAAGCCCCGACCCTGAGCCGCTCCAGCACCGAAGTGCAGTCTCCCAGCATCTCCACGATCTGCGTGGGGCCCTTCTGCTCGCTGCTCAGCACGTTGTCTGGTCACTAGCCGCTGGCTTGTGCCCTTCTGTGACGACATCCGAGAATCATCACTGCTGGTCTGGTTGCTCCAGACTGGCCCTTGCTTCCATCTTTGCGAGAAGCACCCCGGACCCTCCTGGTCCACTCAAGACGCCATCTTAGGCCCACCACGTGGCCCTGAGAACTGCCAAGGCTTGTCGCCCCATCCTGGGCCCAGCGACGCCGACAGCATCATCCTTCGTGGGACAGCTCGCACCTCCGCCGTGGTCGCCGACAACGCCTCCTGGTCCGTGAGACTGCAGAGCCTAGCGTCGCCCACTCACCTGGTCGAGGTGACGGCCAACCGGTGCCTTCCTGGTACCCTCTGACTACTGGCTCGTAGTACGAACTTGGTCCCCTCTGCTTTCAGGTTTCATCAATCTCCGATCCAGGCTTGGATCTCTACGAACTATTCAGCACTGGTCGCCGGCCAGCAACTCCTTTTCTTCCGGCTCCTGGCTCGTCAGCGAAGACCCCGACGCCTGTAAGACTTGTGCAGCCGCAGCCCTCGTGGCTAGGTAACTCGGCATTTTGGTGCCTGCATAGCCTCCTTACTCTAGGGTCCCGAGTCCCTCGCTTCCGACTTGCCTTATCGGGTCCGCCCGAGACCTTAATCTTTCCGTGTCCTCGGACACTTGTTTTAATTGTGCACTTGAAGTATTTGCTAAAGAGATTTGGTTTGTGCTTAGTACCCTGTCCTCATAAAGAGTACAGGGCTGTTGTGATTCTTAATAAATATACCGTTTATTTTCATAACACTTGTGTGGTGTCCTTTCACTGGGTGTTCAAGGGGTACATGTGTGGTAAACAGCTGGCTTAACACGCCCTCTCGAGTCTTTAGCCTTAGACTACTCGTATCCACGCTACTAGGATAGCTGGTCTATAGGTTGACTTACAACCAAACACCATAAGGGTCGTTGGAACGATACATAGCGGTCGCTAGAATAGCGAACGTTGCATATCGGGCCAACTTCTCACATTGGTGAGCAGCGGTTGGGATTTGAGCTTGCTGTTGTTTTACCACACGTATCCTAAGAATATCTTGTTGAAAGATCGCACAAGTACTGTTAGTACATATAACTAAAAGCTTAGAATACTCTGAGTTCTACTGAACCAGCTGTTGTAGCTCCTCAAGGCTTTGCACACCTTGGCTACAACTCTTAGCGAGGGTACAGTAGGTAAACACGTAGTGTAGGTAGGTGCATCACTTACACCACACTAGAACCAGTATGTCGGACAAAGGAGGAAACTCTGGGTCTCCCCTTGTGTCAGTTGACCCTCCACAGGTCATCCCTTCAGGATATACTGTGCTGAGCTTCAAGGAGTTAAGACGACTGTGTCACTCCAGGAAGATTCAGCAGGGGTCTAACCCCACAACGTCCTTTCTGATTGGTCTCTTGGAGACTTATGATGCCAGGAGAGCTGAGAAACTTCGTAGCTCTTCTAATCCAGAAGGAGACATGCCTCCCCTCGAGGGAACCCGAGACGATCCTGACCTCATCCACCTCGCAACTGAGAACGAAGATGTGGAGGAGGATGAGGATGAGGATCTCTCTGGGGATGAGGCAGATAAGGGACAGGTAGAAGTCGTCAGACTAAGCAGGTCCAACTTAAGCAAACATGATAGCGGTACTGGGGGACCCCTGGGGCCACTATCAGGTCAGCTTAACATTGGGAATGGACGAGCCCGATCTCTGTCAAGAGACTCTGGCGGATCCCTTCGAACCAATGGCTCTCACAACTCTTCTCAGAGAGGGATGACGTCCCCTCAGAGGAGAGTGTACGAAGCTAAGGAAAGGGCAGCTAATCTGAGGATCGAAAGGGAAGAACTTGCCCTGGCCAAAGAAAGGCTTGCCTTTGCTAGAGAGCAACAGTTAAGTGGGGCAGTCCCCACTGGTGGCAGCAATGTACCTAGTAATAGGGAAAAGAGTTTCGATACGAAACACCTTGGTAAGATAGTGCCCCCCTTTAAACAAGGGGACGACATCCACAAATGGATTACTGCTTTGGAGAGGGCCTGCACTGTGCAGGGTGTTCCCCAGAGTCAGTGGGCAGCTATCTTGTGGCTCTCCTTTGAAGGAAAAGGAAGAGACAAGCTCCTCACCACAAGGGTGGAGGATGCTAACAATTACCAAATCTTGAAAAATACACTCGTTGAAGGGTTCGGCCTAACCACTGAGCAGTACAGGGTGCTGTTCAGGGATACCCAGAAAACACAGTCTCAAGATTGGTCTGATTTTGTCGATTGTGCCACTAAGGCTTTTGAGGGCTGGTTGCTGGGCAGTAAGGTTACTGATTATCAAGGATTGTATAATTTGATGATGAGAGAACAAATTTTAAACAATTGTCAGAACCAGTTGTTGCATCAGCATCTTGTTGACTCGGATCTGACCTCTCCCCAAGAATTGGGAAAGAAGGCAGACAGATGGGTTCGTACAAGAGTTAAACAGAACCAGGGCCAGAATCAAGGTGGTCAGAAGAAAGCAGACCAGAAGGGTAAAGATTCTAAAGGGGAACAAAATGACCAGAAGTCTTCGACAGGTCCCCAACAACCCAAAGAGGGTGGGGGTCAGGCTCCCCAAAAGAAGAAAGAAGGCCAATCCAAAAGATGGTGCCAGTACTGTAAAAGTAAGTCTCACTGGTTTAGTGAGTGCACCAAGAAAGGAGGAGGGCAGACTCCTGCCACTGCAGCCCCTAAGGCACCTGTGCCCCCTAGTACAGTCAGCAGTGGTAGTGCGCCTCCCAAGGGTTTAGTAGGGTTAACCCTGGGTTCTGAGGGGCGTGACAACTTAGTTGGCACACTCACTCAGGCTGTCCTTGTCAGTACAGGGGACGCAGACGTATCCCCTGACGTAAGCCCCAATACTTTGGGCAAATACCGACAGACGCCTTTCATAAATGGAAAGATGGCTCAGGCCTATAGGGACACTTGTGCCAGCGTCACCATGGTGACGCCTAACTTTGTGGACCCTGGACAGATCATGCCAGGTACAGAATTCCTGGTGACCAATGCAAGCAATGTCACTACCAATCACAGTATGGCAATTGTAGCTTTCTCCTGGGGAGGGGTAACTGGCCACAAGAAGGTTGTAGTTAGTCCAGACCTCCCAGTGGATTGTTTGTTGGGCAATGATTTGGAGTCGTCACAATGGTCCGAAGTGGAGCACCGGACTCACATGGAAATGTTAGGTTTGCCAGCACATGTGTTCGCTGTGACTAGGTCACAGGTCAGGAAATGCCCCACTGAACAGGTGCTGGATCCTGGAACAACGGACCAGACACCTCCCAAGAAAAAGAGCAGTAGGGTTAAGGCTGCGCCTTCCCCCTTGCCCCAGGTCGAGGATCAAGTCTCAGAGGAGGCTGACCTACAGGAATTGAGGGAAACTGAGCCTAAGGAATTCGAACTTGATCAAGTTGAATTCTTGGGTTCAGGGGGACCCTCAAGGGAAGACCTGGGGAAGGACCAATTAGACTGCCCTTCTCTTGAACCCCTCAGACAGCAGGCTGCTGCTGAGGCTGCTGGGAACGCCACAGGTACCCACAAGGTATACTGGGAAGATGGACTCCTGTACACTGAGTCAAGAGACCCCAAGCCTGGCATGACCAGGAGGCTGGTTGTACCCTTGTCTCAGCGTGGTTTCCTACTTACCTTGGCCCACGAGATTCCCTTAGCAGGTCACTTAGGCCAGACGAAAACGTGGGACAGGCTTGTCTCACACTTTCACTGGCCTCACATGAACGAAGATACCAAGGAGTTTTGCCGCTCCTGTGTCACTTGCCAAGCCAGTGGTAAGTCAGGTGGCACGACAAAGGCCCCCCTTATACCAATGCCTGTGGTGGGGGTGCCCTTTGAACGGGTGGGGATCGACATCGTCGGTCCCATGGAACCACCTACAGCATCAGGGCACAAGTTTATACTGGTGGTAGTGGATCATGCCACCAGGTATCCTGAAGCTATTCCCCTTAGGACCACTACAGCACCTGTTGTGGCAAGAGCCCTAGTTGGAGTGTTCTCCAGAGTGGGCTTCCCTAAGGAGGTCGTCTCCGACAGAGGTACAAACTTCATGTCGAGCTACTTAACTGCTATGTGGAAGGAATGTGGTGTTAACTACAAGTTCACTACACCCTATCATCCACAATGCAATGGGCTTGTTGAGAGATTCAACAGGACCCTAAAAGGGATGATTCATGGACTACCGGAAAAGCTTCGGCGTAGATGGGACGTCCTGATCCCCTGCCTCTTGTTCGCCTACAGAGAAGTCCCACAGAAGGGGGTTGGCTACAGCCCTTTTGAACTTCTGTACGGGCATCCTGTAAGGGGACCCCTGTGTTTGGTGAAGGAAGGATGGGAGAGACCTCTCAAAAAGCCTGCAGCCAACATAGTGGACTATGTGCTTGGCCTCCGCTCGCGGATGGCTGAATACATGGAAAAGGCATCTGAAAACCTTAAGGCCAGCCAAGAACTCCAAAAAGCTTGGCATGACCAAAAGGCTGTCTTGACTGTTTATCAGCCCGGACAGAAGGTGTGGGTGTTGGAGCCAGTGGCCCCAGCAGCACTCAAGGACAAATGGTCCGGGCCCTACACCATCCTGGAGAAAAAGGGAGAGGTCACCTACCTGGTCGACCTGGGAACTCCCCGGAGCCCCCACAGGGTGCTTCATGTCAACAGGCTAAAAGCATATGTCGACAGGAAGGACATGAGTTTGCTCATGGCCCTAGATGAGGGACAGGAAGAGGAGAGTGACCCTCTCCCCGACCTGCTCACTCAGAATCCTGATGATGGCTCGGTAGATGGTGTTGTCTTTTGTGGCAGCCTCTCCGAACATCAACAGAGCGACTGTAAACAGGTTCTTCAGTCGTTCAGACATATGTTTTCTCTAACACCCAGTCAGACCGATTGGTGCACCCATGAGGTTGACACTGGTGACAGCTTGCCCGTCAAGAGTAAAATCTACAGGCAGCCTGATCACGTTAGAGACTGCATCAAAAGTGAAGTGCAGAAAATGTTGGAGCTGGGAGTCATTGAACCCTCGGATAGCCCTTGGGCTAGTCCCGTAGTTCTAGTGCCGAAACCTCACACCCAGGGTGGTAAGAGAGAGATGAGGTTTTGCGTAGACTACAGGGGTCTCAATGCAGTCACTAAGACTGACGCCCACCCAATACCAAGGGCAGACGAGCTTATCGATAAATTGGCTTCGGCCAACTACTTAAGTACGTTTGACCTGACAGCTGGGTATTGGCAAATCAGGTTAGCTGAGGACGCCAAGCCTAAAACCGCATTTTCAACCCCTGGTGGGCATTATCAGTTCGTGGTGATGCCCTTTGGTCTGAAAAATGCACCTGCCACCTTCCAACGGTTGGTGAATCAAGTCCTTACTGGGCTGGATGACTTCTGTGCGGCGTATCTTGACGATATCGCTGTCTTTAGCTCCACCTGGGAGGATCACCTGGTCCACCTGCGGAAGACGTTAGAGGCACTGCAAGCAGCAGGTCTCACTATCAAGGCCACCAAGTGCCAGATAGGGCAGACACAGGTTGTGTACCTGGGCCACCTTGTAGGTGGAGGTCAGGTTCAGCCACTGGAGAGCAAGATACAGTCAATCAGGGACTGGGCTCCTCCAACCACCCAGACTCAGGTTCGAGCTTTCTTGGGCCTGACTGGTTACTATAGGAAGTTTGTCAGGAACTATGGTTCCATTGTGACACCATTAAACGAACTGACAAGTAAGAAAATGCCAAAAAAGGTTCAGTGGACAGCGAGCTGTCAAAAAGCATTCGATGACCTAAAGCAGGCCATGTGCACAGCGCCTATCCTCAAGAGTCCGGACTACTCCAAACCATTCATTGTCCAAACAGATGCTTCTGAGTTGGGTGTGGGAGCTGTTCTTTCTCAACTGAATTTTGATGGTCAAGACCAGCCCATTGCTTTTATAAGCAGAAGGCTGACCCCTAGAGAGAAGAATTGGTCAGCTATTGAGAGGGAGGCCTTTGCTGTGGTTTGGGCCCTGAAGAAGCTGAGGCCATACTTGTTTGGCACTCACTTCAAGATTCAGACCGACCATAAGCCCCTCTTGTGGCTAAATCAGATGAAGGGTGAAAACCCCAAACTGCTTAGGTGGTCCATTTCCCTACAGGGGATGGACTTTACAGTGGAACATAGACCTGGTACTGATCATGGCAATGCCGATGGGCTCTCCAGATATTTCCACTTAGAACAAGAAGACTCACCTGGTCAAGGTTAGCTTATTGTTCCGACGTTTGGGGGGGGGTCATGTAGGAGAGTAGGGTCTGCAATCCTATGATCACCCAGATTTTTTGCTTTTGTTTCACTGGTTTACGACTTTCTCTGGCTGTGGGCCTGCTAATCAGACCCACAGCCTGGCTGTTCTCTTTCTAAATTACGATATGTACCCTAGGTGCATTTACCAATTGGTACTGGGCCACCTTATCAGACCCCGTAACGCAGGGCATAGGTGTACCCAGGGCCGCCAGGGGCTGAAGCATGTATTATGCCACCCCTGGCTGGCCTCCTAAATTTGACACAACTGGCTGCACGACAGCTGGGGCGAAGCCGTGTAACCACCCTTCGCTTTAGGTATAGTAGCTCTATATCTAACCATACAATGGACACCCGAGTTCCTATCAGTCACTCCTATGGCAGGCCTTAACAATCCTGAAGGCAGAGTGCGTGGGCTCGTGTGAGCTAGGTTCAGGCCCGAGCCGAGCCCGGTTGCAGCTTGCGGAATCAAGACCCAATGGCTGTTCCATGATAACGCGTACCATAACGGTAACTCCGGTGTCGCGTTAACCAGGCATGTCGAGTAAGGTGTCATACGAATCGGGGTGCTGCCCTCTCACCAATTCTGGCGATGAGGTTAGCATCCCACCCTTCTAGAGGGACACGACATGTACGTAACTGTGAACCCCGGTTAAAGTTAACTGAAGCCTCAGCTCCACAAAATGGATGCTGCCACCACAGACACGAGTCTGACCTCCTGCTGCTGGGAGTCCTTCCAGCGAGGAGCACTTGGACAAAGGGTTTCCCGTCGAGGGCGGTGTTCGCACCGTCCCAGACAGGGTTTGTGTATTCTGGGTAGGTAGGGCTTTGGCGAGAAGGTGACTGCGGAGTGGCACCCCGGTGCTCACTACGCATCTGCCGGTTAGAACCAGTTCCAGGGGCGACGGCCCTGGCCTGGGGAAAGACCGGCAGGGGAGAGGGGTGTAACTACCCCCCTTCCTGGTCCCACCCTTAGGGCAGGACCTAGTCATGTACCCACCCCTTTCTTTAGAATAAAGACCGGAGCGGGGACCCTTCCAAATTAGATCATCTTTGATTCAAGAACTACTTTCTACGAAAGGACATTCAAGACTCTTCTCAAGATTTCTCCCTTGTGACTAAGGAGTAGTCACCCTGCATCAGCGGGCACCAACTAAGAACTCTGCGGTTTGCTGTAAGTCCTTCCTCAAGGAATCCGACGGCCCAGCTCGACGAGAACCGGCTTCCCTGGCACCTCTGACCTCTACCCACGTCATCAGCTCAGCTGTGATCTGTGGGTGCGACGAGACCTCGAGGGACCGGCCATCATCAGAACCTGCACGCTCTTAACGCCAGCACGACCATCGAGGTAACTCTCTGGTGAGTGCTCTGGGGTCCGAGAAACCCCGACCCTGAGCCGCTCCAGCACCGAAGTGCAGTCTCCCAGCATCTCCACGATCTGCGTGGGGCCCTTCTGCTCGCTGCTCAGCACGTTGTCTGGTCACTAGCCGCTGGCTTGTGCCCTTCTGTGACGACATCCGAGAATCATCACTGCTGGTCTGGTTGCTCCAGACTGGCCCTTGCTTCCATCTTTGCGAGAAGCACCCCGGACCCTCCTGGTCCACTCAAGACGCCATCTTAGGCCCACCACGTGGCCCTGAGAACTGCCAAGGCTTGTCGCCCCATCCTGGGCCCAGCGACGCCGACAGCATCATCCTTCGTGGGACAGCTCGCACCTCCGCCGTGGTCGCCGACAACGCCTCCTGGTCCGTGAGACTGCAGAGCCTAGCGTCGCCCACTCACCTGGTCGAGGTGACGGCCAACCGGTGCCTTCCTGGTACCCTCTGACTACTGGCTAGTAGTACGAACTTGGTCCCCTCTGCTTTCAGGTTTCATCAATCTCCGATCCAGGCTTGGATCTCTACGAACTATTCAGCACTGGTCGCCGGCCAGCAACTCCTTTTCTTCCGGCTCCTGGCTCGTCAGCGAAGACCCCGACGCCTGTAAGACTTGTGCAGCCGCAGCCCTCGTGGCTAGGTAACTCGGCATTTCGGTGCCTGCATAGCCTCCTTACTCTAGGGTCCCGAGTCCCTCGCTTCCGACTTGCCTTATCGGGTCCGCCCGAGACCTTAATCTTTCCGTGTCCTCGGACACTTGTTTTAATTGTGCACTTGAAGTATTTGCTAAAGAGATTTGGTTTGTGCTTAGTACCCTGTCCTCATAAAGAGTACAGGGCTGTTGTGATTCTTAATAAATATACCGTTTATTTTCATAACACTTGTGTGGTGTCCTTTCACTGGGTGTTCAAGGGGTACATGTGTGGTAAACAGCTGGCTTAACACGCCCTCTCGAGTCTTTAGCCTTAGACTGCTCGTATCCACGCTACTAGGATAGCTGGTCTATAGGTTGACTTACAACCAAACACCATAAGGGTCGTTGGAACGATACATAGCGGTCGCTAGAATAGCGAACGTTGCATATCGGGCCAACTTCTCACAGTAGCCTGTAAGAATTGTTGCCTTCTCATTTGAACAACCCAAGGGGAATCTTTTGTTTGACATTTGTTCCCTCACAGCACCCATGGTTTTTGACACTGTCCCAGATTTACAACGTGGTGTAAATCAGAGGCAGCACCAAAACCAACGCCTTCCCATAGCAGGCATAACAAGGAGAAATGTTTAAATTTCTCCTTTTTTTAGGTTTCGCGACCTGCGTTGCACTGCGCGAGACCTCTAGTAGGTGAAAAATTGGGTTTTAAGCTGACCTGGAATCGCACACGCTCGTGCGTGTGCAGTTCCTTTTCAGCTACCCCATTGGCCTTAGCGTGCGTCTTTTAATGAAAGACTGCACGCTATTGGCTAAAGGCGGGCGCATTGCTCCATCCACGGCTTATTGGTGTCTATTACGCGCACCAAGCATGTAATAGACACCAATAGGCCATCACGTGGTTTCAAGTATCTGTGCCCAGACACGGGCGCGATAATTGAAAGCACGTCTCGCTGTGGCGCACGCACCACTCGCGAGCTTCTGTTTGGATCCATTTCACCATGAGCTCAGCTAACCTGTGCCTGACAGCTGATGTGCGGATACTGTGGAGTGCTCTGTTGTGATAAGAGGACTGTTGTCAAAGTCTCAGAGTGACGCCATGCCGGTGCACAGTGAACTCTGATGCACTGTTGTAATATCGTGCAGTTAGTTGTGCAATGTTGTGACGTCATGCTCATACAGTAAGCTTGTTGCACACTGCTTCATATTACTACATGCACAAACATAAAATAATTGAATCTGCAATGCCATGTCCATGTAAGGCGACTTTATTTGTGTACTGTTGTGATGTCATGCCACCACCGCTGCACGAGGAGTTTGGTTGCACACTTTTTGACATCGTAGCCTTGCATAAAGTTTGGTTGAGCACTTCTGTGAGCCTGTGACGTGTTCCAAATGTATAATAAGTTTGGCTTATTGCAGCTGTGCATCCTCTCTGGGACCACTACATCGTCGGGCAGGGTTGCTCTCTTGTGTTCTATTCATATATTATTGCAGCTGTGACGTCATGCTATTGTACAATAATGTTTGCTGCGCATTGCGGCAAAGTCATGCCACTAAATAAAGAGTTAAGCTGGTCAGGCCAGTGTACACTAAGAACATGCCCTGCCATGCCAGTGTACTGAGAGTGTAGCAGCTCACTGCTGTGATGTCACACCAGCGTACAACAGTCTGGCTCGTCACTGCTCAGTCATGCCAGTGAACACTCAGCTAGGCAACGCACTCGCCGGTGTCTCGTCATGCTAGTCTACGGCACATCGAGTCTGCTCATTGGTGTGATGTCATGTCACTTTACAACGAGTTCTGGTGCCTCCTACCTTAGTACATTGAGTTAGGTCACCTGCGGTGTGACGTAGTGCCAGTGTACCGAGAGTCTGGCTGCTCACTGCTGTGACGTCACGCAATGTAAAAGGAGCCTGCCTGCTCACTGCTGTGACGTCACGCAATATAGAAGTACCCTATCTGCTCTGTGCTGTGACATCACGCAATGTACGACGAGCCTGCTGCGGACAGCTGTGACGTCACGCAACATAAAAGGAGTCTGTCTGCTCATTGTTGTGACGTCACGCAATGTACAAGGGCCCTGGCTTCTCACTACTGTGATGTCACTCAGTGTACAAGGAGCGTGTCAGCTCACTGTTGTGAGGAGCCTATCTGTTTACTACTGTGACGTCACAACGGGGCTCGGCTTCCACATTTCTCCGCCGTGAGATAACGGGCTGGGCAGTGTCTGGCAACCAAAAAATGCCCTAAAGTGGATTCCGGACTACGCAGATTGGTATTCCTCACTGTGGCATTTTATAGCGCCGGCCACAGATGTGTGAGCCACGCTTTGGGCACGAGCAGTTATTATTTTACAAAGAAAGCACTGTAAATGGGAACCCTTTGGATCGATCATATGTGGCCCAACGGCTAGAGAGGCAGGAAACCAGGTTCGAGTCTCGGCAAGGACGCTTAATGTCTTGTGATTCTGGGCAAATCACGTAATTTCCCCGCACCTAAAAGGAGCGTGTCCACCTGTAACGCAACTGGTGCTCATGTAAAGCGCTCTGATACCCTTGGGTCGTGTTCGTGCTAATTAAAACTCAAAAAAGAACCTAAACTTAGATCAAGTATATGACATTTAATTGAAACAGTCAGAGGTGGATGTGACAAACATCTGCCGAATTTTATGCAAATTCATTGTGGAGAAGTGTGGCTCACTGGTTAGAGCAGGCAGACCCTGAAGCAGAGGTCAGACCCGGGACCAGGGTTCAATTCCTGACGCGGCAGGGTCTTGAGCTCAAATGTCCATGGACTTGATAATTCTCGCTTTGGTGCCTGACCTAATCATGGGTTCATACTCTGTAACTCTGGGCATTAAGCTTGCTTAATCTCCACAACGGCCCCCCGCGGCGGGATGCCTGGCTATCACCTTGGGGATGCCCTGTAGGGGCTATCTCACAGGGAAAAGCCAGAACGGGTTCCCAAGGCAAGCGCGGAGATACCCCTTCGGGGGTCAATTCAGGCGCTATATAAGAAACATAATAATAATAATAATAATTGTATGCAGGCCTATTAACAAAACAAAAAGCGCTTTCTGTGTAAATAGTCACTGAACCAAAATCATAGAGCTACGTCCGAAAAATGTACTTGTACGACTTTTATTTTCAAACAGATCTTCTGTAGCTCGAACAAGTTCAAAGGTCAAGTTTTTTTTTTAAATGAATTAACACTTTCAATACTCTGGACTACAGAGTGAGTTGTATCAAGAGTTCTCCTTTCTTCCACCCTGAAAGTATTATCATATGAGTTGACACTGAAACCTGTGACCTTCGAGTTTGGAACCACTTCTCTGCAGCGGCGGCTGAACCCACTAAGCTTTCCTACATACACCACTTGCATCTTTCTTCTCCCATTGCTGCTCTCACTTTTCTGTTTTGATGGGTTCAAGACACAGATGAAAAAGCACATGAACGTTAAGAAATTGTTTTAAGATAAATGAAACCAGCTAGCCAATTATTGTATGAAAAATAAAGATATACACACCCACACATTTCGAGCGTGCCTGTGTAAGGAACCTTGCGCAACTCACCAGTCATTTTTGGAAATAAATATGTTCTAAAGAGCAGAAGTTACCAAGGAGAAGGTGTCTCAAGGTGTGTCTCTGTCATGATTCGCCCGGATCCGCGGACATCGACTGAAGGAAAGAGGGTCTCGCGGAGCGGCACCAAAGGAACTACAATGACCAGAAAGCTTAGAGGAGAAGCAGAGCGAAAAGACACGCCTACTTAAGCAAGCCGCCTCGAGGACGCCGCGTCGATTATTCGAACCGTTGGGGGTGATGCATGAATCTCTCCCTTGTGCTCCGTAGAGGATTTTGACCTAAGAAGCCGAAGTCTGATTAGAGCGACCGCTCTCAGACTCTTTTGGTATCGGCATTGAGCTGTGTCTGTGACGCGTACCGCGGAGGTGCTTGCTGCGTCTGATACACGGAAACTGAGAAGCACGGCTGTGCTTTGATTTGGACGGCAGTACGCTGTGGCAGAAAAGGGAGTTCACGGCTCCCACCGCATATCTGCTCACACCGCCGCTGAGACGCACACCACGGAGGTGTTTTGCCGCGTCTCAGCGTTTCTGAGTTAACATCATAATCTACACCAGGGTGAGAAGAGCGGCTGCTCTCTCTCCAAGCCCGTACTGTTTGGTTCCTGAGACGGGAAAGAGAAGGGGTCAAGAAGTATTGCAGGTCGAGCGGCTGTTCCCTGCCACACGCAAACGGAAGGTAGAGTGCCCGGCTGGGCATTCCCTCGTTTGATACTGAGACCGTGCCCCTTATCACTATCAGGAACAGGGCCCCGCTTATCCTCCCCATCACAGCTGTTGAACGGCATTGTCGGCCGTTACTTAGCATGGTGTCCTTCGTCGGTCGAACACCAGGACGGGTGTTCATGCGAAGGACGGTGGGACCATAGAGGAGCTTTGATTGGGTATTGTTATATATATACTTTGATACATGTGAACATTATAATAACTGTATTACGCAACAGTCTTTACCCTTGCTACATTAAATCGGTAAAGCCCTTAACTGTTGTCGGTGGTTGTGAGTAATTACGGGTTGCCCATGATCCCGGGACATCAGGTTGTTACAGTCTCTGAACACCAGTGCAGCCGACGTTTTATATCATTTCAGGGCAGTGGCTTTCGGTTTTATTTCTCTGTAAATTGTAGAGTCTAAAAAAACAAGCATTTGCAATGCAATAGGTCTCGCATTACTGAAAGTTTGAGCTATTGGCTTTGCAAATAATAAAGCAGCACCAATAACTCGAACTTTTAGTAATGCGAGACCTAATGCATTGCAAATGCTTGTTTCCTCTTTCTACGAGTGCTGCATTCTGAGGCACACATAGAACGCGGAAAACACCTCCTTTAATTGTTTTTGAAAAAGAAGTTGTCTCTTCCTACACAAAGACAATCATGCCAACAACACAGACACCCTAGCACCACAGTGGTTATTTACCAAATAATGGGGGTCATTAGGATGGAGGATTTTCCGCATCCTCCGGGCCGGCGGAAGCCACCGCCGGCCCGGAGGATGCGGAAAATCCTCTGCGGACCCACCAGGACCCACCGCCACATTAGGATGGCTGGTGGGTCATGGTTTAGGTCCGCAGCTTTTCCGCCGCGGCTGGCTTACAACCGCGGCGGAAAAGCACTAAAATGGTGAAGGTGTCTCTTAGACACCTTCAGCCAGATTAGGATGTGCATGGAAACATGCTTTTCCGCGGCGGCTTTTCCGCCGTGGAAAAGCATGTGTAACTGCACTGCAGGGGCCCATTGCGGGCCCCCTAGGTGTAGTGGGGGGTGGGGGATGCACATGGGGGGTACCTATGGTACCCCCCTGCATTTGCGTGCACAATGCAGCAGGCACCGCGCGGTGCCTGCCGCTTTGTGCACGCAAATGCTGTGCATGCATTTTTAACATTGCTGCGGGTGCAGCTTGAAGCTCCACCCGCAGCAATGTTAAAAATAGAGGATGTGACCGCCACCCTGGCGGTCACATCCTAATCTGCACAGAGGGAACGCCGCAGCCCATGCGGACGTTCCCTCATGCTCTGGGGTCGCGGACGGACTCAAGTCCGTCCGCGATCCTAATGACCCCCAATGTGTTTTCTCTCACTTAGTACCCCTACCAATCTGCATTTGTCTCCCTTTCCATTGCCCCTTTCACTCCTATCATGCGCTGTGCTTATCGTGTAATGTATTTTAATATTGTGTGCCAGCGCCATTGTTGAAAAATCTGAAGCTCGCCACTCCCTCGTCCTCCCCAATCTTACTGACCCAGCTACACCCCTGGCAGGGTCCCCTCTGTTAATACCAGCAGCAGCCACAATGTGTCACCTGTGCAATTTCAGCAAAATAGCAGCACCTTCCTATACAATACAGTCAGAAACCACTGGAAGGCAGAGCTAACTGCTTCAATACCTGCAACAAACAGTGTAAAGCACTGCGGCCTATGTGCCAGCATTATCAATGGCAAGTTGGCATCAGTGCTGGTAATGTGGCAAAAGGAATACAGCACCACGATCTTCAGGACCAGCGACAGTCAGCACAGTTGTCTGAAAAATCCGCTATGTCAATGCTGCAATAGCAATAGAAGCCATACACAAAGGTGCCACCTTCTGCAGCCCAAGCTGCAGCCAGTCCCTGCACCAACCAAATCCTGCTGTGGCACCAACAAATACATAGGATGGTAACGCTGCCAGCTGCAGTCTGACCCACAGCCACAAAGTAACACTAATAACATTTTGTAATGGACATTTCAAACTGCAGATTCCTCACTTTGTGAATCGCCTCAGTTGTCAGACTGGCTCCGAGAACATCTAATAGCCCCATCATGCTGGCAGGTGTTATCTTTTTAAAAAAAAATCTTTTTATTGCGCAGCAGAACAAGTTAGTGATACATTTACAATGATTATATCAAACGTTTCTGCAATTGTCTACATTGGTTATGATACCCATCTTTTCAATTTGTTTATCATTAGTTCCTTCAGTATGGCTGCCGGGCGCCTTGGGCGAGGATCCTACATCGCTGTTAGCGCCGGGCCTTGAGAAGTCGGAGTGGGTAGCCCTCCCCTATGGGCATTCCATCCTCCCCACACCTGGTCCAATTCCTTAGGGCATCCCCTGCTTATATAGACTGCTTTCTTCGCTACCATGGCCCAATCCATGTCATTGCACCATTCAGCGTGTGTTGGTGCAAGCTGAACTCTCCAGTACTTGGCAGTGTTCATCATCATCATCAGTGTTGCCCAGTTCTGATTTTTACAATTTAGGTCTGTCGCCTCCCAATTGTTAAGAAGGCATCCTTTGTTTCTGGTTGAACTGGGACCCCGCATACCTGTGTAATTGTGTGCATGATTGTTTCCCGGTAGTTCCTAATCTTTGGCCAATCCCATATACTATGGTAGAACGTACCTGTCCTCCCAGAGTGGCGAGTCAGCTCTTCCCATTCTAACTAGGGTTTCTCTGGGTCGGTAGGTCCTGTGAAGCCCTTTAAGTTATATTAATCTCAATTTGGAGGGTATTGCCACTTCGTGCGGGGGCAGATGTTGTCTTTGAACCGCATTTAGGTACCATCCCCGTTTGTTAACATCAGTTCTGCTTTTTCTGGCCCCTTGTGAACTGGATCCCGATGTCTACTCCTACCAGTTTCAGTAGTTACTGAAGTCTTTTTGAACTTCTAAATTTCTTGGCCTTTTGCTAATATTTTTCTCCTGAAGATGGCAAGTTTCAATCCATGTCCCATGTACCTTCCTTGGCACCAAACAATGACCCAGGTCCTGAGACAAATCCTCCAAGATTCCCCCCATCGACTATCAGGGAGTGGGAAGTCAAACTCTGTCGCAGAGCAAAAAGAGAGGTTGATCCTGATGTAGATGACGATGGCGCTCAGCAGGTAAGTCAAAGTCGATGGAAATTAAAAAAGGAAGCTTAGGTAAAGTGAGTAAGTTTCAATGTCCATATGCTCCTGATTTCAGGAGAGATCTTGGTCAGTATTCCAGGAACCCGACACCAGCTTTGCCTTACTTTTTGAACCCCATGTCGAACCATAAGCTAACTTTGAGTTTCCCAAGCCATCATGGACTCCGCAGCAAGTTTAAGCCTTCCGAGAGATTATACTGCAGATATTCGAAGAGCTACGGTGCCAACAAAGTCCACTCCACTCGAGCTCTGTCCTGTGTGAAGCCTCATCACTTGTTTCTCCAGCACAGAGGCAGTGCTAGTGCTGGATTCTGCATGGGCTCCAGATTTGTATCTTTCTTCATCCAGGGTTCCACCTATTTTGCACTGTATAATCACAAACGTGCAACCAGATGTGGGAAGCACCTCTCCAGCTCTTCTACCTCGGCACCACTACTTCAGAAGGCTTCTTCGAGGCTATTTTGGTTCTCAGTGATACTATGGGGCATATTACCAACAACTAGCGATAATTATCGCTATGTTGGTTTAGCGGCGATATTTTTATCGCCAAGCTGCGGCGATTTTTATCGCTTAGGAACCTTGCTATTATCAAGGTATATCTCCTAAGCAATAAAAATCGGCCGAAATGCATGACTATCGCTGAAAAGTCAGCGATATTCATGCATTATCGAGCTAATGCTCTTAGCCATGTTATCCACCTACCATTGGATAACATGGCTAAGAACTGCTCAGGGGCAGGTGTTAGCTTTTGGAGATATTCGCGCTGAGCGCGAATATCTCCAAAAGTTGGTAATAGGAGATAAAGATCTTGGCACGCCCACTTTGCATGTCATTAGTGATAAAATATCACTGACCTGTAAAGCGGGGTCCAAGATGGTCGCTATCTCCTACTAGCTGTCGCTAACTAGTGTTCGCGACAGCTAGGTAATAGGGAGATCATTTTATCTCCGCTTTCTTGGCTTTTAAAGCCAAAAAAGCGGAGATAAACGCCCTTGATAACATGCCCCTATATGTGGTCTTCAACCTGCACAACATGATGAAAAAGCTGAGGCAGATAACTTCTCACCCCCTCATTAATCTGATTCTGGCTTATATCTCGATTTGTAGAATGCCACAAGCATATATACCTCTCCATAATCTGCCCTTTAGAGCCTCTGACCAAAGAGAGTGCCTTCTTTGCGGTTGAGGTTAAGAGGGCGGCAGAAGTGGTAGAACTGACCCTTCTCCCTCTGGAGACTAAGATACATCTTCATGAAGTTTTGCAGCCTGGACTTTCTGTGCTGGGACCTCTGTTCATCTTCCGTGAGGCTCTAGTTGACCCACTTGTGTTGACCTGGTCAAAACCATTTTCTGTGCAAGCAGTGAATCGCCTCATTGCCAGGCCCCAAGGACCAGCGTCTGATGATCCTTAGTTTTTGACATAGAATTCCACTCTAGAGGGCCTTGTGGTAAAGGTCTCTCCTTCCAAGGTGAACCCTAACTCCTTTCCTGCGGCTGCTCCTGACAGGGAGTTCAAAAGAACTGATGATATGGAAAGGAAAGGGGCCATCTAGCTGAAGCTGAGTGTTCTCTGTTTTTGGATATAGCACGGGGCATCTTCGCATGGTGGTGTGGACCCTTGGCAGACATTTTTAACACTTCCAAAAACATTAAAGGGTTCTTCTAAGAGATACTTTCAGCTTTTGGTTAGACTTTAGCCTTCTGTATTCCTTTCCACCCCTGCCTCGGATACGGCGGTGCTGAAATAAATCAGGACTGAGCACAGCTCATTGTGACAGCTCTGGATTAGGACTGGAGAGTCTGGTACTCGGATCCTGCCTCTGAGCATATGCCCTCTACCTCCATTGCCTCTTCAGGGGGATCTGTTGTCTTAACTGAAGGGCAGAGGTTTACACCCAGACTTCCACAATCTACATGTCCTTGCGGGGAGACAGAGCAGACTCAACTAAGAGGTTTCAATCGTCCTAAAAAGGGGTGGATTTCATTTTAGCCCTCCCAACAAGACTATATATCCAAGCTTGTCACTTGGTGTGAGGAGAAGCAAGTCGACCCCTGACAGGTAAAACTGCCTGATGTTCTGTTGTTTATTGTGTCTAAAGGGTTTTCACAGATGTTTCCGTGCTCCCTTCATTGTGTTGCAGTTGGACCAAAATTGGGTTCTCTTTTTTCTAATATATACTCTCTTTGAGCCTCTCTACAGCTCTCCTCCGAGATCTTTGACCCTGAAAACAGTATTACTTATTGCCATTTCTTCTGTTTCATGTCTGCGACCTGTAGCCCTTTTTGGTTCAATCTCCGAATACTGCTTTATTCCCTGATAAGCTTGTGCTTAGAACAAGTGCATCCTTCTAAAAGTGGTGTCTTCTTTCCACAAGGGGCAGTCGATCATATTTCTGGTGTTCTTTCCTTCACCACATCCATCTAAAGTGAAGAGACTACTCCGACTAGGCTCGCTGTGTGCGCTTAGTTTATACTTTGATAGGACTAAGGTTTACTGTGTTGTACTCAACTGTTTGTTGGGTTCCCTAATGTGAAGAAGAGAATGACGGTCCGGAAACTGACCACTAAGTATAATGGGGTTGCCCTATGTCCCTCAGAACGTGGGTATATAATTAAAACTACAAGTGGTTCGGCCGGATGTCACAGTTCTGGTGGGAATTGTGAGAAATGCTATTTCCTAAGCATGGCTATAAACTGTCCAATAATGATCGCTATCAGGCAGAGTGTACGAGTTTCTATTAGTGACTCCTTTCAAGCCTCTGCACATTGAAATTCCTACCGTCCACAAACCACGACACAAAGAGTAATTCATCAATAACGTATTATTCAGCTGTCCATAACACATTGATTACATATAATACAATAGATTAAACTGACATAACATGGAGAATCAAGAGTTTACAGTGTTCACATATACAGACATGAAAGCATAAAGGATCCATGTAGTCAAATGTCCACACTTATGAAGCTCAAGGTATCCTTGATATGTTGCGGTCCTATTGATCAGTTGGACAAAACCTACATTATCGTCTGGTGGGGATGGCTTTGAGGGATAAAGATCTGGGTTTGTTAAGTCAGGATCTGTGTTATAGTCCATCCATGGATCTGGGTCCTGTGGGGGGTCATCATTGTCATTATTATGTTGTGGGATTATGTTATCATCCCCTTGTCCGTCCCTATCTCCATTATCACTAACCTCTGATTGTGATAGCGGAAAAGTGTGTTCTGGAGAGTGTACAGGAGAGATAAGTAAATTGGGATTAAGAGGTGGAGGAGGAGGTGGAGGGGGTGGAGAGGTGCTAGTGCCCATGTCCATACTTTTCGCCGGAACCGATGAATCTTGCAAATGGTCTGGTTTCTTTTTTGCAGGTTCTTTGGAGAGAATATGACCAGTTTTTAGATGGACATAAATTGTTTTCTGGTTTGGATTCAAGACAAAAAGTTCTTCGGAGCAGGTGTTCTTTTTCGGTGACAAAGATTTCTCCCGGTGAAGAGTCTTAGACTGTTTAGGGATAGTATCCGGTTTAGCAGCGTTTTGTGGTTCCGAAGATTTCAGTGCCGATTGTTTCGGCTCCGGAGTAGTTTGCTTCGAGGGTTTAGGCGTCAAAAGGTTTTTCCTTGGATAGTCTTGGTTCCGACGTCTTCAGTGTTGAAGGTTTTTCCTTTTGCTTCGGCTCCGAAGGTTTGTCCTTCAGTTGTTTCGGTGCCAGAGGGATTTCCAGTGCCAATGGAGGAGGGCGTGGCATATCGGCGGCCTTGGACTTCGGGCCGAAGGTGGTTTTTCGGTACTGGGGTGTGGTTAGCTCGAGCCCGAAGGCTTATCTTTGGTTTTCATAGCCGGGCCCGGGGGCGAGGCATCTGAAATGTTCGAGCAGTGTGGACCTAGGCCTTGTGACTAAGGTGTTACCAGAGCCTTTGGTATGGGCTTTGGTGGGGCAGAGGTCTCTGTACTCACGGTCCGCTGAACTGAGGTGACTTCGTCTTCAGAGTCATCTGTGGAGACTTAGACCGGTTCCTCCTGGGCTTGTTCCGGAAGGCTGTTTGGACCTGGATGGAAGATGTCTGGAATGGAGCCGCTTCCTCAGGACATTTTGTGGTGTCCAGCCCGGCGATCAGGAATGGTCTTCTTAGACTTGAAAGAAAAACAACCCTCACAGATATCCTCTCAATGCTCCGGGGACAGGCAGAGATTGCACACCTGGTGTAAGTCCGAGTGTGGGAATTTAGTACCACACTGAGGACATTACTTGAAGGGAGTCCGTTCCATCAACTTCCTTCAGTATTGGTGCGGGTAGGCCCAGCAGCCCTCATCGAAGTTTATTGAAGTTTTTTTCGATTGTAGAAGATGTGCATCGAGAAAGGGAAACGCGATCGAGACAATACCATCAAGTAATAGTGATTGCGCGTCGAAGGGGGTTTCGATAACGACATTGACCCGGAGCGCAGTAAGTCACATCTGAACCCGATGGCGGAAAAAACTATCTGGGGATGGAGTCAACGCCCATGCGCACGTTCACCATAACGAGGAGTCACCTATCTCATGACTAACAAAGACTTCTTCGACAAAAACAAACTGCAAACATCCGAGCCCAACAACAGGTGGCAATCTATGTTAACGTATACAATCTACAGCTCATATGCCTCGAACATAGCATTTCTCACAATTTCTGCTAGAATTGTGACAACTGATAGAACAACTTGACAACTTGTAGTTTATAATCAGAAACTGACCACAGCGAAATGGATTATACTTTGCCTCTAAGTGTGTTTAATGCCTTGGCCTTCAAGGACCCCTTTAGGCCTTTTTGGCTCATTGTACCAAGTTAAAAGGGCCTTCCCGCTTTGGACATTTGCTAGGCAGCCCAATTGATTTCTGTCCATAATTTCACCAGGCTTTAGTGCACTGACTGTCAAGTACACTCATTTGGACCACTCTGTCCTTCAGCATTTCTTGGTGCAAGGCCATTCCTCAGACCCACCTTCTGGGCGGAAGTATTGATTTGGTACTGATTCATAAGGTGAAGTCTCAATCCGAAGAATCAATTACTTACCTTCAGTTATGCTCTTCTGGTGAATACCTCATCTAACGGAACATTCCTCACCACCCACCCACCTTCCACCAGTTTCTTGAAATTGTCCTTCGCGTATAATTAGGTTCCAAGTTGTTTTTTAGGTTCCGCTGGGGGGCGGAGCCGTTAGGCTCCTCCTCCAGAGAAATCTATTGAGTATAGTAAGCACTATGGAACACGCCCCCCCGTCCCATTGGCTAGCTCCATAAATGGAGCCTAGCCATTGGACGAGGGGCCTGTCCATCAATGCCGGACCAGACACGGGGGCGTTCCCGAGATTCTTTGGCTTTGGCGACGTCACGCGACGCCGGGAACGCCCCCGAGTCTGGTCCGGCCGGGCCGTGCTTGCTGCTGTCCTGGCTTGTGTCCCTCCTCCCGCCGTCCCCACGTTTCCCGCCTCCCTCCCAACGTCCGTGTCCTCTCCCGCCCCCCTCGTCCTCTCCCGCCCCCCTCGTCCTCTCCGAGGTTTCTTCAGCCGGCCGGCCGGCCAATCCTAGCGCGGCCGGCCGGAAGTGCCCGCCCCCCCGCCGCCCAGGGGAAGAAGGAAGACGGCGGCCCACAAGAAGTATGGCGGCCCACGCGGGGCTCCCGTGGCCTGCCTGGAGGGAGCCCCGGAAGAAGCGGAGGACGTTGCCGGGCAAGTGTTGCCGAGTAGGACAGCTGCAGCCCCGCGCCTCCGCCCACGGTGAGTGCTGTGTTGCTCGGGTGTTGCGTGGCTCCGCACGCAGGGTGCACACGGCTGCTGCAGCGGCACGGATCCCCTGAACGGTGTGAGGCTCTCTCTACCACAGGAACTGCTCTCTGCATTGTCCACCCGGCGCTCTAAGTGGGTCTCTCTGTCTATTTTAAGCCTGAGTCCCCCAGGTGTAGGTAACATAACATTGTTTGGTATTGACGGTGCATGCAAAATACCCATGTGAAGTTCGACGCAGTGTTTACGAGAGCATTTATACCGAGTCGTTCAACTGGGAGGGGAGAGAGCTACGCCACTTTTTTAACATTTGAGCAAAACAGTTCAATATCTTGTACCAGAATGTATTGCATTTTAACATTTTTGTACACCGTAACAATGTTGGGTGTGGACTCACAGGAAAAGTGAGTTTAAATGTACACATACCTCAGTTTAGGAGCCGATGTCTTTTAACACCATCATCCATCGACACAAACATTCAATTTTTCATTTTTGCAAGGCGCAGCATTAATATACTCAGTGTGAGTTTTGGGGACGATGGTTTGCACTGGGCCAAGCTCCTTCACACGATTCCGAATGATGATTGACACATTACTGATGATTTTAAATCATACATTGATATTTAGCATTTCCGGCCTGTGGGTTCCAGTGGCCGCCCTATCTCGCATAAACGTATGAGATATAGCACTTTTTGTTTACATATGCTGGAAAGCCGCATTAGCTGTGCCAAAGAGCAGAGACCGAACTTGTGATGGCTGTTATAGAAACAAAAACATTATCTAGTGTTTCTTTGGTTAAAAAAGAAAAACACGGATCAAAAACCTCGGCTCTGTAATTCCTGCAGCTTGACAAGGCACAAATACATCTTTTTGGGATTATGTGACTCCACAGCGGCCTGCAAGGGGCAGGGAGCAGACACTATGCATACTGCACAACTATACAGTATACTGGCAGAAGGTATACTTCACGGCTTCCTGCAGGTGGCAGGGAGCAGACACTATCCATACTGCACAACTATACAGTATACTGGCGGAAGGTATACTCCACGGCTGCCTGCAAGTGGCAGGGAGCAGACACTATCCATACTGCACAACTATACAGTATACTGGCGGAAGGTATACTCCACGGCTGCCTGCAGGTGGCGGGGAGCTGGTGCTGTGTATGCTGCACAAATGTACAATATACTGGTGGGCGGTATACTCCTCGACTGCATGCAAGTGGCGGGAAGGTGATGCTGTGTATGCTGTGCAACTATCCAGGATACTGGTGTGTGGTACACCGCACGGCTACCTGAGCTGGCATTGGGCATACTGCACAACTATGCAGTACACTGATGGGTGGTATACCCAGGGCTGCCTGCACACGACATGGAGCTGACGCTGTGTATACAACACAACTTCACAGTGTGCTGGTGGAAGGGTGTACCCCGCGACCGCCTGTAAGACACAGGGATCTGAAGCTATGGATATTGCAGATCTATACGGTATACTGGCAGAATGTAGACTCCACGGCTGCCTGCATAGTACACAGGTGGAATTCTGTGTGCAAGCTACAGCTAGCCAGTTTTATTCCTGTGAAGAGCAAACCTAATCTATCACAGATCCAAGAGGATTGCTGTAAGTAGGTGTATAACTTAATTAACTATTAATATCTGATATTTACAGCATTGTGAAACTACAAGTCAGTAAGGAGGACCTTATAAAACAAGACCTGCCTGTTGCCGCTGTATTATTGAAATCAACCTTAATGCATGAGTCTCCACTGCCCAGCGTGCTGTGCCTTAGTGCGCATTGAGGCGCTGTGTGCAGGCACTCTCTGCAGCAACTTCTGCAATTAAAGAGTTGGGAGTCACACAGCCTCCCGTGCTCTCAGAATTCCAGGCTCCTTGGCCCGGAGATGGGTTTTTTAGTGGTGCTGCTGTTTTATTTGTGCTTTCAATGCCCAAACGTTTGCTTATGTGTCCCCAGAGGTTCTGGACACCACGAGCAGGAGGGATATTTTGGACTGGTTGCAAATATCTAGAGGGATTTGCACCTTATGTGTACACCGAGCCCACCAGACAGTACAAGCCGCCTAATTGAACAAGCATTTACAATGCAACGGTTTCGCCTTTGGAAAAGTTTGACCTATTGGCATTGTAAATGACAAAATTTGTATTTATGTGTTGGTTTTGAAAACAGATAAATAAATGGCATTGTCATTTACATTGCCAATAGCTCTAATTTTTCCAAAGGCGAAACCGTTGCATTGTAAATGCTTGTTGTACATTGCCAGTTGAATTGAATATTGTCAGCCATGCTCCGTGTCTGAGGGCATGAAAACCTTTGGAAATAATTGACGTCAGCTTGCAGGGGTGTTGCCTAAATGTTGCTCCGTGTCGTCAAGTCCAAAGGCTGGAATGGAGTCATAACGTGGTCGAAGGCACCATCTGTCGGCACACAGAAACAACTGCAGACGTTTTTCAGATACAGTATGGTGTCTGGGGAGATTCACTAGTGAGGAATCTGTGTTTAGATAGAGTATCCACCAGAAAGAGCATTACTGAAGGTGAGTAAGTAACTTAGGGGCAGATTTATGTTAACTGGCGCATCCCGAGGGATGCGCCAGTTAACATGCGCCACAGTGCGCCACAGCTACGCCCCCCATGGTGCGCCGCATTTATGATGCGGCGCACCATGGGGCAAAAACGGCACAGATGCGTCACGCATCTGTGCCGTAAAAGTGACGCATTGCTGGAGTTGCGTCGCAAGCGCGACGCAGCTCCAGCAATGCTCTGGGGGGGCCTATTCTTTCAATGCTGCCTCAAGCCTTACGCCTGCTTCAAGCAGGCGCAGGGTTTTGACGCAGCATTGCCCTGAAAGTGACTGAGTGAAATCTCATAGATTTCACTCAGCCACTTTCAGGAGGCGTTCCTGCGCAGGAACGCCTCCCCTGCGCAGGAACGCCTCCTCATGGCGCAGTGCTGTACAACGTGACGCATCTCCTAGATGCGTCACGTTGTAAATAGGGCGCAGGGATGCGCCACGTTTCCGCGCCGTTGCGTCACGCAACGGCGGCGTAAACGTGGCGCAAGCCCTTCATAAATCTGCCCCTTATTCTTTAGTACCACAATCTGCGTTATCCGTGACCATATTGGCATTGACACCTGCTGTAATACCAGAAACCACCAGTGGTTAGCAGGGTGACGCAATAGAACAATTGCAAATTAAAAATGTTTGCTGCATAATGACATTCAAAAAACATATTTGTGGGAAAATATTATTAAACTCTGGTTGACTTCTAATGACATGAGCTCTAGTATCCTAGTTCGATTGGAAAATGATGGGCTTTACTTTTTTATTGAAGCAAAACTAGTTATAAGGCGGGACTCGTCAATACCCGTTGGCTATACAGTATACAAAATGAGGTATTTGCAAGTGTCAAAGGGACAAAAGTCAGTTGTTCAGAAACCTAACTACGTGCAAAATGGAGAAAGTGTGATAACAGCTCATGGATAACAACCGCAACATTTGCACCCTTCATTCCACGCATTTAAAGCAATAATACCTTTGATGCGACAACATGGAGGACACCTATCAAGAATGTAATTTGCGTGAGGGAATATTTGTGCTCCTATTTAGCTATGCCTTATCAAGGATGCCCTTACAGTAGCAGGAACATCACTTTTAATAGAGGGTTGTAAAATACTTGATGACGTATACTGATAAGGTTTTTATATTTTACTCATGTCAAAAGTTGTTTACTAGAATGACTTTTTTTTATTCAAGTGCCAAATTCAGGATTAGAACCGAGACTTCATCCATATAAAGGACCACATCTGCTTCTAGCCACAAGCACAGTCTTGTTGAAAAAAAGTTTGAACGTCTGTCTGCATCAGTTTTCAGTCAAATGAATTATGTGTGTAAATGTGCAAACGGAGGCAAGCAGCAATGGTGCACTGCACGTGGTCTAAGACAAAGACAGCCAATGTGTGATTAGAGGGAAAGATGGTATTTAAGAGAGAACGTGGACTGTTACTGCATCATGATGTAGTGTTGTCTAAAGGTGTGTCTTACGCTCTTACCTAAATTGGAACAGGGTTGGGGCAATCCTGTTGGATACAGAGATGTCTCAGGTCTTGGGTGAACAGACGAGAACGGCCTGTTGGCTTGTTTGTTTTAGTTGTGCACTACTTTGTCGGCAGTCTGATGGTGTCCTGGCTGCAGGTGTGCCTGGAGTCACTGGCAATGATGAGCCCGTCTGTCAGAAATACTGTTAGTTTATAGATAGCGCTGGCTCGAAAGGTCAGCCAGGGGATTTCCGTCAGAATGGAGGCCGTGTGGATACTATTATTATTATTATTTTGAAGCTTATAAAGCGCGCGGCTACCCCCAACGGAGATGTCCAGGCGCTGCAGACAACCGTCACCAGAAGGATACAGTGTGATCTAGATCATGGAAAACAGCCAGGTCTTGAGTTTCCTCTGGAACAAAGATTCTGATGTAATGAGTCCGAGATCCAGAGGTAGGCGATTGCAGAACTTAGCAGTGGCAACAGCAAAGGCACGGCCCCCCATTCTCGCCCGGCGAAAATGAGGGGCGTACAGTAGGCAGAGATGGTTCGATATGAGATCACGAACCGAATGGACAGGTTTGAGTCAATGTCTCAGATAGGCAGGACCTAGACCGTTAAGGGCCCTAAAGGCGATGACTAGAGCCTTAAATTGTATGCAGCAGCGCACCGGCAGCCAGTGCAGCTTAGCTAAATACGGAGTGATGGAGTGGCGATAGGGGATGTTACAAATCAGCCTAGCCGCAGCATTCTGCACAATCTGCAGTCGTTTAATCAAATAGGCCGGGGCTCCCACATACAAGCTGTTTGCATAGTCCAAATGGGACGTAATTAGGGCATGAACCACCGTCCTCCGAGAATCAGGCGGAAGGAAGGGGACAATTTTCTTAATCATGCGAAGTTTACCAAAACAGGCTGCCGAGACTCTATTAATTTGGGTTTTACAGGACAGAGCGGTATCAAATTGAAAACCCAGATTGCAGGCCGTTTGAACTGGAACAGGGGGAGGATTTAATTCCATCGGCCACCACACATTAGCTGGGAGGGGGGATTTTTGATTAAAGAATAAGACCTCAGTCTTATCCGTATTAAGTTTCAGATTATTGGTGGTCATCCAGGAGGAGATATTAACAAGGCACTGTCGGAAACTAGACATGTTACCGTCCGAGTGATCTCTGAATGAATATTCAAGCTGGGTATCATCAGCATAAAAGATCACTCTGACCCCCCCAGGATTCCACCACTTCCACCAGAGGAGCAAGGTAGACATTAAAAAAAAAGCGGGCTAAGTGTGGAGCCATGCGGGACTCCACATCCCAGTGGTTTCTCAGCCGAGACATACGGCCTAACGAAGACCTGCTGCGATCTATCCTGCAGAAAAGATTTCACCCATGTCAATGGTGTCCCCCCAATGCCAATGTCTCGAAGACGGTCCAAAAGAATGTCATGCGAGACAGTATCGAAAGCTGCAGATAGGTCGAGGAGGACCAACATGGCCTCCTCGCCCACATCCACACACTCACGGATTGACTCTGACACCTCCAGTAGTGCAGACTCAGTGCTGAAACCCGGCCTAAAACCCGACTGGGAATCATGTAGCAGTTGTTGCAATTCCAGGTATTCCGACAGTTGCTTCTGCACCACTTTCTCCAAGATTTTCGCTGGCTTTGGGAGAAGTGAAATAGGTCGATAGTTACTGAAGCATGACGGGTCAGCATCTGCCTTCTTATGAATAGCAATCAACATCGCCTGTTTCCATAAAGAGGGGAACAGGCCAGAGAGTAAGGAAGAATTCCAAATCTCAAGAAGTGGCTTGATCAATAACGGGGCAAGATTACTCAATACCTGTGCGGGAGCCGGGTCAAGAGGAGACCCTGATTTGCACCTATGAAGCAAAGTTAATGCATAATCCGTGGTTAGGGGTTTAAATGAAACAACATTTTCATCATGGGAGATTTTAATGTCAGGCATTGACATAAGTCAAAAAAGGGGAATCTCTGGAGTCAACTTGTTTACCACACCCCCTGTCTCGTCAGGGAAAAGGACCTATAGTCCACTATGTATCAGGGAATGTTTAAGGATTTCCACAAAGAAATAAAATCGTTAACAATCTAATTTTATTAAAAACCAATATCTGAGCAATAAAATACAAGGCAAATTCATACAAGACAATACAATTTAAAATCCAAGGAATGTACCTTGAAATGATCATACACAAATGAAAACAATATTATACAAACACAATTATAAAATACACAGCTCATAGAGACATATATATAACATTTCAGCAGTTGATAGACATAAGACAAAACAACATATCATGACAAACCCCTCGTATCACTGTGGCTCACAAATCTCTCTGCCACTTTGTGTTGCTAGATCCAAGGGCCTAAACCACTTTGACTCATGTAAACTCTAGTGATAATGTTGGGTATCCATCTACAGTTTACCAGGCCCTGATTGGATTCTTTCTGTCAGAAAGAATCCAATCAGGGCCTGGTAAACTGTAGATGATTGGACCTACAGTGTAGTACCTGTAAAAGGATGACCAACCCAAATTGGGTCTGTAATTTACTGCATTGACACCAGGCAGGTAGGACACTTGGAATTTCCTAGTGTCGTTTACTTAGTAGCAACACAGTCAGAGGACCTACCCACTCTCTGCTGGGGACCGGGAGGTGTTGATGCTGTAAATTACCGACCCAATTAGGGTTGGTCATCCTTTTACAGGTACTACACAGTAGGTTTGTTTAGGTTGGTTTATCAGGAACATTCACCAGCCAACCACCTTCATGTAGATAGATTTGTGTATATTGGTCCTGATGAATCGCCGCTGGATTGTATGACTATTAGGTGAGAAACATGTTGACCATCTGACACAGCGCAAATCAGTCTTGACCCTGTGCCTCATGGGAACAGTCCAACCCGAACTGCCAGGCCAGGTCCTCTCTGGACCGTATACAAGCATCCTGGGGCCGGTTTTGGGGTGACACCCATCATCAGCCAGGCTAACTTGAATCCAGAGGCAAAGTGAGCAAGGGACCCATGTCTGGGATACTCTGCCAACTTAGGGCAAACACAAGGAGATGACAGTCGTAGTGTTGAAACTTTTCAGATACTCACCCCCAGTCACAGATTTGGGTTGAATATATCATTGTTCTTTAGCTCACTTTGTCACCCCAATTTGGACCCAGCAATATGCAAATCAGGCTTGACCCTGTGCCTCAGTAGAACAGTCCAGCCTGAACTGCCATGCCAGGTCCTCCCTGACCGGCAACAAGCATCCTGGGACAGGTTTCAGGGTAACACCCCTCATCAGCCAGGCTAGCTTGAATCAAGTGGCAAAGTGATTAGGGGACCCACGTCTGGACATACCCTGCCAACTTAGGGCAAACAAAACAAACACAAGGAGATGCTGGATGGAGTGCTGAAACTTTTCAGCACTCACCTCATGTCACAGATCTGGGTTGAATCCATCATCGTTCTTTAGCTCACTTCACCCCACCCCCCAAGTTTGGACCCAGCCATATGCAAATCATTCTTGACCCTGTGCCTCATGGGAACAGTCCATCCTGAACTGCGAGGCAAGGTCCTCCCTGGACTGGAAACAAGCATCCTGGGACCGGTTTCGGGGTAACACCCCTCATCAGCCAAGCTAGCTTGAATTCAGTGGCACAGTGAGGAAGGGACCCACGTCTGGGTTGCTTGTTTCCGGTGCAGGGAGGGCCTGGCATGGCCGTTCGGACTGAACTATGTCCATGAGGCAAAGGGCCAAGACTGATTTGCATATGGCTGGTTCTAAACTGGGTTGGCATGGTGTGCAAAAGAATGATGGATCTAACCCAAATCTCTTGACTGGGGGGAATGTTTTAATTTGTTGTGCATTCCATCCATCATTTGTGTGTCATTTACAAAGCCATCACGACCAGCACCCCACTTGTTGTGCAGACAGGCTCACCATCGCTAGTAGCTCCCGGCTTATCGGAAGCCAAGACAACATCAGACTTCAAACTAAGAAGTGTTAAAAAGACAAAACCAAGGCAAAAGGCATTTCCATCTATGCACCTAGGATCTGGAACAGCATTCCGCTATCCCTCATGACCACCCCAACGTTGCTCCAGTTTAGGAAAGAGTTAAAGACTCACCTCTTTAAAGAACACCACATCAGTGCTTCTCAAAGTTTTAAAATAACAACCCAGTTTTTAGAACTATCGGGACCCACCTAGCTTTAATGGACATGAGTTGGGCATTTTTGTAATGTAACTAAAGCATCGTGGGTTAGCGCATTGTTGTTTACTGACAGCACATTTTCCATTGAGAGGGCCGCTAAATGTACACTGTTTTACTGATAAAACTATATTGCACACTAATGAATATGTGCAGAAATCGGGTTTCAGTCAATATTTATCATTTGTGCATTACCAAGTATAGAGACTTGATTATTTTGATTCTTTGTTTCCATCACCTTAGATTTAGAAACAAATGTGCTAAGTGTTTGCTTTCCTAACTGCTGCATGTGTATAGACCATTTACAAGTATTTGTTGTGTTTTGCAAACCAAATGACACCCTGTAGCCCTTCCTTTCACACTTTCTGTACCCTAGCAAGACGGTCACATTCTTTCTCTGACTGCAAAGTGAGAGGAACTTGTAAACACCAAACCCCATGTTAAAAAATGTAAGCAGCAATTTGTCAGAAAACATAACCTGATATTTGACTTTTGTCTTTAAAGCGCAGCAAATGCCACAAGATAAATGCAGAATTTAAAGGCATCTTTGTTGTTTGAACTTTTGCAACCAACCAAAAATTGGCAAGCAACCCATCAGTGGGTCGCAACCATAGTTCACAGTGCGTGAAACCGTCCACAACCCAGTTACCTCTCCTATCACTCGTTGACTTGATGTTCGTCTTTGACTCTATACTGCCCTCCGCTTGCTGTGGGATTAGGTCTGCACTATAAAAATACCATATACATACAACATGGTGCACCAGCTGCTATCTGTCCATTCCCAGCTCCGAAGCGAGTCTGTTCTGCAGTTTGGGTTATTTCAAGCAAGTATCAGTCTGTTTCCAGGCTCCTACTACACTGATAATTTTATGTTATGTTATAACTATTTTTATAGCGCACTAATACCCTTAGATGTCTAGGCGCTTATGGGCCGATGCTGTAAGAGGGAAGCTATGCCACTTAACTGACAAGTGCAATGCCATCAATCAATCCTTTGCTCAACAAATAGGAAAAAAATAAGTGCCTGATCGATTGTACCATATACTGAGGTAGACTTCCATATTCTATTCTATTGTGGAGAGCTCCGACTGCCGGAAATCCTTACAGGAGGCGGGGAAGACAGGCGGACACTCCACGCTGCAAAGAAAACAAAGGAGACCCGCGCCCGCCAAAGCAGGGCGCCAAGGGACAAACATGAGGCCAACGGCTGCTAAAGCACACCGCAACGCACGCGTGAGTATTAAAAAAAGGCACAGACGGCTGCTAAAGCGGGCCGTGAAAACATGCACCACGCAGCATAAACAAAGAAAAAGGCAGCAGCTAAAGGAGGCCGCCGGCAAACAATAAAAAACACACAGTAAAAGGAACAATACACTCACCGAACCCACGTCCTGCTAGGCAACGAGTCTGTTAAGGCCGAAAAAAATGAACAGGAAGTGTTGTAACACACTTCCCCCTATATGCTCACCTGATTGGTTGCGCCATATTGGGGGCAGTGCTAAAAAAAGTTCTGCTAGGTATAGGGTTCTGGGGAGCAGACTAGCTGCTCACTGATAAGGAATGGGATGAGAAGACTGGACGAGGAGGTAAGGAGCATAGCTACACGACGGGCCTTCCAGACCTAGAGACAAAAACATCTGCCACAAGAATCATTGCACATCTATGAGACTACCTAAAAAAGGAAAGTCTTCAAGTGTTTCCTAAAACTAAATTCCGACTGGATCATTCTGAGCTCCACTGGGAGGTCATTCCACAGTTTGCAGGCTAAGTGGGAAAAGGTGTGTTTATCGGTCCTGGCGTTCTTAATCCTTGGGACCAAGAGTAGCCTTTGTTCTGTGAGCTCAAGGATCCCCTGGGATTGTAAGGACAACAATTGCTGTATAAGCTGTGGGTTCTTCATATGCATATCTCAATGAGCTAAACACAGGGTCTTGAGTTGGATTCTCTTATGCACCAGTAACCAGTGCAGAGATGCTAAGGCCAGTGTGAACGACTAATACTTTTGAATTTTGAAAGGAATCCTGGCTGGCTCACTTGAAGCCTCTTCACCACAGACTTGGCACTCCCCAGGTTCCCATAGTGCAAGTGTGAAATCATCGGCTCTTGCACTACAGCTTTCCGAGAGGAGCCCAGCAGCCAACTTAGCAGCTTTCTTTGTGTCCTTAGAAGTCGAGAGCAGCTTCATGTAAGTTTCCTAGCCTGGACCTCCAAGGAGAGTTTATCAATGGCGGACATCCAGTCTGTTACTTGTTTTAGGCAGGCATTTAGTTTAGAAACTCTTCCTATAGGCAGGCTAAGAGAGATGATAATCTGTGTGTCGTCTGTGTAAGACACCAGTGAAAAAAGACTGGGCCTTATTTATGAAGGCATAACGCCACCAGTGCATCAATTTTCAGAGACCCTGCAGCGGTGTAATCAATGCACCATACTGCGCCCTATTTACAAATTGACCCATCTAGGCAGGTGCTTCACTTTGTAAATGCCAGCGCTACATTATACCTGCATCAGGTATGATGTATGCAGGGTGGGTTTTCCCACATAAAAAAGGCTTGCAGAAGTAGTGCAGTGAACTCTATCAGATTTCACTGTGCCACTTCTTCGACTTGACTGCAGGCGTGAGAGTGACACAGGGACTTTCACATGGGACTCGCCCATGTGAAATGACACCATTGCTGGAGTTGTGTCCGTTGACAGACACACTCCAGCAATGCGTCATTACTGCGCCATCAGATACGCCAGGATGTATCTGGTCAATCCTTGCGACATGGAGTTCTGTAGTGTAAATACGGCGCATCCATAGTGTCGCATGGAGGGCGCAATGAAAACTATTGTATCACTGTTGTTCCCCAGCGATGTGACACTTTTCATAAATGAGGCCCTGTGAGCCTGCACTATCTCCGCCAGAGAGAGCTCTTATAGATTAAATAACGTGGGGCGTAAAGAAAAAACCCATGGGACCCCGACTTTAAGGGATGGGTCACAGAAAACAGGCACTTTCCAAATACTTGGAAACTTCTGTTTTCAAGAAAGGCGGCAAACCTTTTAAGCACCATCCCAGAAATTCCGGCTTCCTTTAAATAAGCATGGGATAGACATAAGACATTAAACTAGGCATACCCTTAAATATGCTCGGACATTCAGACCTTGCTGACCTCTTCATCACCCCAAAAGCTAACACACTCGAAAACAACACACTGCCATCCAACATCATTGTAAAATCACTCTTCAGGATGCTAAAATCCAGGCACAACTTTCAGATGCATACAGAGGAATTCTGAACAACTGACTTACCCAGTGTGGTGCAAGTTTGCGCCACCATGTAGTGCAGGAATACATTTGTTCAGTTTATTTGCAGCAATAGCTTGCTGACACCCAGAGTAAATGGAAATTGCAAGTCTCAATACAAAGAAGGTATCAGACCCATAGAGTGGGTTCTTTGATTACTGTCCTTCGGAAATGTAATGTAGGTCCTAGTATGATGTGCTGGTCCCTACTGTTTTACATGAGATTTGTTGCAGTTGATGAATTTTCTAAAACTAAGATACAGTGGAAGCTCCCTCTTACTGCTATTCTTTACACTGTGCTGGAAATGCTGACAGATATGCCTTGTGCTCAGTGTGGGAAGGACAGCATGAATTTGGTAGGATAGACTCA
The DNA here is from genome assembly GCF_964263255.1 of Lissotriton vulgaris. NCBI lineage: Eukaryota > Metazoa > Chordata > Amphibia > Caudata > Salamandridae > Lissotriton > Lissotriton vulgaris. The sequence goes on from NC_141695.1 coordinate 316,329,207, forward strand.
GGTTGTCGCACAGGAAAAGCGGCAACCAGGAAACTGTCTGTGACCCTGAGCTACATTTTCTGAAGTTTCTTGCCACAAATGAGAGACAAAGCACATTGTCCGGAGGACTTAGGGCCAGATGTTTTCAATGTTCATGCAGCGCAGCACGCCAACTTGCTGCACTGCATTGAAGGGAGAGGGCATGAATGTACCATGTCTTTCAAGATGTAGCACATTCCTGTCCTTTGCCTGCACTTGGTCTGCAATCTGCAGCCTAGCGTCAACTCAGTCTCAGGGACAACAGACTTCAAACCCCAGCTCCCCAGAGTTCTTTGGAAGTGCATGCTGCTGTTTTGGGCCTTCTGAGGGACTGTGGGTCGCAAGGAGCTGGAAGCGCGACTCAAGCAGAACAAGATTATCGCAGTCGCTGCTGCTGCCATCGCAACTCCGAAGGAGGATGTCGCCGCTGTAGCAGATGTATTGCACCGCATCGAGAGAAGCGTCTCACAACAAAGAGGAGGCGTGTTACATTCGCTGCTGCCGTCGCACTCCAAAGGAGGGTGTCGCCGATGTAGCTGTCGTATTGCATCGCATCAGGAGAAGAGCAGTGAAGGAGAAGCATGTTGCCGTCGCTGTTGCTGCCGTCGCATCGTGGATGTCACCGCTGTAGCTGTCGTATTGCACCGCATCGAGAAAAGCGTCTCTCATCCCCGGAGAAGCGCGCTGCTGTCAGAGCTGCTGCCGTGGATGTCGGCGCTGTAGTTGTCGCATTGTGCGGAGGCCTCTCGCAACGCCGAAGAAGAGTGCCGCAGCCAAGGCTGTTGCCGTTGCCTCGCTGAACAAGGGTGTCGCAGCTGCAGCCGACGCATCGAACAGAGACTCCTCGCATCCTCAGAGAAGCGTGCTGCATCTGGAAGATCTTCACGTCTTTATTTCTTTGCACCGGTACTTTGCCGCATTTCCATCGCTGCAACATTACTTGTTGTCGAAGCGCAACGCATCGTAAGGTACATTGACGCAAAGTGTTGCGTATTAAGAACTGCACTGAACTAAGCTAAAACTACCATTTTTGAGTATAGTATTGTGGATTTTTGTCGTTTAATGGTCTTGTGTTAAGTCTATATAAGAATACTTATTTTTGATATAAACCTTGTGTAGTGTCCATTTGTAGTGTTGTCACTGGGTTACTGTATGTGGTCACAAATGCTTTACACACTGCCTCTGAGATAAGCCTGCCTGCTCGTGCCCACGCTACCAAGGGCAGGGGTTATTTTGACTAGAGGCAAGGGTCCCTATTTCCCACAAGTACCTACCTGTGCCAACTAGAGACCCCCAAATCTAACATTGGTGGTCAGTGTGAGAATTCTGGACTTGCATTTGTGACTCATCTACAGTGATGTGTGAACACTACTTAGTGAGTGCAGACCATAACGCAACCACATACTTTTTGGTAGATTCCTTTTTGAGGATTTTCTATTTTTGAAAGATGCCAGATTCAGTTGTCATGGAATACCTCCAGAAAGGCCACTCAGGCACCCACTGGGCTTCTGGCGGCATCAAACAATGCAGAAACCGCCCAAATCGGCCTCCCAGCCTGCTCAAAACAGCAGCCCACATCTGGAATTCGGATACCCTTGACCCCACCAGGTAGGTCGCTCCCCCTCCGCACAGCACCAACTGTGTCTCCGTGACACAGCTGCCGCTGCTGAGGAAGTTCGAGGCCCTCCACCACCCGCAGGCTACCACCTGCGCCTCATCCCTGGTGGCCAGTGGTAGGCCGTAGGTAGGTTTGTTCGTCCACCGCTTTATTGCATTGCCTGTATTTTCATTGTTGTGTCTGTAACGGCTGTTGTCTGTCTTCCCCCGCTGCCTGTACGTGGTCCATGCCCCTTTGTCTTCCCTCTGTTCCCCTCGCTGTCCCCGTGCTCTCTCTGCCCGGTCTTTCCTTCTGTACCCCTCGCTGCCTCCGTGTCTCTGCCCGGTTTTCCCGTCTGTTCCCCTCGCTCCCCCCGTGCCTCTCTGCCCTCTGTTCCACTTGTTTTCCCCTAGTTTTTTTGTGCTTCTCTGCCCTCTGTTCCACTCGTTTTTGTGCCTTTCTGCCCTCTGTGGCACTCGTTTTTCCCTTTATTTGTGACTTTCTGCCCTCTGTTCCACTTGTTTTTCCCTCGTTTTTTTTGTCTTTCTACCCCTGCTCACTCCCTTGGTAGCGTGGCACGAGCAGGCAGGCTTATCTCAGAGGCAGTGTGTAAAGCATTTGTGACCACATACAGTAACCCAGTGACAACACTACAAATGGACACTACACAAGGTTTATATCAAAAATAAGTATTCTTTATATAGATTTAACACAAGAACATTAAACAACAAAAATCCACAATACTATACTTAAAAATTGTAGTTTTAGTTTAGTTCAGTGCAGTTCTTAATACGCAACACATTGCGTCAATGTACCTTACGATGCGTTGCGCTTCGACAACAAGTAATGTTGCAGCGATGGAAATGCGGCAAAGTACCGGTGCAAAGAAATAAAGACGTGAAGATCTTCCAGATGCGGCACGCTTCTCTGAGGATGCGAGGAGTCTCGGTTCGATGCGTCGGCTGCAGCTGCGACACCCTTGTTCAGCGAGGCAACGGCAACAGCCTTGGCTGCGGCACTCTTCTTCGGCGTTGCGAGAGGCCTACGCACAATGCGACAACTACAGCGCCGACATCTACGGCAGCAGCTCTGACAGCAGCGCGCTTCTCCGGGGATGCGAGACGCTTTTCTCGATGCGGTGCAATACGACAGCTGCAGCGGCGACGTCCACGATGCAACAGCAGCAACAGCGACATGCTTCTCCTTCATTGCTCTTCTCCTGATGCGATGCAATACGACAGCTACAGCGGCGACACCCACCTTTAGAGTGCGACGGCAGTAGCGAATGCGACACGCTTTCTCTTTGTCGTGAGACACTTCTCTCGATGCGGTGCAATACGACTACGGTGATGGATTAAACCCAGATCTTTTGACTGGGTATGTGGTTTATTGGTTCAGATGCTCCGTCCGTTACCACCCCCTTTTGTACCGCTTTTGGCCGCCGTAAGTGTGGCAGGGTATGCTCAGACGTGAGTCCCTTGCTCACTTTGCCACTGGATTCAAGCAAGCCGGGTTGAAGACGGCTGGAATGCCAGAAACCGGTCCACTGAAGCTTGTTTCCGGTCCAGGGAAGGCATGGCTTGGCAGTTCGGGCTGGACTGGTACCATGAGGCACAGGGTCAGACTGATTTGCATATAGCCATGTCTGAACTGGGGTGGCAGAGTGGGCTAAAGAACGGTGATGGATTAAACTCGGATCTTTTGACTGGGTGTGAGTGTTTGATTGGTTCAGATGCTCCGTTCATTACCACCCCCTTTTGTACCGCTTTTGGCTGCCATAAGTGTGGCAGGGTATGCACAGACGTGAGTCCCTTGCTCACTTTGCCACTGGATTCAAGCAACCCGGGCTGAAGACGGCTGGAATGCCAGAAACTAGTCCTCGGAAGCTTGTTTCCGGTCCAGGGAAGGCATGGCCTGGCAGTTCGGGCTGGACTGTTCCCATGAGGCACAGGGTCAGACTGATTTGCATATAGCCATGTCTGAACTGGGGTGGCAGAGTGGGCTAAAGAACGGTGATGGATTAAGCCCAGATCTTTTGACTGGGTGTGAGTATTTGATTGGTTCAGATGCTCCGTCCATTACCACCCCCTTTAGTACCGCTTCTGCCCTGTTCCACTCGTTTTTCCCTCGTTTTTTGTGCCTTTCTGCCCTCTGTCCCATTTGTTTTCCCCTCGTTTTTTGGGCTTTTCTGCCCTCTGTTCCACTTGTTTTTCCCTTGTTTTTTGTGACTTTCTGCCCTCTGTTCCACTTGTTTTTCCCTCGTTTTTTGTGCCCTTCTGCCCTACATTCCACTCGTTTTTTGTGCTGAATAACCGGATTAACCCACTTACTGGGTCTCGGCGGCGGGCGAACCGCCCAAGCCTTCCATACCCTTCATACATAGTAAAATGAGACACAGGAGCCTTCATCTGCAGGAGGAACCCAGATTTATTCAAATAGCCCGAGCTATGTAAGAGTCCCAAGCTCGTCAGAAACAAGACAGAGGAGGCTGCTGCTTTACTCCGCAGCTTACAAGCCTTTTACCCTTTTTCCTCTCAGTATTTTGGCTGTTAATTCATTGTTCAATCAGGGCAGTGTTTGTGGTTGATAACCAGATCCAGACGACGTTTGTAGATGGTTACCTGGTCAAGGCTTAGTACACAAATCATTGTTCACTCGGCTTGATCAAGGCTCAGTCTTTCATGTCATGGTTTAATCACCATGATCAAAGCCCGGTCTTTCGGGTCATTGTTTAATCACCCTGATCAAGGCCCAGCAGTCAGACCATTATCCAGATAACCCGATCATGGTGTCAAGGATGTTTACCAGGCTGGGAGCACGAAATGGAAAACAAATCATTTATACAGGGTGTGAGTGTCTCATGGCTTTCTGTTGAACTGCAAGAACTGGGTGTGCGACAGTTCCTGGGCAGAAATGCAGAAATGCAGGCTACAAGATGGCTGTTGTTGTGTTAGTTAGATTTTCCTCAAGCATCAGCAGAAACGACCAGGTGGGTCGTGTGGAAGTGTTTGACATGAGATGGCAATGAAATATCAATGGAGTCTCTGTACAAATGATGCCGATCAGAAGAACAATTTTCCTCAGACCCTCCTTTTGCCATTGAGTGGCAAATACTTTAAGAAATGTCAATGTTCATAAGGCCATCGGTTTCTGGTAGACAAACAGCGTCACCACGGTGGCCATGAAGCATTTACTATGTCGGAGACTGACATCTTGTTTCTGGATTCGGGTGTTTTGGACAGCTGCCATTGTGCTAAGCCAGGGACCTCTAGTGGCTGTCTGTGATTGGTGGTTGCATCACTGGGAGCAGGTGCCAAGGGCCCTATGGCGTACCTTAGTCTGACACACCAGCACTACTCTCAGCCGGGGAAGATCCCAGCCCTACAGCCTGTAGGTACTTGGCGAAGTCAAGGGCAAGCCTTCCTTTGGGGGCGCAAGTTGTATCGGTCGGAAGTAGGGACAGTATGGTCGGGAAACCATTGTTCTTGGTGTTGAGCCGAGTTAAGGGAGGGTTCCACCCTACCTTTCAGTATGCTGTCACTCTCTGCTTCTGTGGATGTAGAATGCAGTCTGGCATCGCTGAATGGGACAAACGTCTGGACTGTTTCGGTTTCTGAGTCTCCTTGTCCTTCCCTCACCCACTGATCATAGGGGAGGGGCAGAGGCACATGCCTGCAGTGCGACGAATGCACCCAATTGTTCCGACCTTCTACTTTCACTGCAGTGCGGGTGGCCAGTAACACCTGACGAGGCTGTGTCCAGCCGGGGTCGAGGCTCTTAGTCAGTTGAATATTTTTCACCAAGACCAAATCCCCAGGTTGGATGACGCGTCCTGGGCCCTCGCTCTTGTCAGGTATGGCCTCATGCACCTGGTGATAAAAAGTACGAAAGGTATTAGTCAGACTGTACAAATAATCAGTTAATACAGAGTATTCAACGTCAGACAGATTCTTAGGCCGCGGGACACCCCATACATTGGCAGGCCTCCCGAACACAATCTCATGGGGAGATAGCCCTATGCTGGTGTGGGCCGTTGTTCTTGTGGACAGGAGGGCTAAGGGCAGAGCATCAACCCTAGTGACACCTGTTTCGGTTACTATTTTGCCCATTTTCGTTTTTAGGATGCCATTGTACACCTACACTAGACCTGCTGACTGAGGGTGGTTAGCTGCATGAAATTTTTGTTTTATACCCAATGCTGTACAGACATATTCCATAATTTGAGCAATAAAGTGGGTCTCGTTGTCTCTTCAGACCATGCGGGGCAAACCGAATTGTGGGAGGTACTCTTTTAATAGTACTTTGGCTGTGGTGATAGCGGTGCAGTCTTTGACGGGGTAGGCCTCCACCCATCGGCTGAAGGTACAGACCACTACCAGGAAATATTTCAAATTGTTACGTTTGTCCATCTGGATGTAATCCATTTGGAGGACTTCAAAAGGGAAGGTAGGAGGAAAGAATCCTCCCTTAGGAGTAACTGTGCCTTTTCCTGTGTTATATATTAGGCAAATCATGCATGTTTTGACCAGTTTGTCAGCATATGCTGGTTTCTTAGAGTTGTACCATGTAGGTTCCAACTATTTACATATCCCTTTTGCACTGATGTGAGCAGGACCATGGGCCATCGTAACCACTGGTAGCATGTGACTGTCAAGTAACATCCATTGTATTTCCATAGTCGTACAGACCAAGCAACCTACAATTCCCTCTTTTGGTAATTGCTCCTTCCACATCCGTAGTTCCTCAGGAGTGGTATGGGATTGAATATCAAACACACTCTGTACTGTGTTTTCAAACATGCCCTCGTCTGCCACCCACCTAGCCGGACCTCCTACATACATTTCTTCCCTTTTCCTAAGAGCTGTTTGTCTGGCCGTCTGGTCAGCCAGGGCTTTGCCTTTCCCAACATCATCTGTCACTTTCTTGTGGGCCTTACATTTTATAATGGCCACCTTTCTGGAGAGTGTCAGGGAGTCTAACAATCGGTGAATTAGGGGGCCATATTGAATCTTGGCCCATGGGAAGTAAGGAAATTCCCTTCTTTCCATAACCTCCCGAAGTTGTGGGCCACCCCGAAGGAATATTGGCTGTCAGTATAAATATTTACCGTCATCCCTTTGCTTAACTCACAGGCTCTAGTGAGGGCCACTAATTCTGCTGCTTGAGCAGAGCACTGCGGAATCTGAGATGTTTCTACTACTCGCCCTAATGTCGTGAGGGTGTAGGTGGCTGAGGTGTTACCATCTGACCCTCTGAGACATGATCCTTCCACATACAATGTATCTTCTGGTACTGCTATTGGGGTATCCTGTAAGTCAACCCGTCCCTTCGTCTCCTCCTCTGTCCTTAATATGCAGTCATGTGGGTCTAAACTGGCTTCCTGAGTATCCAGTGGGAGTAATGTGGTGGGGTTTAGTATCTTTTGATGTTAATGTGGCTGGAAAAGAGTGTCAGTTCATATCCTGTGAGTCGTGCGCTAGTGAGGTACTGTGTCTTGGTGTTATTAAGGAGGGTATCTACAGAATGGGGACAATCAGAGTTAGGGGGGAGTTCATGACGATTCCCGCACTCTGACGGACGATGAAGGCAGCTGCAGCAGTCGCCCGTAGGCATCCTGGGAGAGCCCTTGCCACAGGATCTAAGGTGGCTGAAAAATAGGCACATGGCCGATGGTGACCTCCGAACATCTGGGTCAAGACAGCGCATGCACAGCCATCTGTCTCATGTACAAAAAGAAAAAACTGTTTGTTATAATCAGGAGTACTGAGGACTGGAGCAGTACACAGAGCCTTTTTTTAAATCTTAGAAGGCCTGTTCATGCTCTCTAGTCCATGGAAAGGAACTGTCTGATATGTCTTTAGTGGTGAGGGCAAGAAGAGGTTTGTCTTTTCTTTTTAAAAAGAGAGAGTTTCCCTTGTACCAGAAAGGACTGGGAAGTACAAGAAGAGGTTTGACCATGGCCAAATAATTGGAAATCCACTGTCTACTACAGTATGAGGTTAGGCCTATGAAGGCTCGCACCTGCTTTTGTGTTCATGGGGCCGCCATAGCATTGATAATGGCTACACGATCAGCGGTGAGCTGCCTTCGAGAGGAGATGACCTAAATAGGTCGCCTTCTCTTGACAAAACTGAAGCTTTTTTAAAGAGACTTTGTGATTATGGAGGGCAAGGTGGAGTAACAAACAGAGAGTAGCTTCTTTACATGCTGGGGCAGAATTTGCAGCAATGAGGAGGTCATCTACATATTGTAATAGTGTGGAATTATCAAGAAATCTAGTTGACTTTTTAGGGCTTGACTATAGATAGTGGGGCTCTCTGTGAAACCTTGAGGGGCGCGGCAGAATCTAAAGCTCTGCCCACCAAGGGAGAAACCAAAAAAAGTCTGCTATCAGGATGTATAGGAATGCTGAAAAAAGCATTCTTCAGGTCTATGACAGAAAAGTGCGTGGCGTCAGAAGGGACCATCGTTAAGAGGGCTGTAATGTCGGGGACAACAGGATATTGGGAGATTGTTATTTTGTTAAGGGCTCTCGGGTCAATCACAAATCTGTATATTTTAGGGGAGAGAGCATCTCCATTGGTCTTTTTAAGTACGGAAATAATGGGACTGTTACAGAAATTGCCACATGTCTCCTCCACTACGCCCTTGTCCATTAATTCAGATATTAATGTTAAAAGGGTCATTTCTCCTTCCGGGGGCAGTCGATACTGCCGGAGGCGGGGGAGAAGTGCACCTGGCTGGATGCATACCACATGAGGGGATATGTTGAGACACCCTACATCAGTGTCTGATGATGCCCAGAGGGAGGAAGGTAAAGACTGCAACTCTGGTGGGTGGGGACCTGATTGATACATATAGGAAGCTGCGGTTGTGGAAATTTTTAGGGATACACCTTGGGGACTACATGATATGGTCGCATATATAGCTTTCAGTAAATCCATGCCTAACAAGTTTTCACTGCAACCTGTATTAAGGACCAAGGGAGCGTCAACATGTGCAGGGCCAATATCGAGAGAAAGGGATTCAGAGACAGGGCTGGTCACAGGTGTTCCTGCAAAACCCACCGAGACATTCATATTGCCAGAAAGGGGTGCCTCCGGGACTGATAGACGTGCAATAAAAGACCTGGTGGCCCCAGTATCCAAAAGAAAATTCTGATCGTTCCCCACAACTGACATTTGAACATAAGGGCCCCTTTGATCCACTGGAATTTGCACTCTGTTAATACCCCTTTCCTGGCTGTCCTATGCTTGGTAGGACCCTGTTTCATCAACTTCATCATAATCATCATTGTAATAAGTGCGTGTTGCTTCGTACCCATCAAACCTATTGGCCGAGTGCTGCTGGATGGGAGCGTCATCCCTGGGCCTGCATTCTTTATCCTGTGGATGGGGCGGGCTATGGTCCCTAGTCGGCCTCCCCTCCCTGAGAGCACGAGGCCGAGTCTTCCCTGATTGGATGTTTTCAGCTAACTCAGGACACTCATCTATCCAATGGCCGTACCCCTTACAATAAGCACACTGATCTGCTTGGAGGGCTCCCGTACGTTGAGGGCTGGAGGGGGTAGACTGGCGAGCCCTCGAAGGGGGTTGGGGAGGAGGTCTGAAATTCCCAGGGCATCTGGACCTCAGGGAGGGTAAGCCTGCTGCAGAAGTGCCTTAGTCTTAAGATCCCTAACCTTCTTACTTTCCTTGTCTCTATCTTCATTCTCCCTATTCTCGTGATATTGTGCCATAGCCAAGATACCAGTCATAGTTTGGGCAGACCACGTGCTTTCAACTTTCTTAAGCCTGGCAGAGATCTCAGGAAGCAAGTTGCTGACAAACTTATCGACAAATGCTGGGCCAGAACCTGGGGTCCGGGGATCCAAACCACTATGTCCCTTGTATTCTGTCACAAAAAGGGTAAAGAAGTCAGCCACATTCTCATCTTTTCGCTGCCTTCAGGTGTTTATTTTACCCCAGCTAATGACAGTTTCCGGCGAAAGTGTTTTCATCAACGTCATTATTTTACCGGGCAAAGTCAGGGTGGCAGCTTCTGGTTTACTCCCTCCTACCCTTGCTTCTTCCATAGCCTCTAGGTCAGCCCATTTACCTCCCAGCGCTACTTCATGGTCAGTATGTCAACTTTTGTCCCAAATTTCAGTGGGGACAACTAATTCTCTGTAAAAGGCAGCCGGATTCTTCCGGGGATCTGGCAATTGTTCTTTTAACTGCATTACTTCTGACCTTTTCCAAGGAACATGAACCCAAAGCCTGCGCCAGTGTGCCTCAACAGCCCCTCGGCCATTATTTTGGGCATCGGTAAGTGCGTTATCAAAGACAGGGGCCGCCTCTCTCATTGACATAGCTGTTTCTAGAGGGGTGTTGGGAAAAGCGGTCATATCATGGTAAGCCATTAAAGCAGACATAGTGCCAAACATCCCTTCTCCCTGAACATCGCCTCTTTTTATTTGCGATCTAAGGTCTATTAATCCGGTGGGTATCTGCATAAGTGCATTCTCAAATCTTTGCATGACCAGGGTATACATGTATTCAGCCCAGGTGGTCTGTTCCATAATCGTCCACTGGGAAAAGGTGGACCATATTTCTTTAATGGCATAAATATTCCCGTTATTTATCCAACATTCACACTGTTACCTCTGTAGGTCATTTTCTCGAAGGGACGAAAAGCTGACTGCAGAGCGCAAGGAGGCCAGTCGGGGGGAATTTAACAATTTATATAAATCCTGCTTAACTGTAGACCACGGGGAAGCAGGAAAAGGGCATGTAGGGGTAAAGTCGCAGGGGTTGGGCAGATGGAGACTTGTTGTCATTCCCGAAGCGAGGACAGGGTTAGCGGGCGTGGTCGGTGTCATAGGAAAAATCGGGAGGGATGGTGTGACAGGGAGAACACTAAGAGGGGCAGTGGGGGCAGGAGTGGGCTGTGGCGGGGGGGCATGCAGGTTGTGAGGAGTCATGGCAGGGTACATTGGGGCATATGCAGGAGGGCTTTCTAGCATGGTATCAAGCAAGGAATCACCTACTTCTCCCCCTTCCATATGGCCCTTTCCTTTCTCCTCATGAGCTGGATAACATTTTTGTACCCGGGCCCCATGCTCCCTATCGGCTATTTCTACTGATTTTGTCATTTGATTTTGTAAATTTTATCTGGCGTGGTCGGCCATTGACATACGTTCTTGTTTTCTTTCTTGAGCCTTCTGCTTTCTAGCTCTCTGCTCTATCTCTTTCCTCTGAAATCGGACAGATTGAAACATAAACGGGCGCATTTTTCTTTTCATTAATTGTTCCTCTAGGTTGGTGAAAACTTGGGAATTAAAGGAGCCATAAAGTGGCCACTGTAATTCCGCATTACTATGTTTTGTATATTTTACCCAGAATGAGGAAAACATAATGGCAGAAGGGCCATGTTTAACATACATCGTATGGCCAGGGGTCCCTTCTGGAGGAAGCGGACAATATAATCTCTTGAACTTACTACTGACTTGCATGCTTGAAAACAGATAACAGACACCAGCGGGTTTTAAAACTCACCTCGCTTGCTTGGCTTTTGCAAAAGTCAATAACAGCAGTATCATACAGAACAGACACCAGCGGGTTTTAAAAACTCACCTCGCTTGCTTGGCTTTGGCAAAAGTCGATAACAGCTTGGCTTTCGTGAAAAGTCAATAACAGAATTATACAGACTTGGTGGGTGATCAGTCCACCCTTACCTTACAGGGGTAGTTCTCTTCTGCAGACGTAGGGCTGTGTCCTGCTCCAGAAATTATTTGCTAGGGGACTCCAGCAAGAACGCGGTCATGTGGCCCAGACCGGGTGGGGAGGAACAGCGGGCGACCTCAGTGCCCTTCTTGCCTTCTGTGCCACTCGTTTTACCCTCAATTTTTGTGCCCCTTTATCCTCCTGTTACCTTCGTTGTCCCTCACCACCCTCGCCGCTGCATCCCCTGCGGCCCCGCCCCCCTGACTGCCCACTCGCTGCCCCCGCCTCCCAGCTGCTCCTCCCTCCCACCTCCTCATATATGCCAGCCGCTGCGCGGCCGTGCTGCTGGCACGCAGAAGGCGTGCCTAAGGCGAGCAAGTCTGCGCCCGCCCACGACTGGACCGCGCCCAGCACCAGAACCACAGGGCCCCGCACCCGCCACAACGACCGCCGCCACTACGACACCGTACCGAAGGGGAGTGGTGGTGGACGGAGCATCTGAACCAATCAAACACTCACACCCAGTCAACAGATCTGGGTTTAATCCATCACCGTTCTTTAGCCCACTCTGCCACCCCAGTTCAGACATGGCCATATGCAAATCAGTCTGACCCAGTGCCTCATGGGAACAGTCCAGCCCGAACTGCCAAGCCATGCCTTCCCTGGAAACAAGCTTCATAAGACCGGTTTCTGGCATTACAGCCGTCTTCAGCCAGGCTTCCTTGAATCCAGTGGCAAAGTGAGCAAGGGACTCACGTCTGAGCATACCCTGCCAACTTATGGCGAACAAAGCGGTACAAAAGGGGGTGGTGATGGACGGAGCATCTGAACCAATCAAACACTCACACCCAGTCAACAGATCTGGGTTTAATCCATCACCGTTCTTTAGCCCAATCTGCCACCCCAGTTCAGACATGGCCCTATGCAAATCAGTCTGACCCAGTGCCTCATGGGAACAGTCCGCCCGAACTGCCAAGCCATGCCTTCCCTGGACCAGAAACAAGCTTCCTAGGACCGGTTTCTGGCATTACAGCCGTCTTCAGCCAGGCTTGCTTGAATCCAGTGGCAACGTGAGCAAGGGACTCACGTCTGAGCATACCCTGCCAACTTATGGCGAACAAAGCAGTACAAAAGGGGGTGGTGATGGACGGAGCATCTGAACCAATCAAACACTCACACCCAGTCAAAAGATCTGGGTTTAATCCATCACTGTTCTTTAGCCCACTCTGCCACCCCAGTTCAACTTAAGGCGAACAAAGCGCTCTCAACTCCGGACGGAGCCACACTTGCTTCAAGGCCGCCCCGAAACGCACACACAGCCCCTTCACCTGCCGGAACTGCACCTACACCAGCCTCAGAGCCGACGAACCACCCGCCAAGAAAGACCCCAACCACCTCCGATGCATACTACTGAACACCCGCTCCGCACGCAAGCATGCCGTCGAGCTCTGGGACCTGCTCGACACAACATCCCCGGACATCGTCTTCCTGACAGAGACCTGGTTTAACACTCCTCCGCACCCGACATCGCCATAGCCATCCCAGACGGCTACAAGATCACCCGCAGAGACCGCAACAACGGAGTCGGAGGAGGAATCGCCATCGTCCGCAAGAACAGCATCAGGTCTCGACTAGCACCGACGACGTGCTCAGCACCGCCGAACACATGCATTTCGAAATCCACAGAGACCCTAATTCCACCCTCAGAGGCAACCTCGTCTACCGACCCCCCAGTTCAGCGACTCCATCACCGACTTGATCAACACGCACGCCTTGACCTCCACCGACTACTTCCTCCTCGGAGACCTGAACTTTCACCTTGAGAACAACAACGCCCACCCACTCCGTCCGCCACACCCTCGACCCAGTCTTCTCCTCAAGCCTGTACGTCTCCATCAGCCACACCACCGAACACCTCTGGACTGACTACCGCTGCATCCAGTTCGCCTTCCAGAAACCCACCACACACCACTGCACCCAACAGATCCCCCGCCGCTGCTGGAGCAAAATCATCGAAGACCAACTACATGCAAACCTCGCTCTCAGCCCACCCACCGAACCCTCCAACACTGACAATGCTGCCCATAGCCTCAGACGCTGGATCGAGGACTGCGCCAACACCCTTGCCCTGCTTAAAAAACCCTCCCACAGAGACACCAGCAAGAGGGCCAGCTGGTTCACCCCAGAACTCCTAGCCTCCAAGCAAGCCTGCTGGAAACTAGAGAAGAAATCACACAGTGAACAAACTACGGACTGCACGCAGCACACAAGGGTGCCATCCGCAATCACCACCACCTCATCACGGCGGCCAAGAGGACTTCCTTCAAAGACCGCCTTGACAACAACGCACACAATGGCAAGGAGCTCTTCAACATTGTGAAGGAACTCTCCAACCCCCAGCTCTAACACCAACGACATACCGCCGTCGCAAGCCCTGTGCGACTCCCTTGCCACCTTCTTCCACCGCAAGATAGCAGACATCCACGACAGCTTCAACACCCACATAGCCCCAACAGACAGCAACACAACAGACCATCCGTACACCATCGACTACGACCCCCTGCTAGCCTGGGCCAGCGTGAGCATCGATGACACCACCATGACCATGCGCTCCATCCACTCCGGTTCTCCGTGGGACCCATTCCCGCACCACGTCTTCAACAGAGCAAGCAGCACCATCGCACCCCACATGCGCAACGCCATCAATCTCTTCCTGGAGACCGCAACCTTCCCAGAGATCTGGAAACACGCCGAGATCAACGCCCAACTCAAAAAACCAAAGGCAGACCCAAGGGACCTCAAGAACTTTCGGCCCATCTCTTTGTTCCCCTTCCTGGCTAAGGTCATCGAGAAAACCGTCAACAGACAGCTAATCCGATACCACGAAGAAAAAAGAATCCTGGACCCTTCCCAGTCAGGGTTCCGCAGCAACCACAGCACCGAGAGTGCCCTCATTGCCGCCACCGACATCATGCCACATCATGATAATGACGGAGATGTAGATTGCATGAACTCCACCCTCACTGCAGCCATTCTCAAAGCTGCTGACATGCATGCACCCGCTGTGACCTTTTCCCGCTCCCGGCACAGTGAGGCTCACAAATGGTTCACCCCCGAACTAAAACAACTTAAACTAGAAGTCCGCCAGAGTGAAAGGAAATGGCGATCTCATTATTATATATCAGATAAGGAGACTTATCTACAAACCAGGAAAAAATATAAGAAAATCTTACTTGAGAAGAAAACATCTTATTTCTCGGAGAAAGTTCTGAAATCCCAAAATCAAACTAAAGAAATTTTTCAAATTGTCCACGATTTGTGCAATGATGAACGCTCAGTCCTCCCGACAGTCCCTTCACGCAATCTCTGTGACGCCTTAAATGACTACTTCCTAAATAAAATACTCTCCATAAAACAAAGCATTGCACCCTCTTGTAACTTAGTTTACAATGGCAAAGACAATCCGAACCTAAATACTCTCGAAATGTTACCCAAGATTGACCATAAATCTTTCCTTGAACTGCTTACTCGGGTTAAATCAGGTTCACCCAATGACATATGTCCACCACACATTATCAAGGAAATTGGCATCGCATTTCCACAAGCTATTCTCCCGATTCTTAATGAATCTCTTTCACAGGGCAAGGTTCCTACAGATTTTAAAAATGCCCTCCTTATTCCATTGACAAAGAAACCTGGAAAAGATCCTGCCGACATGTCTAACTATAGACCCATTTCCCTCCTGCCTTTCCTCTCCAAGATCCTGGAGGCTCATGTTTCCAGCTGTATCTCTAATTTTATGGAGACATCGAACTATCTGGAACCTAATCAAGCAGGTTTCCGCCCGGGCCACTCAACTGAGGCGGTGATTTTGGCGGTGCAGGACACACTCAGGGCCAATGCAGACGCAGACGTACAGCAGGCTCTGATACTGCTCGACTTGTCGGCCGCGTTCGACACGGTTGACTATAACATCTTACTCAACCGTGTCGAACAGGCCGGCCTTAGGGGTTCTGCTCTGAGGTGGATCGCATCCTTTATTGATGGCCGAACCCAAGCAGTACAACTGGGAACATTCACGGCTACCAGACATCACTCCATTTGTGGGGTCCCGCAGGGCTCGTCACTTTCCCCCCTGCTATTTAATTTGTATCTCCGTCCCCTTTTATTCTCTCTCAAAAAATTCAAAGTCACAGCGTACAATTACGCTGATGACTTACAATTGGTATTCACTCTCAATACACCTGATGCAGTGACTGAATTTCAGAAGACCATGAGGCATATCCAAGGTTGGATGAATGATAACCACCTTAAGCTGAACCCTGGCAAGACGGAACTACTCTTGCCCGGGAAAAGCGAACCCAGCTGGGGCCCCCATTTTTGGCCCACCGATATGGGAACTCCTCCTGTTAGCTCCGCCTCAGTAAAAAGCTTGGGGGTCACTTTAAGATCAGATCTGTCGCTGCACTCTCAAGTAGGTGCAGTGGTGTCAGCAAGTTTTTTTCAGCTCTGCAAAATAAAAAAAATTGCTCAGTTCCTTACACACTCTACCCTCATTCAAGTCACTATAGCCCTGGTGCTGTCCCGTCTAGACTTTTCAAACAGCATTTATTTAGGCTTACCATTGGGACTCTTGAAAAGACTCCAATTGGTCCAGAACCAAGCAGCCAGACTCATAACTAAAACACCCAAGAGGCACTCAATCAAATTAGGCATGAAGGAGCTACACTGGTTACCTGTGGCCCAGAGAATAGCTTTTAAAACCTGCTGTATAACCTTCAGAGCCTTAAATAATTGTGGACCAATTTTTATTAAAAACCTAGTGACAAAATATGTCCCCACACGACACCTCCGATCTGCCCAGAAAACACTAGTGGTGGTGTCTCGATTCAAAAGGAAACGACAAGGGGGCAGCTGCTTTCACCACCTCGCTGCCACCCTTTGGAATTCGTTACCTCTGCCACTCAGACATAGTAAAGATCTGCTCACGTTTAGACATGCCTTGAAGACCTGGCTGTTTGAGCAAGCCTATTTATAGTAGTCTTCACAGCAACATGTATTATTTCCTCCTTCCGACAGCGCCATGAAGCCCACGGGCGTACGAGCGCTTTAAAAATGGCATATAACATAACATAACCGACGACATCAGGACCCTGCTGGACTCATCCTCCTAGACCTCTCTGCCGCCTTCAACACCGTCTGCCACCACACACTACGCACACGCCTCCACGCCGCAGGGATCCGAGACAAGGCTCTGGATTGGACCATCTCCTTCCTCTCTGGCAGCACCCAGAGCGTCCGCCTCCCCCCCATTCCGTTCGAAAGCCTCCGAGATCATCTGCAGCGTACCCCAGGGATCCTCCCTCAGCCCAACGCTGTTCAACATTTACATGGCGCCGCTCACACACGTAGCCCGACTTCACGACCTCAACATAATCTCCTACGCAGACAACACTCAGCTGATCCTCTCCCTCAACAAGGACCCCTTCACAGCCAAAGTCAACCCCCACGAAGGAATGAAGGCCGTCGCCGACTGGATGAAGACCAGCCGATTGAAGCTGAACTCTGACAAGACGGTGGTCCTCATCCTCGGCTCCAACCCTTCAGCCTGGGACGACTCCTGGTGGCCGACGGCACTAGGGGCGGCCCCGACACCCACCGACCATGCACGCAACCTGGGAATCATCCTCGACTCAACGCTCTCAATGACCAAGCAAGTCAACGCCGTTTCCTCCTCCTGCTTCAACACCCTCTGCATGCTCCGCAAGATCCACCGATGGATCCCGACGATACAAGAAAGACAGTCACCCAGGCCCTCGTCAGCAGCAGACTCGACTACGGAAACGCCCTCTATGCGGGAGACCCGACCAAGCTCATCAAACGACTACAACGCATCCAAAACGCCTCGGCACGACTGATCCTCGACGTTCCATGCCACAGCCACATCACCCCCTACCTGAGAAACCTGCACTGGCTCCTCGTAAACAAGAGGATATCCTTCAAGCTCCTCACCCACGCACACAAGGCACTCCACAAGACTGGCCCAGCCTACCTCAACAGACGGTTCTCCCTCTACATCCCCAACCACCAGCTACGCTCCGCCGACCTCTCACTCGCCAACGTGTCGCGCATCCGAAGAACAAACACCGGTGGGAGATCCTTCTCTCACCTCGCCGCCAAGACATGGAACACCCTCCCACTGAGCCTACGACAGACCCAAGACCTGCTGACATTCAGGAGGATACTCAAGACCTGGTTGGCTGTTCGATCAGTAGCACCCCCTCCCCCCCCCAGCACCTTGAGACCCTCGCGGGTATGTAGTGCGCTTTACAAATTATTTATTGATTGATACCAGCCCCTCGTTCATTGCCCAAGTTACCAATACGATGCTGGGTCACTGAGAAGAACTTTTTGTCTTGTTAAGGACCTAACTGCATTGAAAATCCCTGAGTGACCAGAGTCTAGAAACAAAGACTGGCCGACACAGAGCAAATCAAAAATCCACACAGGACAGAGCCTGCTAACTGCAACTAGCGAGAAGTTGAGGCTTGAAGAATCTTTCTCAAATATTGATCCACCTACCTGCGCACATTCTTCAAATAAAAGCTCATCTTTGATTGTAAAACTGAAGAAAAACTTTAAATCTTACCAGGACATCTGGAAAAGTCTGTGGAAAAGGCAACAAATTGTCTAATGTCTGAGCGTGCAACCAAAAAAGGACACAGTGCTCAAAACATGTACTTTAAAAACAGCTTGAAAACTGAATAGACCACTACTGGATAGACAACCGTATTAAGTTAATTGTATGTGTTTACTTTGGCTTCAGAGTCCGATGACAGTTTCTTCAAGTTTTATTGGAAGCAGGCTCCAGACGCTTCCCAGACGGATTTCAACTAACTCCAGGAACCACAAACATTCATGTCATAACAGTGTACCAGATGACATTCTAAGGAATCTGCGAGCTAGAACACAACACTTGAAATACAAATAATGTACTTTTTATTAGGTCTCACCTACACGGCGAATGTGCTGTGCTACGATCAATCAATCAATCAATCAATCACAGACATTTATAGAGCGCGCTACTTACCCGGAGGGTCTCAAGGCGCTTGGGGGGGGGGGGGGAGTGCTGCTACTGCTCGAATAGCCAGGTCTTGAGCTTCTTCCTGAAGGAGAGGTGGTCTTGGGTCAGGCGCAGGTCGGTCGGGAGGGAGTTCCAGGTCTTGGCGGCCAGGTAGGAGAAGGACCTTCCTCCTGTTGTCGTTCTTCGGATGCGGGGGACGGCGGCGAGGGCGTGGCTGGCTGATCGGAGATGTCGTTTGGGAGCGTAGAAGTTGATGCGGTTGTTGAGGTAGCTCGGGCCTTGATCGTGTAGGGCTTTGTGTGCGTGGGTGAGGAGGCGGAAGGTGATTCTTTTGTTGACGGGGAGCCAATGCAGGTCTCTCAGATGTCCGGAGATGTGGCTGTGTCGTGGGATGTCGAGGATGAGTCTGGCTGAGGCGTTCTGGATCCGCTGGAGTCTCTTCTGGAGCTTGGCGGTGGTTCCGGCGTAGAGGGCGTTGCCGTAGTCCAGTCGGCTGGTAACGAGGGCCTGGGTGACCGTCTTCCTGGTCTCGGTGGGGATCCACCGGAAGATCTTCCGTAGCATGCACAGGATGTTGAAGCATGACGAGGAGGCATTGTTTACTATTCAGTGAGCTTACAACCCATCCCCAGCTTACCATTTGTTGTTTTTGTGGTCACTCATTTGCAAAATGTCGTTTGCTAAGCTCCTGTAGGCTTCCCTTCCTTTCTTGTGTTAGCTCCTCCCTGGAGCATGGCCCAAGTACGTTTTCTTCCTAATCTTTTTTCAACACACTACTTTTTGAATGATTTATGAGCATTTCCGTATTATTCCTGGACGTGCAATGTGCTTTTCCTAATTTTAACACATAGAAACTGGGGGAGGCAGGAGGTATTTACAGATGAGGGCTCACACCCCTTATTTGAAAGTACACTAAAAATAAGAGCTCTGGTCAGATATGTGGGCTAATCCTCGTTGACAAGGCTTTTTGTTGTAGGACCCTCACCCCACAGGGTTACCCCTATGGAGAAAATAACCAAATAAGAAAGAACTTTGTGGAATGTGTGTGTGGAAAGAGAGAGCGGCTGAGCGGCCGTCTCGCTTCCATCACACGTTCGTCACGCTCTGGAATGTGGAATTCCCGGGTGGAATGTCATGATTTGAGTTTTGGAATGTCTTGATTAAAGTGTGGAATGTCATGATTTGAATGCTGGATTGTGACGATCTCTCGGGCGCAGCGGTGATCAGAAGGGGGCTCAGTGATGTAAGTCCTTCCCGTATAAAGTTTGAGGGCGCGGGAGTGAGAAGGGGGCGGAGCAGGGGCCCCGCCTAAGGGTCACCGAGGAGATACACGGGGCTACAGAATATGCTAATGAGGCGAGTACCAATCTCTCGAACAGGACCCTGTGCGGCCACTGACGCTGCCGCGACAGCCCGGCTGCTCTCACTTGGACCCCACCCTCAGTGGCGTAACGCAAAATGACCCCCCCCCCAGAATATGACGAGGGGTCCCTTAGAGAGAGAGTAATTAGCTGAAGGGGGGGGGCATGGGAAGGCGCAGACGTATGCTCTTTCATCACAGCTCTCTTTAGATGTCTACGACACACTGATCCCCGCTGCACCCACTGGCTGTCACACTGCCGCTTACTCCCCACTGCACTCTTCCAGCTGCCAAACAGCACCTGGCCACCACACTGCCCTCGCCAGCTTGCCTTAATGTTCTCCCTGGCTGTCACACTGTACTCCCCGCCATACACCCCACCCTTACTCTCCCCCGCTCCTACTCCCCCTCTGTGCTTCCGATCTCCCATAGTGCACCGCCGGAATTCACACTGCACTCCCACATACTCCCTTCCGGCTACACTGCACTCTGGGGGGCTCCGTAGTCTGTTCCCACTACTCTCCGGGGACATTAGCTGTTACTCCTTAACTCTACTGTACTGCTCTCCCTCGCCACCCCATCGCCGACTCCGGTACCCGTGGCTGCCATCCAGTGTACACCCTGTGAAGTCCCTGATGGAGTATTACACCCCAGATCCACTGGCCTGATGCCCTGTTTTACTTCCGGGTACCATACTGGCGCTATCCACACAAGATGTCACACTGCACCCCTCATTGACACCGCACTGCATTCCTGTGCTGCTACCCTGCACACCCTCGAATGCCATGGTGCCAGGGTCGTTGTTATTAAAAGTGCAACAGGTGCAGTGCTACCGTGGTCCAACGGTGGGGCACACAATTACGTTTTTTAAAAACTAAAAACCCATGGGATGGGGTCTATTTCCCTTGCATGCATTGGGTCTTCTGATGCACTTGCTACGCCACTGTCCATTACACACCTTGCTGTAGGACTGCACTCCAGCAGCCTATACTGCACTCCTTTCGATGTTGTACTGCACTACTCATCACCTACACTACTCTGGCTGGCAGTCAAACTCCATTTCTGGCTGTGTACTGCTCTCTTCAACTACTAGTTTGCGCTTAGTTGCAGGACTGCACCTCCTGGTTGCCAAAGCTCGCCTGACGAAAACATTGCACTGCACACCATCTGACTGCCAGTCTGAAGTCTGGGCAACACTTCACTCCTCTAGCTGTTGTACAACACTGCTCAGGCTGCTAAACTGCACTTACAGGCTGCCACCCAGTATGCGACTGCCCTACTGCACTTTGGGACACATGTACGGGGTCGAAAACGGATATGCGACCTTTTGCAGGGGCGGCTCCTCCTGCACTATAGCGGAGTTGCATCGCCCCACTGCTTTTAAGCAGTGCGAGGAAGAAGAAACATAAAATTATATTACCTTAGAGTTATTATCATTTTATGTTTCCTGCCTCTTTGGGGTTGATGGGGCGCCCAAACCAGTCATGCACACTTTCCCCCTTCTCCATGCAGACTGCATTACTGCCTGCAATGAGAACAAGCTCTGGCCCCCATTTCCTGGTTGAGCGTCGAACCTAGACGCTCAAAACCAATCACAACGCTGCATTGCAGTGTTGTGATTGGTCGGGGGTGGCTGGGTTCTTACCAAGCACAATGCTGCATTGCAGCGTTGTGGTTTGTCAGGGGAGCCTGGCTTAACTTATTGTGTCAGTCTGACAAGGAGAGCAGAGACGCGAGACCCGTTGCGGCAAGGGTTTTTTACATTGCACATCGTTCCCCCTATCATCCCCCCTGTGAACCCGCACCTGCAACCCGCAAACCATGCCGGCTGCAACTTGGCCTTTGATATGCACCAACCCTATTTTTACGAGTTAGTAACCTATTACAGACTCGCAAAACAGGGTTAGCGAGTCCCTATTAGGAAAGGGTGTGCCAGGGCTTCCCTTTCTAATAGCGATTTGCAGGGGGATGTAAGATTGCTTTGCAACTAGAATTCATCTACTTCAAATACGTGGTAAGCCAGCCGCAAATGGGAAGGGGTCCGCATGTGACCCCTTCGCGTTTGTGAATGGTTGCAAAAACTTTATGTTAAGAGCAGGCAGTGGTGCTCTTAAATAAATGAAACTGAAACATTTTATTTTTGAAATGCATTAAAAAAACTGCTTAATTTAAAAGGCAATCACAGACATGGTGGTCTGCTGACCGCAGCAGGCTAAAGACACACAATTGATGGACGGAATGCAGAACAAATCAAAACATTCACCCCAAGTCAAAAGATCTGGGTTAAATCAATCATTCTGCTCACCATGCCACCCCAGTTTAGACCTGGCCATATGCAAATCAGTCTTGACCCTGTGCCTCATGGGAACAGTCCAGCCCGAACTGCTAAGCAAGGTCCTCCCTGGACTGGAAACAAGCATCCTAGAGCCGGTTTCGGGGTTTCACCCCTCTTCAGCCAGGATAGCTTGAATCCAGTGGCACAGTGAGCCCGGGACCCACGCCTGGGCATACCTGGCACACTTAGGGCGAGGAAGCAAAAGACACACAATTGATGGACGGAATGCAGAACAAATCAAAACATTCACCCCCAGTCAAGATATCTGGGTTAAATCCATCATTCTTTTGCTCACCATGCGACCTCGCTTGGCAGTTCGGTCTGGACTGTTCCCATGAGGCACAGGGTCAAGACTGATTTGCATATGGCTGGGTCTAAACTGGGGTGGCATGGTGAGCAAAAGAACAATGGATTTAACCTAGATCTCTTGACTGGGGGTGAATGTATGATTTATTCAGCATTCCGTTCATCATTTGTTGGTGAACCACAGCAGGCCACCATCCCTACGAGTGCTGCATTCCGCAGGCCATAGTACACTCCCACAGGCTATACGTCCCTCCCAGACTATACTGCAATCTCTAAAAATATACAGCACTCTCTAAAGCAAAACTGCACTCCCTCTTGCCAACCTACTGCAGATTAGAAAGCTCTCCCCCAGATAGCACAGCATTACCACACATTCTGAACCATGTCCAATCATGAGGGAGGGAGTCAAAGACTTCATCAGAAAAGTGAAAGGTTAAACCCGCCCACTGTGGATGGAACACAGAGCCTGGGAGGTGCCTTTCTACTGAGGGCAGTGACTGGTGCACCACAATCAGGTCAGAAATAAGGCATCTTTGTGAAAGCAGCATTCCTGTGTGCCTAAAGAAAGCCATTTCTCCAGGCCGATGCCTCACACACAGCCAGGCCCAGGGCCAAATATTGTGCCATGCTCAAAATCCGTTTGCCGGGGACCTTTTCCCAATATTCCAACAGAGGCGGTATCAAGAAGATCCTGGGGTCCATATTTATGAAGCCTTTACGTTTTCCTTGCGTGACGTCAGGCAATGCAAGGACAACGCAAAGGCTTTAGTAATACTTACAAAGCCACTCAAGGCCTGATTTGCATGACCTTATGCAGCTTTGTAAAGAAATGTAAAATAAGGCAGCTGCTTGTGCTACATTACATTTTTTTTCAAAGTGTCTTTATTAGTTTTTCAAATATAACAGACGGACAACAGTAACAAGCGTTTAGAATTACATTACCATACATGTCATAAGATCCAAGTAAAAGGGAAAAAAGTAATATGAGAGCATCATGAACACTACACCATTATTACAAGATTTCAAAGGTGCATAGTGTGTGCAAATGAAACATAGGTGGTGGCCTATCAATAATAATAGAAACAGGGTGTGGGGCTGAATTCTAAGTAGAAGAGCCCTGTTCAAGGGTAGGAAGATATTTACGGAAGGGCTGAGAGATATCCTTAAGCGGATGCGAGTGGTTGACGAAGAGTGTAGTCTTCACTAATGTGGTCACAATATCTCATGCTTTTAAACCAGTCTAAAGGGGTAGGTGGTCTGTTACTTCCCCCAATGAAGCGTAATTGACCTTTTAGCTAATAAAAAAGCCAATGAAGTGAGTTGGCGCATAGATCGTGATATGTCCCTAATGTATCCTAACCGAGCAATCAGAGGATCGTCTGTGATC
The DNA here is from genome assembly GCF_964263255.1 of Lissotriton vulgaris. Lineage (NCBI taxonomy): Eukaryota > Metazoa > Chordata > Amphibia > Caudata > Salamandridae > Lissotriton > Lissotriton vulgaris. The sequence continues at coordinate 316,352,998 of NC_141695.1, forward strand.
TCAGTCATTTATGGCGGAATCGTGTGTGAAGACAAAGACCCAATATATAGAGATCACTAGGCACGCCCAAGTGAGGTGTGAGAACTCCGCTCTCGGAGAGTGGCATTTTGGGCAGCAGTCAGATCCATTTGGGTCAAATTTTGTAATGTCCAGCGGAGAGAGGTAGACACGATGGAGGAATTTAAAATGCAGGAGTTTATGCCTGTGATTAATCGAAATGCGTTTAATCTGAGAACAGCAGTAAGACCACATCTTGTCCGTGAGATGGTCGCCCAAGTCTCCGGCTCACACCTCCCTTACAAGTGTTGTAGTATCCTGCTTCATGGTAAGACACAGAAGGTATAATCTAGAGATCATTCGGTCACCATCCGATACAACAAGCATAATAAGGGAGAGAAATTAACAGGAGGTAATGGATATGAGGGAAGGAGGGACCTTAAAGCATTTTCTAGCTTGCAAAACACAAAGGGCTCCATAGGTGACACAGGTCAGACGGTTACACAACATGGCTATCAAGGAAAAGATCCCTCATGGTGAATAAATGATGGTGTTGATGCGTGCACTGCACTATTTTTTCCCACTAAAGTGGGAGCCACGGATTATCATGAAGTGGGAGGGCTGAGGAATAAAGAGGGCCATGGCCCAAAGTCCTTCGTAATCTGCGCCATGCCCAGCAGGTTGTGGTGACGGTTCCAGTGGGACGCCCTTTGGCAGGATATTAGAGTGCAAGTGGCCTTCCAGTTGATGCCGCTCAGGCCTCAAATTGGGAATTCCGTTATCATGGTGATACCAATGGCATGTGTATTGACACTGAGCAGCAAGATAGCAAAGATGAAGGTCTGGTACACCGAGACCCCCATGGTTGTAAAGGAGGGTGAGAGTATCCCAGTGGACACCTAGTTAGCCCCTAGCCAGATCAAGCGTAAAAGTAGGCTATGTGTTGAGTTGAAGAAAGCCAATGGTAGTGGGATAGAGATGTTTAAGAAAAAAACTTACAGAAAACAGGAAGCATGATCATCTTAATAATAGCCACATGTCCAGCTATTGAGAGATGTAGTTTAACCCAATGTTCTACCTGGGTGGCTAGATCAGCAAGTGCCGGGCCGTAGTTAAGTTATATCATTTGGTCCTGGTCTCTGTGGATCCTTATGCCGAAATATTTGGTACCATCCACACAGCCCATTTGAAAGGGTATTCTGCAGGAGGCGACTGTGCAGTCTGTTAACGGAAAGAATTCCGATTTGTCCCAATAGATCTAAAAACCAGAAATATTACCATAACGGATAATTTCCTGCATGGGGGGAGGAGGCATGGGAAGGGGGAGGTTATCTAAAGGGTGGCAAATAAATAACATATCATCATCTGCATATATAAAGAAAGCAATAAAGGACTATCGGTGACATGCATCAACAAAACGTTTTGCGATTCCTTATTAGCGATTTTTAAGGAATCGCAAATAAGGAATCGCAAAACGGGATGCATGATTGAAAGTGCATAACATTTGCGATTCGGTAAAAATCGCAATTTTTACCGAATCGCAAATATTATGCGAATTCCAATTTGCGATTTCGCAATTCCCATTGATTCCTATGGGCCAAAAGGCCCATAGGTATCAATGGGAATTGCGAATTCGCAAATTAGAATTCGCAAAATGTTGGTGCATTCCCATGGGTGCAGGGGGGGGTCCAAAGGACCCCCCCCCCCCTGCACCCCTGAAATGTATTTTTAAGTGCATGTTTCAAACACACATGTCCTACGGACATGTGTGTCTGTAACATGACAGTGTTTTGAAATGCAAAATAGAGCATTTTAACACATTTTCGCAAATTACCACGAGGTTCAACCTCGTGGTATTTTGCACCCCCTAATTGCGAATTCACAATTTTAAAATTAATCATGCATTGCTTTTAAGGAATCGCAAATTTGCGATTCCTTAAAAGCAATCGCATTTTTGGAAATCGTTAAAAATAGAGATTTTACCAAAAATGCTTGATGCATCCCAAAAACCTATTAGGAATCGCAAACGGACGAATTTTGCAATTCGCACCGTTTGCACTTCCTAAATAGGTTGATGCATGTCCCTGTATGAGTAAGCTGTAGACCACGATGTGCATGGTGGTCTAGCAAATATCGAACTGGGGGTACATGGTTATAATGAAAAGGAGGGGTGACAGAGTGCAGCCCTGTCTGGTCTCTCACATAATTGGAAATTGGTTCAGTAAGCGAACCATTGAGTTGTATCCGGCCACAGGGTCGGAGTATAAGAGCTTGAATAGACACATGAAAAGGTGAGGAATACCTAGCGTACCCAGAACGGCATGAAAAAAGGACCACTCCAAAGAGTTGAATGCTTTTTCAGAGTCCAACAAGACCACGACTGCAGGGATAGTTGGTGAGACTTTATTAGGAACAGCAAAAGTGGTGCATAGATTGAAGGAAGTTTATCGGGGGGAACGAAACCGGATTGGACAGGCGAAATGATCTGCTCCATCAGCAATGACAGTCTGGTAGTGAGGACTTTCGTCAAGATGAAATTATCTCAATTCAAGAGAGAGAGGGGGCGGTAAGAAGCACACAGGTCCGGGTCTTTAACTGGTTTTAACATTAGTGTTAGAAACACTCGTGGAGTGCGAGGTGCAATGTGCTGGTAGTGAGAGACTTATTATTTAATGCCAAGAGATTGGGAGCCAGCTGCTTTATAAAAGGCCCCGGTAAGACAATCAAGGCCTGGGGTCTTAGAACCATTAAGGGCATTTATTAATAGCCTGAGTCACCTCCTCCAAGGCGATTGACGATGAAACTGGCGCTGGCCATCCGTGAGCCAGACCATCGCATTTCCGTCTAGGTAAGAGCAAATCTCAGAAGGACGTCTGGTACTCAGGAGGCATAGAGACATTGGTAATACTGTTAAAACTCTACCATAATTTCCTCTCCGCTCACACTTCACGTGCCAGAGTTTGTCTGTAGTTCAGTAATGTAATTATGCAGTCTGTTTGGATGCAACAGGCAAGCTAGGGTGCGACCATGACGATCCCGCTCCCCGTAGCAACGGGCTCTGGCGTGTTTTCCCAGATGAGCGACCCCCCTGTCTGCGAGATCACGGAACTCCATCAACAATACAGAACTTTGATGTAGTTGAGAGTCCCCAACAGTCGTGACAGCAACGTATCGAGACATCGCAATTCTGTCTCGATACGTTGTAGTTGGGTAGGGATGTCGGAAGGAAACGAGTAGGCTTGGAAATGCACACTTCACGAATGTAGGCCTTAGAGGCCTCCCAAAGGGTGGCCTGGGTCGAAACCGTTCCTACATCCCACAAAAAATAATCAGTAATAGACTCAAGAAGTTCGCTACCAAAAAACCAGACTATAAAGGGCTTCACTATGGAACCGCAAGGTGTGTTCCACACCACAACCAGACAGTAGCTAGGGCAGGACGGGACAGTGGTCAGAAAGCGTCCGAAGGAGGACATATATCACCGAAACCTAGAAGTTAACATTAGCTGCGAGAAACCAGTAGTCTAGTATTGTCCAGACTGAATGGGGAGCAGGGTAAAAAGTAAATCCGGAAGCAGAGATATATTCTGTGTGCTGAGCGTCACGCAGCGCATGTGTGTCAATTATGTGTCTAAATACATCTGGGGCCCGGGGTTTATCAGTAGGGAGTATGCTAGTGGAATCAGAATGTAGACATTGCGGCATATTGAGGTCCCTGCCCAATATCACCTGTTTGGCGTCTACTTGCCCCAACAGAGTTTTTGAAAGAAATCCGGGTCATCTACATTTGGTGCATAGATGTTCAACAATACTACGCATTTTCCGAGATGGCACCCTGAAGGAGAACATAATAGCCGTTGGGGCCAGAAAGACATGTGAAAGGCGAAGGGAACACTTTTATGAATGAGAATGCATGTGCCACGAATATTCAAACTATAACAGGAGAAATAACTGTGGGTTACCCAGGTTTTGGCATACATGTGGTTGTCTCTAGGAGGGAGATGCGTTTCCTGGAGGTAGGGGTTTTCTTAATTATGTTCCACGCACAGTCTGGCCGGGTAAAGCATTGTGTACCAGAGATCATGTGTATTCTTAACATCACCAAACTTTCGGTGGGTCTCCTGCACAGTGAGGGTAAAGTCCGGGTAGAGTGAGATACTGGTGCCCTGGTAGTGGAGTGGACCACACTCCGGGGCAAGGTGGAGGGCACTGTCCCTGTCCTTATATGGATGTTGAGATAACAGGCTATGAGATAGCGAGATGGAGAGCCTTCAGGGGGCCGAGGACCAAGGGAGCAATGGGCACACTTCATTCCTTTTAGACAGAGCTTCAAGGTCCTTGTTCCTAGTCGAAACTTGCTTCAGGATGCGTTCCCTATTGTCCAGTTTTTTCTGCATGGTAGCAGCGCCGTACTCCAGCCTAAACAGACTCTCCTCTGCCCGTCAAATCTTGTTTCCTGATGATCCAACCGCTCTCCCTTCTTGTCTATGCAGCCTGCCAGTGTGTCCAAACGCGCATCCATTGCGCGAAAGTTGACTTTGAGCTCAGCCATACTGGTGGACATGTTGTTGGGGGTAGCTGCATCTGGGTCATGGCCCGCAACGTCATCTATGTTAGAATAGCAGCCATGGCCCCTTGTGTGTCTGGGCTGGTCAACGGTTAGCCTGCGCTGTTTAGGGTCCATGTGGCCCATTATGGCAGAGGGGTGGACCACACTGGCAACAGCTCTGCACCACCTGCAGCAACAGCTGTACCGGATGCCGCTGGGAGGAGATACGCAGTCAATGTAGAAGCAGTAAGATAGTAACAGTACCAATGGGAGGATCCAAGGTCCGGAGTGCCAGGATGACCTCCAGGGAGGCCCACAGAGTGTCCAACAGACGCAGCAATGGGTTGGGGATTTCCTGGACAAAAGTTCGAAAAGCAGATGTTGAGGCAGGATGCAGGAGAGATATATTAGACATGTCCCTTAAGTAAATGTGCAGTTGTATAAGGGGCCAGACTATCAGGGCACAAGATCAAGCATACTCTGTCTATACACCAAGCCCCAGCCAGATCCCACGTTGATAGACTTGGGAGACAGCCCAATTACACAGCTGGAGGCAAGAGGTTCAAAAAGGGAGCCCCCAGCGGCATGGTTCAGGAATGCCCGGGGGACCCGGATCCACAGCAACCTAAGGAAGGCACCAGGTATGGCAAGCCGGTGGTCCCGACCTGTAAGCCGGCCAAGATATGGCCTGTAGATAAGAGGCGGGCCTGGTAAGGGTGAGGGAACACCTGCTGCATCAGTGGGCGAATGCAGCAGGGCCGTCGCCTATAGGAGAAGCGTGGCTCAATGGTTAGAGTGGCAGACCCTGATGCAGAGGTCTAGCCCGGGACCAGGGTTCAATTCCTGTCTCGGCGGCTCTTGGACTCAGTCTCCCCGGACCTGATAATTCTCGCCTCGGTGCCTACTCTAATCATGGGTCCCACTCTGTGACTCTGGGCAATAGCTTGCTTAATCTCCACAACGGCCCCAGCAGCGCTTGGATGCCTGGCTTCACCTTGGGGGTGCCCAGGAGTGGACATCTTACAGGAAAGCCAGGAAGGGTTCCACAGCGGTATGAATACAGCGCTACCAGACCTCAGGGTAGAAGTGCGTTATATAAATACAAACACATTTACATATAGAACAGCAAGTCAAGGGCCATGTTTATACAGGGAGTGGCAGCGGCAGTATCCGGCGAAGCAAGAGGCCGTCATCCTAGCAGCCGGCAACAGCAGCAGGTGTCCGCAACCAAACAGGAGCCTCCAACAGTGGCTGTAGAGCATGTCACACAGTGCCGGGACTGCTGAGCGGGATCACCAGCAAGAAGTGATAGGAGCCGCCAGTACCGTTATGGCCCGGGGTCCCAGCACAAGTTAGAAGCCGCAAGCATCCACCACATAGAGGGTTAAGCACACTGCGAGCTCCCGGCAAGGTCGAACCTCAGGCTCACCCACAGCCCCAGTCGCCATGGGGCCTCCGAGGCTGTGCTATACCGCACTGGTATTTAATGGTAGAACTGGCAGTCAAGACTCCCAGGCTGTGCCGGGCCACATTGGCATTCGATGGTAGAACTGGCAGTCAGTGGGCACAAATCTCGCTCGGAGGCCGTCCCTCCCCCTTACAGATCAGGCCCTTGAGTGCAGTACAGGGCCGGACTGGCTACCGACCGTTTTGGAGTGCTGCGGGCTGATGTCACTGCGGTGGGTGCTAATTTAGTTGATGGAGACCTGCTTGTGCTTTGAAATAAACAAAGCAAAACAAATTTCGTTCAGCACACGCAGGTCCCCATCAACGAAATCAGCCCCCAGCTCAGCAGCTTGCCAAAACGCCAGGTAGCCAGTCCGGCCCTCTTGCAGTATCGGATGGTGTTTCTGGGCAGGAAGCGATGATAGCAGTGATTTAGACATTTTTTGTAGAGGCTGCCACTACCGGAACCTCACAAGATAACTACCACCTAGCCGGCAGTCGTAGCCACGCCCCTTGTGCTACATTTCAACTTCAGTGGCGTTCCATTGGAGGAGCATGGACGTTCCCACTCATCCATCCATGGACTGTGGGCGCATTCCCAGATTTACAAAGACTTGTAAAACTGGAAATGTGTCAAAATCCTACGCCTTCTCAAGTGAGGCTTAACAAGGAGATCTTATTTTTCTTCTCGTTACTTCGTCTTGCCAGGTGTGCTGCACTCTGAAGTACTCTTAGAAATAGGAAGATGCTTCTAAGGATTGTTTTTGAGCAGAAAAGTGTCCCTTCCTCAACAAAGACAATCCTGCCCGTAACTCATGCACCCAGGGCCCGTCTGTGCTTAAGTCACATCCTGGTCAAAACCAATTTTGGCACCTCTCCTAATTCACCATCCCATAGTCCCCCCATCACTCAGCCACACAACTTGATACTGCTGCTTCTGTGCTGTGCTTTCTGTTGGCATGAGATAAGCTTGCAGTGCTGTCAGACACGGTTTTGTGCTTGTAAACATTATATTTCCCTAGAGCCATGACACCCTCCTGAGGGTAACTTTGAGCTTTTACAAATATCACTCATTCACAAGTAAAATATGAATTGCTGCTGTTCTAGTTCGGACCACAAACTTTATTTGAAGATCCTTAGCAGAGGATGTTGTGAAGCAACAGGGGCAATTTTGAAAAGGGGAAATTTTGGTACTGACTTTTTCTTCGAATCTTCCTCTTTGGCTGCTGATGATGATGACGTGGGGTGGGTGGGTGGGGCTTCTCATCTTTACAGGTCAGGTCCTTGCTGATTACCTCAGCAGTGACTAGCCGTGAACACAAATTCCCCTCCCCCTTCACCTGAAACACCTATTCGGATGGTAAATTGGAGTGAGAGGTGGGAAGGGCGAGGAGGGGAGTGGGAAAAAAGAGAACTCTAGTAGAGTAGCAAAGAGAATTAGGATATATAGAGAAAATGAACATGCACTGTCGGGATGAAATAAAAAAAAGTTACCTAGGCCCCCTCTAAATCTAGGCACGCTTGCACTAGGGCAAATAGAAAGTAGAAATGCTTCATACCTTTTTAACCCCTTCGATGCTATTGACGGAACGGTTCCATCATGAGCGTCGGTTGGCCTGTGCTCATGACGGAACCGTTCAGTCATGAGCCCGTTGGCTCATTAGAACGTTCAGCACAGCGCATGAATCTGCGCCGCGCTGAAGGTGTTAAAAGTGGACCATTTCTGCTCTCTCCCTTTCACGCAACACAACTGTACTTGCTGTACTGTGTGAAAGTTCAGTAAATGAGCCCCCCCCCCCCCAGTTTAATCTGATCTCCCTTGTTCACCAGCTTAAAAATGTCAGCAGCTTGTCCTGCCCATAGCTTCAGCTTTGAGTCCACATGATCAAATGTTCCTGGCTCACGGAACCAGCTTATGTCCTCATACTGTGGCACTTAGAGGATCCTCGCCAGCCACTCTATCATAGCAGGTCAGTATTTGGAGGAGCAAATGATGCTCAACATCCAATAATGTTCTTAGAGGTCTGACCTCACAGTCTCATTCCATAATATCTCAGGGTTTTGAGCATCCAGTTCAGATTTCCTTTCAGCTAACCAAGAACTTGTTGCTGGGCGTCAGTCCTCATTCCTCATTCACAAGCCCCGGCCACAGGGGGTTGGGATGAGTGCTAAGCACATTTCATTTGTTTCTGGGACTGCAGTGACATAATTCTTGGGACACACTTGATAAAGGTGATGCTTCCTTACAGGAAATTCAGGCCTTTTACACCCAACTGAAGAGTCCCAATCAGGGTGAAACTGGTCTTGGGTTGCTTGTGTTCCAGTTCAGGGAGGTCCTGGCCTGGCCGTTCGGGCTGGACTGTTCCTATTTGAGCAGGACCAAGACTGATTTGCATATGGCTGGGTCCAAACTAAAGTGGCTTAGTAGACAAAAAGAACGAGTTGAAAATCTGCCCAGAGTGGTTGCAGAAAGCAATTCCTCCAAGCAACTTCTGTGTGTCTGATGTACCACCCTCAGTGGCAAGGGTAGGGCCATACATGGGTCCCACGATCACTGTGCCACTGGAACTAAGCTACAACCGACTGAAGAGCCCCATTCAGGATGAAACCAGGCTTAGGTTGACTGTGTTGTGATTTGGGGAGGACAAGGCTTGGCAGGTCAGGCTAGATGTTCCTATCATAGCAAGGCCAAGACTGATGTGCATATGGCTAAGTCCAAACTTGGGTGGCACGGTGGGTAAAAGAGATGGGTTGGAATGCTACCCCAAGCGATTCCCAATGGTTACACTAATTGCAAGCATTTCTCCTTACAATTTTTTTTGTGTGTTTGATGTACGCCCTAAGTGGCAAGGGTATGCCCAGAGGTGGGTCCCGTGCTCACTGTGCCACAAGAACCAGCAATATCCCAATCAGGGCAAAACCGATCTTGGGTTCCTTGTGTTTGAAAAAGAACGATGGGTTGTGAGAGGTAAAACGTATTGCAAGCATTCCTCACATCACCTTCTTTGTCCTTTTAGGCCACATGCAGACCTGCGAAAAGGGCCTCAATCACTGGGAAATACACTCAGGAACTCTTGCTCTTACATTGAGACTTTTGTGGATTAGAGCCAGACGCACAACAATCTGATTTCAGAGGCTGGAAAAGAGTAGTAGGGCTACGCTATGATGGCATATGTAGTGGGACAGAGTTATCACAAGACCTACACTGTCTACACTGGCAACTCACCTTCATGGGCTTACACATATACTGGTGGATCACATTCCCAGGGTATCCCACTGCTCATGTACACCTCATCCATGCTATACATACACCCAGCACATCACAGTACAATGCATACCATACAGAATTACTAAAGGTCAGTGGGCCCACGCTAGAGGTGTAGGCAGAGTGGCATATACTCCTTACTATACCCTTACATAATCAGCTACAACCAACCTTTAGTTGGGCACGCTCTCAAGGTTGGTCCGGGAATCGCCCATGTTTAAAGCACACCACTCTGGGTGGGCTCCATCTCCAGCGGAAGAAAGTCCTCTAACGGCGAACCCATCACAAAATCATGCAGAGCACCTGCCAGGGAACTCAGGATGTGAGTCACCTGCTACATGAGTAGAAATGAATTCAGGAGCAGTGTGCAGAGCACGACTGCACCAGAGACGTTTACCCCAATGCCTCTATCCGTGGTGAAAGACAAGTATACAATGGAGAAGTGAAGGACTTATTATCTTGGTTTCAACATACGTATAAGTCAGTCCTGAGAACTACAAGCTATCTGTTTTATAATAATGGATCCCTAGTTATGTGCCATAGTAGTACTCACATCATTGGGTGTAATCTAACGAAGTCTCATAGACTGTAGGCGAGCACATGTTCTCAACCTTTTTCATGTTTTATCTTTCCACACTCAGGGACAGAGCATGGGGAGCAGGTTCAAACCCTGCGTTAAGCTTGGTTTCCATATTTCCAAGACTGCAGGACTCGTCCTCTTTGGTGCAGCTCTGCTGCTCTCCATCTTCTTCCACATCGTGCCAATGATCATCATAACCCAGCCTTCCATACGGCATCCAAACATCTACTGGAGGAAAGAGAAGGCCGCCACGAAATGGATTCCAGTCAGCATGGAGTTGGATTCAATGAGTGTGTCTGGAGGGGTGTGGACTGTGCAGCCCATCGGAAGGTTTGGGAACTTGATGGGCCAGTACGCCACACTATATGCCCTAGCAAAGCGTAACAGGAAGCAGGCCTACATTCTTCCGAGGATGCACTGGGAACTGTCCAAAGTGTTCAAGCTCACACTGCCCGTTCTCCACGAGGAGGTGGACAGCCGCATACCGTGGAAGCTGTATAAATTGCATGACTGGATGTCGTCAGAGTACCTACACATACCACTAGAACATGTCAAGTTTGTGGGCTACCCCTGCTCCTGGACCTTCTATCACCATGTGCAAGAGGAGATCTTACGTGAATTCTCTTTCCATGACTTCATCAAGGAGGAGGCGAACACCTATCTGTCAATGATTCGAGGGAACAGGCAAAATGTCACCTTTATAGGGGTGCATGTCCGCCGAGGAGACTATGTTCACATCATGCCCAAGGTCTGGAAAGGGGTGCTAGCAGACAAGGCTTACCTTAGGAAAGCCATGGACTATTTCCGAAACAGATACACAAGACCATTATTTGTGGTCACCAGCAATGACATGGACTGGTGTCGACAGAACATCGATAACACTCTGGGGGAAGTTCATTTTGCAGGAAATGGGGTTGAAGATTCGCCTGGGCGGGACTTTGCCCTGCTCACCCACTGTAACCACACTATCATGACTATTGGCACCTTTGGGTTCTGGGTGGGGTACCTGGTGGGTGGTGAGACTGTGTATCTCAACAACTTTACACTGCCAGAGTCAGATTTCCTTCAAGTCTTCCGGTACGAAGCTGCCTACCTGCCTCAGTGGATAGGTATCCAAGCCGACCTTTCTCCGCTCTTGAGAAATAAGACAGAACTCCAAGAGGTGACTTGAAGGCACTAAGTGCCCATTTTGCAAACCAATTTATGAAGTTCAGGAAATTGTAGAATGCTGGAGGGCAGATACGAACGACCTCAGGTCTGATATCGAACAAGGAGGATCAGACTGGGAGAGTTCATGAGATGTGAGAAATATTGGCAAAGAGTTGGGTAGAAAGTAACAGTATGGGTATTATAGCAAGATATACAGAGTAAAAAAAAGTGTAAATGTGTGGGGGAGCTGAACACATCCTGGTAAGGTGACATAGTGGGTTTGGGTAATGGAAAATGTGAGTATGCCAACAACCTAGAAAAAACCCCAATGTTGGCATTAGGGGGCTCCTGCATGGGCAATCATATTTGTGCGAGGACTAAGTGACCTACTGGGAATTATCACTAAATGTGCAGAGGGCCCGAGAAATGGCATCCGGCATGAAAAACACAGATGAAAGAAGAACACGTGTGCTGAGCGCAAGTGCCAAAGGAACTCTCAAGCCAATTTGTAAACCCAAATAAATACTATCTGCTCCACCAAATCTATTGGTCATGTTTTGTACATATTCTACTTTGGCTTGGACACTCCTATGAAGTTCAGGGATATCTTCCAGTTCCAGGTCCAAAGGACTGGAGTGTCTGTGATGCGAAAACCCCATAGCTAGGGGTACCGTGGTCACCCACAGTAGCACTAAACCTCCCACAGGGCATAAATGTCCTGAGCTCCACCACCAGGGCCTACACGGACAGCAGCACCATACGCCATCTCCGGTACTCCACTGTGATTGTACACTTCCCTTCGCGTGCCTAACATCAGAATGGGGGTACTGCCAGTGCCTATACCATCCTTTGGAATCCCCCTAGCATACAGAGAAACCACACCCTCAAAATACTGCCCCTCAAGCACAGAGCCTGCATGATGTTACAGCAGAAAGTTTGAGACTGTTCCCCAGATTCAAGGTTACTACAAAGACAAGAATTCAACAAGCCTGGTCTCTTCATGGGATTCCCAGCTGAGATCCAGGATAGACCATTAGCAGTTGCTTCTGTCCTCAGCTATGGTCCCAATATAGCACTTCTAGTGCTGCAGCATACTTAGCCTCTTCAAGGGCCTGCAACCAGCACTCCCCGTAGCCGAGTCAGAGGACGGGATCCAGCCTGGGTTGTCGTAGGTTGAAGTGTCTGCCCTGAACATGGAGTGGAGTTTTCTCTAAACCAACCAGCCCTTTGGCCCTCCAGGCAGAATATTGTAAAATAGCTAAACATGAAAAAAGCACTTAAATATTGTTTCAATGAAAAACATTTTAAGCTGAAGAGACAGGGCTTGTTCTAGGCATCGGTCCATAGGTCATAATCCACCATATCATTGGTCAGAAGCATAGGCTACAAAGCACTTGAACAGGGTGTAGCTACAATGACACCAGAAAAAGTAGGGTTGAGCCAAATACTTGAAATAAACCTGCATATGCCTCCCTATACAGCTCCCAAAGACTAAGGGGCACTTAAAACATCTTTCAGGAGTGTGCTGAAGTTGTGGTTCGACTAATTAACACGCTCTAAGACCTCACAAAAATTGATGGTACTCAAAGATGCATACTATATCTATTATATCCTTGTCATTAACGGAATGGATAGATTTTGAAGTCTTTGACAGTGGAATAGAAACTTAATGTCTAATCCTCATGATGTGAATATGGTTAAATCTGTCATATACTGTTACATCACCCTTAGTGGTAACATTCAGTACCAGAGTCCATGGACCCATCAGCCTTGGAGACCAAGATGAAGGTCTTTCACAGTCAATGCAGAACATTTGATGACTTATTTGCTGACCACTCCTGATGTATGTCCTTCAGCAGTACATTAGCAATGCTGACATCAGCCTTCATGCCTTTTACTATGGCAGGCTTGGTAGAAGGCAATATCTGTGAAACATGAAAACAGACCAGCACGTCTGCAACGTTGCCATCTGAGTGACTGTGTCTGAGACAGCTACAAAGAGGTAAAGTTAGCAGCCTTTTTGCAGCTCTTGATGAGTTCATAGATTTTTTTCTCTTTTCTGGTAGCACTATTTTTGGCCAGAGCCCAGCATGGTACGCTTGTACACTAGGAAATCTCATCCTGGCAAACAACCACGCAGAGTCGATAATAGGTAACATAACCTTGACAACAGATAGAGAGGTTAGCTCACCCTATTAAAGACCGCTAATAAGCAATTCATAAAAATTACAAATTATGAGGTTTTCTGGAATAATATGGTCAAATATTGACCAATGTTATTAACAGTTAATATACGAATAATGATTGTTTTATTATAATGAAAACTAAGATTGACATGATTAAATAGTTAAAATACAGTCTTTACTATTCTAGCATTATCAGTATCAAGAACCAGGGGCGTCTGTGACCCGAGCACCCATCTTCGTTGGTTCGGTCATCGTGCCACTACATGCACACGTACTAGGCCTCTACGCCACACATCCGTGTCTGCATGTTTGGCACTATACGATACTTGCAGGGCCCTTCATAGGTATTGGGCCATCCAACTTGCAGGAGGGAGTTTACCAGGAATGTACTGAGGCTTCCTAACAGTCAGGCACTCAGCCCATGAGTGTCATCATTTTTATTAATATGACGCTTAGTCCCGGGCTGTACGACCATGTGCTCACTGTGGGGAGACTCAGCCCTTGGGTGCTTGATCAGTAGAGTCTCAGTAATGTGATTCTTATTGCTGGGTTGTCCAACCATGTATATGCTGTGATGACACACGGCCTTGGGTGCTTGATCACTACACTCTCAGTGATGTGAAGCTTAGTCCCTGAGTGTTCAATCATGCACTCACCGTGAGGACACTCAGCCCTTGGGTGCTGGATTGCTACACCCTCAGTAACGTGAGTGTTCGACCTCCTTAACAACACAGTCACTACAACAACTGCGACTTAACCACAATTTTTTTTTACACATGTTTGTGGTAAAGGCATAAATGGTAAACAGCCATCTGTGGATACCTCGCACCCCTTAAAACTACTCCAAACTCCCCACTCCCTAAAACTATCCAATAGCCCTCCCACCCCCTAGAAAATAACACAAAACCCCCTACCCCCTAAAACCTAACACCTCACAACCTCCTAGAAACTACCCAAATCCCTCCCACCCCTGAAACCTAACGCAAACCGACCCAACCTCCTAAAAACTACCCAAAACCCATCCCACCCCCTAGAAAACTAACACAAACCCTTCCACCCCTAAAAACGAACACGAACCCCCACCCCATAACAAGCATTGGAAATGCAATAGGTCTCGCAGCATTAGAGTTAGTGCTTTTAGAATTGTTTATGGGTTTTTTTGTAAATCTTTAGCATTTTTGTTTCCTGTAGCCAATGCTAAAGAATTAAAAAAAAAAGCCATAAACATTTCTAAAAGCTCTAACTCAAATGCTCCGAGACCTATTGCACTGTGTGAGGGTGAGGGGTTGAGGGTGAGTGAGGGTGAGTGAGGGTGAGGGTGTGTGAGGGTGAGTGAGGGGTTGAGGGTGAGTGAGGGTGAGGGGTTGAGGGTGAGGGTGAGTGAGGGTGAGTGAGGGTGAGTGAGAGTGAGGGTGAGTGAGGGTGAGAGTGAGTGAGGGTGAGTGAGGGTGAGTGAGGGTGGGTGAGGGTGAGTGAGGGTGAGTGAGGGTGAGTGAGGGTGGGTGAGGGTGAGGGTGAGTGAGGGTGAGGGGTTGATGTTGAGGGGTTGAGGGTGAGAGGGTGAGTGAGGGGTTGAGGGTGAGTGAGGGTGAGTTAGGGTGAGGGGTTGAGGGTGAGTGAGGGTGAGGGGTTGAGGGTGAGTGAGGATGAGTGAGAGTGAGGGTGAGTGAGGGGGTGAGGGTGAGTGAGGGTGAGTGAGGGTGAGTGAGGGTGAGTGAGGGTGAGGGTGAGGGGTTGAGGGTGAGTGAGGGTGGGTGAGGGTGAGTGAGGGTGAGTGAGAGTGAGAGTGAGGGTGAGGGTGAGGGGTTGAGGGTGAGTGAGGGTGGGTGAGGGTGAGTGAGGGTGAGTGAGGGTGAGTGAGGGTGAGG
The DNA here is from genome assembly GCF_964263255.1 of Lissotriton vulgaris. NCBI lineage: Eukaryota > Metazoa > Chordata > Amphibia > Caudata > Salamandridae > Lissotriton > Lissotriton vulgaris. Next base: position 316,368,037 of record NC_141695.1, read on the forward strand.
GGTTGAGGGTGAGTGAGGGTGAGGGTGAGTGAGGGTGATGGGTTGAGGGTGAGGGGTTGAGGGTGAGTGAGGGTGAGGGGTTGAGGGTGAGTGAGGGTGAGGGGTTGAGGGTGAGTGAGGGGGAGTGAGGAGTGAGAGTGAGGGTGAGTGAGGGGTTGAGGGTGAGTGAGGGTGAGGGGTTGAGGGTGAGTGAGGAGTTGAGGGTGAGTGAGGGTGAGTGAGGGTGAGTGAGGGTGAGTGAGTGTGAGGGTGAGTGAGGGGTTGAGGGTGAGTGAGGGGTTGAGGGTGAGTGAGGGTGAGGGGTTGAGGGTGATTGAGGGTGAGTGAGGGGTTGAGGGTGAGTGAGGGTGAGTTAGGGTGAGGGGTTGAGGGTGAGTTAGGGTGAGGGGTTGAGGGTGAGTGAGGGTGAGGGGTTGAGGTTGAGTGAGGGTGAGGGGTTGAGGGTGAGTGAGGATGAGTGAGAGTGCAAGAAAGTTGCAGTTTGGCTTTGAAACGGATCTGAGAGGTGTCTGCGTGATAAATGAATGATGCATAGGAATGGACAGAATGGAAATGTGTTTCGAGGACGTGCTCGGGGTGTGCATACTGGAAGCAGGGTGATGGATTCGAGGCTATGAGCGAGGGTGATGCCGAGCTCACCTCAAGGAGAGGGGGAGGGGCCAGGGCAGAAAGTAGGGAGGGGCCTTGCATCTTCATAGCTGCTAAGGAGCTGCTCCTACTAGTACCAGCAGGAGGCAGTAGAGGGCGTGCTTCCACTACTTGCACCCAAAGGAGAAAAAAATCATATATCCCTGCGGCCGCTCCCTCAAACTGTTAAAACAAATTAGGATTTCATGCACCAGCACGCTGAATGTAAATGCGGACAAGCATGAGTGCCTATACTGTCTGTAACGGCACAATGAGCAAAAAACGATGGAATGGAATGATAGCTAAGCCAATGCCGGTGGTCATCATGATTAATTCATTTCACCCTCCATGTGTTTTCAGTTTTAAGTTATTCGCTCCAAGTAATACGGACGAACAGAAGAGGTCTTGTGCTCACCGTGGAATTAAAATTCGAGCCGCACCCGCCAGTGAGGCCCATGGAGATGAAATTGGTCTGAGTTTGCTTCTGTTCCTATGCGACTCCCCGCGTCATTTATGGCTGGACTGTGGGGCCGTATTTATATACGTTTGGTGCCTTTATCCAATCACGCGATCAGAAAAAAATAACAATGGGCCGCCGGAGAGCTACCCAGCGCAGTAGCAGCGGCCCTGATTCATTTAAGCTTTCTGTCATCACGTTCTTGTCCGAAGCGCCTGATACCAGCAGGGGGCAGTAGAGGCCGAGCTTCAGCCGTTGGCGGCCCAGAAGGAACAGGATGTTCTGCGCACTCGCCAAACAAGTGGAGGTTTAATGCAACTCTCAGACTGTCTCTGAAGGCAGTATCGGGACAACAACAGTGCACGTACCCTCTATGTGCAGCGTTTTTTTTACACAAGCTTCTATTTTATAAAAAAAAATACAATTTCAGGAAAGATAACAATGTTGTGGAATACCGCGTTCTGTTTAAAATATATATGTCACTGAAATATCTTCAACCTAATAACATCAGGAGTGAGACATATAGTGAAGAGAGTGAGGCGGGGGAAAGGAGGAAACACGGGGAATCGAGAGGGAAAGAAGAGATGGCGAGGCAGAGGGAAGGGGAGAGAATGAGGTGAAGTAAGAGGGATAGGGAGAGACAAAAGGAAGACAGACTGCAACAAACAAGACGGAGGGCATTGCTGTGGGGAGGGGGGGGAGGAGAAGTGCGACACGGCCGCAGCAGGGGGCGGAGCGGGGAGAGAAATGTAATTGACACGGCCGGCCGGTCGTGAAACTGAAAGCATGGCCGGCCGGCCGTGAAAGCCTTTGATGCGGCAGGGGGAAATGCGAGACGGCGGGAAGGGGGCGGAGCGGGTAAACAAAGACGGACATGCACGCGCCCGTGACTTTTAAGGTCAATGCGCATGCGCATAAGCTTAATGCGCATGCGCATTGACCTTAAAAGTCACGGGCACTGCAAGGAATCGCCACGATTCCTTGCAGTGCAGATAAAGAGTGGATAACTCGCAATACTCTCGCCTTGCTCGATGCGTATGCGCATCGACAGGTGAGACCTAAAAACGAACACAAACCCAAACCCCCCCCAAAAAAATAACCCCTAAAAACTACCCCAAACCCCTCCCACCCCCTACAAACTAACACAAATCCCCCCACCGAGCCCCTCTTATCTGTCCTGTTCGACCCTCCTCTCAACTAAGCCCATCGCGAACAATAGACCGACTTAGCCTTAACCACGCAAGTCATTGTTCGGGCAAGTCGTTGTTCAGCTTGCGTGACTCCAGAACTCGTTGTTTAGAATGTTTCCCCTCAGCCCTTAGGTGCTTTACCGCAACACACTTAGTAATTCAATGTGTAATAAAAGGGTATTCAAACAGGTGTACACTGTGAGGATATGCAGTACTTGGGTGGATAACCTGACTGATGGGGTGGACACTAAACTCACTGAGAGACACTCAGACCTTCAGTGGTTGGACTTTCTACTTGTAACGAGGACAACACTTGGCCCCTTGGGCACAGGTATTCCCACTCCAAGGAGGAAACACACTGCCCCTGAATGTGGTTAGTATCCCTTGTCCCTGCAGAGGGATGGACAAATTCATGCAGAACCTTTGAGATCATCTTTTATTAGATTTTTTAAAGTGGGACGAGTCCACTATTCAGAGAAACACAGTACAAACATCAGTATCAAAACCTACAACACATCAGATACCAATAGATTAGAAATCCCTGGGAATGTGTTATTTAAACATCATAGGTGTGTACACAGAGGCCCTTCTCCTCCATGCAAGTTGTCTTTAATGTGTGTTGAGCTGTGTGGTCATTACTACCCCGAATGAGAAGTAAGAAGGTGCTTAAGAGTGTTTCAGCCGGAGAGCCGTTTGGAGGTAACTCCTTTATAAATGTTCTTTTAGGATATAATAGGAAGATTTAAGAGACAGGTTGAACCTGTGTGGTGAGCTGTGACTTTTTCTTGTTTCACTCAAAGGACAGGTATTGTGCTGTGGACCCTGCGCATGGAGTGCCCTGAAAATATTACTACATTACTGTTGATGGGCTTCAGTGAGCTATGCAGCTCCCCTCCATAGGGAACATAGCAAAGGCTGAGAATCATTCTGCCGATCCGGTGTGGCGACATACCCAATCCCTTCAGTTCCCACCTAGTTGAACAAAAGCTCAAGGACCCATGCTTTTTCGGGTGCAGCACCTCAACTGGGTGTTCTAGTTGGGTTTTTCTTCTGCATCATGCAGGCTTCTCTGGACCATCACTCTTTGTTGTGCTCTTGTCTGCCATCACAACACCGTTTCCTGCAGTGGATCTCGCTGCGTATGCCTAGTTGTGCACTTGCTCTAGTGCTGTTCAAGCATAGTCCTGCAGTGGCTTATATTCATTGGGCAGCCAAAGCGAGGCTGCCCTATGTTTTGCCCCTCCTCCTGGTTTAGAACAAAGAGTCCTTGGTGAAGAGCTGCAGGGTCTTCGTGGCTGTACTACGCAAGGCAAAGGTTGGCACGTCGGGCTTGTAGAGCAGGAAGAGCTGGTGCTGCTCGGTCTGAATTCCATAGCACTTGTGCTCCTCAGATGCCACGTAGCACTCGAGGGCATTGTGGGTGAATCCAGACTGGAACTCCTCATGAAGGGGTACTGGAAAAACAAAACATTTTTGTGGTTAATCTCTAAGAACCAGGAAAACAGGGAGTAGCTCATTGTGGTATATGCCCTGTGAGCAGAAAAGGAAAGGTAACTTAACAGGTCATCCTTGAACCATGACATCCAGATTACAACACTCCACTATGTATGACATGCCCCCCTGAGCCTAAAAACGCTCCTCTCCTCATATGCTCTATGGTACAACTCTCCGTATAAGCCGTCTGTGCCTTAACGCATGTTCTACCCACAGAATATTCATGTCTTTGAGCATTTCACTCTATATGTTACCACTTACACTGTCCACAGTTCCTCTATCTGCCTGCCCGGATTTGCTCATAGGCATGTCTCTTAGAGTCTGAGTCCCACTATAAGAACTGTTGCCCCTGAATACCAGAGTCTCTTCAATAGGATCCCCAATAGGTCTCCTTATTCCCAGAAGCCAGGTTCTCTTTGTAGTCAGTTATGTTTAATTAACAAGATTTAGGTGTGTCTATACCCCTTCTCCAACCCAGCTCCTAGGACATTGGCCAACTCTTTGGTAACTAGCTAGGACAGCAACAGAAATGCAAGGCGCAGCTGGTTGTTAAATACCCCATATCCTGCAGAAGCACAGAGGCCACTTCTAAGTAAAAAAGCGAAACCAAGGCTCTCTCTCTAAGTCGCCATCTATTTTTGCATATGAGGGCATAAACCTCTTTCTCAGAGTTTTAGGTGATCCGGTTTGTTTCTTCCTGCCCTGGATTATCAATATGCATTACCCTATTCTCGACACATACACATGATTCCTTCTATCGAGGCCCAAATCCACTCAGGGCCTGCATAGGTAGGAAATGGCAGGGCCAGGATTACCTACAATGTACCTCAATGGTGCATGAAGGCCCGTGGTGTCATGCACTGGGCGGAGATCCCATTCACTACCATCAACTTCAAATCATGAAAGAGAACGGGAAAGGTCATGCATGAAGTTGAGAGTTTGAGCAACATTTTTACTATATCACTTAATCGAGGGGCTTACATATTGGAACATTATGTGAGTCGGTGCTCAATTACCTGGAGTACCAAAACCCGAGTGCAGTAGAAATTCTATTTTTAATTTCTGGTAAAATGACTGCTCTTAGAGCCAATCACAATGCTCCAGAGCACCTTCAGATTGATTTGCTTACTTTTTTGTGGCAGAGTTTTATATAGCACAGACTAGACCCGAAGGTATCAGAGCGCTTTACATGAGCACCAGTTGCGTTACATTTGCTGACGCACAACTGTGGAAACCCAGGAGAATGCATATGCAGAGAAATTCTACCTTTGTGTACGACACACCTTGATCAGCCTATTCCCAAAGACGAACTCCTTATTTAAAAAAATACAAATTACATTCTCTACCTTGAGTTACTCATCGTGTGGGCTAATAAAACAAGACTACTTAAAAGTATGGCTGGAGAGGTGAACATGTTTTGTACTACCTTATTCCAAAATGCACCTTGTGCACCTAAAATACATTGTTTACCACTTTTTGAATTATATGTTGATCCACAAATAAAATTTGAGGTTAAAAAACATGCCGGACGTCATGCTTCATCTATCCAGGTTATTTGATGCACATGACCGGAGGACCACTGCCTACTCATAGGAGTAAAGGTGAGCTAAATGAGGTGTCTGAAACACCCTGACATTTGCCATGACTCTACTAGTACCAAGACTTGCTGTCCACTGAACTGCAGTGTTGGCACTGCTGTTATTTTCACTCCGACTCCGCATGGCTCCCTGTTTAAATTCACGATCCATCCACCTATTGACCATACTGCTTCGCTTAATTTCGGTGTCACACTTACACAGTCCGAATAAAGCGGCAATACCTTCTTTTCCTTCCCAAGAAATCTTATCCAAACTAGACCATCCTTCCTATATTCAACCAAACTAGTTGTCTTTCTTGCATCAGTACAGCTCTGATATTTCTTTGAAAGAATGGAGACCTTCTGCGACAACACTGCCACACTCATCTCAACAGTTTTCGGACAGATTTGCACAAGGAACCCTTTCTAATGTGGGAAATGAACCTAAAAACCTAAATACATTCTTCCATTAGCCATGTTAATCTGAGTAGACCTGCTTTAGTGCATGTTCATTGTTGCTGGGTCCACGGTCTATGAGACAAGTACTACCAGAGGAAATTAAAAAGAAGCTACGTGAAGAGACACATTTTAAAGACAAGTCGAAAACCTAACAAGGTGAAATGAAAGGAATGGACATAGCGAGAATGTACCATGGTCTGGAGGCGAGAACAGCACATTTTGTGCCTTCTCTGGCCCACTGATGTTAAATTTAGGAACCATAAGCAAGATCGACTTGAAGGAGAAAAGACGAATAAAAGGGCAATAAGAGGCTTTAACAAAGGCGGGGGACAGTACAGAGAACCTCAAATCATCAATAGCCAGTGTAACTGGGGCATGAAAGGACAAGCCCTAAGCCACCTGTCACTCTTACTCATTCTATAATGATTTTATTTTTCTGCTCCACCACAGCATTCATCAAAGGATGATAGAATCGTCTCCTGTATCCAATCCATTGCCAGGTGAAGGTCATTAGTCTCCTCTGCTCTCAGTTGCACCCAGTGTCTGTGAGCAGCCCACCAGCAAATCATTTCTCCATAAGGCACTTTTCAAAACCCTAATGTGGCTACAAGCAGCAATGGTCCTTGTGCACTAAGAACACACTACCCCCTGCTCCCCATTGCACAATGGGACGCCAAAATGTCAACTCACGCCTTTGCCAAGGCAGTCATAGCGCAAAGGTTGCACAGCTCATTTCTGAACTATCAGAGTACATTCGGTACAATTGTATGACTTGTCTAGCACTTCATACCTATGGTAAGGTATTGAAGAGCACCGCCTTCCCTTGGCATCCGGCGTGTCTTTTTCAGAGTGCAGGGTCGAGAAGTTCGCTGGCTGTAGAATTATATAGATGGGTGATGTTTGGTGAGGCGTGGAGACATGGCAGCACTTACAAGCATGAAGTATGGCTGACTGGTGGGAACAAGAAATGCTTTCCAGAAGCAGATTCTCGACTAGTTGTCATGTTGAGAACACGTTAGTTATACATTGGAAGGGTCAGGCAGGCTCTAAGTGCTTTCCTAGAGTCAAGATGGTCGACAATTACCATTATTCTTGCTTAAGGCAGCTCAAAATATAAAGGAATTCCCTCCTGTTCGAGATCTGTTGTAGGAAGGGACAAATTAGAGCATACATTGAAGGGGTCAAAAGTCAATAAAAAGAAATAAAAATGCAGCCGCACGCCCTGTTTTCTATTTCTTTATTTTTGTTACACTTCCGGCACCCGCGCTTTAGCACAGGTGCCACAATTGCTTTGAAAATTAAGAAATAGGAAGTAAAAAATGCAATGGAATAGTGACTTGGGACTTCATCTGCATTCAGCAGCATTTTTATTCTACTTGTGGGTCACTCTGCTACTGCATGGCGAAGTGTGGCTCACTGTTTAGAAGCGGCAGACCCTGAAGCAGAGGTCAGGCCCGGGACCAGGGTTCAATTCCCGACGCTGCAGGGTCTTGGGCTAAATGTCCGCGGACCTGATAATTCTCGCCTTGGTGCCTACTTTAATCATGGGTCCCACTCTGCAACTCTGGGCAATAGCTTGCCTAATCTCCACAATGGCCCCAACAGCGCTGGGATGCCTGGCTTCACCTTGGGGGTGCCCAGGAGGGGGCATCTCACAGGGAAAGCCAGGAAGGGTTCCACAGCGGTATACAGGGCCAGGATGCCCCGAGATGGGGCGGCAGTGTGCTTTACAAGTATACACACATTTACATTTTACTGGGTGCTAGAGCTCTGCTTCTACTGCCTGTGAGTAGAGGCCATGGTGTGACGAGGCATTCCCACAACACAAAGCAGGGCCCCTGCTGCTGCTGCCACCCTAGCTGCCGGAAGCATCATTTGAGCCCCCAGGATTCTCTGGTTTTTAGATTAGCATTAAGTCTTTCCTCAAGTTCTGGAGCAGTAGCTGTAAGAATAGTTTACGCAATGTGCACTAGATTACCGACGTCTTCAAAAGAGGTATTTAAGTGTTAGCGACGATATGCATTTTGCAGTAACTTCATTCATCCTGCTAGAGCCATTTCTGAGCATTATCAATTGCTCCACTATAACCAGTGCCGCATGAACTGCTTGTTTGAAGTGGTCTGTCCATATGATGAGGCTTATAGCGGACATTTATTCTGCTTCATGAATAGTTAGGGGTAGAGCCGGTCGACTGGACGAATATTGCGAGAAACTTGCCTGCACAGGTCCTAGAGAGATAGTGCATTAAAGGTCAATATCTGCTGTATAAACTACACACGGCGGCTACATGCTGTATCATGCACCGCACTAGCAGGGGACAGACAGTTACAAATAATTATATCAGGTCTGAAATAGACCCCTTAGTAGCTTCAGCCTGACTTTGCACGAAATGAAAGTAGTCTGGTATAATCAATACATTCTACGTATATTTATAGTTACTGCTGACCAGATCCCATTGCTTGTTATAATAGAAGCAACACATTTCATCTACACTGTATTTACTAATAACATGTAATACCAGAATGCCCACACTTGCTAATCTAAATACCAAGATTGGATTACAAGAAAGCGGAAATACTTAATGTGGAAAGTATTTGCTTGTATTGATCAGAGACTGGGTGCAAAGTGAGGCAATATTATAATAATGCATCGTTGAGGTTGATGGTTCTTCGAGTCGAAAGGATTTTATAGCAGTTCCTTTATATCCCACTCACTTGTATCGTTATATGCAGTAGCCAGATGGCCAAATGTCGTTAGAATACAGGCAGAACACTGGGTCATTTGAAGTTGCCTTTCACTTTCGGACGTTGTGTGTTTACTGTGCATCACTGCAATAAAACGTTTCTCGTTACATAAAGCACCCGCATTTCAGTTCTGTGTCCTTATGTAGTGTACGGATGGTACACTTTAGGGTATCCTTTATTTTTTATACATGTGCAGTAGTTTCATCCCTTCTTCCGCAGCTTGCTTAGCTGGCAGAATGTTGTTGCAGTGATGACTAGGAGTTGATTATAGTGGAGCTTTTTTCTTTCAGTTAAACAATGAAGTAACATTCATACGGCCAACATTTTAGGCATCCCTTTTTTAAAGCCTGGAACTTTCAGTTAAAACAGCTGTTTAGCCTATGATGTAAGGTATTACCACTCACTAAAGAGACTGAATTGTGATATTCATGTGCTGAATCAATGTAAATAATTGCAGTGTATAGTACCTAGTGTTCTATATGCGATTTGCCTTCAACTAGTAATTACCATTGGATCATTGCGTTCTGTCTCACTCTAATGCCTGTGTAAAACAACAAGCATTTGCAATGCAATAAGTCTCACATCACTGAAAGTTTGAGCTATTAGTGTTCCATTATTATTGTCACGCCAATAGCTCAAACTCTTAGTAATGCGAGACCTATTGTATTGCAAATGCTTGTTTTTGCTTGCTTTTTGCACGGCAGTGCAGATAAAGCTGTATTTTGGAGCAGCGCTGCCCCCGGGCAGCAAGTAAATACAACGCAGGCTTGTCAGTAGAAGGGGAAAAGCCTGCTAGAGCTCCGTCAAAACACAGATTAAATACAGCATGAATCAGTAGTTCGAGTTCCATTCAACACTTTCGATAGAAGCCCCAACAAGACATGCCTGCTTACACAAACAACACACACACACACACACACACACATGCGTGAATTGTTCTGAAAAACAATAGTCTGGAGTGCTAGTTCCAGCTGTGCCAAAGACCAGAACTAAACAAGCATTGGAATAGCCAATAGGTCTTCCCTTTAGGACCTTATAAGTGTTTAGTCATGCAGCCCATTATTCTGGGTGCTGTGCCACCAGGGATTAAATAACTATACAATTATTACACACTGGGTCATGCAGTTTGATTCAGGAATACATGCTTGCCTCTGCTGTACACTTCTTCCTAGGTGGCATTCGGGAATTAAAAGCAACAACGGGACGGTGGGGTGGGAGAGAACTGAAAGGAACAGTGGAAGGATGAGGGGAATTGAAAGCAGTGATGGGAAGGTGGGGGAGGGGGTGGATTACGAAACAATGATGGGAGGGTTTGAAGGCTTGAAAACATGGTTCCCAAAACAAATGGTTCCAGCCTGCAGCAGATTACAAGCGCATCTGGGCAATCTTGTGATTCGCAGATACTGTGTTAGCAATTAGGACGGGGTACGGATTATTAAAGATGACGCTCTGACACATTCTATTGCCCCAGGCTGTTGGGCTCGTGGCTTAACAGAAATGTGTCTCTGAAACCGCGAACAATGTCAGCGTTGTCTGGCCCTCGACACCTGGCTCCAACTCCAGGCAACAATTCTGACAAGAGCGATACTGCTGGGCTACTCATGCCTGGTCCTCCCACTTTCTTGCTTACATAGTAATTAAGAAAATTTAGTTTTTACATGTTTTGGTATGAAAGATAAAAGTCCTCACTGTGCACAGATCCTGCTCACGAGTCTGTGCTGAAGTCTGGCTTAGTCGGTATATCCAGTCTAGTGATTCAACTTCAGAGATCGAAGTCAGTAGTTTTGGATTTAAATCTCCACATTCTCGCCTGAGCAACCTGTAAGGCGTTGGACACAAGCAGTACTCGTCACATGGCTACCAAATATTAGAGCCAACCGTCAGGGCCACTGGAATTATGCTGACCGGCAGGGTAGGACCAAATTACGCAGCACATTGACTATATTATGCGGCAAGAAAAGACAAATTATGTGGCGTAATGCAGAACACTATCTGATAGTATAACTTTATCATTTTGTTATTTTTACTCGTGTCTACACTGTCTGGGCAAAGGTTTCACCTCATTAGTGCCAGTTTAACACCCAAACACAACAATAAGCAACTGGCAAGTAATCAGATAACTTTTGTGTAGTACCTTCCAATGCGCAGCAATGTGTCCCCACATTTTAGTAACATTTTATCCCTTTGAACTAGAATCAAAAGTTTGTGTTAAAATCTGCAGATTATGCAATGTAGGATGGAATATGTGGCAAATTCATAATTATCCGGAAACACTACAGTGCAAAACTGCATAATTCCAATGGCTCTGTCTAACGTCAATTTAGCTAGATATATAAAAAAATGTATTGCTGATAAAAAGTTTTGATAATGATGAATAGCACAGTTACACCGTAATTTATTTGGGTCATGGGAAGGAGATCGAATTTTGCAAGCAGTACACAAACACTGAATGGTTGCTTCTCTTTAAAAACATAATATATAGGAAAGTGAAAGGGCGATGCTTATTGTGACTTAGACGTGGTCGAGGCTTCTCCAGTCACTGAAAGAAATAGCAGGTAAAACTCGCAGGGCGGACAGGCTTAACACAAGATAGATACACATTGTTCTTCTGCGTTTTGCCTCACGCACTGCAACCCAATCCCCGAAAATAAAAACAACTACAGTTCAGTTACATTAGTCTTGGGATACCAGGTAGCGGAAAGCAGGGCTCCAAACGCTCGAAAGTTACAAGTTTGTATGTACCGAATGAGGCAGAAAAAAAACTCCACAAAAGCAGGACACAGCATTCAGTGTAAGAGTAGTCAGTCTGCCTCAATCGGGACCATCCATCTCGCTAATGCATTCCTCTATAAAGTTCTCTGCATTAGTGTACTTTGTGATTAGTGTTTTTTTTAAAAAATAGTTTTTGCTGTGAAGTTTTAAAACATTGTTTAAGTTAACAACTTAAAACAGAGCAATGGACAAGTATTACAAACTGTGTAGCTACTGAGTGGGTTGGCAAGCACTCACAAAATGCCAATACCACACATGCCATCAGCAACACAGAGTTCCAGTGCAGGCTTTCTATTTACTAGCGTGGAGCAGCCTGGCAGCGGTAGTCCAAGATCATCACAATCAGAACAAGCAACGTGGCGGGAGGGGTGAGGGATGGGAGCACGAGGCACAATGAGGAGTGGGAGGGGCATGCAACAACATGGGAGGAGCATGCATCAACATGGGAGGAGGTGGGAGGGACGAATGCTGCATTAAATGCATGCAGCTTCGGGCGCCGAGGCTGAACACAGGCAAAGAGTAACATGAGCAGAAAACCAAGAAAAAAGTCCCACTAACGAACAGATAAACAACCAGAGCGTAAAGATACAGGAATTGTTCCCTGCTGCATGGGAGGAAACAAAAGACGAAAAGCGGGGCCAGAGAGGAAGGTTGCACCACTAGCAAGCAAGCATTTTGGAAGGACAATCCAAGTAACAAATTAAAAAGCAATGGGCAGGATGGAAGCCCACAAACTGTATACAACAGGTCTTAGAGGCTCGACCTAAAACGACAACAGCCATGTGGCAATGAACTCAAGCTAATAAACATTGGTAACGGTGTTTGAAAATAGAATGCCAAAAAGGTTTCAAGAGGATTAGAGCAATCAGTGCAGAAACGTTATTTTACGGAGAATGAAGTTAAAAATACCACCAAGTTTGGAAATAATGATGCAGCATATATTTGTTTAAAACATTGATTTAAATGAATGCATTTGTTTAGGTTAACAATGATGAAAAGCAGTTCCTATTGAAGGGTCATTTGTACTAAAAATGTAATGAGTTAATAATATTCGTTCATGCCACCGAGGATAAACATGGCCACGAAGTGCTCAAAAATAAGGTGTAAAAAGTTTAGGTGGTTAGGAAAAAAATACGAAAAAAATAATTGTGAGCGAAAAGATGAATATATGGGTGCATTTATAAGCTATGGTAGTATAGCTATGGAACTGATTTCAAAAGCCTCTTTTGTGAAAAACCCATCTTCGCTTATAACAGAGGAAAGAACTTGAAGGAATTTCTAACACAACCCACCAAAGCTTTCTCTACCAAGTCTCATAAGGTTACCACACCCTGTTTGAATTGCAGTAACTGCAACAATGTTATCAAAGGGTCATGGATGACTCATCTCATGAAAGGAACGCAAATCAATATTAAGGTGGCTGCTACCTGCGATACTACAAATGTAGTGTATCTTTTGAAATGCCCTTGTGGGTTACCGTACGTGGGTAAGGCAGAGAGAAAAATCAAGACGAGAGTGCATGAACACAAGAGTAGTGTTCGAACCAAGAATTTAAAATCAACAGTAGCTGCTCACTTTCTAGATAATCGTCACAACATAAGTCAACTGAAGTTTTTAGTAATGGAAACGGTTGAGAAGATTGAAGAACGAAACAACAGTAATTATCTTTTACAAAGAGAGAATTATTGATCAGAGCCCTCAACTCTTTGAAACCTTTCGGTTTGAAAGACAGAATGGAGTTTTTGTGTTATCTGTAGCTCCTGTGAAACCCTCTTTTGATATGCTCAGTTGTCATTACATTTGCCTGTCCTTGGTCTATCCTAGCACTGGTGTATTTTTCCATGTGGTTTTATCATTTCCTTTGGTGGCACACCTTGGTGGCTTCACCAGCATTTATTTGTCTCTCCATTTTCTGTTTAGAGTTCCATGTTTAACATGTGTCACGTATCTTCTGTTTTCACATTTACACATGATTGGGCTAATCGTTTCCTTTCTTCTGTCTGTATTTTCCAATCATCTTTGCAACTGAGCCTTAGGCCTGATCTAGGGCTCACCAGAATACTTTGTTCTTTTATGGCTCAAATTCTTACAATTTGGTCATCCTTAGTTCTGACATTGGTTATTGTATACATCATGTTTATTTATTTTCTATTTTCATGGCGATATGTTCTCTTTACCTCATGGCATTGCTTATTTAGTGTTACCTTACTGCTAGTTGTGTACACTTTGTTACCCTTTGTTTATTTTTCTCTTGCATGGTTTTTGGATGCACGTATAGCACTAGCTAGATTTTGTCCTCCTTCATATTTGCGTTGCACACTCGTATTTTCACGTTCCAAGATGCCGCCTCCTGGAACCATCCAGTCCGTCTTCATTCACTAGTATTTTTATTCAAATATGGCGGTTCATACACCGCGGGGCACATACTCCCTGCTTCCGGTACACGCGGAGGATTTTGACTCAAGTAAGCTGCGGAAACATATAGTTCACGGTTCTTTTGGCCCCTATGCACTTTATCTTGGCTTTCGCGCACTGACACTCGTAATCTTAGCACACGGCACTGATATCAGTGGTTACTTCTCACGATATTTGCATTTTAGCTCTGTACTACTTTCTCGAGCACTCCGTTCAGTGGTTTTAGTTCCGGTTCTGTATATTTGTTCCACACTCGTTTTTAGTTGTACATCATTTCTTTTCATTTTAATCACGGTGCCGAACTACAAGGATATAAGGAATTTGTCAACGCTAGAGCGACTGTACACGCTTGGTTTATACTTGTTTGGAATCATTCAAGATTTACATCTTCACTTTTTATAACATCACCATTGTTATGTCAGTCCAGTTTGTTTCCTTGTTGTATCCTTATTGATTACTTGCAGATATTTGGCTCCTGATGAAGGGCTTGGAGAGCCCGAAATGCATTGGGACTTTGCATTCTACGATTGTTTTGTGATTGACATCATGATTACATGTTGTGGATTGATATGAATAATATAACATCAAACATCAATGAACATTAAACTCAAAGTTTTTGATTTAAATCTCTTTTGAGCGGCAATTGTGCCTATTATATTTTTACCAACTTTTTCGTGGGCTCCAGGTGTGCTCAGGGGGACGTCCCTTATACAGGTGACGCATCTCAATTAGTATAGCTACCTTACCATACTTGCTACCATTCAACTTGCTGGTGAAAAAATGTCTAACACTGATGGCTGCAGTAATTTACATTTGCCACCAACCGAGCTCCTCAGCGCCAGCCGGTGGTCAGTTTGGAGCAGTGGGAGAATTTTCTGCAGAAAGGAAAGCTGTAAACTGACCCACATGACACCGCATTAGTTTATGCTAGATTTTCTACGCCACGTCATTGGCAGAAGCAAAGTGGGGCAGAAGCACTCTTCCTTAAAGGTGTGAGAGGAGGAAGGGAAGCTGTGAAGGGAATATGATAGGAGGAATCAGTTGTGGTGTGAGTGGAGATGTGACTGTGTGAAGATAAGTGGAGCTGTGTGTGGGTTTTGACGAATGTATAGGTAAGTGACCGGCTTGTAAACAAAGTTATAGGAGAAGTGTGCATGTGTTAGTATTAATGTTCATGAGTAGGTGATTGAAGGATTGTGCCTGCATAAGTGAGTGGAGAACTGAGAGTAAAGAATGAATGTAAGTGAGTGTAGAGCCAAGTGTAATATTCAGATTGAGCCAATGAAATCTCCTCACAAAGGGTCCTTTGTAGTGAATACTATCCTACAGGCACAAAAACTACAGCAGCTGTGGTAGGTGAATTTCCAAATAACAGCCAAAAATCCCCATTCTCACTTCCAACTAGAAAACACCACTGAGCCAGGCAAATGTCACCGCATAGTTGGGCGACTTGTTCAGCAGCATGAAAGCGCTTCCTTCATCTGAATGGAGCCAAGATGGAGATCAAAGTACTGGGTGGAACAGAATCTACCTTTTAGAAGCTTGGAACCTACAAGTCCTATTTACCTCTGGGCTCTCCTTTGCTTCTGAAGTCGATTGGCCGAGGGGCACCTTTCCCTACCTCAGAAAATGCTTGCAATTCTCCGAATGGACAACGACTGTACACTCAGTAAGACTGGGATTTCAAAGGAACATAAAAGCAAACAAAGGTTTCGAAACATGGAGGCTCGAATCTGAGGATGCACTACATATACAACAAGATGTAAACACACATTTTTGTTGGATGTATGAAGTTCAAGGTTCTTTTCAATGTTCATAAAACCATCCGAGGCGAAGAGACAGAGTATCTGTAAAACACACCACTCCTTCCATGCCCCTGTAGAACTGTGCACTCAGCAATGTCACAGCCCATCACCCAATAAGTGTTCAGATGGCTCGAACATGGAGGGCAGACCTTGAGAGTTCATGGCCACAACTCTGGAAGAACAGGATTCAAATCTGAGGGAAGAATGCAATTGTATGCCAATCACGAGAGGCCGGAAGCTGAACTGTTCTAGCTTGCCTACAACTGAATTACACACAAACATGGCAGCAGGTGATGAATTTCAGACTGGGACACTCCCATCACCGACTGGATTTTACTCAAGAGGTTTCCAATACACCCCCGGTGGTTAACCCCCTCTCCCCCTTCCACCCAATAGTGCCAGAATAGGAAAAACAAGTATGCACGGGCGGGCAAGCACATACAAAAAGCTCTTGAAATAGCCCCATCAGTCCACAGACGGCTGGCGCTGGTCCTAAACATAGTTTATCTTTCAGCAGTGCTCGGAAGCAGTCTTACCTTTCTTCTCGTCCCCCTGCTCAGAGGGAAAGTACTGGGACACAGCCAGGGTGTAGAAAGCACGCAGTGCAGCTCTCCGCTGCTCTAGAGAGAGGCTGACTCCTGAAGAGGAGAAGACACAGACATCAATGCTAGAGCAGTACTGCAGAGATACAGACAGACAACACAGGACAGGTGCTGCATTAAGCACAGCACAAGAGGCACACACTAGAAGGACAGCTATGGAGTATGCTGCAGCGGTTTGTGTACATCGATACCGAACAGTACTGGGCCCGGGGCTAAGGATTAAGGTGCATCTGCAGAGCAGAGTGTGGAGCTCAGTACTGAAATAGGAGAATATGCGACAGTTCAGATCGAGATATACGGACAGTCATATATAGGGGGTCTAGGACTGAAGCACCAGGGTATGCTGCAGGGCATGACTGATGTATATGGACAGTGCTGTAGAAGGGGCTCAGTGCTGAAGTAGCAGGGTATGCTGCAGGGCATGACTGATGTATATGGACAGGCTGTAGAAGGGGCTCAGTGCTGAAGTAGCAGGGTATGCTGCAGGGCATGAGTGATGTATATGGACAGTGCTGTAGAAGGGGCTCAGTGCTGAAGTAGCAGGGTATGCTGCAGGGCATGACTGATGTATATGGACAGGCTGTAGAAGGGGCTCAGTGCTGAAGTAGCAGGGTATGCTGCAGGGCATGAGTGATGTATATGGACAGTGCTGAAGTAGAAGGGTATGCCGAAGCTAATGATTGAGGTACAGGGACAGTGTAGTACATGGGGCTCAGTACTGAAATACCAGTGTATGCTGCAGGTAATGATCAGGTATATGGACAGTACTGCATAAGGGGCTCTGTACTGAACTGGCAGCGCAGGGTATACTGCAGGTCATGATTGAGGTTATGGACAGAGCTGTACATGGGTCTCAGCAAGGGAACTGCAGGAGAATGCTACCGGTCAGGCTATGGATGTTGTGGCTGAACTGAGAAGGTCTTCACTCTAGTGTGTACATCCAATTGACAATGAATATTGATTCATTCATTCCTTGCCAAGATTCCCACATCACAAACCCAAGATCCAAGAGGTATAGGAGTGCTTTATATACTGGAGTAGAAAAGCATTTGTGTACAGAAAACAAGTAAATGTCAAGAGGACCTTGTCAGTAAGTAAGGGCAGCCCATACTCCACACACACCATGCATACAATAGAGAGGGGACGAGCACTGCTGTCACCTTGTTGCTGCTTGTCCTCAGACGGCTGTGCCTGCACAGTGTAGACACCCTTCTTCTGCTCACGATTGATTAATAAAAGTCTAAAAACAAAACAGAGGCCATGGTATGGCTGGTCTTTGTCAGGGTGAGTCACACAATGCTAACTGTGCTTTCATGCACTCACTACAACTGAGAAACAGGAGCAACGTGTCTCAGACTCCCAGAGACATGTTGTTTTAGACAACAAATTACACAGAAGCACAATCTGATAGAGACTTCTAGCTGCAGATCCTTACCTTTGAATTCCCCAGGCGTCAGGCTGGATCTAGAAATTTTTGCTGAGCAATACCCAGTGAGAGCGACATCGGCTGGCTCCATTCGGCTCTGCGTGACGTCGTTGGCGTTGGTAGCGTTGGTTATGACGTTGCGGTGCCTACATGGGCGCCACCCAGGTGTGCGGATGTTAGTTCTTTTCTTTCCACAGCAGTTAAGCGCCGATCGAGGAGGAGCTACCCCTCTGCTGGTTTTTGGCAGGTGTTTTTCTCGACTTTTGTTGGCATTTTTCAAGTAGCATCGAATGTCTGGTAGGAAACAGGTTTTAAACCATGTAGGACTTGTTCCCGCATGATGTCAGTTACAGATCTCCACCGTGTTTGTCTGTGGAGTCTTGAACGCAAAGGCAATTCGAAGTCGTGTTCAGACTATAGGGCGATGGCTCAGAAGACCTTGAGGGAGCAGGCGATGAAGTTGCTCGCGGCCCAGCAGTCAACACCGTAAAGCGAGACTCCGAGGAGTTCACGGTCCCGTTCAAAGAAGAGGAGGTCGAGGGACTGCTCACAGAGCCCTAAATCCTCTCCCTCCCATTCGAGGTCATCTGGACACTCAGGGAAGAGGCACAAGAAGAAAAAGTCCAAGAAGACTTCGACTTCACCTCAACTGGTGTCCGTCATCGAGAGAGGTAAGGAGCACCAATGCTCTAGGCACGGTTCTCCAGAGCCGGAGCCGGAGCCTGAGTCGACTTTATGTCTCCCTCCCTTTCCGGGAGCCGGAGCGACTCCTGCTCAAATTAAAGATTTTTACGAGGCCATGTGCCGCATATTTGAGTGGGAAGACCCTGTTGGTGAGCCCTCAGGTCCCACGGGGTTGGATGGGGCACCATCGGGATTGACGCCATTGGCTTCGGCCACGGCGCTCGTGGGGCCTCAGGGATCCGATCTGGGTTGACGCTGGTCGTACCAACACGACCTCCCCCGGCGTCGAACCCGAAGTCGGTGCCTGCAACGCCGCTGATGCCAGAGGGTGACACAAGCCCCATCCTCATCCCTGACGACATGGAGCTGGAACGGCGTTGAGCGACGTCGATTCCGACGTTGACAGAACCCAGGGGTTCTATGTTGTCGCCTGAGCACTTTGTGGACGTGCTGGGCTCAGGAGAGGAATGAGAGGAGTCTGGAGACCCACTGGAGAACCAGGATGTCTCTGAGGAGACTATGGACTGGTATGAGGAATCCAGTAGTCTGGATACTTCCCCAGACACTGGCATGCTCTCTCCTCCTACAGTGGCTCTGGGGGAAGGGGTGTCCTATGCCATTGTGGTTAAGAGAGCAGCTGAGGTCCTCGGACTGGAGATGTCCTTAGTGCAGGTCAGGACTAATCTCCTGACCAAAGTGCTTCAACCTGGGGCTTCCACCTCTGAACCCCTGTTGCCCTTTAATGAGGCACTTAAGGACGTCCTAATAGAAATATGGTCCAAGCCTAGCACAGGGGCTCCTGTGAATAGGATGATTGCATGCCGCCATCGTCTACCTCCGGGTTACACAACGTTCCTCAGCCGTCACCCCACCCTATAAAGTGGCCTCTACTTCCCAGGGAGCATTTATTTTAATTTCTTCTATAGCGCAGGAATCAATCCCGTAAGGGTATCTCCGCGCTTTGCCAGCTAAGGAATTGTCAGGTAGAGCAGCCTAGGAAGTTATATAGATAGAAATGCTTCTTGGTAGAGGAAGGTTTTTAACGCCTTTTTGAAGGACAGGTGATTCAAGGTAGTTCTTAGATCAATGGGGAGACTGTTCCAAAGAGCAGGACCAACAGAGGAGAAAGCACGGTCTCCTTGTCTAGTTTTCTTTGTGATGGAAGGTTTTTTACAGGGCTTGGTTGCATGAGCGGAGCAGCCTGCTGGGCTGGTACAGTTCCAGGGACTGGGATAGGTACTTAGGACTTGCTCTATACAGGCATTTGTGCACCGTGCAACAGATCTTAAAATTGATGCGCTGCCGTATGGGAAGCCAGTGCAGTTCTTTCAGCAAGGGCTTAGAAGGAGTCCTGGCAGGTACGCCCATGACCAGTCTTGCTGCCGTATTCTGGACTACCTGCAAGCGGCCTACTGCATCTGCGTTAGCTAATGTTAGCAGGCCGTTACAGTAGTCCAGGCGACTGGTTACCAAGGCCTGTACAAGTGTCTTTCTACATGTGGCAGGAAGAAAGGGAAAGACGCGCCTGAGTAGACCAATGGTGTGAAAACACAGACCCGCAATGTAGTTTGTGTGTTCTTTCAGGGTCAATTTTTGATCCAGCTTCACTCCGAGATTTTTAACGTGAGGTTTGGGTGCAGGTACTGGGCCGAGATCGAGTGGCCACCAGTCAGGGGACCAAAGGATACTTGCTTTGCCAAAGAGCAATTCCCCTCCGGATAGGAAATCCAAGATACTGGACTCATTTGGAAAGAAGATGTTTTCTTTCGCTAGTCTGGCATTGCGGTCGGTGAATCCTGCATGCTTGTTGGGCCGTTTCTCCCACTCTCTCTGGGAGACAGTTGCGCAGGTGCTGCCACAAATGCCGGGGGTGGCCCGGGCTGTGCTCTCCCAAGCTGTCAAAGTCAGGAGCGATGCAGCTAAATTCGCCATACGGTGTGGTTTGGATACAACCGATTCGCTAGGCAGATCAATTTCAACGACAGTGGCCTGGCTGCGTTCAACTGGCTTCTCGGGGCATGTCCAGGCCAATTTGATGGACATGCTGTTTAATGGAACCCGCCATTTTGGGGAAAAGGCAGATTCAGCCCTGGTCACGTTCAAGGACTCTCGAGCTACGGCCACATCCTTGGGCCTCTCCTCCACTCCTAGTGGCCAATCTTCTTTTGGCCCCTTTTGTGGCAATGGAAGGGGTTTCCAGCCGCATAAGCCCTATCCCAGCCACCATCCCGCACTGAATGCCCATGCCGTGCGTGGACGTAGTACAGTCCGTCCTCGGAATGGAGACCAGAAGTCATCTACCACACTGCCCACAGCAGCTGCAGCCTCCAAGCACTCCTAGGCTGATTCTGCATGAACCCACTACTCCAGAGGGTGGGAGAATTTGTCATCTCCCCCGCTGGAGATCTATTACAATGGACAAGTGGGTCTTGCAGATTGTCCAGGAGGGCTATTCTCTTCCTTTCCTTTCTTTTCCTCCTCCTATTCCGCTGTTAGACCCGGGATCCCTAGTTAGCTGGGGCAGGCACCCTAGGCCAAATAGGGACCCTCGTTTCCACGTCAGGGAAAGGAATGACACCTTCGCAGATAGCCCCCACTCACCCCTTTGGTTGCTTGGCATGAGCAGCCAGGCTTATCTTCAAGGCAAATGTGTAAAGTATTTGCAACCACGTTCACAGCAACACAATGATGACACCTTAAATGGACTCCACATGAGTTTCATAAAAACGAGTATACATTTATATAAAAAGATATACGATAAGACCACACAATATAAATCCAACATATGCCTATTTGTAATATTCCTCCTGGCTGGTTGTTGGGTCAGCCAGCCCTTGTAAGTTCTGGCGATAATAATGAGCACTTCTAAGCGTTCCACTGCAGTCCTAATGTAATACTGTGCAGTTCGTAATGCTAAAATCAGGCACTTTGCAATGTACACATAAAGCAATGCGTAACGCAACAATCAGGTACTTCGTTCTGCAGAAAAAATGCAATCCGTAATACACTAATCAGGTAGTTCGGTATGCAGGAATAATGTAGTGCGTAATACACTAATCAGGTAGTTGGTTATGCAGAAACAATGCAATGCGAAATAGGACAATCAGGTAATTTGTTATGCAGAAATAATGCCATGCGTAATACACCAATCAGGTAGTTCATAAAAATGCAGGAATAATGCAATGCGTAATACACTAATCAGGTAGTTCGTAATGCAGAAATAAGGCAATGTGTAATATGACAATCAGGTAGTTTGTTATGCAGAAATATTGCAATTATTGCTATCACGGTGCCTTAGGCGGTCTCTCATTGTCAGCCTCTGTCAACAGTTGCCCCCACACAGGTATGGTGTAACAAAAAGTGCAGCTCCGCACTACGGCCACGGTACTGCCACTCCTTTGGCAAGTACGGGCCGCGATACGAGCCGAAGCAGAGGCTTGCGCTGCAGGAATGCGAGAGGCCGAGAGCACCTGACTCCGAGCCCACACCCCGCCCCAGGAGTTGACACACGTTACCTGGGGGTGCGACCTCATTCTCCTCTCCTCTTCCAGCGATTTGGGCCTCCAATGCAACCTTTGTGAATTCTGTGCAGTGGGACTCGGGCCCTCCCTCGACAGGGTTGGTTCGAGGTCCCGCTCTAGAAACGGCGGGTTCGGGCCGACGGCTCAGCTCCTCCGGGGCTGCCGCTCTGGGTCACTGATGCTAAGAAGATCTCAGGCTGCCACAGGTCACACGCACACAGCATCGCTGAGACTCACTTGAACTATGGGTGCACGATAACAAGGCAATCCTCACGAAGGTCTCAGGCTGCACAAAGCACACACTCACAGGGTCGCTGAGACTCACTTGGACTCCGGTGCACATGATAACAGGACAATCCTCACCCCGAGGAGTGGCGGGAGGCCGACATACACACACTCGGTGATCTGTATAGGGATGGTGAGCTCAAGGCATACGAGACGCTGGTAGCAGAGGAGGGGCTTCCCCCCGGTGGGTTCTTAATGCACCGCTCACTGATAGCGAAGCTGACTGCCAGATGGGGAGACGTAGCAACAGAGCCCGGGCAGCATTTAACCAAGCAGTATCTCCACGTCATGGGGAGGGGCAGACACTTGGTCCGCTGGTTTGAGGAATCATTAAAGGAACACATGGCGATTAGTTTGGATCCTTCTTAGAGGCAAATGGGAACTAGACCTGGGGCGGCCACTAACAGACAAGGAGTGGGAAAGGGTCCTTAAAAGCCCGGTGCGCATCCCCAGAAACGTGCGATTTCGCCAGATAGAGCTTTTTATTGTTCATAGGGCCTACTTCACGCCTGAGTTGATTAACAAATACTTCTGCCGCGACAATGCGCTCTGACCCAGAAGTAATGAGCTAGTGGTTTGATTCCTACACATGCTGTCCTGGGCTGGGCACTTACTGACGGACAGTTAGTGAGCTGCTGAGGAGTTGCACAGACCAAACTATACCCTTTGACTGGCCCGAGTACATCCTGCACCACTTCAGGAGACCTCCCAAAGATAAGGTGACATCCCGCTTTCTGGACCTGGGGCTAGTGGTGGCAAAGCACCTCCTTACAAGGAGGTGGAAGGCACATGACCCGCCATGTGCACGGGCATGGACTTCCTCATTCCAGGCATGGGCCAGGGCAGAGTGGACCGCCATACGTAGGGAGGAAACGACGGGGCTCCGGAAGGAACCCATAGCGGCACGTTGGGAGCAAATGCTTGATGGATTACAGCAGACGGACAGGGAGGGAGGCACGGGTGGCACGGTGGAGATGGGAGGCACACACGAGGGTAGGTGCATACCACAGGCCGTTCTCCTGCCGGGATAGTTTGATATGTTCAACTTCGCACTGGTTCTCATGGACAGCCCCGGAGTCCGCATCAGGGCAGGCGTACTACAGTTCCGACAACTATGGGCGAGCAGCGCATGTCTTATTCATTACAAAACTTGAATACTTGTAACATAATATGACAATGTGATAATGCATCTATGACTGACGTGCCTCTGCCACTGAGCTTTTATAAGTGATGCTTGTAATGTAAAGTGTAACTCAAATACTAATAAAAACAGATTTGGCAAAAAAAAAAAAAAAAACAGGACAATCCTCACGAAGTGTTCAGGCTGCAAAAAGCACCCGCACACAGCGTCGCTGAGCCTCGCTTGGACTCCAGGTGCCCACGATCACATGGCACTTCTTACGAGGGTCTCAGGCTGCAAAAAGCAAACACACACAGCGTCACTGAGACTCTCCTGGAAACCTTTGTGTTTCTGAGTTTCTGCAACAGGGAGCCAGATCACCTCAAGCCCTTGGGATAAGTTACTTCCGGACACAGCACACAGCAAAGTCCTTTCGAAAAGGGGGACACAGCACACAGCAAAGTCACTTTAGCCTCTCCTTGGTTAAAACAGCAAACTGCAGGCCAGATCTAGAACACACAGCAAGGGTCAGTCCTTTCCTTCGGTTTCTTCAGTTGTTTTTTCCTTGGCAAAGGTTCCTCTTGACCACAAAGTAGCTTGAGTCTTGTTCAAACTTGATCAATCCATCAAAGTTCAGGGGCTTCAGCTCTCATAGTTATACCCTAAATGTCTTTGAAATCTTTTTGTTCAGAGGGTACTGACCCCTGTTCAAACCATTTCTGGGTGCTTCCCTGCCAGTGACACCTTCTTACTTTGATTAGTGGGGGGTCTGGATTCTCAATCACTTGGCATTAGAAGGGACCTTTGTTTTTTGGCAGCAACCCAGGCCCCTTCACCTCGAGGGGCTACTCCTCCCTCTATACTCCAGATGCAGGTCAGCCTGTTGCTGTCTCGCCTCTTCCCCTGGGTCAAGACATTCCCCAGATCCTATCACTTTCAAATCCAGACAGTCAATCCACAACCAGGCAGCGACACACAGAAATGTTAGAGCACAAAAACCCAGCCACTTCTAAAAGAGTGGCTTCTAAACACACAATGCAAAATCCACCTTCATAGAAAGATGTGTTATTACATGGTAAGTTCAGACATACTAAGCTTCACCTCTCCATCTTAAGCATTTGGGAAGATAGGCTGTTAAACATATTACATAGCCCCCCCATTCTATCCTATGGGCAAGTTGGCCTTTCCACAGTGAACAAGCATTTACAATGCAACGGTCTCGCCTTTGCAAAAGTTAGAGCTATTGGCATTGTAAATTACTACATTTTTATTTATGTGTTGGCTTCGAAAACAGATAAATAAATGGCATTGTCATTTACAGTGCCAATAGCAACATAACTGTATTCTATTTCGCTTATTTTGGAAAGTTCCCGATTTCTGCATCCCGAAGCTGGCAAGAGAGTAGGCGCTGTCTGTTGGAGTAGAGCGGGTTATGCAAACCTTGTAGTCCGAGTGCCCGAGAATCCAGTGTGGCCAACCTTTGTGCATAAACGTAAAAGCTACTCCCAGCCAGGGGGCAAAGATAAGAGGAGCCCCGCTACGGTGTCCAGGAGCCGGGGAGAGGCGGTAGCAGCGCTCCGTCCGTCTATCTCCAGTTACAGAGCAGGGCTCGGGCCGGTGCGGGCTGTGCCACTCGCCCGGGCAGTGTCACCAATCGGGAGGCGAGGGGGGGGGGGGGGGGGGGGGAGTGGCCGTGCAGGGCCTGACCACAGCCGGATTAAGAAGCTTTCAGGAGTTTGCAACAAAAAAAACACCCACAGAATGCCATGACGAAAAAAGGGGCGGGAATTAAAAAAAGACACAGAAACGCCCACGAATCGCATCCAGCCGGTGGAAAATCTAGGCTCCCCCACTTCTACACATTGCGTGATCCTGAGAGCACCGCGAGCTCCAAAACAAACCAAATGCCGATTTGTACATGTTATCAGAGCAGGGTTCGGGCCGGTGCGGGCCACTCGCCGGGGCGGTGTCACCAATAGGGATGCGAGAGGGGGGGGGGGAGGGGGGGGGGGGGGTGTTGCGGCCGTGCAGGGCATTCCCACAGCGGGATTAAGAAGCTTTCAGGAGTTTGCAACCCAAAAAAAACGTCCACAAATGCCAGGACAAAAAAAAGGTGCGGGCCTTAAAAAAAAAAACAGAAACGCCCACAAATCGCATCCAGCCAGGGGAAAGAGTAATGGACACCCATCTCTTCCAATGGCTAGCCTCCATTTATGGAGCTACCCAATGGAAGAAGGGGCGGGTTCAAGTACACAGTATTGAGATAACATAAAATCTCGGCCTGCGCAGTGTACGCTAGGTCGAGACCTAAAAACGAAATGGAGATTATTTCATTCAGGTCATGGTACACACCTTAGTACATGTCCTACCTTTCACATGCACTGCACTCTGCCCAGGGGGTACCTTGGACCTACGATAGGGGTGTCTGATGTGCATAGAAAAGGAAGGGTAAGGTCTGGCAAGTGGGTGCATTTGTCAGAACAACATGGCAGTTTAACAAACTGCGCGCAGGCAATGCAATGGCAGGTCTGAGTTCCCTCTTTAAGGCTACTTTTGTGGGTGGCACAATTAGTGCTGCAGGCCCACTAGTAGCAGCTGCATTACCAGACCTGGCATACATAGTGCACTTTACTAGGGTCTTTACTAGTGAGGCAAACCTACCACTCATGGACAACCAATTACCATTACACTTTACACAGGGAGCACTTGCACTTGGACACTGATCCGCAGTGGCAAAGTACCCAAAGCATCTAAGTTGGCAAAACGAAATACATCACAGTACCAAAAATAGAGGTAGTGGCAAAAAGTCAGGGGTAATCACGCCAAGAAATGCTAGGTATAACATCCGCCAACTCAGGAACAGCTGGTGGAGGATCATTTGAAACTGCTCCAAGAGGAAGTTACATATCTTTTTGCCAAAGGAACTATTGAAAGGATCCCAGCTTTAGAAGTAGGCAGTGGCTGTTATTCCCGCTACTTTCTAATTAAGAAGAAGAAGCAGGGGCTTTGGCCCATTTTAGATCTTAGGACCGTCAATATCTTCCTCAAAAAGGAGAAATTCAAAATGCTCACTTTGGCTCAGGTCTTATCTGCCCTAGACCAAGGGGATTGGATGGTGGTGTTGGACCTGCAGAATGCGTATTTTCACATTCCCATCCTGCCGGACCACAGGCGTTACCTGCGGTTCAAGGTAGGCCACGAGCACTTTCAGTTTACCGTGCTCCTCTTTGGCCTGATCAGTGCCCCTCGGGGGTTCACTAAGGCGATGGTGGTGGTTGCAGCTCATCTGCGTAGGTTAGGGGTTTCAGTCTTCCCCTAACTAGACGACTGGCTGTTGAAGGCGTCCTCGCCCCAGGCAGTCATCTCCCACCTTCAGACCACGGCAGACCTCCTGCATTCGCTGGGGTTCTTTATAAACGTGCCGAAGTCACACCTGAGCTGCTATGGGCACAGTGCGGTTTCGGGCTTATCCTCCCGAGCAGTGAGTTCAGGATATTCAGGTTATGATTCCGATGTTTCAGCCTCTATCCTGGATTTCGGTGAGATTGACTCTGAGGCTGTTGGGTCTCATGGCCTCCTGCATCCTATTAGTAAAACACGCCAGGTAGCGTATGAGGGCTCTTCAGTGGGACTTGAAGTTCCAATGGGCACAGCATTGTGGAAATCTCACTGACGTGGTTCAGATCTCGGAAGGAACTGCAAAGGATCTGCATGTGGTTAACGAATAGAGATTACGTCAACAGCAGACATCTCCCCCTTTCCCAACCAGACTTCACAGTTGTGACGCATGCGTCTCTTCTTGGATGGGGCGGCCACATGGGAGAGGCGGCGATCAGGGGTCACAGGTCACCGGCGGAGACGGGGCTCCCTATAAACTTGTTGGAGCTCTGTGCAATTCGGTTGGCATTGAGAGCATTCCTTCCATCTGTCAAGGGGAAGTTGGTGCAGGTATTTACGGACTATACCACCGCCATGTGGTACTGTAACAAACAAGGCGGGGTGGGGTCGTGAATCCTTTGTCGAGAGGCCCTGCGTCTCTGGACATGGCTGGAACAGCAGGGCATAACCCTGGTGGTTCAACACCTGGCAGGGTCTCTGAACACTAGGGCGGACGAACTTAGCCGTCGATGCCCTCAGAATCACGAATGGATTCTCTTGTCGGAGGTGGCGCAAGGTATCTTTCAACAGTGGGGAGAACCTTAGTTAGATTTGTTCGCCTCTGAAGACAACGCGCAATGTTAGCTGTACTGCGCTCTGAAGTTTCCAAGGCGGCTATCGCACGGTGACGCGCTTCGTCGTAAGTGGAGTTCAGGCCCATTGTACTCCTTTCCGCCCATACCACTCCTACCCAGGGTTCTGAAGAAGATCAGGAGCGACCGGGACCAAGTCATCCTTAGGCTACCGGACTGGGCAAGGAGGGTCTGGTATCCAGAGCTTCTGAGCATGAGTGTCGATCCTCCGATCAGGCTGCCCCTTCGAAGGATCTTCTGTCGCAGCAGCAGGGGAGGGTTCGCCACCCAAACCTGTCACTCTTCGCCTCCATCCGTGGAGATTGAGCGGCGGCAGTAGATGGCCTTTGACTTTCCTCCCGAAGTATGTAATGTTATTCTGGTGGCCAGGAGTCGGTATACGCCTGCCGTTGGCGGAAATTTGTATTATACTGTACAGATAGGTCTATTGATCCTCTTTCTGCTCCTCTTTCTACTGGCCTTTCGTTCATTCTAAGCCTTGCTCAGCTTTGGGAACTCTCAAGGGTTACCTTTCTGCTCTGTCTACTTTTTTTGCAGCTGCCAGATCAGCCCTCTCTCTTTAAATCTCTTATTGTTAATAGATGTCTGAAAGGGTTGGTTCATTTATTCCCACCTACACCCTTTGTTATGCCACAATGGGAACTTAATTTGGTCCTCACTTATCTAATGTGGGCTCCGGCTGTTGACCATCAAAACAGCCTTCTTAGTAGCGATTACATCAGCTCGGAGGGTGAGTGAATTGCAGGCGTTATCCAGCTCGCCCCCTTATCTCATGTTCTTTCCGGACAAAGTGGTGCTTTGCACCAGGGCATCATTCTTGCCAAAGGTTGAGACCCAATTCCAACTGGGTCAGACCCAACTTTGCCCACCTTCTTTGAGGGATTAAGGGCCCATTCTACCAGGAGAAAGGCTGCGACTATGTCCTTGGCACGGGGTGTCCCACTTCAAGACACATGTCAGGCGGCGACTTGGGCATCATTGCACATTTTCGCAAAACATTATTGCCTTGATGGTCAAGTGCGCAGGGAGGGGGCACTTTGCCGGCTCAGTCCTGCAAGTCTTTTTAGACTAGCTCAGTGGTTCCCAAACTTTTTTAACCCGTGGCTCCCTTGACCTAATTGGCAGTTGGCCGTGGCTCCCCACCATTTTTTTTTACCGGTGGGCGGGATGTAAGCAAGACCAGCCTCCAATCTTTCTTGCACTTTGTCTGTCGTTTTCCAATCATTTCAATCTCCCCCTTTCACTCTCCTGTGTCCTCTATATCTTGCCTCCACTCTTATTTCACTTTTTCTGTCGTTTCTCCCTCATCTCAATCTCCCCCTTTCACTCTCCTGTGTCCTGTGTCATTCCTCCAATCTTTCCTGCACTTTTTTTGTTGTTTCCCCCTAATTTCAAGCTCCCCCTTCACTCTCCCATAAATATAAGAGTAAACAAACCAATGAGTACCAAAATTCAAAGTTATGATGGCTAAAAAGCTAAGATTGACTAAAGATTCCATATTACATGAGGCGCTTGGAGTTGTTGCATGGTTACATGCAATAGCTCTATACAAAGTGTCAGCCTCCCGCTCTTAAATGTGACAATTAAAATGCAAATACCGAACACAGAAACTCTCAGGCTGGCTTCATGTGCTGGGCAGTTCGATTATAATGAAAACTCCTGTTTTTACCTGAACAATATAGTTGTATCAGCTTTAACGTACAGCCATTAGTAATCTGCAGGATTCTATTGGTTCATTTAAAAAAAAAAATAATAATCTGTGGATCATTTAACTGAAGTAAAAACTAATTATAGTTAGCAGGGGGCACCATGGGAAAAAGGCCATCGGTGCGCTATAAAAGGAGAAGAAAGACAGGGGTAGAGAAACACGAGGGCAAAGAAAAGTGTATAAAGAGAGAAAGAGAGAACTGAAAGAGAGAGAAATAAATAAAAGATAAAGTGAGTGAAGTGCGAGAGTAAAAGACAGCAAGGGGAGAAAAACAGTGGGAGGGGAAGTGAAGCGAGAAGGAAAAGATAAGGGGAGAGAAAAAAAGAGAAAGGTGGAGACCAAAGGCTCAGAGCCCGTCCCTTGTGCTAAGGCCAGGAGGTTGCACTACAGTCACTAGGGCAGATGAATTCTCTTCATGGAGCAGAAACGAAGCATCTTTCTCTTGCACGTGGCCCGCACCTCAGCCTCCTCTTTTGTCCTTTTAATCCTCTCAGAAAAGGAAGGAGAAGACTGCGCCACTGCAAATGGTCTGACACATGACAGATTTATTCCCAAAGGAGCGGCGCGGCGCCCCTGGCTACTGATAACGGCGCACCAGGGCGCCGCGGTGCATAGTTTGGGAACCACTGGACTAGCTCATGAGTCAGCATCCCACCGCCGGGATGGTATGGCTCGGGTATCTGATTCAAATGTAAGGGATCTGAGGCTAGAAGTCTCTATGAGATTAACAAGTTACTTACCTTCGGTAACACATTATCTGGTAGACTTTATCTAGCTGCAGATTCCTTACAGGTCCACCCATGCCTCCCAGCTTTGCAGACTGATGTTGTACGTCAAGGGTTTATCCCCTTTCAGGGCCCTACTTTTGCACACGTTTTTGTCATTCACTTCGTGGCTCTGCGCTTCTGGTGTGGAAAAACTAAAAGTACTGACATTCACGTGCCTGTATGGCGCCTATGTAAGCACCTCAACATCATAACCGACGATACTGACGCCAACTACAACACGCGTAGCCGAATGGCGCCATCCGACGTCGCGTGCAAGTTGTATTGCTCAGCAAAAGTTTCTGGATCCACCCTGACGCCTGGGGAATTCAAAGGTAAGGAATCTGCAGCTAGATAGACTGCTTTACTTAACTGCGTTACTGAAGTTAAGTAACTTGTTCATATAGTCTAGTATTATATAAAGTCATAGGAGTTCAACTAATAAGTTCTAGAATTACTGATCTTCGGGAAGAAAAATTATGTTTGGGACCAGAGCTAGTGGCCATCAGAATTTGGACCAACATCCACACTAACAGACCATGCACGTAACCTAGGCATCATCCTCGACAGCGAACTGACCATGAAACAACAAGTCAAAGCAGTTGCATTTTCCTGCTGCCACAACCTGCGAATGCTCAGCAGAATCTTAAGATGGCTCTCAGTCAACACCAGAAAGACCATCGCTCAGGCTCTTGTCACCAGCCGCCTTCACTGCGGCAATGCTCCCTATGCCAGCATCTCCACCAATCTCTTCAGGAGACTCCAGGCCATACAGCATGCTGTAGCCAGACTCCTCCTCGACTTCCCCAAACGGACCCACATCACAGCAGAACTCAGAATCCTCAGAGATGCCTGTTCAAGATCCTCGCCCATGCCTACAAAGCTCTAAACAATCAAGGACAGTCCTGCATCAACCAGACTGATTACTTGCCAGATACTAGCACTCCTCCTCACTAGCCCTCGCGCACCCACCCGCAACTGTCAATGCCGCAGCAGGGGCTGCTCTTTCTCCTACATCACTGCAAAGACCTCAAACGACCTGCCACTCCACCTCCGAACAGTACCCTCCCATGCGGACTAGAGAAGGAAGCTCAAGACCTGGCTTTTCGACAGACATAGCACCCTCAGCACACAGATTACCCCTAGGGATGACAGTGCTGCACTATACAAATGCTGATTGATTGATTTATTCCTAAGTTTAACATAGAGTTTGATTGAGAATTTGTGTACAAGAAATGGCAGGCTAGGCATTACTGCTGGTGATTCTACAATTTACTGACAACAGCTAAATAATGTGATAGTGCCTTGTGAAAAAAACAAGTGCCACTGCAAGGTCATTGCTGCAAATTTTACCGGAAGCAGCAAAACAAGCTCAGGGCGGGTACTATATAACAATGGTACCCAACATCTCTCAACCACTGGACTCCAAATCAATCTTCTCAAAGGTTTAAACCATCTATTCCTCACATAAACTTCAGAACTGCTGTCAAAACCTTAGATATGACACCTGGATGGAGGCACCACAATAGTAACGGATAGTCCGATAGTCCAAAAAAGAGGAAAAACAGGGCTTCCCCCTCCCAAAGCCATCCACCATGCTGCAGGCCGCCTCGTCGATGGTGCCAAATAATCAGGCAAAATATACCTATTATGATCGACCTCAAGTTGCTCCCACTTGAAGCCAAAATCCATGTCAAAATAGCGTGTGCTACCCACATAGTCTTACATTTTGATCAGCTCAGTTATTGGAAAGATAAACACCAGACAGGAGGCAAAGGGAACACTAGCAGCAACTCATGCTTGCTGTTAGAAATAAATCCTGAAAACTAGCCTAACCAAAAAGACTTTGGAGTTACATATCTGAGGATCTAAGACTCAATCTAACCCTGCTTTCCTTCAGAAAAATCTTGATTAAGCAATCTATACTGAGCATACATGGAAGGCTACTCAGTAATTTTAATAAGCTTTGTTTGTGTGATGTCCCCTTGATTTCAGGTCCATGCTGCATAAATACATTTGATAAATAAACAATGCCCACTGTGGGGAAATTCGTTTTGGCGAGTAGAAGAAATGTATTTCTCCCTACAAACTATCAACATCACAGACAGCTTATCTTAAGTAGGGTTGGCACCTTTTTCCTAGGGAAAAGAGGGTTGGGGGCGTTTGTGCGCGTGTGTGTCAGTGAGAGAGAGTGTGGGAAGGCAAGGGACCGGTACTTTATTAACAGTTATTGTATAATCCTTTATATTTTGCCTCCATATGTTCTAAACACCGTTTAGGAATACTCTACAGTGTTAAAATCATTTAGGCAGGTTTTCATAATATACTTGTTAATTTAAGTTAATATTTGAAAGGGACCAAAACACAATATTTGTATACTTTGAAATAATTTTTGTACCTGCCTTGAAATGAAAATATCGTCCAGGCCGGTACAATACATTACAGATGACAGCCATCACATCAAGGAAGGGGTAGAAGTGAAACTATGACAACTTTAAGTAAAGGGACATAAGAGTGTTCTAATTCACCAGGGAATATATCAGCTCATGAGGGTTTGGGGGTGTAATACAAGAGGGGCTCTATAAATATTAGTCTTTGTAGAAATCTGGGGACCACCAATATGATCAAATATGGTTTTCTCAGGTGAGGATTAAGAGAAGCCATTTGGTGCGCAATGGCCCCCTCTCTACCATGACACAGACTAACAGGTGCAATGAACACGTACCCCAAAATTCCTTGATGCAGAGGGAAGGATGCTGGGAAGGAGCGCAGCTGCACTCTCAGGCAGGCCTTCACAGGATCCTGTAGGGGTCGCCAATAGCGCTCCACTAACTGCAGAAAACAAACAAGTGAAGGGAAAAGAACATCAGAAAACTCAAATGCAGCAGGTGTAGGGGCAGGAGTTCTAGCTGATACAGAAAAGCTGTATGACCCGGCCGAACCCTGTCCAAGCCTACCTTATGCTTTTCCCATTGAAGTGGACAGCATGCAATTTCACTGGAGGGGTTCCTATCCTGACGTGATAGGGAGTGTACCCTCATCCACAATTGAGACTGGGTACTGCCTCCCACTGGCAGGACTCCTGGTAGGTAGCAGGGATTATATACACAGGCATTTGGACCTGTACTCCAGGAAGGGAAATGCCCACCTTCTAGGTCCCCTATAAGATATGTGCAGTCCTCCATTACTTATATGCATCCTTCTATCCCCACTTCCCATCGTATTTGGTGAGTAATGCAGTGTGTTACATGTATACTTGCTATTTGGGACAAGGAGACTATCATATATACATGACATTTGTCATACACACAGTGGATGTCATACACAAAATGGCGGTTCCCCTCCCCGTTGTCCTCGTGCTCTGCTGATGAGACATGTACTTTGTCACAAAACCTCGGAGGTTTCTTGTGGGCTGAGACATGTGAATCTGCATCCTCAAAAAATAATTTTGCCTTTACTAGGCCTGAAACTCTTCCTTCCCCATTCATCCTTTGTGCTAGGAAGATGCCTGGCAACCAATGTGCCCTGGCACAAAAGATGCCTTTGGACAAATCACAGAACACCTTGAATGGTTGAAACCAACCTTCCCATTTCCTTCAAGCTCAAATGCAAGGTAAATAGACAGAAAGTCTCAGAAAAGTACACCTCCTGATGAGAATGCCAACACTTTTTAATAAAGCTGTATTTTGGTTTTACACTGGGCACACATTCTAGTTACTACTTAACTCAGAGACTAATAGTTTGGAAATCCTGAGCCTTAAGAAGGCGGTGTGCACCAGCTCAAAGAACATGAATATGGATGCTCACGACAGGACTTTGCTTGTATCTGGAAATCACACACCTGATGTGATCGGTTTGGCAGAAGAAGGGACGTGATGGAGTGAGATGTCCAGGAGCTACGAAGGAATTGGAACTCTGCTGCACAGAATAGTCCGAAAAATAACTATTACCCAAATTAAGATCAAGAACCTAAAAAGACCGAATGTAACACTGAGCGTGCAGTCTGCCTCATCCACGACTTGCCAATACCATTCCTGACTGCAGGGTAACCAGCATCTGCTGATAATACGCTCCAGAGTAGCACAGACTCCTTTCCTCTTTGCCGTCACATCCAGGGGTTGTGGACTATTGGTTCACTAAATGGTCCTTCAAGCCCCAACTGTTCCAGGTTACGAGTCCTAAATGCCAGGACCCAGTCTTAACTGGTCAGGCCTGTGGATTCTAAAGGGTAACTCTAACTCCATGTGTGTCACTAAAAAGTAAACCTTTGGCCACATTCGCGACACAGGACCTGAAATTTTGTACATTAGGCGCCCTAAAAATCTGATCACCCGGTCTCATTTGTGCCTGAGAGATCAGCCACTTCCCAAATGGTTTTTATCTTTGCCTGTTCTTTGTGCACTACCCCAGAATTTCCTACTTTGCCAGCTTCTAAAGAAAGGCAAGTTCCTCTTGGACGTTATTGCTCTAACAAGGAGTCTTGTTTTAATTATTATCTCATCCGGTATCCATGTTTCCAACCTTTGCTACCCTTTAGAGTAAACCTTCATTGCTCAACTTCGCCATCACTGGAGGGACAAGTTCTCAAAGTGAGTAATTTGGCAAACTCACTGGAGTGGCGCAGTGTGGCACAGTGGTGACCCACAGCACCACCAAGCAAACTGACAAACCCAGGACCAAAGAAAAGGACAGCGGGAAGGTCTCACCATGATGGTGGGTGAAATGGGGAAAAGCGAGAGATAGAAAAGGCGTAAATAAGATAGAGAAGGATAGAAGATGGAGAAGGAAATCGAGCAGTGTACAGAGAAAGTACTGAAAAGGATAAACCAAGAAAGGAGTAGTTTCTGTCCTGTAACTCCAGTTCTGTAGTAGGGGGTATCTCTGTTATAGTCATAATCTAGTGAATAGTCCCGCCCATGTGCGTGGACCCCGGAGCAATCAAAAATAATCTCTTAAAGTGTCGGAAAATGCAGAAATGCACAGACACTTAAGAGAGAATTAAAGACAGATAATGCAGCCTATAAACCAGGCTACACTGTCCAGTACTTCAGCTAGAAATTCCACCAAAAATCCACAAACAGCAAAGCCTGTCCAGATTTTACTTGCTTCAACAGCAAAACCCCCTGGAATGATAGAGAGGAAGACATGGACAGGCAAGCCCCACAGGCTGCCATTATGTGGCTCAAAACAGGATACTGCGCCTTTAAGAGAACTTTCCAGAACTTCACAGTATCCCAGAATGCACTACAGGTCCCTTTTACCTTCAGTTCTTTTTGAAGGCGTAACACGCCAGACCTGTAGCATTCCTTACATGAATATCTCTCTCCACCGGGGAGGAGGGCGGGCGCTTATGACTATAACAGAGATAACCCTACTACAGAACTGGAGTTACAGGACAGAAACTACTCCTTCTGTAGTAGGGGATCTCTGTGTATAGCATAATCTAGTGAATAGAATGGCAAGCCCATCCCCACACCAAGGCGGAGGTGGAGAAAGAGAAATAACACCACTATTGTGCGAACAGATTTCGCAGCGAAGCTTGCCCAACCTGAGCGTCTGCCCTGGCATCAGTGTCCACTCAGTAATGCTTGGCAAAGGTATGGACCGACTTCCAAGTGGCGGCCTTGCAGATTTCTGCAATTGGAACATTACGGAGCAAAGCCGTCGTGGCAGCTTTGCCCCTGGTGGAATGAGCCTTAGGTTTACCCCTAAGGTCTTATTAGCCTTATGGTAACAAAGTTGTATGCAGGACACAATCCACCTAGAGATGGACTGTTTAGAGGTAGCAAGACCGGTCCTGACTGATCCATAATTAATGAAGAACTGGTCCGACATACGAATATCTTTGGTCTTATCTAGATAAAATTTCAACACCCTCCTAACATCCAGGGAATGTAAAGACCTTTCCGCTGGAGATGAAGGATTCTGAAAAAACGTAGGCAAAGTTATAGTCTGGTTGACATGAAAATCAGAAATAACCTTGGGAAGAAATTTAGGGTGAGTACGCATAACAACCTTAGCAGCATGAAATACAGTATAAGGTTCTTGGTAACACAACGCCTAAATTTCACTCACCCTGCGGGCCGATGTAATGGCCACAAGGAACGCCGCCTTCCAGGACAGGTGCTGCAACAAAGCCTTATGAATAGGTTCAAAAGGCTCCTTCATCAATCTAGACAGCACCACATTCAATTCCCATGAAGGCGAAGGAAGCCTGACAGGAGGGAATACTTTCTTCAAGACTTCCAAAAAATCTTTGATCACAGGGATCTGGAAGAAGGAAGTCTGTGAAGGGCATTTCCTGTAGGCAGTCAATGCAGCAAGATGAACCTTAATGGAATGAACATTAAGGCCAGACTGGGCCAAATGTAGAAGGTAAGGAAGGATGACGTCTTCCTTGCACGTCGTCGGGTCATAGTTCTTGGACTTGCACCAGACACCGAACCTCTTCCACTTGTAAGCATATGAAGTCCGAGTGGAAGGTCGTTTAGCCTCCTTCAGTATGTCCATACAATCTTCCGGTAGATTCAAATGGCCATATTGCACTATCTCAGGAGCCATACCGCCAAACTCAAAGACGAGAGGTTGAGGTGCAACATCTCCCCCCGAACTTCGTGAGAAGGTCCGGCCTGCACGGCAGCCGTATGTGAGGAAGGAGAGACCGGTGAAGCAGGTCCGTGAACCACCACTGCCTGGGCCATTCCGGGGCAATCAGGATCATCCGTGCCCTGGACTGGGACAGCTTGATGAGCACTGCCGGAATCAGGGGAATTGGTGGAAAAGCGTACAGAAAGCTGTTCGACCAGTTGATCCATAACACATTCCCCAGCGTCCCCTGCTGGTAGTACCTGGAGGCGAAGTCTCGGCATTTGCTGTTTTCGGCAGTGGCGAACAGATCTACGTCTGGAGTCCCCCACCGTGCAAAGACTTCTCCTAGTACTTTGTCGTTTATGACCCATTCGTGGTTTTCCTGAATCAGTCTGCTCAGTGCGTCCGCCTGAACATTCTGCACACCTGGCAGATGGGTAGCCGTTATCGTCAGTCCTCTGGCCAGAAGCCAGTGCCAGATCGCCTGCGCCTCCTGCGACAGAGTGCGCGATCTCGAGCCCCCCTGCTTGTTGAGGTAATACATCGTGGTCGTATTGTCCATCTGCACAAGCAAAGAGTTGGTCTGAAAAGACGGATGAAAGGCCTTCAGTGCCAAGTGAACCGCTCTGAGTTCCAGGAAGTTGATGTGGTACGTGGACTCCATCGGTGACCACGTTCCTTGAATATGTAGGTCTCCGGAGTGCGCTCGCCAG
This sequence comes from Lissotriton vulgaris, assembly GCF_964263255.1. Lineage (NCBI taxonomy): Eukaryota > Metazoa > Chordata > Amphibia > Caudata > Salamandridae > Lissotriton > Lissotriton vulgaris. Next base: position 316,405,237 of record NC_141695.1, read on the forward strand.
CCCTGGAGAGAAGCATCCGTCACGATAGTCTGAGTGGGAATGTCCTTGTGGAATGGAACCCCTCTGAGGAGATTCTCCACTGAACACCACCACTTCAGAGACTGCAGAGCATGCAGAGATAGCTGTATCTTGTCATCCCACGACCCTCTCTTCTGATCCCACTGATCCTCCTAGCACTCCTGCAACGGTCTCATGTGCAGTCGTGAGTGTGGCGTTAGGATGATACAAGAGGCCATCGACCCCAGTAGAGAAGACACCGTCCTCACTGTTGTAGATGGAGCGGTCATAAGAGCCTGAGCCTTCCGAAGGAGTGATAATCTTCGCTCCTCCAAAGGAGACACGCTTGCTGACAGCGTATTGATGGTGGCTCCCAAGTACTGAATGCACTGGACCGGATTCGGGACAGACTTGGACATGTTGATGTGCAACCCCAGCTTGTTCAAGAGAACGCACGTATTCTGGAAATGCGCCTGAGCTTCCGAGAAGGAGGAGGCCTTGATCAACCAATCGTCCAGGTACGGGTAGACTAACACCTTGTTCTTCCTCAGGTGTGCTGCTACCACTGCCATGCACTTCGAGAATGTCCTGGGCGCAGACTTCAGCCCGAACGGCAGTACTGTGTATTGGTAATGATTTATGCCGACTTGAAATCCCAGGAACTTTGTGTGTTTGTGTGCAATGGACACATGGAAGTACGCATCCTGTAGGTCTATTGCACATAGCCAGTCTCCCTGTTGCAGCTGAGGATACATCTGATGCAACGACAGCATGCAAAACCTTTCTCTGCGAATCCACTTGTTTGCCTGTCGCAAGTCCAGAATGGGCCTGAACTCGTTCTTGTCCTTCTTGCGAACCAGGAAGAACCGGGAGTACAGACCTCTTCCTCTTTGAGCCAGAGGTACGTCTTCTATCGCCCTTTTCCTTAACAGGATATCGGCCTCCCCCTGGAGCTCGCGCAGTTGGTACTGCGAGCTGACCGGAGGAATCGATGGAGGAGGGCTGGTGAAACGAAGACTGTATCCATTGCAAACAATATTCAGCACCCACTTGTCCGGAGTAATTTTTCTCCACTCTGCCAGAAAAAATTGAACGCTTCCTCCCACCGGAGCGGGTAACGGATGAAGGAGAAGTAACAGCTCCGGGTCGAGACCCGGCTGGGCCCTTGTTCGCTGTAGAGGACTGCTGTCCCCCTCTACCCTTCTGACGCTTTTGGAAGGGTCTCCGGAACTGCTGCCGTTGTTGCTGCTGCTGTCCCGAAGACTGCCCTCGTCCTCTTCCTTGTGCACCGAACCGTCTCTGGAACGGGCGGTAGGACTTCTTTTCTTTGGGCTTCTCCAAGCCCACAGCCGTCAGGGTCTCTGCCTCTGCCTTCATGCGGGCCATCTCATCATCGGCATGTTTTCCGAACTGCGTTTCCCCGGAAAAGGGCAGATTGGCCACCCGCTGCTGGGCTTCTGGCTTAAGGGATGTGAGCCTGAGCCAAGCATGGCGCCGCTGGTTGATCCCATGACAGTACCCATGGGCAGACGAGAGAAATGTCCACAGCCGCGCTTATGACCTGGTTTGACACCAGCATCCCCTCTTTGAGGATCTCTTGGAAATCCTCCCTCTTGTCTTGTGGCAGAAGGTCCATGAACTGTTGCAGGGAGCCCCACAGGGAACGGTCGTACCGCCCCAGCAACGCCGCATCACTGGAGGCCTTCATGGATGTGGATGCCGTACCACAAGCCTTCCTTCCAACCGAGTCGATCCATTGGCTTTCCTTATCGGGCGGCACGGTTGAGGACGGGGAGGTAGAGTGTAACTTCCTGGCCGCCGTCACCATCACAGAGTCAGGTACCGGATCTATCCGCAGAAAAGCCGGGTCCGACTCCGGGGCCCTGTACTTCTTCAGAAGTCGAGAGGGAGCGGCCTTCACCACCGCTGGCGTGAGGAACAGCTCCTCTGCAGGTTCTACCAAGCCTGGCACTAGCGGTAGAAGAGGGCGAGACAAATGCTTCTTGTGAAGCGTTTCAAAGATCACGGACGTCGTGGGTGTTGGAGCCGTCACCGTGATTCCCAATTTTGTAGCGTCCCTCAGGAGAACCTCCTGGAACGTGCTGATATCGTCCACCGGAGACACCCTTGTCTCCGGGGAGTCCGACAAGGTCGGTGAATAGGATCTTGTCCTGGAGGAGTCCGTGCGAGACCTGGATCCCTGCCTGTTATGGCGACGTCTTGATCTAGTGGAGGATCTGCGTCTACTCCTTGATCTTCTTCTCCGTCCAGAGCATGATCGCGACCTCCTAGGCCTCGGTCTATCCGCCGGTGCACCCGGAGTGGGTGTCTTTGGTTTTGCCGGGGCCTTCAGCGTATGAGTACCCTTGGGGGGGTTGGAAGCCTGGGTAGTGAGACTGACCTCGGAGGGACCGGAGGTGGCTTTTCTGGCAACTGAGGTCAAGGTCCGGTTTGTGGAAGTGGTGGTAACGGAGGAGGGGTAGGAGCCCTCGGAGGGGGACCCCTCGGTAATGGAGGCGGAGGTGTAACTGGTCTCTGGGACGGGGTATACACCTCGGAGTACACCGAGCCCGGTGATTCGCCTTCCTTCCCAGCCTGGGACGTTGGAGACCCTCCAATGGGGTCAGGTGTTCTTCCACCTCTCTTCGGCGTTGAAGTACGGCGACCAGATGGCGAGCGTCGGTCCCTCGACGTCGAGAGTCTTCTCCTCGGCGTCGACCGTCTACGCCTTGACGGCGAAGCCCTTGCGCCTCGACGGCGACCTCTTGCGCCTCGACGGCGACCTCCTGCGCCTCGACGGCAACCTCCTGCGCCTCGACGGCGACCTCCTGCGCCTCGACGGCGACCTCCTGTGCCTCGACGGCGACCTCCTGCGCCTCGACGGCGATCTGCACCTCGACGGCGATCTACTCCTCGACGATGAGGATCCCCTCGACGGCGATCTTCTCCTTTTCGCCGACGGCGAACGGCGGTGTCGCCTCGACAGCGAGCGCCGACCCCTTCGACGTCGATCACTCGACGATGACTTCGACGAGGACGACGACGAAATAGTCATAGGAGACTTCGACGGCGGTCTGTTCAGTTCCTTAGACGTCGAGCGTCAACGTCGCTTCGACCCAGAGCCCTGGGGAGACGGGGAACAGACTGTAGTCATCCCTTTCGACGCCGTAGTCGGTGCAATCGACCCAGACGGAGAATGGGGACGCTTGCTGGTCTTCCTGCCCCTGGGGAGCCCCCCAGAGGCCTCAGCATGGGCAGAGGAAGCCCCTCCAGACCCTCCTTGCGCCTTCAGCCTTCTTCCCTCAAGGCCCTGAAGCCTGATCTTCTTTCTGTCCTTCAGGGTCCTGCCAGAGAAGCCCTGACAAATCACACACTCCTCTGGGACAAGGGAAGAGGGAAGGCAGAGGATACACCTCATGGGGATCTGATTTGGCCTACTTCCTGGAGCACTCCGGGCATTTGTCAAATAATGCCGGCATATTTGACATCAAAAGGGTGCAAAAACCAAGAAGAAAAGCACTAAAGTACTTTAGAAAGCACTAAATTCGAAACAAAAGTGAAAAATCACCAATAAACCCTTGAAAAGGGAGAGCTCAATGCTCCAGGGTCCTGCTTGCAGGAGCCGGAAAAAAGAACTGAAAGTAAAAGGGACCTGCAGTGCATTCTGGGATACTGTGAAGTTCTGGAAACTTCTCTTAAAGGCACAGTATCCTGTTTTGAGCCACATAATGGCAGCCTATGGGGCTTGTCTGTCCATGTCTCCCTCTCTATCATTCCAGGGGGTTTTGCTGTTGAAGCAAGGAAAATATGGACAGGCTTTGCTGTTTGTGGATTTTTGGTGGAATTTCTAGGTGAAGTACTGGACAGTGTAGCCTGATTTATAGGCTGCATTATCTGTCTTTAATTCTCTCTTAAGTGTCTGTGCATTTCTGCATTTTTCGACACTTTAAGAGATTATTTTTGATTGCTCCGGGGACCACGCACATGTGCGAGACTATTCACTAGATTAGGACTATACACAGAGATTCCCTACTACAGAACCATAATTAGACGAAAGAAGGCACTAACAAAACAGAGAGGTACAAAAGACTAATACAGTACAAAGGAGAAAGTGAAAATGACAATAGGATGGGAGGGTAGGAAAGGTGAGAAAGAAAAAAGAAATGAGAAAAAAGAAGGGAAGTGAGAAAGTGAGACAGTTGTGACTAGTTTTGTGGTTCGCAACTCACAAACCGGCCTTTGCAAGGCACTTTGCAGGATGTGTTGGGTTCCAGTAACACTTCTAGCCTCATTTTGTGGGGGTTTGACTCACCAGAATTAGAAGATAGTGAATTTCCTGTTTCCTATTTAAACTACAGAACCAGACTCCATATGCTTTTAAGATTCAACATGACCCAATGAGGTTCTGAAGTTACTTACCTTCAAAACCAGGACAAGCATGCCAGCAGCAGATGTGGTTCATAGGCATGTATCCTTCACTCACTTAGGCATGAGGTGCTGTCAAGGGGCCCTATTCCAGACTTCTGGAAATTGGACAGGAGAAAGATGTTGCTGCTGCTCCAGAATAAGACATATGTGCACACTCACTTACCTCAGTCTCCACCTTCTGAAGGGAGGGAGTTGGTCCACAGAGAACACAGACATCCACCCCGGGCACCAACTGGAATGTGAGCAGCCTGTGGGGAACCTAATGAGCACACAAGAAAAAAGTTAGAGAAGCACAAGGATTAAAGAAAGGTGATGAGACTTGTGACATGAGACAAGAGAAGACATAAGTGCAAAGAGGCCATCTTTTGTAGGACAGGCCAAGGAAAGAAGATGGGTCTTATGAAAGAGGCCACGTGGTAAGACGGCTTGAACTCCATCCATCTCCAGGCCAAACGCTGAACACACAAATATCCAACTACTTCTTAGAAGAACACAGAGATGGCCCAAATGACTTGCCGATTTCATTGTGCCACTAGAGACCAGGTACAACCAATTGCAAATCAGTCTTGGTGTCACTTCAAAGGGCGCAGTCGGGACTGTAATTCTAGGGTTCCTCTCTGTACGCACTACCTGGAGCGCTTATCGGTCTAGGTTTAAAAGCCAAAAGACTCCTAAGAAAGCTTTCACTGAACATGGCCTGAGTCTCTGGATAAACCAACCTCCCAAAGCTCCTCAGACTTCCTCCCTTGTTGGTGAAATTCAGGAAAGGCTCAGGACAACCGGACAATGGTAGGTCGTGTCACCCGCCTTGGCTACGCTGGGTTACTGTCCTCCGTTAATATCATACACGTCATGTTGACCAGACATCCTGTTTTAGTTAGAGCAACAGACTTCTACTTTATAAACATCCCCCAATAACAAATAAAATATGGCACATTGGTTTATTGGACCAAAGACCCTCCTCCTCAGCACGACTAAACCAGACAACAGCATATAAATAGTTTAAGAAAAATAAAAGTATTTATCGACAGACAAACATCTAAAATATGAAAGCGGAAGTATCATTAATAGAAAAGTAATGGTAAGGGCACGGAAAATGTAAAATTCATGTAAACAACTGAAAATGCCCAATGTACACTGTCAATCCTTGATTTGTTGCAGTGATTCCCAGCTTAACAGTGAAGAGCTCAGTGCTTCAGAAACCAGTCTAAGCCAGTATCTCTAAACTTGAGAATTCTAAGAAGGGTGCATGCTGAACTGCACCCTTTAAAACTCTTGTAATTTCAGAGTTTTTCAAAGCTTTGTCTTGAGGCGCCTTTGTAAACAGAACTATCCCTTGCCCAGAGTAAAGCTCATGTTTTTAAAGGGACGAGGCATTTCTTCTTTCTTTCAAGTTCCTATCAGATAGTCTGCTCCAGAGCATCACTTAAGGCGAGCAAGTACATGGAAAAACATATGTAGCGCCTTGGTGCTTCACGTTGCTGATCTTCACTGGACTATCCTACAACAGGGTAAATGAGGACTTCTTTAGGTAAGGGAGGTGGTTTTCCGGGAACAGATCAAGCATTGGCTGAGCCAACAGCTTCAATTTTGAAAGGCATTACCTGACCTTTTGGTTTTGCCAATACTTGCAGAAGTTGTTGAATAGCACCTGCAAAACGAAAAAGTGCTTGTTGCCAATCCTGAACAGCAGCTACTTAAAACAAGCATTTGCAATGCAATAGGTCTCGCATTGGAAAAGTTTGAGGTATTGGTATTGTAAATGACAATTTTTTTATTTATGTGGTGGTTTTGAAAATAGTGAAATTAATAGCTTTGTCATTTACAATGCCAATAGTTATAACTTTAGCAAATGTGACACCTATAGCATTTGTAATGCAATATGTGTTGTATTTACGTGACTTAGATGTATTGATATTACAAATAACAATGGCTTTTAATTTTTTTAAATAATTAATACTTAAATAAAAGTTATAATTTATAATGGCAATAGCTTAAACTTTTGTAAATAACCTTTGTGAAGATTATGTTCAGTGTATTTTATTGTGACGAAAATCCAAGAACAGAAGTGAAATATTAAAATATTTTTGTGACATTTGTAATAAAGCTTGAAACATATTTGAACCAGTTGTTTTTGAATCGTTGCACAGATTGATGCTGTGGTAGCGCTTAGTGATGTTGTGGTGCCCCTGAGTGATGCAGTGGTGCCCCTGAGTGATGCTGTGGTGATGCGATAGATAGATAGAGTGAGCACGATAGATAGAGTGAGGGCGGTAGATAGAGGGCGGGCGATAGATAAAGGAAGGGCGATAGATAAAGGAAGGGCGATAGATAAAGGAAGGGTGATAGATAAAGGAAGGGCGATAGATAGATAAAGGAAGGGCGATAGATAGATAAAGGAAGGGCGATAGATAGATAAAGGAAGGGCGATCGATAGGTAGATAGATGGCGATAGATAGAATGATTGCGATAGATAGAAAGAGTGACGGCGAAAGAGTGAGGGTGATAGATAGATAGATTGATAGAGTGAGGGCGATAGAATGAGGGCGATAAATAGATAGAGTGAGGGCGATAGAGAGAGGGCGATAGAGAGAGGGCGATAGAGAGAGGGCGATAGAGAGAGGGCGATAGATAGAGTGAGGGCAATAGATAGAGTGAGGGCTATAGATAGATAGAGTGAGGGCGATAGAGAGAGGGCGATAGATAGAGAGAGGGCGATAGATAGAGCGAGGGCGATAGATAGATAGATAGATAGATAGATAGATAGATAGATAGATAGATAGATTGAGGGCGATAGATAGAGTGAGGGGCGATAGATAGATAGATTGATAGAGTGAGAGCGATAGAGTGAGGGCAATAGATAGAGTGAGGGCAATAGATAGAGGGAGGGCGATAGATAGATGGATAGAGTAATTATGTGGCGTGTAATTATGTGGTATTATGAGGAGTGTCTGTTGTATTGAGTAGAGTGTAGCTGTGTAGTGTGTAATTATGTGGCACAGAGTGGTATTATGTGGTGTGTGTGTTGCATTCAGTAGAGTGTAATTATGTGGGTATACTCACGGGACTGACACATTAATCCATTGGGATATGTTTAGGCTGTCCGGAATTCGGTTAAAACTGACTCTGAACGAAAGTACACTACTGAATGAAAATCAGCTGGCACTGTATAAACCGAGTGTCACTGATTTTCATTGCTGTTGCACCACTTGGCCTCTTGATGGAGCCAAAGCATTGCAGACCATTCTGCAATTAAGGCACCAAGAAGGAAGCATCCCAGAACGTGTGTCACCCCTATTAAAAGCGGGGAGACACATTGGTTGGCAAGGTTGTTGGGTGGGGCCAGGTCCTGTCGTGTTCTATCTAGGACCCCGATCAATATTGTGATCTTATGCCCCTATACGGCTATAATCCATCCATACCCCTATAATGGCATAAACGATCAGAGCCATATTTCAGAAACTCACCTCTGCAGCTCATTACAGTATATGACACAGCAAAAGCCACTATCTTAGATTCCTAGATTACACACCGAGTTCTTTCAACAGATAAAACCCCCAGCAACCTGGGAAAGCCCCGCTTGCTTTGTTTTCATTAGTAATAGAACTCTAATGAGCACTGTAAGACCGACCAGTTCTTAGTGACATCTTTATTGACGTCTTATGTCCAAAAACTTACGTCAAACAAGGCACCTTCCAGGTATAAATAATACCAACGTTGCCTTAATCAAACACAGCGATGGTGGTGGAGAATACAGGACAGGAAAACCGCTGTCCCTTGCAGAGCCCAGCAGATGCGAGAATCCCACGGACGCTGCCCCTCCTCCTCCTTGACGCGCTGAGAAAGACTCTGTCTTTTCTCCTGCCGAGAAAATCCAGCTCCGGCGTTTCTAGCCTACCCTTGCGGGTAACTGGGATATTGAGTCCTGAGAGGAGATACAAGACCTCCAACATTCTATTCCAGAGGTACAGTGTTGACTAAACCCTTAGAGAGAATTCTTGAAGCAAACCCGTGGCAAACCAACTTAACTTAAACTGCTACTTACTTACTCCCTCCCAAGTATTAGGCTTAGGTCAGGTACACTGGGTAAGGCGTAGTTAGAAGCACCAGTTGAGGACGTTAGCTAAATGTATATATGAATGTATATATTGTATTCATTTTAACTATTGTATGGCTAAGAAACCATATCAATGCTTTTACAGTATTATTTCGCAATCCTCCTTTTACTGTACGCACTTTTTATAATAACAAGTCTTGCAATTGTGGCAATTCATTTCTCTTGCATGAGAAGAAAGACTGTTCAATAAAAAATACCTTTTATTGAAAACGCCCGTCTCTCTATTCTCGGCATCCTGGTGAAAGTAATTCTTGCACAACTGACTGAGTGAAATAGCTGTGTATTGTTTCACACGACTCTAGAGATTGACTCTTATTCTAAGGAGCAAAGTTGTCATGTTTATGCGGTTGTTGGAAAACTGAATCCCTTCTTGTCTGAGCCAGGGAAGCTGATCACTTCCTATTCAGTCAAGAAAGTTTCCAGTGACCTCTGAGCTAGTTGGTACAAACTTAATTAAGTCTAACATAGTCAGTAGAGACCTGGAAGACCGCACTTCTACACTGCTGTTTATGTTATTCCAATGCGCAGGGCCTATAGGGAAAATAGGAACTACACTACAGTCCCATTCTAAATACTGTCCAAGTTTGTGTGGTCTCACACACCTCACTACAGTTTGGGCAACCTTGACGAGGAGACGACGAGGAGACGACGACCAGACGAAGACCGCCAGTGTTTCAAGGCCTAGGTGAACCAGCCAAGGTAAATGTTGAGAGTGTTACCCGGCACCCGTGGGTTGGGCGCCGGGTAAAGAGGCGGCATGCTTGTACTTTAATTCTGATGCCATTGCTAAATTGGCCCGTGAGCAAGGGCCCCCCTGCCTGGCTAACGTGGGGTGGGAGCCGGGTAACGAGGCCGCATGCTTGTACTTTAATTCTGATGCCATTACTAAATTGGCCCGTGAGCAAGGGCCCCCCTGCCTGGCTAACGAGGGGTGGGCGCTGGGTAAAGAGGCCGCATGCTTACAATAACTCCCTCACACTCATCACCACACACATACACACTAACAAATACACACACCCTCTCATGTTCATCAACACACACCCAATCACACGGTTTCCGATTGTGCTGGGATTGAACTTGGCCCACAGTCATAACTCGTGCAGACATGTTTTGTTGACACGTCATTGGACTCCTGTGTCAATATTTGCACACTTCCGAGTGTCGAAGCCACGTTACTGTCTCAGCCGTCAGCTCGTCACTCGCTGCAGTATATAATCTCTGGTACAAGGGGCCACACACAGGCTCGGTTTGTGGGCCGGAATGTGTGTGTGTTGGTGGGGGGAGAGAATTAAAAAGAGTTGGGGAGAGAGAACGAGAAGGGAGAACTGCGAGAAGTGACGTGAGAGCGTTAAAGAGAGGGTAAGCTACTGTGGAGTAACAACCAGAGCTGCTAACTAGGGAACTGGGTTTGAGTCTGGAGGTGGGAGGCGGCATGCTTGTTTTTTTTAATCAAGATTCTATTGTTTAAATCGGCCCGTGAGCAAGGGCCCCCTGCCTGGCTAACGTGGGGTGGGCATCGATGAAAGAGGCGCAATATTGTTTAATGTGGTGGGGAGAGGAGCTGTTGAGATCTGCCGTTTGTTAGCCTGCGGCCGTGCCCCATTACTTCACAGGTCTTTAAAAAGACCATTTACATAATGAGGCTTGAAATGCTTGCAATGGCTAACGTGGGGGTGGGCATTCTCTCTGGGGTCTGGTGACTCAACCATAAAGTGCAGGGGTGCGGTAATTAAGGAACCACCCTGGGTATGTCTACTATCTCAATGCTAAGACCCAAAAGAAGGAAACAAGCAGCAAGTTTATCATCCTCAGTCTGTCAAAATGGTGTATAGCAATGAATTCGAACTCTAATAAAGCACGGGGTAGAGTAAAGTGAAAAAAAGCTGATGTACTTTTGCGACATGGAAGAAATGGTATTACAAATGGAAAACCAAAGGGAACTTATCAGCATAAACAATGACAACCCGCCCTTAGTCCCCCCAGAACAGAGATGAAAAAAAGACACTGACAAATGCCTCAATTGGTCCCATTTAGGTTTGCACACTTGATGGATGGGAGTCCTGCAGGCAATAATAGAGTGTCCACATAAGAACATTAATATTCACAACTGTATTTACAGCGGGCACATTTTCTTTTTAAACCTTTAGGTCTTTGTCAAACCTAGACCGATCCACTTGGAACTGACTTCGTAACCCTATCCCATTGCCCTCTCCTATGATTCCATTGCTTAAATCGGCCCGTGAGCAAGGGCCCCCCTGCCTGGCTAACGTGGGGTGGGCGCCGGGTAAAGAGCCGGCATGCTTACAATAACTCCCTCGCACTCATCACCACACACAGCGCATTCACAAATGCACACACCCTCTCACGTTCATCAACACACACCCAATCACACGGTTTCTGATTGTGCTTGGACTTGGCCCAAATGTCATAACTCGTGCGGACATTTTTTGTCAATATTTGTGAACTTCAGAGTGTTGAAGCCACGTTACTGTCTCAGCCGTCAGCTCGTCGTTCGCTGCAGTATATAATCTCTGGTACAAGGGGCCACACACAGGCTCGGTTTTTGGGACGGAATGTGTGTATGTTGGGGGGGAGAGATAATTAAAAAGATTTGGGGTGAGAGAACGAGAAGGGAGAACGGCGAGAAGTGACGTGAGAGTGTTAAAGAGAGGGCAAGCTACGGTGGAGTAACAACTAGAGCCAGAGCTGCTAACTAGGGAACTGGGTTTGAGTCTGGAGGTGGGCTCAACATCCGGAGATTCGGGCAGATCACGTAACCTCCCAGTGGCTATAAAAATGAATGTGCCCCTGTGTAATGTAATTGGTGCTCATGTAAAGCACTCCAATACGTTTGGGTCGAGTTGGCGCTATGTAAAGCTGCAAAATACAGAGCTAAAGAGAGGGGTTTCGAAAGAGAAAAAGAGTGAAAAATGTTAGTACCACTGTGTATCTTTAGGTCAGAGTAAAGGAATGATGGTCTGAAAGGTGAGAAATGCAAGTTTGACCTTCAAAGGTAATTAAAAAAGCCCCGATAGGACTGGAGTAATCTAGTCATAAATTTTAAAATAACGGTCTTGCCGCTGAATGTAGTATCATAGCTAGGAGCCTTAATCAATTTTGGAGATAACAGTGGCTTGAATTACAGCCCAGACGTTTGACAAGATCGACCTGTGGGAGAACTGACCTACGTGAATTGTAGATCATCACACGTGACTGTCAGTGTAACACCGTTAGTAACATTTTCCAAAATAGGCTACACCGATAACCACGTTCTATTTAAAGATTTCTATTGTTTTTCTGAATTGCTTGCAGGTGTAAATATAGACAGATCTTTAGCAAGAAAACTTTATTTTAATGTTGGTCAGCCTTTCTCTGCAATTCACTCTAAACAAGCATTTGCAATGCAATAGGTCTCGCATTAATTACGTTTGAGCTATTGGCACTGCTAAATATTGCAACACCATACTGCGATTGCTACAATAGTTAATTGTGGATGCGTTAACAATTGATGTGTGCACTGATGGCTGGTGGTGTGTGTGCCTGTAGAAATTATGCACTGCCGGCTGGTGGTGTGTGTGCCTGGTGGGAGTATGCACTGATGGCTGGTGGTGTGTGGCAATGACGCTCAACATCCTGTGAATCTGGGCAAATCACGTAATCTACCCGTCCTTAACAAAAATGCATGTGCCCTTGTGTAAAGCAACAGGTGCTCACATGAAGCGCTTCAAAATTTTCAGGTCGAGTTCGCACTATATAAATCTCAGAGGAGAAAAAAACAGCAGTGAAAACCAGCCTAGCTTTAATCAGAGCCATGCCATCATACTACGTGATTTGTGAGAAGTGCCCAAAACCATGAACATGTCACCCAGCTCTCACTTTCTTCAAATGACAACACATTGATTCTAAATGAACTATGAAAAGTGCCTGCCTTGTCTACGACACCCAATACCCCCAGAAATCTCTCACAAATTACTCATACCTGGAGAGTCACAAAACCTGCGATTCCAAAAACGTCTCTCTGTACCCCGCAGATCAAGAGGTGTGCCTTGCACAGAGCCTCCCTTTTCAGGCAAATTTCCAAAAGTGCTGACTTAACCTTACAGACATCAAGGCCTCACGCCAATGCCCTGGGGTGCTTTTAGCCTATTAGCTCCCGTGACCAGAACTTGTTGTTTCTGTTACTCATTTCCGCTCTTCCCTGTTTGCACAGCAGTCACCTGACCATGAATATATTGTCTTTCTCTTTATTTTCTCAACAGTACGCAACCGGTTTCTAAGTGTTTTTTTTTTTTTGATCTAGTGTGCGCAGAACAACATGCCCCGCAGAATAAAAACAGCAGAAGACTATGTGCTGGAAAACAAAGATTTCATGGTTGAAGAAGTGCGTGGGCAAAAGATGTTAATTTGCAGGTTTTGCAGAGTGACTGTCCCAATAGTAACTGGGAAGACTGCAAGCCGAATTGCCGAACATCTTGTCACCAAGTGCCACTTGAAATTGAAAGAGCCACCTATTAGCGACAGCCTACGCCAGATGTCTCTTGCTGAGACAAGACCCGCTTCAAAAGAAAACGTGAGGAAGAAAAGGATGTGGCACATGAATTTGTACATACCCTAGTGCAATCTGGAACCAGCCTACACCAAGCCGATGGACCGATTGGGAATATGTTCCGCAAGCGTGCACCAGCATGCCCCTAGTAGTTCCTGATGCGTGGGGAGTACAGGCTCGAGTTTAGTATGTATCAACTCGTGAGAGTGAATGCTGCGAGATGGTGTCTGCGGCATGTTTGTGTCTAGAAGGGAAGTGCTACTTCTGGACATTGAGATATGTGTGCATGTGCTGTGAGGGTGCTGGAGCGTGATTGGCTGGAGCTGGCTGGCATGCCAGGCTCCAGGAAGTCTAGATAGTTTGCCCGGTGGTGAGTGGGAGATTAGCATGAGTGATGTGTGGGAGGAGTGCACCTGGGTCCTGGATGGGCTGGGTTTTCCCCACACAATGCTGGCTCCGCCCTCCTGTGGTGTGTCTAACGACCCTAGCCTCCCCAGTGAATGAAATGGGTGGTTGGGCCATCAAGAGTGCTCCAGAACCAGCTGCGACTGGTTTTCCCCCCACCCTGCACATTGTAACAAAGGATTTACTGTATAAAAAGGGGCTGTGTCCCCTTGGAAAATGTTCTACTTTTGGATCCTGCCAGAGGGGGCTTTTGCTGCTGCTGGGGCCAGGAGGACCGCCACTTGGGGAGTCTCCCTGCCTGGAGACCCAGTGTGCTGGCTCTGGCCCAGCCTTCCCCCCCTGCCTGCCTCCAGCCCTGCTGGAGCCTTGTCCTGTCCTCCAGTGCTGGGGAGCACTGAGGACTCTTTGCCTGCAGCCTGAGAGCGCTGCTCTCTGCCCTTCAGCGCTGGGAGCGCTGAAATCCCTGCGTAGCGCTTGGAAACGCTGGATTTTGCCCGAGCGCTGTGAGCGCTGTATTTTGTCTGCCCCGTGTGGCGAGTTGGCGGCGCGGGTGCCACCCCGCTCATTGCCGTATTGTTTTGCCCGGTTTGTGGTTTGATTCACGAGGGAGCTCACTCCTCGGATCATAGGAGCCCGCCTACCTGCCTAAGAAGCGAGCCGCCGCGCTGCCCGCGGCGACCCGGAAGTGGTGAGGCGGCCGACCAATCACAGCGCGGCCCCGGAGAGGCCGACCGGAAGTCCCGCCCCGCTGCCGCGACCCGGAAGTCAGGCAGGCCGGGGGCAAGACAGAGAAGCAACCGGAAGCGGACGGGAGGCCACCCCGCGCTCCGGTGGAAGGAGAGAAGCCGGCGTCTTCCCGATCCCTCCCCAGGCTCCCAAAGTGAGGGAGAGCCCAGGGAGAAGCATCCAGAGAGTCCCGAGGAGCGGGAGCTCTCGAAGAGCAGAGCCTGCCACGTCGTGCCTGGAGCCCCGGGACGAGAGGAGAGGAGCCCCGCCCGCAGCCCAGCCGATCAGCCGGTGAGTGCGAGGGCGGGTTCGGTGTGTCCTGCGAGTGGCCCCAGTGAGGGAGGGCCGCTCCACTGAGAGGAGCCCGTTCTGTATCCCTTTTTGAGCCCCGAGGTGCCCCGGGGGCACCAGTTGAGTTAGAGCCCAGCGAGGCTCTTGGCCAGCATCATCCCTTTGAGTCCCCAGAGAGAGGGACCCCACAGCCCAGCGAGGCTGCACCTTTGTTGCTGGGGCCCTGAGAGGCTCAGCAGTACCCTTATTTGTCTGAGAGGCGTGCGTGCCCATTCAAAGTGAAGAGCCTGAGAGAGGCTTAGGGCGCCATTTCTTGTTTAAGAGCCTGAGAGAGGCTCACCAGTGCCACAGTGGTGGTTCTTTGAGCCCAGAGAGGCTCCAACGTTGCCCTAACTTTCCCTGCTCCAGTTGCCCAGCACTTTGTGGGCAACTGCCACGTTTAGGCCCTGACATTGGGACACCGGGACAGTCACAGGTGGTGACTTGTGAGTTTGGCGCAATGGTATTTTTTCTGCACCTCTGAATGTATTGTTTATGCGTCATGTGCCTTTACACCTCTGAATGAATGTCCTGCAATGCATCATGTGTTTTGCTTTTACACCCCTACAGGTAGTGTGACATGTAGGTGGTTGTTTTCTCCCTAGTACAGGTGGTGCTAGAGAGGTCCTGTTACCAGTGATTACTGGTTGTATGCTCTACTTTTATATTGTGTGCTACACATGCTATTTCTGAAAGTATTATTTCTAAAAGTGCTGATACCCTTGACAGTGGTCCAAGTGGCCCTGTCCTGTACAAATATCCCTTGTAAATTCCGCCCGTGCCTGTTGGCACCGTGTAACAAGATGTGTGTTTTATCTGATGTATATTTATTATAATACAAAGGCTATTTTTACATAACCTTGTGTGGAGTGTTTCTTTGTGGTGGGCCTTTGGTTGTTGTTGCTGGGGTGCATGCGCAAATACTTAACTTACATCGCCTCCAAGTTTAGCCTTGACTGCTCGCGCCACGTTACCTAGAGGGCGAGTGGGGGTTGCCTTGGTGTGTGACTCCCTTGCCCTGACACTTAGAAATGACGATCCCTGACTGACCTCGACGCGAGTCTTGGCCGGCCAGGGTCCCGTTTCTAACATTGGCGGCAAGCGGTGAGGATAAGAATTTGTGTTTGCGTTGTACCACAGTGGCAACAGGCCACTACAAAGCTCTGCATTTTAGATGACCACATTTTGGGGATTATTGTGTTTTTGGTGAAGTTCCATTATTGCTTCTCCTGAAGAGTGCCATTTGATAATTGTGTTCAGTACATTTGTCCCCCGCCCTGCTTCCAGAGTTTGGTACCTGTGTCACATGTGGTCAGGTTGAGAAGTCAGGGGTGGTAGAAACTGCCTTACCAGTCCGAGGGGGGGGTTGTGTGTGAATGAATGGTGTGTGGCACTAGGCAAGTGAGTGTGAGTTCTCTGGGAGAGGGAACTTGCTGAACCTTTGTGAATTGTGTACTCCTGTGTTAAGCTCAGACCCCTAGGTTCCCTGTGTAATCTCTTCTCTAGAATGTCCGCCAGAATGGAGCCTGCTTTTGATTTCTGTGATCTGTTTGGATACAGTATGGGAGAGTTGGTAAGGTTCTGTGGAGAGAGAGGCATAGGAGTGGATGAGTCAGATACTCAGTCTGAACTTAGGAGCAGCCTGATCCTATGGCAAAAGGGTCAGTGGGATCTTGCGCGCAGTGAGGAAAGGGCCCGGGTCTCACACCAGGAGGGTGGTGGGTCTGTGGGAAGCCCTGAAGATTCAGAAGAGGAGGAAGAAAATGACAGCACAGGGAAGCCAGCAGATAGTAAGGACCCCATAGATAGGGAGTCCCTTGCTGGGTCCCGTGTCAGATGTAGCACCCCATCCCTTTCCCTGTCCCCAGAGGAGTGGGTGGATAGGAGAGAAGAGAGGGAGCACCAGCTGGCCATGGAGAAGCTCAGGTTAGAGCATGCCAGAGAGATGGCGCAGCTGGGTGTGAATGAGCGGATTTCAGAGGCTGAGAGGGCCTTGGCCAGGGAGAAGATAGCCCTAGAGTGTAGGTTATCCCCTGACCGCAGTCAGAATTTTCTGGATCCCCCAGGGAGGGTGGAGTCCAGTGGTGGCAGCTATGTAGAGCCCAGTGCGAGCAGTCCCACTCCCAGTTCCCCCAGTCTGGTACCTGTTTCCCCAGAGGAGGAGTTAAGGTTGAAATTCAGGGGCAGTAGGAAGCTGCCTCACCAGTCGTGGGAGGAGTTTGAGGATGAATGTTATGGGACACTGTTTGATTGGGTAAAGGTTCACACGAAAGATGATTTTGATGTCTTGTTTGAGCTGATTGTCAAGGAGCACCTGCTCAGTTGTTGTTCTCCAGGGTTGCGCACACACCTGTTGGGGTGTGGATTGTCTGAGGCAAGTGAGCTTGCAGAGGAAGCGGACCGCTGGGAGAGTGCTAGAGGTTCTTTAGAGTCCCTAGTGAGTGAGTCCAACAGTAGTGGTACAGGGAGCTTCCAGCCCAGCGTGGTGGAAGAGGCTCAGTGTAGCCCAGCTAGGTCCCAGTATAGTGAGAAGGGTGGAGGGGCTGACTGCCTGGCTCAGTGGAGCAGGAGTCAGTGGGTGGCTGAGAGCACCCAGAGGCCCGAAGCCCTGTCTCAGACCGTGGGTGGTTTCTTGAGGGAACACCAGGTTAGGGACCTAGGCTGTCCTGTTAGTACACTTGAGGAGGATCTCCTAGTGTCTAGGGAACCTGGAGCGTCTGTAACTAGAGCTCCAGGGGTTCCAGTGTCCGGCAGTGTCGCTCCAGTTGGGAGGGCACAGAAGTCCGAAGCGAGGAGTGATTGGGGGATGAGTTTCCCAGTGGATGCACCAGTGGACCAGAGACTAGCCAGTTGGGCTAGATCTTCTTGGGTGGACCCGGGTGGCGCCACTTCTGGTCTGGGGGATCTTTGCGCACTGTCAGGTGGACAGGAGGCGGGAGATCTGCGCCAGACAGACGGTCACACGACACATGGGTCATGTGTCAGCCTCAGGGGGATTGCGTGTGAATCCCCAGAAGTCCTGGAGTGCCAGGCAATTATTCCGCCAAAGGTTTTAGACCGGAGGTTGGGAGGCCAGGTTCAGGTTCGGCCTGACCTGAAGGGTAGGACGACTGTAACCAGTGTCCTGACCGGTTCTTCCAGAGGAACTTCTCCAGTTGGGAGAGGGCAGACCTCTGGAAGGGGGTGCAGAGGGTGGGAAAGCCCACCTCTGACCCCGGTGCAACCTGAGGGGTTAAACCCTAGGTTGGAATGGCGTTCTAGGTGTCCCCCTCGCACGGGGAGGAGGAACCCTAAAAGAAGAGGTAAGGGGAGGAGAGCCTTCCCTGAGACTGCTGGTCCGCCTGAGGTTGTAGACCATAGGCTGGTGAACCAGTGGCAGTCTAGTCCTGTCTTGCAGACAGGGAGAGTGGAGAATGGACACTATGTGCCAGGGGTTACTACCCCCCGCTCTGCGAATTGGCAAGGACCGGTGGCACCTGGGTGGCCCAGGGCCTGGTCCTGGCCGCGGACAACGGAGGAGTACCAGTGGGGTAGCCCAGTTGGTCCTTACAGTAGCTTTAGAAGGAACCCTAGGGGTTCACTGTGGCATAGAACAGGAGGGTGTCCCGGCAGTGGCGGGCCTGCGTCCGTGTTCTATCGCCCCAAGCAGGGAAGTCCATCACGGTGGTGATTGTTCTCCCCTGCGTTTTGGCTGGAAGGGGGTTGTGTTGGACTTGGCCCGCAGGGCAGGTTCACCCCTAGACTTTTTGCCTTATTTGTGACCCTGTGTTAGTGATTTTTGGGTCTCTGCGCACTTTCCCCTGGGTCCCAGAGTGAAAGTGCGTGCGTGTAGCATGGCTGGCCTGCCCTCCCATAGGAATGCATGGGGAATGTGTGTGTCCCTAGTA
The DNA here is from genome assembly GCF_964263255.1 of Lissotriton vulgaris. NCBI lineage: Eukaryota > Metazoa > Chordata > Amphibia > Caudata > Salamandridae > Lissotriton > Lissotriton vulgaris. Next base: position 316,423,673 of record NC_141695.1, read on the forward strand.
GTTCCTGATGCGTGGGGAGTACAGGCTCGAGTTTAGTATGTATCAACTCGTGAGAGTGAATGCTGCGAGATGGTGTCTGCGGCATGTTTGTGTCTAGAAGGGAAGCGCTACTTCTGGACATTGAGATATGTGTGCATGTGCTGTGAGGGTGCTGGAGCGTGATTGGCTGGAGCTGGCTGGCATGCCAGGCTCCAGGAAGTCTAGATGGGTTTGCCCGGTGGTGAGTGGGAGATTAGCATGAGTGATGTGTGGGAGGAGTGCACCTGGGTCCTGGATGGGCTGGGTTTTCCCCACACAATGCTGGCTCCGCCCTCCTGTGGTGTGTCTAACGACCCTAGCCTCCCCAGTGAATGAAATGGGTGGTTGGGCCATCAAGAGTGCTCCAAAACCAGCTGCGACTGGTTTTCCCCCCACCCTGCACATTGTAACAAAGGATTTACTGTATAAAAAGGGGCTGTGTCCCCTTGGAAAATGTTCTACTTTTGGATCCTGCCAGAGGGGGCTTTTGCTGCTGCTGGGGCCAGGAGGACCGCCACTTGGGGAGTCTCCCTGCCTGGAGACCCAGTGTGCTGGCTCTGGCCCAGCCTTGCCCCCCTGCCTGCCTCCAGCCCTGCTGGAGCCTTGTCCTGTCCTCCAGTGCTGGGGAGCACTGAGGACTCTTTGCCTGCAGCCTGAGAGCGCTGCTCTCTGCCCTTCAGCGCTGGGAGCGCTGAAATCCCTGCGTAGCGCTTGGAAACGCTGGATTTTGCCCGAGCGCTGTGAGCGCTGTATTTTGTCTGCCCCGTGTGGCGAGTTGGCGGCGCGGGTGCCACCCCGCTCATTGCCGTATTGTTTTGCCCGGTTTGTGGTTTGATTCACGAGGGAGCCCACTCCTCGGATCATAGGAGCCCGCCTACCTGCCTAAGAAGCGAGCCGCCGCGCTGCCCGCGGCGACCCGGAAGTGGTGAGGCGGCCGACCAATCACAGCGCGGCCCCGGAGAGGCCGACCGGAAGTCCCGCCCCGCTGCCGCGACCCGGAAGTCAGGCAGGCCGGGGGCAAGACAGAGAAGCAACCGGAAGCGGACGGGAGGCCACCCCGCGCTCCGGTGGAAGGAGAGAAGCCGGCGTCTTCCCGTTTCTAACAGTTACTTTCAAATAAAAGATTAAAGAAGTTAGTGCAAACCATACACAGGCCAGCCTTAAAATATTTTTTACGTGTGACAGTTCAGAAAAGGAGGCGTGGCAGTGACAACGTGGCATGGCAAGGGGGCTCTGGACATCCTGTACCCCCCCCCTTCCTTTCCCTGGCCCAAAGCAAGAATTGCGCGTCTGGAGCCCCCTCCCGTATCCCGTGAGTTTTAAAATGAAGCCCAGCGCTGTGAGGCATGCACACCAGAGCTGGAAATCTGCTCCTCGTGTGAAGACGGCTCTGCTGGTGCCCGCGTGATGAGGTGATAATTTTTATTTATTTATTTAAGCATCTGTAGAGCACAGCGTTCACGCAGCACTGCAGGCATCTTTACGCTATCGGATTGTCAGCCCACACAGAGGTTTCTCTAGAGAACTGCAGATGGAGGAGCTGTATTGTACCTCATTATAGAAACAACAGCGTCACACGGCGGCCCCCAGTGATCAGGTAGGCCTGCATGACACACAGCAGATTACAATCTTAATTATTCAAAGGCCATATCTTCTCATACAAGGTGTGCCAAAGCCAGGTATGTTTTAGAAATGCTCTTTGGGTATGATTTTACAGACTGTGGGTCGCTACCGCCAGGAGGATCTCCTACCATAAAGAAACCGCCCTGCAGAGCCTTCTGTACATGTGTATAGGGTAAGAGTCTTGTCGGAAGGCACTGTAGGAATCAAGGCCTTAAAAACAGAAGTATGATGTTTAGGATTTCCCGTTGTCCGCCCTCATGACACAACTGCTGCTTCGAGGCCAGTGTTTGTAGAGTAACAATTGCCAACTGATGTGTGACGCAGAAGCCATCATTATTTCCACTGTTCTTGGATTTCATGTTAATCCCCATGCTGCAGACCAGTCCATCAGCTGGGTAGAGTTATATCTCCACGCAGATCCAATAGGAGATGTGGTATGTAAGGTTTTTATCAGAACCGGGGACATGATTATGTGCCCATGCTCACTGATATACATTGGCCACACCACACGTAAAATTAAACTCAGAATTAGCGAACATAAAAGTACTATTCGCTGTAATAACCAATCCACGGGTCTCACCCATCATTTCCTTGCGCTGAAACACACAGCGGATGATATGCGGTGGCTTGTGTTAGAACGTCCATTGATCCCACCGCATGTCAGCGACATCTCGCGATTTCTTTTCATCAAGGAACAGAAGTGGATTTTTAAATTGAAATGTGACACCAACGGTCTTAATGACAATATTCCGTGGGTTTCACTCTGAATAGGTTATGACCTTCTCAATGCATAGTGAGCTCCTTTGTTGGTTCATTTCTATCTAGAGCCACATTGATGATACACCAATTAAGAGTACTACTGTACGGGGTAGTTATTTTCACGAGTGTACCATTCGAAGTTTGTACATGCGTGGCATCATTATAGCCACGTTTCAACCGCTTCCTGATTTACACTAACATTTTGTACAAGGGCTACCCTTTCAACATATTGCCTGTATGAGCCATTTGTTGGCTTAGAGTCCCTTCGTTTAAATAGGGTTTATTTTCCACGATATTTTGATAAACTCCTATGTTTAAATTACAATACCCTGTCTTAATAACTACAACTCTGGAGGTATGCATCTAGGTGATCCCGACATGCCTTTCAGACGGGTACTGTGCACACATAAATTGTGTTAATGACACACTTCTGACACTCTTACAACTAATAGGATGTAATTTTACTATGTTCATCATGAGCTGCATTTTTATAATAAGGTGTATTACACAATCTACTACATGGGATTTTGTATGTGCCGTCCTACCAGCAGGTGCAAAAACAACAATTGATGGACAGAATGCAGAACAAGGTCATACATTCACCCCAGTACAGAGATCTGGGACTAAATCCATCGTTTTTTTGCACTCCACACCACCCCAGTTCAAATATGGCCATATGCAAATCATCCTTGACCCTGTGCCTCATGGGAACAGTCCAGCCCGAACTGCCAAGCCATGTCTTTCCCTGACCGGAATCAAGCATCCTAGGACCGGTTTCTGGCTATCAGCAGTCTTCAGCCAGGATAGCTTGACTCCAGTGGTGTGGAGAGCATGGGACTCACGTCTGAGCAAACCCAACCCACTCGGGGTGACAGCCTCCGTTTGCAGACAACATCATGTTCTGCACCCCCTTCTGGTGGAATACTTATATAGTATGTTTTTTTCAAAATCTGTTGGCTGGTCGATCCCTTCTTTTCATGCACAGCGTGCACCTTAGCTGTGAAGGAACACTGATCTCTGGCACTACGCTCGCGTGTTTGAAAGTGTTACTCTATCTCGGCCCCGGAGCATACGAGGGAGGTAGCGTCACCGCTGGTGCGCATGCGCACAACTCAGCAGAGTAGTCACCCAGATTGTGAGCACACGCGGCCCAAGCAGGATACAAGCGCTACTAGTGACCTAATTTGCCAATTAACATCCAATCATTTTCTATAACCGCACCAATCAGAGGCAGTATTTAAGTCAAGTTGGCCTGCCGTTCGATACCTTCCCTTCGGCTTGGTCTTCAACTGGAGGTACAGACGGACAGTTGAGCGGCTTGCTAGCGTTTTCAGTACTATTACCATATGCTTCCCTCTCTAGGACTTGCTTTTTAAGTATCTTACTATCTAAAAAAAAGGGGGTTGCATATTCAGCTGTTGGTAGGCTGTAACTGTTTCTGTGGTATTACTCTGTGAATTAGAAAATCAGTTGGCCTCACCTGGCTTACACCAAAGTACATGCTGATTTCTGAACTGTGGTAGTGTGGGAGGGCTATATATGCATTCAGTATGCATTCTGTTAATACTATCACACAACTCCACTGCTTTTCTGGCTCTGTTTCATAGCCCTCTAGTCTACTACCAGAATCCTAGTAACAATAAAGGTTTTAAACTTGTTGTCTGACGAGGGACACATCTGAGAGCCTCTTTTTTCATTTGTGCTTCCTTGTTTTACCCACAATTAGAGCGGGCCTCATTCACCGAGCAGTTGCCGGGTGAAGTGAGGCGAGGCTTACTCCCATACAAAGCTGGGTGAGTACAATTAAAATTCTTTTGAAATAATTAGGTTATTCAGCAACTGTTCTGATTTGCCACTGTTTGGGCTGGTTTGTCTACTTTTTGAGACAATCATCAAACTGTACATTTTAACCAGAGGACGTATATTCATTTATAAGTATCACAAATGTATCTATTGTATGATCTCAGGAAAGAAGATTGCACACATACCTACCGGTCACTACGGTTTACACCAGGTTTTGGTAGGGTGGTTCATTACCACTGGTGCTCATATTTTCTTAGTAGTATTTCTGAGATTGTTGAATAATTTGTATATTTCTGCAGTAGCATATCACTCTTTGTAGGTCCTGACGAAAGCCGGTCACTACTACCTTAATGGCTGAAACATGTTGACCTCCCACCTATTGCCAAATGATAGTAATTTTTTCACACTATCTGGTTATTTTTAATCTTGACATCTGGACAATCCTGAATAAACATATTTTTTGTCCTCTTAGTCATTTTTAGTTATCACATTCACTTTGCACTGCACATCATCCGCACCACTGTTTTTGAGAGCACCTCTGGCCAGGCCAATTATTGGATAGAAATCTAGTGTTATATAGCTATTCCACTTGAGGTCTGGCTACACAGATTTCATTCCGTCATCTCCCAGATGACGATGCTCCGCCAAAGGTGGTAGGCTGATGGGATTTGTTTCTGAGCCTGGTGCCACTCAAATTGTGAGTGTCTGCTGTTCTTGTTCTCTTGTGCTCTTGTACTAAGTCTGTTAAATTGACCGGTAATCCCCTATTGTGTTTGTTCTGTACTTGACTTGGGGTGTGGAGATTACATGGTCGGTAAAAATTATCCCCTAGACCCTCTTTTATAAAAAAAAAAATTCTGTTTAGAGTTATAATGCTTCAAGAAGGGTTTCACCTTATACCAGTTCAGTACAGCAATCACCAGCTGGAAAGTGGCCACCAACCAGTTGTCCCGTGATATCGTGTGTGTTTGGACTCTGGAATTCAGTGTGAGCCGCAGCACTTCCCAAATGCCCCACCCACAATGCATGTCCAAGCACAGTACACGTCAATCCTTGCTTCGTGGTGAATGCGACTGCCTGTCATGCTTAATTGCATGTCTCACAGCACGACATACTCCGCCTTACTGTATAGTCCATCTTACTTGACATACTGCATATCTTGGTGCAATACCGGCCCCACTACCCTCAATCTCCGACTGCGCTGCATTTCCTGCTGCATGTCCCACTGCACCCCCCCACACTGCCTTTCACAAGGTGTGACCTGCTACAACGTATGTCCTAGCCACACTAGGTACGCGTTCCCAGGACATGTCTCACCACATTACAGCTTCAGCAACACTGCATGCCCTTTGCGCGTTTATCCATGACCTGCATACCTCTCTGCAATGTGGCTCACTGTTTTCCTTCACACACATCTCCTTGTGCGGCATGCATATGCCCTGCTTCCGTTCCCACTGCACTATACAACAAGCACAAAATCACTGTTGCGGGCAGGGGCGAAACCAAGAAGTCAGGCATCCTTGCCTGTGACATGGGCGGGCCTGTGACGCGGCCGGAAGAGGCCGGTGTTGCTCGTTGATGCGGGGCTCCTGGAGAGCCCTGCGGCAGCGGTGGAAATCCAGAGAAGTCCCGGGTCCCAGGAGGGGGCCCGGGTGAAGTGGAGAGGCGGGGTGTGTTTCGGCGTCGCATTGCCCAGCAGCCCGGTGAGTGGGGCGCACCAGTGCGCTGACACGTCTTGGGCATGGAAAGTGAAAGTGCCTTACCTCTCAAGGGGGACAGGAGATGCCCACGGCACGCGCGTCCACATTCCAAGTCTGGCCTGAAGCCTGCGCGTGCTCCAGTCCGGCCTGCAGCCTGTGCGTGCCCATGTCCTGTCTCCCTTAAAGCCCTTGAAAGCATAGTCGACGACAATAGGTCTCGCTGGCGACAGCGCTTCGCGCTGCGTCGCCAGGTGCAAGACCTAAAAAGATGACAATGTGGTTGTTGCGCCATGATGTATGTGTGCATGTGCCTTTATACAGCAGCCCTTTAATTTGCCCTTCTTAGATGTCAGACATTCAATAAAAGGTGCACAAAATCGCATTGTAAAGAAAGGAGAATCTCAGCAGCAAAACCGAAGCTGCTGGACTTCCCTAAAATGCGAAGAACAGAAATGTAAACAACAGACAGGACACGTGGGGGAGCGACAGAAGACTGGGAGGATGAGTGAGCAAATAAAGGGTGAGGGAAACAATCTTTACAACACAGTCAATACATCACACTACCTTTACATAGCAGTCACTACATCGCAACATCCTTTACATCGCATGTCATTACAACGCAGTCATTACATTGCATGTCACTACAACGCATGTCATTATAATGCCATTCAGTACAATGCAAGCATTACATCGTAAGTCATTAAAACGCATACCATTACAACCACAGTACCCTTACACTATCCAACACTTACCCTACTGTTGCACTCACTGGAGTTAGAATAGTAATTTTTACCTCTACACTATCCAACACTTACCCTACTGTTGCACTCACTGGAGTTAGAATAGTAATGTTTACCCCAACATTATTCAACACTTACCCTACTGTTGCACTCACTGGAGTTAGACTAGTAATTATTACCCCTATACTATCCAACAGTTACCTTAAATGCAATGTAATGGTATGCATTGTAATGGTATGCGTTGTAAAGGTATAATGCGATGTAATGGAATGCGTTGTAAAGGTTGTTCCTGAAAATGCGATGTAATGGCATGCTATGTAAAATAATGCGTTATAAAGGATGTTGCGATGTAAAAACTGTGTTTTAAAGGCATGCATTGTAAAGGCATGCATTGTAAATGTATGTGTTGTAACGTCATACATTCAAAGAGTGAATGATGTTGGGTCCGAACAGCACAGGGGTACAGTGGAATCAATCAACATGCTGGGGGGACAAAAGAGTGTAGAGGGCAGATATGCATGAGGAAAAGCTGCATATTGGGGTGAAAAGAAGAACACACATGTACTCTCGTGGAGTGCTGAAAGGAAATTAAAACTGTAGTTCCCTCAATGTAAGTCATGGAAGGATACAAGTCATGCAATCAAAAGGATGGTAAAGTAGGAATTATGTTACTACCGTAAGCATCTGTGTGTTGCAGGTAGTGCTGTAGATTCACAAGCTCTGTATAGTCAAATCATCTAGTGTTGGGCTCAGGTTGTTGCAACTTATTTTTCTGAAGAAGTCTTTCGATTCACGAGATCTCGAGGACTCATCCACTGGTTGCAAATGCACATGGGCACAATCATGGGCATGGTTTGTTTTTTGGACACCATGTGAGAGTAGGTATGGAGCAGTGAGTAGAAAAGGACAGTAGCTGTGCATTTGGCATAAGTAAATACTTAGGATAGATAAAAGATATCTGTTGCAAGCACAGGCTTCTGGGGAAGAGGGTGGGCACATGTGGATCTACAACATTACATGCAAACAGACGCTGACAGGGTAACTAACCTAATCCGTTCTTAGCATGTGTGGCTGTAGATACACATGGTCTGCACCGACTATAAAGCAGTACTCCACAAAACGTGGATAGCCAGTGGATGATGCAGAGGTCTGAAACAGAGTTCTAAGAACAGGTGAATAACTTTAGCTTACTGCCTTGCAAGAATATCCACACAATAGTGCTTTGTGAATGTGTGTGGAGTGCGCAATATGGCAGCTTTACAGCTCTCCACTTTGGGTATGTTCCCAAGAAAAGCCATAGAGACACCCTGCTTGCTGGTGAAGTATTGCCTGGGGTAGAAAGATAGGATTCTTTTAGGTTTCAGGTAACAGGTTTCATGCATTTAACAAATCACCTGGCAATATCTGCTTTAGAAATGGGATGACCTTTATGATGCTGTGAAAAGACAACAAAAAGCTGTTGCGTCTTGCACAATTACTTGGTCCTATCTATATACTACATGAGAGAACTGACATCAAGTGTGTGAAGTGCTGCCTCAGCTACCAAGTCAGGCCCTGGAAAGAAGACTAGGAGCTCGATTGTTTGGTTGAGGTGAAACGGGGGGAACACTTTTAGGTAAGAATTGTAGGATTGGTTCTAAGAACCACTCTGTCATTGTGGACCTAGAAGAAAGGTTCCCGTAATGTGAAGGCCTGAAGTTCACTGATATGTCAGTGTGACCTTATGGATACGAAAAAGGCAACCTACCAGGAAAGGCACTGCAGAGTGGCAAGAATGCAGTGACTCCTCGAAAGAAAGCCCATGAGTCTGGTGAGGACAATATTCATATTCGAGATTGGGGCAGGAGGCACCTTTGGTGGAGTGACACATTTAAGGCCCTCCATAAAAGCTTTATCAACAAGTATTTTGAAGAGTTAGGAGTGCTCCTTGTTCTGCATGTAGGCAAGTGATATCGGCTAGGTGCAGCTAAATTGATGTGTATGGTAATCCTGACTTTTGCAGGTGTAGAAGGTAGCTAATAATGTCTTGTACAGTAGACATAAAAGGGTTTATGTGGTTTGGAGTACAGTAGTAGACAAAATCGCTTCCACTTGGCAGCATAGCAGGTATGTGTGGTAGGCTCACAGGCTTCTCCGAGTATGTTGATGCACTCTTGAGGTAGGTTAAGGTAACCAAACTCTAGGTCCTCAGGAGCCAGATTCCTAAGATGAGCTGCATCAGAAGCTCCAACCTGTAGGGGACCTTTTAATGGAGGGCGATGGACATCTCTAGAAGGGCTGAAAACCATGGTTGTCTAGTCCATGTGTGAGCCACCAGGCTAAAGGTGAGGCATGTTTGCCTCAGCTTCCTGGCTATGTATGGTAGAAGTAGGAGATGAGGAAAAGCATATGAACAAATCCCTGAACAGTTCATTCACCGAATATTGCCCATGGACTTGGAACCTGTGGCAAAGTTTGGGCATTTTGCGTTTTCACACGTGAAAAGGTCTAAATCTAGGGTGTCCAACTGGCAAAAGTAAAGGAGTTGGTGGAGTTACCACTCAAGAACTTGTTGCCACAACCTGCTGAGCAGGTCTGCCAAGTTGTTGTCTACTCCCAGAAAATACCCTGTCAGGAGAGGAGTAGGTGCAACAGCCGGGTCCTAAGGCCTTTTGTATGGCAGTGGAGTGTCCGAAGATGGAGCATCTTCGAAGGCGAGCCTGCACTTCTGAGGCAAAGTCTTTGCTAAGGCTGAGATCTAACCTGTGGGTGGACGGATGATGATGATACACCGCTGCCTTTCATCTCGCTCCTGTTGCTGGTTTTCGAGGATAGATCTTTTCTCGGAGTCAGCTGTTGATGGCATTGGAACCAACTGATTTTTCCACGCCAACGGGTGGTTTCAGCTTTGATGGAAGCGTTGGCTTCAAAGCTTCAGTGCCGACAAGCAATTTCGGACTTGAGGGTCCCAGAGGGTGGTGGCTCCTGACTGCTTCCCTTCCAGGACCCAAGTCCTTGCTTCAGTGTGGACCAGACCAGGGCCAGACGGTGGTGGCACACCTAAAAGTGGCGGGAGCCTCATGCACAGGGCTTGACACTTGTCCTCCTGAGGTGCTATTGATGAAAGTAAGGCTATTGTGTTTTTTCTCATCTTATAATGTGTCTCTGTCCTGGCCAAACCCTTAGATAACCAGTTTTTCCAGCCTGTTGTTTTGTCTGTTTTTAATTAAGCTGCAGGGCTGTGAATCCTTACCTTCTTTCCGTAGATGTGAACAGTGGCACAAAGATAAGCCAAGCAACTGATACCTGGAAAATGGGCCATTGGGGTAAGTGGAGCTAATATGTCAGATCATTTGGTGCAATTTCATTTATCCTCTCTCTCTTTTTTTTCATACCAGAAAGCCCAGAAGGATCCATACAAGTATTTCACAGGGAGAAGCCCCATTAATTGCTTTCACTAAAGTATCAACAGCTTTGAATATTAATATATATTAATATAGGGAAAGCCCGGAAGCGTTCCACAGCGGTATACAGCGCCAGGATGCCTGTCAGGTGATAGTGCGCTTTACAAGTATACACACATTTACATTTCCTACATTTACATTTACATAGTTAACACCTCTAAGCTGGTACTTAGCTCCTCTTTGATTCTAAATACAATCTCTAAACTTGCATTGAGAAAGGTACAAGCCACTTGAGGGATCCTGTGTTGCTGTGTGTACGTTAGTGGACTGCTTTCTAGTTCAACCCCATAGTATTGTGCGCTCCTATATAAGCATGCCATTTACCTTTGTTTTATGTACTGTAGTATGTTCATTCTTTAGTAATTGTACATATAGGCACTTGCTCTCCGTAATATTTCAGTATATATTAACCTGATTTTTCAAAAGGCTGCTACCCCAGCATTTTTCACTTACAATCAATCGAATGTTCTCCCCCTACGGTGCCATTCAATCCATCTGTCCTTCCACACTCCAGGAACTCCCCCCCCCCCCCCCCATTAGCTATCTGGGAGCAATAGATGCACAAGGATTCAGAGCAGAAAGGAAAAAGTTTATTCTTGAACACAGTCTTGGTACCGGACATCTTGAGGATGTGCTCGTCCATCTCCGATTGGATCTGCAAAAAAACTTGGAAGTCATTTGTGATCACTCTCACTTTAGACTCTCAGGTCAGCAGGACCGCGAGCTCCTGTTTCTTCACCTTTAAAAGCTTGAAGAAAATCTTTGCTCTTACCCCTTCTGAACTTTGAGTGGCAGTGGTCATCACCTTAATTGCATCACGCTTAGACTATTGTAATGCTTTATATCTGAACATCAACAAGTCCTCGCTGAACAGACTGCAGGTCATTCAGGATGTGGCAGCCCGCCTTCTCCTGAATGTGTCAAAATATCCCTTGCTAAGAAAGTGCAGCCATTTAGAAAGCGGGTGGTAGATATAAAGCTCTTTGCATGATCCTGGATCTTTTAGAACAGCATTCCAGTGGTACACTCCTAAAAGACTGCTTAGATCATCCTCTCTCAGGAAGGAGACGGTTCCCAGATCTCCCTAAGTCAGGTAGGGTGGCCGCTCCTTCTCGGTGGCAGCAACTAAATTAGGGCACACTTTTTCTGTGCATATTGCGGCTCTAAAGTCTGTACAGTTTTTGCAAGTAACTTAAAACCTGGCTCATTTTGTCTTCAGTGAGTGTGGTTCCTTGGTCTCCTTTGGTTGTTTCCTTACTTGCACTAGTGCATTGACACCTTCAGGTTCAGAGCATTTTACAAATCTCATTCCATTCCATCTCTGTTTCTACTCCTGTTGAGGGAAAGACTTTGGGTGAATTTCTAGAGGCTGTTCAATGCCCGGAGGAATGTTTCAGTTCACAAAAAAGTATTGTAGTCGGATGCTTCAATTTTTTTCAAGGTAACAGCAGCTTGATGAATCTGTTGAGAACCATGTTATAGCTCTTAGAATTCTAGCTTCAACCTGCCAATTTGAAAAATTCACAGACCAGATGATTAAGGATCAGTTAGTTGCATGAGGCCATAGTAAGATAATGTAGTAGAAATGACTCTAGTTTAACCTCTTTGCCGCAGTTCAAATTCCGCTGCGGTGCAGCGGAATTTAACGCGTGCGCAGATTGGACGTCCCACAGCAGTCCGACGCACTCGCCCACTGTTGGCTTAAGCTATTAATGCTGCCAGTACATTGGATTGCTCACGGGAAGAAATTAAAATAATTATAAAGGTATCCAAAGAACCATTCTGTGCAATTTGGAACCATGCTATTTCCTCATCAGGAAAAATAGATCACAAGAAGACATTTTTGATCAATTTCTTTCCAAACTGAGGGTCAAGCGTGTAGGGGATCTACATTACATGTGGGGGTCCTTCAAATTTTGTGCAGGCGCAAAAAATACTTGTAACCCGAGTGAAATTTTATGTGCCTGGGAAAAAAAGTTCGACTTAGTGCTAATGATGATGATGATACAGAGGAAGATCAGGATTTTTTTAAAAGATGAATTAAGCCCACGAAAGAGTTTGAATTAGAGAATAAACTCAAAGATGACTCAATTCCTGTTAAGCACAACATGAGGAATTTTCCACTGAGTAGAACAGGGTCTATATTGCACGCTCTGCCAGGTGCCATTGAACTATTGGAATTTTCCATTTGGCTTTACCCTGGTAGTTAGAAAACAAAACAAAGAACTGAATGTATACATTGACCTTGGAGCGCGGAACAACGTTTTTTGGGTGGATTCTCGCTGGCTATGCAAAATCAATGATCTAATGGTCAAGTTAGCGAGTGCCACTGTTTTCAGTCGACTGGACCTCCAGCCAGTGTATATCCTAAACGCTCTTGCACCCTTATTGTGTCACTTAACAGCATTTGTCACTGCAGATGGAGTCTTTCAATATAAAGAAAATGGTATTTGGTTCGGCTCCAACAGTCATTCTTTTTCACACGGTGATAGAGAAGATGCTGGGGAAGGGGATGATGATGTTCTTAAAGTTTGGAAGAACCGACAAGAGCACAAACATAGTCAATGTTGTTTTGGGAAGGCAGAGAGAGAGGGATTTATGACTGTGGCGTGAAAGATGAATTTTTGGATGGAGACAGTTTGAATATTTGGGACATGTTATTAGTGCGGATGGTGTCGCTACTGCTCGAATAGCCAGGTCTTGAGATGTTTTCTGAAGGTGAGATGGTCCTGGGTCAGTCGTAGGTGCGCAGGGAGGGAATTCCATGTTTTGGCTCCCAGGTAGGAGAAGGATCTTCCTCCGGTGGTGGTTCTTGCAATTCGTGGGACGGTGGTGAGGGCAGAACTGGCGGAGCGGAGCTGGCGGGTGGGAATGTAGAACGAGAGGCGGTTGCTGAGGTATTCGGGACCCTTGTTGTGTAGCGCTTTGTGTGCGTGGGTGAGGAGCCTGAACGTGATCCTCTTGCAGATGGGGAGCCAGTGCAGGTTTCTCAGGTGGGGAGATATGTGGCTGTGGCGAGGGATGTCGAGGATGAGTTGTGCTGAGGCATTCTGTATGCGTTGAAGTCGTGCCTGAAGTTTGGCTGTGGTTCTGGCGTATAGGGCATTTCCGTAGTCCAGTCGGGTGGTGACGAGGGCCTGGGTGACGGTTTTTCTTGTTTCGGTGGGGATCCATTGGAAGATTTTCCGGAGCATGCGCAGGGTGTTGAAGCATGATGACGAGACGGCGTTGACTTGCTTGGTCATCGTGAGGGAGGAGTCTAGAATGAATCCCAGGTTGCGTGCGTGGTTCGTGGGCGTTGGCGCGGAGCCCAGTGCTGTGGGCCACCAGGAGTCGTCCCAGGCGGATGTGGATTGTCCGAGGACCTCTGTTTTGTCTGAATTCAGCTTGAGGCAACTGAGCTTCATCCATTCTGCGACGTCTTTCATTCCTTCATGGAGGCTGGTTTTGGCGGTGTCTGGGTCTTTGGTGAGGGAGAGTATCAGTTGGGTGTCGTCGGCGTAGGAGATGGTTTTAATGTTGTGTTTGCATGCAATGGCGGCGAGGGGGCTCATGTAGATATTGAAGAGGGTAGGGCTGAGCGAGGAGCCTTGGGGTACGCCGCAGATGATCTTGGTGGCCACGGAGCGGAAGGGAGGGAGGCGGACTCTCTGGGTTCTGTCGGAGAGGAGCGATGTGATCCAGTCCAGGGCCTTTCCATCGATCCCAGTGTTGTGGAGGCGGGTTATTAGGGTGCGGTGGCAGACGGTATCAAAGGCTGCCGAGAGGTCCAGGAGGATGAGAGCGGCTGTCTCTCCGTTGTCAATCAGGGTCCTGATGTCGTCGATGAGGGAGGTCTGGTGCGGTGGTTGGCTCGGAATCCGGACTGGGACGGGTCGAGCGTGTTGTTTGCCTTGAGGAAAGTGGTCAGCTGTGGTCTTCTCGATGACTTTAGCCGGGAAGGGAAGGAGAGAGATGGGGCGGAAGTTCTTGAGGTCTTTGAGGTCCGCTGTGGGTTTCTTCAGAAGGGCGTGGATTTCTGCATGCTTCCAGCTCCCAGGGAAGGTGGCTGACGTGAAGGAGTTGTTTATGACGTTCCGGAGGTGGGGTGCGATGATGATGTCTGCTTTGTTGAAGATATGATGGGGGCATGGGTCGGAGGAGGACCCAGAGTGGATGGTGTTCATGACGTGGGTGGTGTCTTCCGTGCTGATGGGGGTCCAGGCGCTGAGGGTGGTGGTGTGGGTTGGTGCTTCGGTGGCTGGAGGCGGAGTCTGGGGTCCGGAGCTGTCGTTTATGTCTGCGATCTTGCGGTGCAAGAACGTGGCGAGGGAGTTGCAGAGCTCTAGTGATGGGGTGATGTGGTTGTTGCTGGCGTTGGGGTTGGAGAGCTCTTTGATGATGCTGAAGAGTTCTTTGCTCTTGTGGGTGTTGCTGTCTAGCCGCTCTTTGAACGATGCTCTTTTGGTGGTGCAGATCAGTGGTGTTTGCGCGTGGCGTTCTTGAGGGCTGTCAGGTTTTCTGTTGTCTGTTCGTGGCGCCAGGTTTTTTCAAGGGTTCAGCAGGATTTCTTTGAGTCTTTGAGGGTGTCTGTGAACCATGAGATTTTCCTGTTGTCGGTTTTTCTTGGGGGGTTCTTCAGTGGAGCCAGGTCCTTGGCACAGTTGGTGATCCACTTTGCGAGGTTGTGGGCTGCGTCGTTGGTGTCGGCTGGCGGTTAATGGCTAAGTGAAGAGAGGAGCTGGTCTGTGGCGATTTTGCTCCAGCACCTGCGGGAAATTTGTTGCGTGCGGTGGTGTGTTGTAGTCTTCTTGTAGGTGAAATGGATGCAGCTGTGGTTGGTCCGGTGTAGTCCGGTGGAGTGGCTGATGGAGACGTGGTTGCTGGCGGAGAAGATGGGGTCGAGCGTGTGGCCAGCGAGGTGGGTGGGGGTGTTCACCAGTTGTTTGAGTCAGAGGGTGGCGAGGTTGTCGAGCAGGGTGGTGGTGGTGTTGTTGTTTTTCTCCAGGTGGAAGTTCAGGTCCCCTAGGAGGATGTATTCAGGTGAGGCCAGGGCGTGTAGGCTGATGAAGTCGGTGATGGTTTCGCTGAATTGTGTGCGTGGGCCCGGGGGTCTGTAGATGAGCGTTCCTCTGAGGGTGGTCTTGGGGTCGGTGTGGATCTGGAAGTGTAGGTGTTCGGCGGTGGGGAGTGTGTCTTCGGCGTTGGTCGTGATGTTGATGGTGTCCCTGTAGATGATGGCGATTCCTCCTCCGGTTTGGTTGATGCGGTCCTTCCGGGTGACCTTGTAGCCGTCCGGGATGGCTATGTCGATGTCGGGGGACGAGGAGGCATTCATCCATGTCTCTGTGAGGAAGGCGATGTCTGGTGCTGTGGTGTCGAGGAGGTCCCAGAGTTCGACTGCGTGTTTGTGGACGGAGCGTGTGTTGAGGAGGATGCACCTGAGGTGGTTGTTGTTGATGTTAAGTCCGGTGGGAGGTCTGCAGCTTAAATTCCTCAATACATTTTTATTTTGCAATTATGGTCCATGGAAGCTCAAAGTCATCCATTAACCCCTTCGACGCTCGTGACGGAACGGTTCCCTCATCAGCGTCGGTTGGGCTGTGCTGATGACGGAACCGTTCCGTCACGACCACGCCCGTTTTCGAACCTTCAGCACAGCGCGAAAATTCGCGCCGCACTGAAGCGGTTAAGGTTCATTCTTGGTCCAAGATCCTAACTTAACACTTGGGTTGGTGTTTGGGTGGTTCTTTCTTCAGTACCTCTTTCCTCTTTTTGTCTTTTACAGTCAAAGCAAATACACTTTCTTTGTCACATTCACTACAAGTCAAGTTGTCTGATGTTCTGTTCTCGTTACTCTCACAAACACAAAATATTCTGCATCTGGAGTATAGGTTTTTATGTCCCTACAAATCCTGGCAAAGTTAGCACAGTTCTTACTTTTCTTTCCTACTGCAAGGCAGTTCTTTACAAGGCAACGTGGCTGTAACTTTCACCTTCGTAACACTTTGTTCCAATCTTTTTGACGTTTAACTCTTCTTTGGATAAGGAAATGGTTATGCTACATACTTCGTGGTTTCCCACTCTCATTCTTTTCTTCATTAACTGATTGAACCCATAAAGCTGTATACTTAATAGCCTTACCCATAGCCATAGTTTCTTGTAATATGGCGTCACCTAATGCCCCGTGCCATTTTCTGAGTAAAATAGCCAAAGTTACATGATCTTTATCCCAGCAGTCGACATTTTATCACCTTCTATGGCAAACATGTATGTGGTAAACTATTCCTTCCACCTTATCCAAGGTAGTGATGGAGGTTAGAATTGCATGTTTGAATACTGCACGGAAACAATACAACACAAATCTTAACTAAATAAACGACCGATAGTATCAATAAAGTCATATGTAAGCCCAGAAAATTACAGTCTAATACTACACTAGTCGATAAAGAGCGTCAAAGGCAAAAACTCCATTAAATGGTGTGCACACCACCGACGTGCAGAGCATGGAGTTGTGCTTCCAGGACTCGCTTAGTCGTGTTTGTGTGCACATCACAGATGTACAGAAGCATCCCTATTTTTCTGCACTATAATTGTGCACACATCTCAGCAACATTCAGGGGTCGAAGTTGGATAAAAAAATATCGGCTCTGGGGATTAAAAAAAAGTGCCCCCCATTAGCGAACCAGCTAGCTAAGAAAGGGGCAAGCATTTCATAACCAGACCAGTTGTAAACTTGTAAAGGCTCGCTGTCCGGTTATTGTTCAAAGTATAGGAGACCTAATGCATTTGTTTTTACAATAGCTAATATTTGTGGTAAAATCAGGGAAATCAACAGTGAAAACAGGCCCACCCAGCGCTAAAACAGGCCTAGCTCAGACCAGCTCATCGGGCACTGTCTGATAGCTCTAGAGGCCAGTCCGACCCTGCCAAAAGGCAGCTATCATTCACTTCCATACTGCTTGGTCACGAATTCAAGAGAAATGTAAGTATATTAGATGCACAATTATAACGTACCACAGTAGGTGGCGCCAAAATACAACAAATAGGACAGTCTTGTGCGGCTATTCAGTTTCGTCATTAGTTCGGTCTTAAATTCAAGAGTTTTATTTAGCTCTCTCACTTCAGATACATGTTCATGCAAAGTCAGCAGCAGAGAGCAAGCAGCTCCGCTGACAGCACCGAGATGGACCGAAGACAAGTCAGAGTGAAAATCAGCGATGTCCTTAATGGCGGATATAACGTGTCGGCCAGTGCCGTCTCCGGATGCCACTGCTCCTGCCAGCGCTGCCAAATGGCAGAACCAGCACAACAACTACCATCGCACTCCCACCAGTGGGACAATTCCGACGATTCCAAGGCCCCAACGACGTAAGAACGGGGTGGGCTGCAGTATCATTCATTTTTAATATATACTGATTTATTAACTAATGTGCTAATCTCCTAAATTAGACAGACAGCACCACCGTGTGGTGAACTGGTACTAGGGCCAGTGCTGACAATGAAGTGCCGGAAATGACCGGCTCGGATGAAGCTCCTTGACCTGCTGGCAATTGAAAGTCTGGGCTACAAAATAAACTTGACTTGCCAATCTTGCTAAGTAAAATTCCTGCACACGAAGGTATAACTATTAAGATTGTAGCAGACATAGTGCAGCTACAGAGCGCAATTAACTGTGCATAACCCCGTTTACACACAAGACGGAATTCGCAGCAAAGTACCACAAGCATTTGATGAACATATTAGCTAAAAGGATGCACCTTGGTATGATACATTTAGAAACGCTATCCACAAATGAATGCCTTCATCTTTTCAGGAACAGGACCTGAACTAAGAATATGTATTGCTAGGTCGACAAATATTGATGCCCTTATTGACTAGGTAGGTTTTAATTCGGCGCCTGTAATACATACTGATAGATTGACTGGCATTGCCATGTTCTTGTTTAAATAGGTAAGTATTTGTTTGGACGAAGCCTCACCCTACATTTCCCCAGAGATTCGCGCTATTGTGAAACGTATACAGTGGAAAAGAAAAAGAGCTGGAATACTGCCTATATTCTACTAATGTATATTTGATCCTTGTTTATAATATAAATCATTAAATAAAAGGTTTAAAAAAATGTGAACTCTGTTACAGAAACTCTTTACCAACATAAATCTATACCAATTATATATACAACGCTAGTCCTAATTGGGTCATTAGCCATCACGTCTCCATAGTCAAATTTACAGTATCTCCTTGAATCACAAACCTACCACCCTTTAAAAAAAATCCTTCTCTACATGTTTACCACACCCTGAATTGATCAGATTTATCATAACATTTAGAATTACCAGCTTTTCATTTTTATCGACATGATCATTCTTGGCTTGTGTAAAGGCTATACTGGCTGGCGGACACCGGATTTAGATACTAGCCTCTGTTTCAAAAGGAGGGGATGGAGATATGTAGGCACTGTATAGAGACCACGTACCTGTTTCCACTCTCTTCTCCCATAAACCTCAAACCTGCAGTACACACGCAGGGATCATCAGTCCAAACAACCTCCGGCCCACTCAAGCCTCCAGCAGAAAAACTCCACTACCACACTTCATCCTCAACTATGTATCCGCTGCAGTGCGTCACGCTGCTAACATGTCAGCCTTCATAACCTCACACGACCTTTACGCATTGTTATCGATGGCCTTGAACCAGGCCTTCCACTGCACCCACGGTCATGCACACCATATGCGGTTTCCTTCGACACAATCACTGACCAGCACGCACCGGTACACGCAAAAGAGAAGCAAGCACTAACTCTGACTGGAACATAGACATCTAGACAGGGAGTCACGGCCAAGGTAATAAAGACCATAGAGAATGAGGGTACAGGGGCAGAGAGACGACAGGACTAGCAGAGCAGAGACGAACTAAAAGGGGATTCTGGGCCAGGGAGAAGGAAACGCAGAATCACAAAGATACAGAATAACAAGGGTCTGGGAGAGGAAGACACAGACTGCTACCCCCTGGAAGATCTGAAAACTACAGCAGTCAGTTTCCTTCGAAGGTGCATCCTTACAACTGGATATCGGCCAAGATGACCCCTGGTAACGTAATCCTGAATGGTTGACGTCTTGGGGTGCATCCCAGACATGGTCTGTGCGCGCCAGACACACTCATGAGCTTATAAGGAGTATGGTATCACACCTCAACTCATGAAAAGCTGATCTAGACACCGCATTCAAAGTGCGATTTAGAAACCATTATTCATTATTTTAATTTTAGTTACTGGATTTAGCACGGACAAAGCATAGTGGAGCAGCTGAGCACTTCACAGAACATTATAGTATGGATGTCTCAAACATGAGGCGCTTTAATTAGAAAAACATCAAATGTTATGGCAGTGAAACCGGGAAGGTAGGAAATCATTGGGAGGAGGGGATAAAAAGGAAAGTGGAGCAGTTCTGTGCATTTCATACATGCTTAGACTAGACATATTTACAAAGTGAAGCACAAAGTGTTAACATTTAACTAGAATCACAGATGTACAAAAGATGGGATAAGAGCCAGGCCTTCAGGTTCCAATATCATCCACTAGACCACATTTCAGTCCCCCGTTCTTACAGAGGCTACGATTTACAGCCTCATTAAAGTATGCACACAGCTCTAGAGCCGTACCTTGGATTTGTAACCTTACCGTTGGGCTGCCGTGTGGTAGGTACACCGGATAGTCGCGAGATGAGTGAAGAGCTAATGAAGCCACCAGCCATGCCAACAGCATCACCTCCTGGGCTGCCAGCCGCCACCATTTCTCCGTCGCCACTACCACCCTTCCTGCAGCCATCAGGCAGCCAAAGTTACTCTCCGCAGCATGTGTGAAGGCGTCCAGACATTCCTGTGTGGGCAAAGAATGGGGGCATTACGCATTATTCACTTGCGAATGGGAAAGCACGTGGACCCGGTATCACCAGGTTCAAGTCCACACCTCAAACCTGATTCAGGCCCAACAATCCCATTTACCAGCTCCTCAAAGTAGGTGGGAAATGGTGTTGAGGGAATGCTGAGGGTTAGGGGTAGTGGTAGCAGGCTGGAGCGGCTTATGGGCTGCATAGCATTGTTTATTCCCCTTCCGGTGGTGCAGGGGGAGGGAAGGCTGGTCTATGCCAATGCCTGCAGCTCCTCTCAAGCAGCACTCTGGACCGCAGATACCTATCTACTGTTCCCGGACCTGGTGATTTCAGATCCAGAAACACTGAACAACCCAAAGTGTGGGGGAGCAGTATCCCCTTTGGAAATACTGCTTCGTTGGACTTATAATGCGGCCCAAAATATGTTTATGACATCAACTAATACTCTGGTTGCAGGTGACTCACCCATACTTCCTTTTGGGATAGATTTCTTGTAATTTTTCATACTGTTTTCATTGTTAAACATACTTTTTAAAATAAAGCTGGATGCCGCAGATTTAACTTATTAGACATCATTGTTCCCTTGTCTCTTTCTGGAATGAACACACTACCATAAACATGAAGTCATACACAATTCAAATAAATCCTAAAAATATTTATTTAAAAATGACTTAAAAGATCTCTTGAATAATAATTCAATGTTTTCCATCATTTGTTTCCTGTTGGATAGCTTGCACTAGTCAGAAACACTCCTTGCTCTTAACCTTTGATCTGTTTTGGTATCTTCAATGCCCCAATTTCGAGTTTATTTAGAAACCAACAACTCTGCCTACATAAGAAGCAGGCAGTAAACACAGCCACCATTTACTAGATCCAACCCTTTCCACGAACACAACTAGCATGGCACTATTTTGTAGAGCGCGGTTTGTCTCCCGTGAGGGTCTCCAGGCGCGGAGTAGGCATGTGGTGAGTCTGGTCCAGAGTACAGGCAGTCACGATGGTGCCACAAGCCGACGAATTGAAAAGGCAGGTCTCCAGCAAAAATCAGTAACTTTTCATTTTTAAACAGGGCACTTGATGACTGTGCCATAAATGGAGAGGGCGGAGAAGCAGAGTGGTGAATGAGGAGGTTGGAAGCAACCAGGTCGGATGGCAGTCGAAGGCATGGACTTCCTCTTTCCTGAAATCTAAAGATGTTTCTTTTCTCCAAAATGTACTAAACTGTATTATTATTGATTTCTTGTAGAGCGCATAGCTACCCAGAGGGTTTCAGAGCGCTTCGGAATAGGTGCCACAGCCTCAAAAGTGACCTAAAATAACCAGGTTTTTAGCTCCTTGCAAAAGGTGGACAAAGAGGTGCAGCCTCTAAGAGATCAACTGTACTGCAATGAGCAACTGAAAGTCCAATTCCACTGCAGTGAAATGTGAGAGTTATGCACCAAGGTTTTTTTTAATTCAGAAGGATTATGATTTACACAAATTAAATTGCATCAATGATATATCAATGGATGAGGCAGGCCAGCTGCAAGACTGCGTTAGTAAGAATGAGTCTAACACCCAATAAATGAGACTTGAGTCTAGTCCTCTGGCAGTGACATTCTGGCCAAAATTCAACATTTCAATCAAAAGCAAGCATTGTGGAGGTTGAGTTTTTTTGGAGGGGGCCACGCTAATGTAAATCAGCAGATTTGTAAACCACAAGTTAGGATTTCATTTTGCTTGTTTCAGTTTGATGATCAATTTTGGGATCAAGGGAACCAGTAGAAAGACAGCATTTTTTTTTCACACCAGTTCATTAAAAATGCATCCATGGAAAAGGGGAAAAGGATGTGAAGAGTTTTCCCATTCAAAGATGACTTGGCCATTAATACTGTGATTACTCTCCTTGGTGCATCTCCTTACTCATCTTGTATCACCGGCAACTGGAATGTTAGATTGTGTACATTCCCTGTGATGAGCCTGAGCGTCATCACAAGGATCTTTAATCTGGTCTCTTCTTGTTTATTGCTGTAGTACATAGTTATGGTGTGCGTTTGTACTAAGATTGAAATAGCCAGTGACAAGAAAATGTAATTGGTCCCACGAATTCTAGAACCAACAACACGAGGAGCCTTGCAGGGCAGTATTGTTCACTTTAAAAATTAATAAATCATGGACATCCTATTGCTAGAGAAAAGGAGAAAGGGGAGCTAGGCTGGAAGTGGATAACCCCAGAAAATCCTTGTGATTATTTCTTAGTGCCCTTACTATATTGATGTCATACTTCATCATAAGGTGTGCTCCTCGTCGGGCCGGCACTGCAATGCCCTATGGGCGACGCGAGAGGGCTCCTTGTGATTTTTAAAACTTGCAACTTGTGCTTTGTGTATATTTTACTCACCTGCCGCCCCCCCTGATCACTCCCACGCAGCGGACCTAGCGCTGACGGAGGGAAATTGACGACGCCTTCGGCGAGCACTGAGGCCACGCCCACTCCTCAGGCCACGCCCCTCCTCTCTACTTAAATGTGTCAACACAGGAAGCGCAGCGGACGGGCGCAGCGGGCGCGCCGTCAGCGCGCAGAAGGCGCGCCAAAGGCAAGCCCGTCTGGGCCCGTCCGGGCCCAGCCGGCCCCAGGCCCAGCCACTCTGCCCATTTTAGCCAGGAACTACCGGACCTACTCCCGTGAGGAGCTTCTAGCCTTAAATACCCAAAAACATCCCTCCTGCACGCGCATCCTGAAGGGTGATAACCAATTCACCAGATGCACCATCTGCAACCCCGCAGATCAAGACCCGGCACACAATGGCCTGCACCTAGGCCTACTCAACTGCAGGTCGCTTGTGAAGCACTCGCACAAAATTAACCTTTTAATCACAAACCACGCCTTAGACATCTTGTTTCTCACTGAAACCTGGCTCACCCCCAGCAGTGGCCCCGATATCGTCCTTGCACTCCCCCCCGGGTACCTTATGTGCTCGCTGAATAGACCAGAGGGTAGAGGAGGTGGATTAGCAATAATCCTCAAGGAGGGCTTTACCTGCAGAACATCTGACGGCAACATCAAGGGATACGAAAGCTGTCACTTCGCTATTCAAATTTCCCCAGTTACCTCGCTGACTGGAACGCTGGTATATCGCCCTACGAGGAAATCTAGCAGACTTTCCGAACAAAATCATCGATCAGACCTCCATTAAATGTACGTCTTCCACCAACTACCTACTACTGGGAGACTTCAATGTACACTTCTTGGACCCGGTCGACAAGCAGGCCAGTGAACTGCTACAGGACATCACCTCCATCGGCCTTGACCTAAAAAACCCACAGGCCACTCATGAAAGAGGGCAACTGCTCGATCCCATCTTCTCAAACATCCCAGACCTGAAAACCCTTGATCACATCCCCCTCCCCTGGACTGATCACTTCCTGGTCCCCTTCGTATGGGACATCGACATTCCGCCCCCTCAACCTCCCAAAACCAGAACTTATACCAGACGATGGCAGAAATTGGAACCAGACGTATGGGCAGCCAAACTAAGGGAACACGTGCCCTACCCCTCTCAAGACACCATAGCAGCGGACAAGGAACTTAACACCTGGGTCACCCAATCGCTTGACGCCATCCTGCCTAAAATCAACTCTCTGAAACACACCAAGAGAGTTAACCCTTCACCCTGGTATACCCCTGAACTCAACCTTCTGCGTAAGGTTTGCAAAAGGAATGAACGCCTCTGGAGGAAGGAAAAAACAGAGGAGAAAAAAGAAACATTTCGTACCTCCGTAAAATCCTACAAAAAGGAGCTACGCAACACCAAAATCGGTTTCTACGAGAGCAGAATCAAAAACGCTGCCTGCTCGGCCCACGAAACCTACTCCGTTCTTAAAGAACTCCTCCACGCCCCCGACCCCCCACTCAAACCTCTCGATCCTAAAGAAGCAGAAAGCAAATGCTCCAATCTCGCCACCTTCTTTGACGAGAAGATCCAAAAAATTCTCCTGGCTATACCCCCCCCTGAACCGGCTCACACGGATCGGGATCTTACCATCTCTACCCCTCCCATCCGTCTGATAGCCCCCAACCCTCCCTGGATGTCTTTGGCCCAGTGACAACGGAAGAGGTAGGGGCAACTTTGGCCTCAATTAAAAGTGGTTCCCCCCTTGACCCCGCACCCCTCCGCTTCCTGAAAAAAGTGTCTAGCACCATCATCCCCCCACTCACGGCTCTGATTAACTCCTCCCTTTCGGAGGGCACAGTTCCCCCCAGCTGGAAAGCGGCAGCAGTTAAAGGTCTACTAAAAAAACCCTCTCTAGACCCTCAGGACCTCTCCAATTACAGGCCCATCTCCCTTCTTCCAGGAAACAGTAAGATCGCTGAGAAGTTAGTGAACAAACAACTGTCACTTTTCCTGGAGAGCAATAACCTATTAGGGGTCTCCCAGACAGGGTTCCGTCCAGGTCAGGGCACTGACATCGCCCTCCTGGCAGCAGTGGAGAAGGCCAGAAGCATTTTGGATACGGGAGGATCAGTGGCAGTGATCCTCCTGGACCTCAGTGCGGCCTTCGACACTGTAGACCATCCCACCCTAATCCAACGACTGGGATAATTGGATTAAGGGGTATGGCCCTGAAGTGGCTAAAATCTTTCCTATCAGGCCGTTCCTTCCAGGTTTGGGAGAACGACAGCCACTCACCTATCATCCCCCTCCGCTGTGGAGTGCCGCAGGGCTCATCTTTGAGCCCTACGTTATTCAACGTGTACATGGCCCCACTGGAGAAGAGGGTTAGTTCGTTCGGCGTTTCAATTATCAACTACGCCGACGACACCCAGTTGGTGGTAACCCTCTCACATCCCCATCACGCCCCCTCTGATCTCCACAGTTGCCTCTCCGAAGTCCACCGATGGATGAATCTCTCATCGTTAAAGCTGAACGGGTCAAAGACCGAGATACTCATGCTGGGTCATAAGGGGCCCTCCCTGCCACCTCACCTCTGGCCCAGTTGCTTGGGTGACCCTCCCGCTCCCAAGGACGAGGTCAAAAGCCTAGGCGTGTGGATCGAGAAGGACCTGAGCTTCAAAACTCAGGCAAAAAAGACGGCAGGGACATGCTTCGGTCTCCTCAGAGCCTGTAGGAAGATCTTCCCCCTGCTCCCCGTAAACGCAAGGAAGCTCCTCATTCAGGGCCTTATCCTGGCGAGATTGGACTACTGCAACGCCATCTACCTGGGAGCTCCTGAAGCCACCCTTAACACGTTGCAGAAAGTCCAAAACGCCGCCGCCCGCCTACTTACGGGCACACCGGCAAGATCCTCTGCCAAGCCAGCTCTCAAGTCTCTACACTGGCTTCCAGTCAGAGAAAGGGTCGCCTTCAAAGCCCTCTGTCTGGCCCACAAAACCCTTAACAATAACGGCCCCCCCTTCTCAAGGAACTCTTAATCCCCTACAAGGTGGAAAGGGATCTCCGGTCCAGCGGAGAAAATTTCATCTCAGTCCCCAGAGTCAAAAAAGCCAAGACCGGTGGCCGTCGCTTCTCGGTCCACACGGCCAAACACTGGAATCACCTCCCACGAAGACTGAGGACAGAATCGAATCACCTCCAGTTCAGGAAATCATTAAAGACTCTCCTCTTCCCTCAAACATAACTCTTTAGACGGCTGAAACCCCTGGAGATGCAGGTTAGCGCTGGGATGCTCATTGGGTTACTACGCGCTTTACAAAACCTTTAAATAAATAAATAAATAAGACAGATGTCTAAGGGATACCATATTATTTTAATATGATGGTACCCTTGGCAGGGATAAAAACAATGAAAAGGAGGTTATCATAAGAGCTCAATGGACCAAGGTAGCCTAACATAAATGGGGTTGACATGTTCCATGCCTTGTGGTCCAGCTCAATTAATGGCGTTTCTTCACGACCTAAACAATCCCCAACTACACCTAGAGAGGAATGTGCAGTGCAGGGTACTTCCCTGCTTAGAAGAAATAACTCAATATAGGATTGCTAAATAAGTGGTCCGCAATTCCAGGCCAGCAGAGGAAGGGTAGGACGCTGGCGCTCTCTGCACAGGACCACTTATTTAGCAGCAGCACCCTACTCTTTGCTTTTGCGCTAAGGGTCCTGACAGATTGATTGCAATGAGTTGCACAATCATATATCGAGGTATTTCGCCAAAACAAGGAAGTACCTGGTGAAGGCTCGACTGCAGGATCTTATTTTCTGTATGTATTGGCCTGGTTCAAGTAGGAATCTGGTTGAGCGGAGTTGTCTGGAAGTTTTGTGAAAGCAGATGCAATTGTTTAGGTATGCTAGATCAGTGTTATGTAGTGCCTTGAAAGTGTGTGTGAGGAGCCAGTGGAGCTACTTCAGGTGTGGTGTGATGTGAGTGTGGTGTGGGATGTTGAAAGTGATTCTGGCTGTGGAATTCTGAACAATTTGCAGCCTTCTGGTAAGTTTTATGGTGATACAGGTTTAAGAGAGTTCTTCCGGAATCCAGCTTGCTTGTGACCAGGGTGTGCGTGATGGTTTTTTGGGTGTTGATTGAGAGGCATTTGAAAATCTTCCTCAGTATATTCAGGGTATGCAGGTATGAGGCAGTGAAGGGGTTGACTTGTTTGACAAGTTTGCTGTCGATGACAATCCCAAGGTTTTTCGCATAGGTGGTAGAGTTGGGTGTCTCCCCTAGCTGTGTTGGCCACCAGGTGGAGTCCCACTGTGAAGAGCTCTTCCCGAAGATCACCATTTTAGTCCTGTCTGTGTCCAGTTTCAAGCGAGGTAAACAAATAGGAGAATGAGAGGATGAGTTAAGCATGTTTCCCTTAAATGAACCTTCTCCCACCAACCTAGTTGATGGCATGCTTCATCATTGGGTTCCCACCCAAGACACCTAATGCATCTCATGTATGCTACAACACCTGATTACAGTGGAGCTGTTATTTTTTGTAAAATCGTGGATCCCTTTTGTAGGATTAAAAACAGTGATGGTGGACGTGAAATAAGATAATAAAGGCTGCTCACATCCTAGTGTTAGGTCGACATGTTTCAACCAAATATGCGTGCTGTTTTTTCAGGACCAAGTTACTTGGGAGACCCTAGTCAGTGGTCACATGCGAGTTAACGTATGTGTAAATGGTGTTAAGTGTTCAGCTTCAGGCCATTGTCTTCATCCAGTCTACGATTTCAGTCATGCGGGCATTGATCTTGATCAGAGTAATGGGCATCTATCCCTGAGGGAGGAAATTAGTTGTGTGTCATCGGCATAGAAGATTACGTTGATTTTGTGAGACAGTATGATGCTGGCTAGAGGGATCATATATGTCCTGAAGAGGGTCGGGCTCAGGTAGGATCATTTTGGAATTCCTCAGATGGGGTCACAGGTGTAGAAGGTGCACAGTGCCAGACTAACTGATTGCATCATTCCAGTCAGGAAGGAGCAGATCCATTGGAGTGCATATCCTTGGATTCAGATTTCATGCAGGCATTGGATGAGCATGAGGTGAGAGACTGGGTCAAATGCTGCACAGAAGTCCAGAAGGATGAAGCAGTGTCTCCTCTATCTAGAGTAATGTGGATGTCACAACAGAGGAAGGCTGAGCCAGGATCTTTTGCACTTCAAAAGAGTTCTTTAATTCTGTGACGATCACTGGTCAGTGGGGCATGTACACATTTTAAGGAGTAGATGGGCTGATCTGGGAATCATGAAGAACAGAGCTGGGGGCCGTGGTAACGTTTTGCTAGGCAAATATCAATGAAGCTAACATCCAGGTGTTGTCCTCTAGTCACTCCCATGGCCTATGCGTGGGGTTATCAAGTTTGAAGTCGCTCCTGCTGTGACAGACTGCTTCCTGGAAATGAACAGAACACTGGAGTGGACAATTCAAAGGAGGCAAACCCCACATCACAAACTTGAAAGACTCGGACACTAAATCACACCTGTGTCTGGTAAATTATTATAAAGAGGAGAGCTTGGGCTACGTAGAATTGCCAAACTGGAGCTGTACATAAGCGTGGATAAGCTCAGCATGACTTTTGCCTGTTGTGACCAGAACTGGGAACTTAGGTCTGCCAGTCTCCCAGGAAAATCAAGACCACTCTGTCACCGCACCAGTGTTGGACATCTTTAGTTAGGAAAATCCTCCGCCCTGCTGTAGATTGTTATATCAATTGTACAGATAGGAACCAGGACCGTTCCTGGGATGAGATACGGTCCTGGTTCCTATCTGTACGATTGATATAACAATCTACAGCAGGGCGGCGAATTTTCCTGACCAGCTGGTATGAGAGGACATGGCTGGTTGAGGTTTCCTAACTAAAGATGTCCAACACTGGTGCGGTGACAGAGTGGTGAACCCTGATTAAACTGCCATTAAGTCTACTGGGCAGTGAAACATGTCGGTTACAGGTAGTGGTATGCGACAGTAAGCTACCAGTCTTTTTAACTCACCAGCACACACCTGAGTCTGTTGATTTTAAACCTCACTTCTCGTTGTTTGTCACATCAGGGAGCTATTTTTCCTAGCTTCCTGTTGAGCACTTTTCTGTTTGCACATTTTCTGCTTTGACACTGTTCTTTTCTTGGAAAAGGAATGGCAACCGATGATGAGAAAGGGGCATAGAATTGGTAACATCTGCCAAGATCCCCGAGGGTTGTTCGCCCGTGAGGTGCCTTCCTCTCCGCCACACATTTTTTCATCTATTTATGTTCTGAGTGTGGATGGTTGGACTGTTTCAGTGGGACCGACATCATTGGATGTGTCGAGTTGAATTCTTCCCGGAGTCTCCTACTTAGTTACAAACAGTGGTTTGGTATGGATAGTATGACATTAGAGAACATACACCTAACCATAAATTGAGAGGGGGTGGTGTTGGAATCAAAGTAGTGGTCCAGCAGATTGGGTTCTCATGTCGACTAGACGGATGCTAACTAGAATCCAGGGTACAGGGATTTTTTGTTATTGGAACCAGTCCTGGTTTGGCCTGGCTTATGTTCATACAACTTGACAGTGCGTCAGCCACATAAAAAGTTCACCAGGCCTTGTTCAGACCAGGCTATCAACTTCTTACTGCTTTTGGGTGACTCCAGACTGGGAGTGCGTGCAACAACTGTGCTCAGAGAACCTGGCCTCTGCGGTCTTCACACAGTTTTGCATTCAGAGAAACATATGGCTACCCTCTAAACCCCTTCCGCTGGTGTGTGGTTTAAAATTGTTTTTTTTTTATTTCCCTCCCTCCTTCCCATTGCATTAAAAGATCACTGCTGGGTGTAACTTTAAATAAACAAGTAGAACACCAGCAGTGTCCTTTTTATTAAACGCTCTTTCCTCCATCTATATTGTGCTACATTCCTGAGGCGGAAGCCGGGAGTTTTCTCATTTTTAACCATTGATTTCACTGTCATTTCTTGTGTTTTTAAAATCACCTACCCTCTGTTACCTTCCCGCTTCCATCAGCGGACTTAGCGCTGTTTGACAACCGGGCTAGACACTCCTTTGCGAGCTCCTCGCCAAGGCCGCAGGCCACGCCCCTTACTGGAGGCCACGCCCACCGCCACACGCTATAAAGCGACGCTGACTGCTAGCGCCGCCATCCATATTGTGCTACACTCCTGAGGCGGAAGCCGGGAGTTTTCTCATTTTTAACCATTGATTTCACTGTAATTTCTTGTGTTTTTAAAATCACCTACCCTTTGTTACCTTCCCGCTTCCATCAGCGGACTTAGCGCTGTTTGACAACCGGGCTAGACACTCCTTTGCGTGCTCTTTGCCAAGGCCGCAGGCCACGCCCCTTACCGGAGGCCACGCCCACGGCCACCCTCCACAAATTATGTGTTTTCCTCGGACGCTCAGCGGACGAGCGCAGCGGGCGCGATGTTTGCGCGCCAAAGGCGCGCCTAAGAAAAGCCCGTCTGCGCCCGTCCACGTCCGACTGGGGCTAGGGGCAGGCTACTCTGCCGCTCCAGCCCAATACTCTTCTGCGCAACTAACCAGTCTCCAAGGCCCGTGGCCGCTGGACGATACCACTACAGGACGTATCAACAGGTTGGGACTGTCTTCCCCATCCGCGTCTTCCCATCCCCATTCCGCATCCCCGCCCCCCGCCATCTGTTCGTCCGCTGCTTCACCAGCTTGTTCACCCCCCGTTGCTCGGCCTTTTACCTTAACACCAGATCAGCTGTCAAGCATCATCACGAACTCTTTACCTTACTCGACCTTCACAAACCAGATCTTCTATTCCTTACAGAAACTTGGTTCTGCAACAGCTCCCTCCCTTCCCTACTGGCCATGCTTCCAGCATCCTACTATGCTCTTCGAGCTGACCGTCCCCCCGGCAAATCGGGTGGTGGCGTCGCACTGATTGCTCGCAGGGAAATCATCTACCAAACCCTAACTTGCCCTTCCTTTGGATCATCTGACTGCCTAGTGGTTCGCTCACTTTCTTTCAGATCTCCACTTACCTGTGTCCTCATTTACCGTCCTCCTTCTTCCCCCCAATCTTTCCTCTCGTGTTTCCTAGACTTGCTGGGCACCTTAACAGTAAACAACTCCTCCGTTGTGGTTTTGGGGGACTTCAATTTCTGGCCTTCTGACCCGGCCGAATGCGCAACATCCAAATAGTTCTCGGAAACTCTCCGCTCTCTTAACTTCACTTCCGCTGTCCACGCCCCAACCCATAGCAAGGGCCATATCCTTGACCAGATTTGGTCCCTCAACTGCCCGGTCACCTCGCTGCTTATTTCCCCCTGTCGTTGGTCCGACCATTCCCTTATCTCTTTTTCTTTGTCCCTTAGTCCAGTGGCTAAGCCCCCTCCCACTAAAAACATCTGGTTGCGCTCATGGAACCGGGTGGATGTGGCCTCCTTGTCTGCCACACTTTCCACATCCAGCCCGGACCTCCGCGGACTTTCATCTTTCAGCCAAGCGGACTCCATCAACGTGTGGCTTCGAGCAGGATGTGACTCAGTCGCCCCACTTAGGCGGATTTCATCCAGGCGTCTTAATGACGCAAATCGCTGGTTCACCGAGGAATTGAAGGCACAAAAACTCAGTGTCCGCCGACTTGAGCGATCTTGGAGGCGAAACTACTGCCCAATTCTTAGGAATCAGTATGTCACTCTCCTGGCTTCGTATAAAAACTCTATTTTGACAACTAATAAGGCTTATTTCTCGTTCAGGATCCACACAGCCGAAAATCGTCCCAGAGAAATTTTTATTATTGTGCATGACCTTGCATATTCTGATAGGGCCACACTCAAACCCTCCCCATTACAACACCTCTGTGATTCCCTAAACTCTTTCTTTCTTGATAAAATAGCTTCCATCAAAGCGAACATCCCCCCTCCTTCCCCTTCTTTTGTTAGCCCTCAGTGCCCCCCAGCTGCAGCTCGCCTTGAATCCATTCCTCTTCTTACAGAAGACTCCTTCTTATCTTTTCTGCCATTGGTTAAATCTGGTTCCCCCCTAGATCCTTGTCCAGCACATATCCTTAAACAAATCTACTCTACCTGTGCTCTGCCACCCCTCACCTTTCTTAATAGCTCCCTCTCACAGGTCATTGTCATCCCTTCTCTTAAATCGGCCGTTATCCTACCCATTCTAAAAAAACCTGGTGCTGACCCCTGGCGATCCATCAACTACCGCCCCATTTCACTCTTACCATTCCTGGCGAAGGTACTGGAACGTCCTGTAACCAGTACACTGAGCACCTTTGTGGAGACGAACAACGTATTGGCCCCTAGGCAGGCTGGGTTCCGCCCGCTCACTCCACAGAATCCGTAGTCATATCGGTCCTTGACAATCTCAGAGAGGGCATGGACACCAACCATCCCCAGGCCTTGGTCCTCCTTGATCTCTCCGCCGCTTTTGACACGGTTGACCATACCATCTTACTTTCCTGTGTCAGAGCGGCGGGAATCGAGGGCTCGGCCTTGGTCTGGTGTCCTCCTTCCTGCACGACTGCTCCCAAACTGTGCAATTGGGTGACTACTCTGCGGATTTCCGGGTAGTTCAATGTGGGGTACCCCAGGGATCCTCCCTCTCCCCTCTGCTATTTAATTTATACATGTCCCCTCCTATTTTTGCCCTTCAACAGCTGGAGGTCTCTGTCTATAACTACGCGGATGACCTCCAGCTCATCTTCTCCCTTTCTTCCTCCCCCCAGTCAATATCTAATTTCCACTCAGTCATGACCTTTATCCAAGACTGGATGAATCACAACCACCTGAAGCTAAACCCCGACAAAACGGAGTTGGTGCTTACGGGTGGTTGCTCCAGTCCTTGGTCCTCTCGCTTTTGGCCCCCTTCCCTTGGTTCCCCCCCCCACCCTTTCTTCCTCTGTAAAAACCCTCGGTTTCAAACTCAATGACCAACTCTCTCTTCATTCCCAAGTCAGTTCCGTGGTTTCCTCATCGTTCCTTTCCCTCCGTACCATCCGCAAAGTCTCTCGCTTTTTCTCTTTCTCCGCACTCAAACTCATAGTCCTGGCGATGGTTATCTCCCGCCTGGACTATGGCAATGCCCTTTATAGTGGCATGCCTGCGTACATCGCGAGACGCCTTCAGTTGGTTCAAAACCAGGCGGTTCGCCTGGTTTTCAATCTACCCAAATCACACCACGTCACTCCCCTCCTCAAGTCCCTGCACTGGCTCCCCATACCGGAACAAGCCCAGTTTAAGCTGGGCTGCATTATTTTTAATACCCGATCTGGGTCAGTCCCCGCCTTTATTACATCCGAAATTCATTCATATGTCCCTTCCAGGGAGCTGCGCTCATCTACTCAACATTTGCTCGCAGTTCCCAGTTTTAGAAGGAAAAAATGGGGCGGCTCCAAATTTTCAACAATCGCTCCCACATTTTGGAATTCCCTCCCGGCTCATTTGAGATCTTGCACCCAGTATGCTCTTTTTCGCAAGGCATTCAAAACCTTTCTTTTTACCCAAGCCTTCCCTTCCTAACTGCACCTTAGGCGCCCCCGTTTCTTCTGTCCCTCAGGATCTGTAGTACTCCATAGCGCCATGAAACCGCTCGGTGTACGTGCGCTCAAGAAATATTTTAAACTCAAACTCAAACTCGCGGAGGTGCTTATATAAGAGGGCGTAAAGTTAGTATTCGTGTTTTTTTTTTTTAAATATAGGTACTGAAATCCACAAAAATGTGTTTACATATCTTGGAACAGTTCCTCAGTGTCATATTTTCATAATTATATATTAATAAAAGATTTGGGTACAGTTTTAGGTTTGCTGCACATGCTTTATTTACCTAATGCAAGATTTTCAAATATGCTTCTATCTGATTTTTTTAAAATTTGCATCGAGACTTTTTGTACAGGTAGAACATTTCTATTATGTAGAGTATATCTTTTTAGAAAATGCTGATAGAGACAATAGTGTAGGCGTACGTTTGGTTAAAAGATTTAGGATGGCAGCAGTGATGGTGGTGATTGGAGCCCACAGACTTCTTACCAGATCTTTCTACTTCTGAAATTGCACAACCCCTAATATTCCGCCTATGGTCTCCGCGATGCACACGTTTGCACGTTCAGCCCCTTCCCTATGAAAAAGAGAACCTTTCGCTGCATATTTTTCATATACATTTCCTGCTATTTTGTCAATGGTTATGTAATTCCTAGTAATGCAGTCATTATAACAATCAGTATTTTTAAAACCTGAAAATTCCTACCTCATTTTCTACATGTTCTACCATTTGTATCCTGGTGCCTATTTGGACGCCCATTTTATGTAAATCTAGGACTTGTAAGTTATCCCCAGAATCAAGGAAAACCAGGCCTACATTTGGCCCATTAGAATATTCCCTTGACATATTCTGATAAAATTCCTGAAGCCAGATATTTAACAGTCGGATCCCTTTAAAGTGAATGGAGCATGGCCTAGTGACAGTCTACTTGCACATAGGGTGATTTTGGATGGTTTACATTCGTTATAGAAAAGAGGTCGACACCTGTCAAATGAGGGGGAGTTGGAAGGTATCATTTACTTTATCATATTCTGCACCATAGAAGTTTATTCGAAGAAAGTTTTTAATTTGAACATTTATATTTCCCTTGCTAGGAACGTTCAGTTAGCTGTGAAATTACTAAAATAACTCAAATTAGTGCAAGACAAGTCCTATGTAAAGACCAGAGACTTCTAGAATTCAAAATATTTATACCCCATGATTGTGGAACAATTGAACATTTTTCAAGCTGTGGGTCAGACGCCCACATTATTTAGTTACGTGAAAAAACCATCTTCTCTGCTAACAAGTGATATTTGGGCTAAAGAATCACAGTGAATCAATAAAAAATTTAGAACACATGCACAAGTGACCTTTTTTGTACCCATCACAGCCCCCTTTGCACGAGCACGTTACATCCCTTCTAATTTCTGTTGTGGGTTGTTGCTCACCTGCAGGATGGGGCCATCGTAGGGCACCACACAATCTACGCACTGCGTCAGGTCACCACTCTTCTCGGACACCATCAAGAAGCTGTCAATCAGCCGGTAGCAGGCCTAGAGAAGTGACCAAACAATGTAAGAGTGGAGCAGAGGACTAGAATGCAAAAAAGGATCTCAGACCAGAGCAGGCAAGACGTCTTTATGGAACGGCAGAGCAGGCCTGGAAGGGGACAGGAGGTCTGTTAGTAGGGCCATGTCCTACAGAGACCTGAGATACAAGCAAAGAACATGTAAGGAAAGAGTGTGTGGCATGATGAGAAAAGGCTAAGCATATACTGAATTGTTGTAATGAGCGCTTTCAGCTGGTAGCACTTTGCTCTGGAACCCAAAATCCTGTGGTTATTTCTAGTAATTAGACCATTTCATGCATTTGCTTCAGTTTATTTGTGGTAGATTAAACTGATAGGGTTACATTTGATTATTAGAAGGGGCTATTTAAGTTCATGCAAATAATAGGTGACATTAACTGACAAGCTAGAGGAGATCAGGTATTGTTAGATTGCAGTGGAATGGTATCAAAGAAGGAGAGCTTGTGAACTATGAAATGAGATGTGGGCATGGTGGAGAAACACATTAAAGGTAACTAATGTAAATATGCAAGTGATTTAGAGTAGGCTGTAATCCAAGAAAGGAGGCATGAAGAGGATGGAGTGTTTGGGGCGAGTCACTAGAAAGAAAGCAAAAAAAAGGAATCAGTTGAATGTTTTAAGTCAAGGTAAATTTTCAAGCACACTTTTAGGACGATAGAGGAGCTTTTTTGAAGAAACATGCAATCTGAGGATGGAAACTGCAGAAAAAAACACCACTATTTGCATCTGAGACAGTGATGTATCAGGTACTTTGAGAAACTGGCGAACAGCCTGTCCGCTACTAGGCTACCTCTAGATCACTGGCATTAAACAAGAACATCATCTGAGGAAAGTAGGATTGTACAAGATTGTGGGGATGGAGACACAGAGAGCAAAAGTCTGAGGGAGTAGACAGCAGTTTACTAGGCATCTTGCAGATTACTGCCACACTCCAGGGAGGGGGTGCTAGTGGCTCAAGAGAAGATCACAGGAGCCACATTTGTGCACATGATGGTTGAGGAGTGCAGAAACCTGAAGCAAGAAGGCCCGGGCTGGGATTGTAGAAAAGATCAGCATATATAGCAGGGAGAAAGTAGGAGCCTGATAACAGACCCCAGACTATTGTGCTCAGGAGAGCTAATATCTATCAGCAGCCAGAGGAAGGAGACAAGAGATGGTGAAGCTAGGAAGAAGCCAACACAAGACTGAAGATGGGTACAGGGGACACATGGGAGAACAGGAGGCAAATGCAACCTATTGTGGTGGAAAGGCACAAGCCTAAAGCAACCAGGGACAGCGGGAAAGACGTAGGAGCACAGACCTCTTCAATCCCATTTTTAATTGTACCTCAAGGGCAGATCTGCTTTTTTTTTTACCCCGCCAGAGGCAGAGCGAGAGACACCATTTCTGATTTACTCAACTATATGCCACACCTATTTCCATCTCCTGTTGTGGCACACAATTATCAAATCAGAAGTACTGACTTGCAAATTGTAGGAAAAGGCATTACTGGGAGAGGTTTCTGAAGCCCAAAATGGGTTAGGCTCTTTTCACATTTAATGCTGAGCATATTTACACTCAGAGGAGGCGTTTGCCCCACTCTAAAACATAGCTGGAACTGCCAAAATACACTGATGAAGTTGGCCTTTCAAACCCCTATAATAAACGTCTGCTGGAAGAAGGGCGGGACCATAAATAGAACCTTTGCTCAACATAGAAGCAACACAGTGCCTTTAAAAACAGATGTATGAAGTCGACTGTAAACAAAAAAAAAAAAGAAACGCCTGGTCTCTGGAAAAAGCTTGTTGTCGCAGAGCCCATGTCTAAGCCCTTCGACTGGACACTTAGAGTCTACCTGAGAGAAACCAGACTGGATCCATCCTCAGGATCCAACCTGAAAAAGAGAAGAAACTACAAGGAATAACGAAAAATGAATGGAAAGTTCCTGCTCTAAGTAAACCTCTTATATTAACTCTTGTTTCCCTTATATGAAATGTTTGTGCAACTCACCTTTAGGCATCTCTGTGTTCCCAGAACTCGCATATGTTTCGCTACCCGTTTTTCACCCCAATTGCTTCACTCACTTCTCAATGCCTGTTAGTCACCAAAGGTTACCATGTCATCTGGAATAAAAGTTGCCATCCCTTGGCATTATTATTTAAATCACTAATTCTCTGTGTGTTAGTCCAATTTGTTTGGTTGACAAGAACAGGAAACACATCTCCCAAAACGCTATTTTTCGTAAAAGGAAATCACAGGACTGGACAATTGTGTCTGCGAAATGGAGCCATCCACTATCAGGAGATGGCTCACACTAGACAAAAGTGCTAATATATAAATGTAAAATATACCCTTAAATCTTTCTTCAGCCGTTCCACATTTTTAATGTTCACCAGTTCGTCCAAGCCGACCACCAGCACCTGCAAGAGGACAAACCAATCACAAGTGAGTCATGCCGACAATATCTATAAACATAATAACACTGTTGCCAATGTCGTTCATCACTAATCAAGCAGGGAAAACTAGCACTGGTAATGTCTCGTTGTAACCCACCAGAGTTACACCTCCTCAGCAAAGGTCACATGCATCAGGGTTAATAATGTCACTTTGGACATCTATCAGTCAAAATCGCATTTGTATACATTGATTCCTAGCGGAGACAGTGTTGATCCATAATATCTGGGGAAGCAGGGCAGCGTCTTTAGCATTTAAAATTAGGTAGATGTAATTGAAATTAAGTACGCTTTTACATCTACAGCCATTTGATTGACAGGCAGTGTACCCGTGTTCAAGGGATTGTTATTTGTCGAAGGAAGAGATGAATAAACAGCCCTCATAACTATTGAGGTGTACAAAGGTAATGAAGAGATGAAGGTGAGAAGGACTACTTCTGTAGTCTAGTATGGTTCAGACAATGTTCGTCCGATTGACATCGATTACTCATGTCAAAGAAGGATTGGGAGATTTTGACTCCCTTTAAAGAAAATACATAAAATGTCAGACCTCTGTGAAACAACTGTGAAGCAGAGAAATTACAGCGGTCATTGGATATGCAAATGTCCAAGAGAAGGTAGATTAGTGCAGATCATCTGCAGAATCTACATCACATCTTTGGGAGCATTGGAAAACCTACAAGGAAGGATCTTAAGAAAGTGGATGGATTGTTTATAAAATACATTGGCAGCACCTGATTCCATAAAACAGCTGCTAAACACAAATGGCCTAAAATGTCAGCAGGGAGGATCTGCCTTCCTTCAACAACACCCCCTTCAGCAAGTGGAGTTCTACTGTCCACAGCCAACGTCTGAAACAGCCACAGTGTTATATCCTGCTCTTCCTCTCTCTTTGTCCTTTCTTAGTGTTGGTGTCTGCTTGTCTATGTGATGTCTCTGTGATGTCATCCAGGATTCTACCTGTTGCTGTTCAAGGGATTTATCAGTTACCTGGAGGCTGAGCAGGAAGTTATCTGCTCCAGGTGGGGTTTCTTACCATATTACATTCCTACCTGAATGCTGTACCTTCTATCTAATCTCAAGAATAAATATACTACATGTACATTACAACAAGGACCCTTCATCTTTATTTTACTGAATTTAACACTGGCGACGAGGTAAAAAAGGACCCATTTAAAAGAAAAAGGACTTCATTGAATTTAAAAAGGACATCATTGCAACCAAAGACAAGAAGAAAAACGTTTAAAGTTACTTTCCTGCTTCTGGGTACCCCACCGGTGTCTGAATCCAACCGACAGCCTCAACCCAGAGCATTGGAATATCCTTTGCTGAAGTAATACTACTACTATATCATCTGGCACTAGAGCAAACTTAAAGGACTCCCTGTTTTCATCTAATGAGTCAGCCTTTTACGTGAGTAACGTTACTGCTGCTGTCTGTCCTAGGTGTGCCTGTGCTACTTCTGCAACCTCCTGTTTAAATCTGCTGTTTAAAAGATTGTCAGCTCACTTTGTGACTTCAGTTTGTTGCCTGCGCAACTTGTGCCAACCTGCTGTTTACAGGTCTCCTGTTTACAAAAGCGCTACTTACTGGGACCGTTACAACCTGCAATTAAAATTAAAGTCTGCCTGCATCAATCTGTGTGAACTCCATGTTTCGGTATCTTGGAGGTTGTGCATTAGCAGTTTGAGTGAAGAGACGGCTATTTTACTTTGTTATTTGGCTTACCGTGTGGCCTACGCTGAGACCTGAAGCCTATTTCTGCCAACCACGTCCTGAGCATACTCTGCAAACTGTGCTGGAATTCACATGCCAGCGCTTGACTCTACACCATTTGGGAGTCGGTCTACATTCCTGACTTTGAGAATTGGAACTTGATCTGCACACCATTAACTTCTGACATTACACTATGTTTGGATCTACAACCCGGGTGAGAGATCGCTCACCGGAGTTTGCTGGTTCATGATTTATTTATTTATTTATTTATTGATTGATTGATTGATTTTCCTTGAAAAAAAGGGTGTTCTCCAACAAGGTACTGTTTGATTTTCTTTACATTTTCCCACAGAGATTTCTACAGAGCTGTTTGTGTCTCCCTTCATCCAAATGACAACGGGGACTACTTTTATTATTTTGATTTGTTATGTTTAAGATGTTGTGACCAATTTTGCATATTTCCTAATTTATGCAATGTGTAGTTTACGCTGTAATTTACCCTTGAGTGCATTTCTTCTAAGTACTGTGGTGTGCTAAATATCGATTTATATGCTCAATGCTTAGAATTCTGTTTCTAGGTTATGTATGTATGCTGTTACATGTTCTTTTCTGTGTGGTTTTGCAAGTGATACATTTTGAAATAATTGATTCTATTATTGCTTACTTTAATGGAGCCCCGTTTGTGCTCAACCTTTGTTGAGGTGCTCATTTGCTTTCATTTTGGTGATGATTTGTAGACGTTATGCTTATTGGGGTCATTTATGTGCTCAACTATGTTGAGGTGCTCCAGTTTGTTTTCATTCTTAGTGATGATGAGATAGAGTGATGCTCAATTTTGATGTTTATTTCTGTTATGAACCACTTTATAGTGCTCTATTGTTAGAGGTGTTCACGTGCTTGCTATTAGAAGCCATAGGGGCTCAATTTTATTGTCATTTCAGATGAACCACTTATAGTGCTCTATGGTTAGAGGAGTTCATCTATTTACTGTCAGGAGCCGCAGGGCTCAGTTTTATTGGTGATTTTCTGTTACTTACTGTGAGGAGCTGCATGGGCTCAGTTTTATTCTACTGATAGAGAAGTTGTGCATTTTCTGTGAAGAGCCGTTTTGTCATGAACCGCTTTTACTGTGCTCTATGTTTAGAGGAGTTCATGTATTTACTTTGAGAAGTTGAGCTCATTGTTATTGTGCTTTATTTTAGAGCAGTTTTATTCTATTGATAGAGAAGTTGTGCATTTTCTGTGAAGAGCCGTTTTGTCATGAACCACTTTTACTGTGCTCTATGTTTAGAGGAGTTCATGTGTTTACTTTGAGGAGTTGGGCTCATTTATATTTTGCTTAATTTTAGATGAATCGAAAATATTCGAATTTGAGGAGTTGATATTTCATTTTCTATCTACGGTACTGAGCCATACTGTACCTTTGCTCATTTGTATTGAGATGTTAAGTATTCATTTAGTTTAAGCTTACATTCTTTTGTTAGCTTACGTTGCTTGTACAACCTTTGTACCTTCGCCCCTTTGATATTACATCTTTTTTCCAGTGCATATATGTTCTTTCTTTCTTCTGCCTTTCTGCTTCTGCCATCTTCTGTTTCATCTTATCCATTTTTTCAATTAAAGGAGGGAGGTGTGTTATATCCTGCTCTTCCTCTCTCTTTGTCCTTTCTTAGTGTTGGTGTCTGCTTGTCTATGTGATGTCTCTGTGATGTCATCCAGGATTCTACCTGTTGCTGTTCAAGGGATTTATCAGTTACCTGGAGGCTGAGCAGGAAGTTATCTGCTCCAGGTGGGGTTTCTTACCATATTACATTCCTACCTGAATGCTGTACCTTCTATCTAATCTCAAGAATAAATATACTACATGTACATTACAACAAGGACCCTTCATCTTTATTTTACTGAATTTAACACACAGTCACACAGTCTTCATTGCTGCAGCACCCACAAATGCTGAAGAAACTATTCACTGTCCTCAACTGCAAATCACAAAAGCCTTGGCATCCAACCAGCTGAAAGATGCAACTCACCTTTGTTGTTGGAAGTCAATAGAGTACTGCACGGATAAAGAGCACTTACCATTGCGTGGAAGACATTGTCCAGCAGTCGATTCAGGTACAGATCACTGGAGTCTACCTCTGATGACATCACAATCAGGTTGATGCTGCAAAGATGAAAGGAAAAACACAGCATAGGTCTTTTACAATAGTGGCTGTAGTGGGATGACTGGCTTGGATGCTCCAAGTCTGTCCCTGTCCACGCCTTGCTCGGGAGTGGACAGTCCATGCAAAGGAACCAGCTTTCATGCTTGGTGGCACGGGGAGCTTTACAGAGGGAAGAGGGAGCTTCACTGAAGCCCCCAGGCTCATGGCTGGACCGGTAGAAGCCTCACCTGCCGTGCTCCCAGACTCCCGCTACTTGGAGGCTCTTACTTTTAAGAGGTCATTACTTAAACCTAATCATAGAGCTTCATTTCGGCTATTCTTAATGAAAATCTTTAGCATGCTTTAACAAAGTAAATTCTACTTATTTAAATAATATATCCCTTTTGGATTGTCATGTATTCAGTAAAATACTTCTGAAAGAGAACATGCCAGAGGGCACAAGAGTAGTGGGACAGAGCAGTGCAGGGAGTTAAGATGTGTGTGAGACGAGCAGCACCAGAGCTACATCTGAGGAAGGAGCAATGGGAGACGGCAACCCCAGCGCAGAAAGCTACGCAGTGTGAAAGCGGGGATCAGCACACGTGGAGGCGCATATGGGAACATGCCAGGAGGAATCAATGGAGGACTGATAGCAGTGAAGGATCAGCACATGGTGAACGGTGGTAGGGGTCACCCTGGTGCATGGAGGTAAGCAATATCAAAGCTCAGCAGCACACGAGGGAGCTGTGCAGGCAGAGCAGTCTGACAGCAACCCCTAAAGGAGGAAGCAGCCAGGAGGGGGCAGTGCTGGAAGGAGCCAAGGAAGGAGTACTGCAGGAGCAAGAAGTCATTCATTGAGCAGTACAGGATGGCGCTCTCTGGAAGACCACAGTGCTCTATGGCCACCACCCCGAGGTGGATATCCCGGGAGGAAGCAGAGCTGATGGATCACTGGCCTTCAATGGTGAACGAGAACAGCACAGCTGCAGAGGAGGCAACAAGTTAGAGAACACTACAAGAGGGAGCAATGGAAGAAAGCAGGCCAACAGGGGGCACAGCTGGAGGGGAGCAGCCTTGAAGGGAACTGTACAGAAGACGCTGAACATGATAAACTAGTGCAGTGCTTGAGAGCCACAGCCCCAGAAGGGAGAAGGTCTGGAGTAGAGCAGCACAGGGGGTGGGGAGGTGGGGGGGGGGTTGGGGGTTTGCAAGTACCGGGGGGAGAAGCACACGTGGTAGCTGGGTAAGAGAGCAGCCCAGGATGGAGATCCCTGGAATGGCCAGGAGGGAGCAGTGTTGAGCAGTACTACCCAGAATGCAGCACTCTAAAGAAGGCCAGCACACAATGGCCTACTGTAAAAAGTGCAACTGAGGGCAGAGCCTTAGAGCACAGAGCTGGAAAGGAGAAGCCTAGAAGGGAGCAGGTAGGAGAGAGCAGTGCAGGAGAGAGATGAACCATGATGAACAGGGCAGTGCTTGAAGACAACTAGCTGAGGAGGAAGCAGGGTGGGATGGACACTAGGCTAGCACTGAACAGCAGACTAGGTGGGGATTCTAAAAGCTAGATTGGAATAAGGGATTGAACGGAACCCGCTCACACACTCACCTCTCGTGGAAAGACTTCCATACCACCCTGGTGTTCTCAGTGCTGGTGGCCGTCAGCAGGACCTCCTGGTTATTACCGAACATGTGCACGCCATTTAAGGCACCAATGACTGAGAAGGGGAGCTGTGGACCAAGAGCCGATTGTTATGAACACAGCCCCACAAGTCAGCATAGAACTGAGAAGAATTAGAAGCAGAGCATCACCAATGCCAAGCCACAGACAGTGCATGGCATCAACAATGACATTAGACAGAGACAGTTTA
This sequence comes from Lissotriton vulgaris, assembly GCF_964263255.1. Lineage (NCBI taxonomy): Eukaryota > Metazoa > Chordata > Amphibia > Caudata > Salamandridae > Lissotriton > Lissotriton vulgaris. The sequence continues at coordinate 316,466,303 of NC_141695.1, forward strand.
GGCACACATTGGTCTCGGGCATCTGCAACTGTATGGTACAAAGTAGGCCCAGGGCATTAGCAATGTCATTGCGCAAGGGTCATCCCAGAGCATTAGCAAAGCATAAAGCGGACAAGGCATCTACAGTAGAAGTGGGCGAGCCGCTCAAAGATCAAGCAAGGCTTGAACCGGAAGTCTGGCTCTGGCTCAGCTTGAGGTCCCATTGGAACATTAAGCCCATAAAGTGCTGACATTTTAAATGGTTTCTGCCCGCCACCCTCGCTTTACCCACATGCACTAAAAGAGGAGAACAAAGCATTATTATTTGTGGTAAAATAGAGAGACAAATAACCCATTTGGTGGCTGATTTACAAAGTGAAACCAGAAAGCCTGGATTAATCACAGCTTCTACGTTTAACCAAGTTATGTGATGTTATTTAAATATTGCTCTAGCTTTAAGAATCTGGGTAAAATACAAAGTTCACATGACAGCTGTCTTGCCTCATATTTCACTAATGGCACCATCGCCAGGGTGGTGGGCAGGCATGGATCTGAGTTCATGTTTAACAACTATCCCTCTTAATGAGCGCAGTGTTAAAACATGATGTATTAATGTCAATGCTTACATATGTTAAAGAAATGCACTTTTTAAATACATTTTGAAGAGACTTTATCATGTTTCACGAGATGTTTTGTTGTATAATTTACATGGCAAAAAATTTCAGGGCTCAGTTTGTGTATAGGCTCCAAGAGCCAAGCCAGACTCTTGGCTCGGGTTGCCCTAATAATTTGTTGGCTCGCCACCTCTAATCAGTAGTGGTATTGGCACAGCATAGAGGAAATGCATTGGCTCAGTAGTGACAGAGAAGAAATGGTTGGGTACCAGTAGAGGCACAGCAAAGATGTCAGGGCATGACAAGCACCATGCAGGAACATCATGGCCCAGAAGGGGTCAGGGCATAAAAAATTGTGGGATATCAGTGGCAGTATGCCACAAAGTGGACGGAGAGCACTGGAATGACACAAAGGGACAACAGGAATAAAGAGGATCCCTGGAATGCACAATTCATTCACTCCTTCATACTAGAAGTAATCACTGGTCATGAACTAATTTATACCGTTCACAGACTTATTTTTATTTAAAAAAACATAAATAGATAAAACACAATGCATTACATAATAAATTTTATCATTAAAAACAAGGAGAATAACATTCCATACAGTAAATAAAAAACAAAATTGCAAATTAATTCATCAATGTCTACACATAAGTCAACACAAAGAGTAACACATTTGAAGATCTTAGAAATGCTCTTCTTTCTTAAATAGAAATGTCCTTAAAATGCATTGAACCAATCCTTTTCTTGTATACAGGAAGGATACATGATTATAACCCCAAGGGACTTCGATTTTGTCCTGAGGAAGGTGTGCCGATATCCACAGGCAGAGACACCGAAACGCGTCGACGCTTTTTTCTCCTGTCTATAGAATTCAAGCCCAGTAAATCTCTGGTATAAAATCAAAAGTCAAAAACGAGATTTGTTCTAAAAACATCAAAAGGGCTTCATGAATCTAATAATTAGTACCAAAAACGGTTGCTTGTGACTCTTGGGGGTTTCAGTTTAGATTCACATGAGCGGCATTATTTTCCTTAGATTCAATTGTGATTAATGTGGTTAGGATTTGTTGACATCTTCAAATGTGTTACTCTTTGTGTTGACTTATGTGTAGACATTGATGAATTAATTTGCAATTTTGTTTTTTATTTACTGTATGGAATGTTATTCTCCTTGTTTTTAATGATAAAATGTATTATGTAATGCATTGTGTTTTATCTATTTATGTTTTTTTAAATAAAAATAAGTCTGTGAATGGTATAAATTAGTTCATGACCAGTGATTACTTCTAGTATGAAGGAGTGAATGAATTGTGCTTTCCAGGGATCCTCTTTATTCCTGTTGTCCATAGCACCCTGTTCCCTGGAACTTGTGGTGTCTTCTCTCTTTTTGATGACACAAAGGGAACCACAGCACTATCATGGCATAAATACCCACAGAATCACCATGGCATTTGAGGGCTCGAGGCTTTGACACCGAGGGGTGTGAAGGGAAATAGTGTATCAGAAGCAAATGGCATGGCACAATGGTTGTTTAAGGAACCCAGAGGTGACCCGGATATTACCCACTGCACATCAACAGTGGCATGGTGCAGAGGAGTTTTGTGTCCTCCGCATGGCATACAGTAGGTAATCAGAGTGCATTAGCAGGATTGGGCATGGCTAGAGTCCAGTGCATCAGGAGCTGATATCAGCAGCAACAGAGAGCTCAGAGTACAACTAGCAGATGCATTAGAGGAAGCATGGTACAGAAGGATGGTGCGGGAGGGGGTAATGCAGCAGCATTGCACAAAAGAGACCCAATAAATCAAAACTGTCACAGATGATGCCAATGGATGTCCCCATCAGGCAAAACAGAAAGTACTATTAAGACATTATGCAGATTCCCCTTGTATTTATTTGTGAGTATCCCTTATTGGTAATCAACCTGCACCCAAGAGTAGCGTACACGCCTATTTCTATTCTTTATTATTCCCCTACGCGAAACTCACAGTTCACGTCCTACTTGGCCTTTGCACTACAGATAGCCACTAATGTAAAATCTTGTTTGTATTTCAAAACGAAAGGTAAAATCAAACGTCTTCCATTATCAGCCTATAAATTACTGCTGGAAATGCAGATTTTTTCCCCATTTCGGTTATCGTTCATCTGTGTACGTGGGCTTGCCAAATATTTAGCACTTACACTACAGTCCATTCAGAATGCTGGTGTGTGTCTTCTTTTTAGGTCTCACCTACACGCAGCTTTTAGCTCTCTGTTGTCAAAGGACTTCTTGTGGACCACAGATCAAAAGAATTACAGTGGGTTTAGAGCCATCCCATTGCTTACCATGGGTTGGATACTTGTCCCTCCCATTTGCTAGGACCTCATTCTATAGTTTATCATCTTCTGCTTGTATTTGTCCCTCCCCTTAAGCATATCTTCTTTATCATCGATTTGATAGCACGACTTCCACTGCTCGCAATCAGGAACTCATTTTTCATTTTCTTTGAGCACTTCATTAGAGCGCATATGTTTCTTGCTCACTGCCCCGTGTGCTGCTTCCCCTCCCACAAAAACCCACCCGCCAACCACCTCTGGTGCTCTCCGTGCTGCTCCTTTTTAGTCACACCTCCAGCTCGTTCATTCTTTTGCCTTCTGGGTTGTTTTTTTCTCCCTCCACCTCAAGCTCCTCCATTGCTCCCTCTGCCCCTTTTCCTCTGCTTCCACTCGTCCCTCTCCACAATTCGGTCTCCTCCCATTGGTTACTGTTGCTCATCACCCCTCCTGATACACATTTTTGTGTTCATTTTTTTCAGGGGTCTGACAGCTTCCACTTGCAGCCAGACTGCTCCATTAAAAAAAAAAGCGTTTACCCAATTCATGTTTTACTTGCGGCTCTAAGTGGCATCTGAATCTTGAAATAAGAGAATGAATAAAATATCGCCCACGTCTCTCGGGGTGTGCGCGCACGAGTAGCCATGCAGGCATGCACATACAGAATGAGGCGCGCGCCAGCGGATGGCGCTCCCACTTTATAGGTTTTGTTTTTAAATGCTATTCTTATTTGGCACCCTGCGAATCCTCCTTGAGCTCATCTTATGTTCCTTGTGATTCTCTATGCTCTGCTTCCTTATGACTGATGTCTAAACCGAGTCCTCCTTGTGCCTCATTCTGATTTCATTCTTTTGAGCTCCTAACTCCTTGGTAATGGAGTCACCTTTGTTTGGTAGTACGATCTTCCTCTTTTTTGCTTTAAATTCAAAGCACTATTGAAACAGCTCTTGCTATCAGTTGTAGCATGGCTGTTGCCAATCGTTTTTTATTAACTTGCTCTACTACTCGCTGCATTGTTAGGTGGTTTAGAGAAAACATTTTAATAACAAGTAAAAATATAAAATACATACATGTGGTGGGCAAACTATACAGGACTGAATTTATACATTAATAACATTATAGCACTGATGGTGATACTTCTAATAAAACACATTACACAGGAGGAAAATCCGCTGGCAGGAGAGTTATTTACATATTTACATTAAAGGTGAGTGTCTCAAACATAGTGTGGTGGAGGCATCCACAGAGTTAGTCCAAAAAGCTGGAAGAATCAGATCTTTGAGGGAACTCATCCAGACCTCTGAATGGAGCAAACTGGCCAACCAATACCGTTTTGTCGCCCATTGGGGAAGCGAAGGTGTGTCGGAGCCTGCTCGGGTTCAGGCAGTAGGGCGAGTAGCTTGTATGTGGCCTGGTCTTAGCAGAAAGCTACCGATTAGCTGTCTGCACAACAAGGTGGCTGTGTCGGTGGCAGGTTAAAAAAGCTTCTTGTGGTCATATGTATATTTTTAAATGTATGTTTGGGATGTTTCATCAGCAAGCTATTACGGAAGCCCAATTTGTTAAAGACTACGTCGTTTCTCGAGCTGTCCATTTCCAAAGGGAGAGGCTGATGGATTTTTCATGTTAAACAAGAGGGTGTGGTGGAGGCAGTGCAGGATTCATACTGTACATAACATGTACCCTCATATCTGGCGTAGTGGGAGGATGTCAAGAGGAAAAGAGACGAGAAGGGTATGGAGAGTCCAATACTTGGATCAAGGAAGTACATTTATTCGAGGTTTTCTATAGCACGGACCACATCACAGACAACAAAGCACTTTACCCAAACAAGATGACATCAATACTCAATATAGAGATATGTACAGAGTACAAACTGCAGACTAGATTCACATATGAGAGTAGTCTGTGAGATATAGTCAAGTGATAACAATACTATGACTTAGATCAGAAAGCATCCTTTTCCAGAAGGAAAGGGTGCTGACACTTGGAGAGAAACTTTCTTTTAGGTTTTGAGAACTTTAGCATGAGAGATCAGAACGCATCCAATGTCCGATGGCTGTGATGCATTTGGAAAATTTGGATTGCAGCTACGGCATGATAGTCGGGAATCCGGACATTATTTCAGTGTCTTCAGCATGATGATGATGAAACGACAAAGAAAAATAGAAATTCCCCAGTATATGTAGTGTAAAGGAGAACTGTAGCGGTCCAAGGACAGACCCCTGAGGTACGCTGACTGCTTTGGGAGACAGAGAAAATGAGAGGACACCAGCAGAGAGAAAAATAGTGATTAGTAGAAAGGGAGCAATTCTATAGCTTTTCCAAAGCTATCCGGGAAGCAGGAAAGATCATCAACAGCACTGCAGAGTGGTTCATACAGAAGGATGTGGTGAGTGGAAGGGATACTGTTGGAGACACCTGTAAGTGGCAGAAGGCAAATTGCAACGGAGAGTGGGATAGCACTAAAGGAAGGTAGTTGGTATACTTGATGGTAAGTGAACAAGAGGAGAGGGGGGATTCAGTTCAAAAGCACAAGTACTGCGAGACTCTTTGAGGATAGTTTTTGAATTTGCCACTTGGATATTTTGCTTGGGCATGCACAGAGTATTAAATATGGTGGTGGGTGGCAGAATTTAGACAGATATGTGAATCAGAGAGTAGTCCGAACAGGAAGGAATGAGATTAGACGCAATGGGAATTAATGAGAGATCTAGTGGTTTAGTGTGTGACATGAGAGTGAAAGTTGGAGAGCAGGTGATCACACAAAAAAAGAAATGCCACAACTTCCCCCATTTCAGAACATCAAGTTTAAAGTTGAAATACTATGATGGGCTCCAAGTTGGAGCTACGTAAAGGATGGAGTCAAGATCAAAGAAAGAGGTACATGTTTCCATGAGGACAGTAAGGGTTCATAATGTAGAGTTAGAGAGGGGGGAATGATGTATGATGATAAAGTGCTCCATGTAAGGTAAGCAGCTTTCAGAGAGTGGGCACAGTATGAAGATCATATATTTGTTTTGGAGTATCCCACTCATTAATTTAAAACATCCTTCTCAGTTTCGGAGACAGAATAGACCCAGTCTAAGCATATCACACCATGGTTGGGATACCTGCGTCACAGCCATATTATGCATGAAGAATCACAGTGTATATTGCTGGTTTGTCAAAGACATCAGCAAACCCACGATACACAGCAAGAACCTTGGACAAGCTGGCCAAAGCACTGGGTTGTTCTTTTTCAGCAAGGGCAAGTGCTTCTTCTTCAATGAGATCAGAGGAGGAAAGCAATATTTTAAACAGGAGTAAGAGCACCAATGAATAGAGTGCTAGACCTATTTATGCATGGGGTAGGTTATTTCTTCATCTGTGGATACAAACTATCTTTGAATAATATGGTGGAGCAATAAATACTTAAAGAGACACTGTGCTTAAGCTTCCCAAAGGTGACATTCAAAGATCGTTTTAGAACATTTGCAGGGTCAGATGATTTCCAGTCTGCACCATATCTGCCAGTTAATTCACCTTTTGCCTTTTCAGACCAAGTTCTATGTATGTACATACCGGGAGCCTCAAAATTCACGAAGGCAGGAACCTGACCCAACTTTCCAGTGTTGGGGAGCATAATTATCTTTTGGGCACGCACATAAACCTGACACAGCAGGATCTCCAGGCAACATAAGTAGGAGAGTAGGGTCTGCTTCTTATAGTTCCCTCCACTTTTTGCTGATGTTTCACTGTTGTTGACTCAGACTGGCTGGGATCCCGCTATCCAGTTCCCCACACTAGCGGCTTTCTCTCTAAATTGATTGCATGTACTTTAGGTACACTCCAGATTGGATTCTGGGGTACCCTCATAAGTCCATAGTATATGGTATACTATGTACCTAGGGCATAGGTACCCCAGAGGCCTCCCAGGGGCTGCAGCATGTATTGTGCCACCCCTGAGAGACCACTCAAACTGACATCACAGGCCTGCTACTGCAGCTTGTGTAAGGTGGTGCATGCACCCCTTACTTAGATACAGGTCTACTATATCTACCTTACATCACTGCACATATAAACCTATCGGTCACCCCTATGGCAGGCCTTATCAATCCTGAAGGCAGGGTGCCGGGTTTTATGTGAGAGGTGCTCATGCATGAACAGAGCCCCTCTGCAGCCTTCGGAACCTATTCTCTGGGGTTGTTCTGTGATGCAGCCAACCATATACTCTTAAGTGCATTATAACCTCACGCTAAATGCTAACTTTAAAACGGCTGCTTAGACACATGTCGAGTTTGGTGTCAAACACCTTGGAATCATCCCTCCAGCCAGCAAAAGGCCGGCGAGGTATGATTACACCCTCTTAGAGGGAGAAATATTACAACACCGGTACACCCGGTACCAGCTTTCTCGACCCTGGCATCACAAGACGGATGCTGCCAGCCACAGACGAGTCTGCCTTCCTGCTGCTGGACGAAACTCCAGCAAGGGAAGGCTTGACAATAGGGTTCCTGTCACAGGGAGGTGTAACCACCTCCCAGACAGGCTTTAGTGTACTGGGACTGGGTGGGTGCACTCTCAGAGTGCTTTGATGTCTGCACTGGGGGCACATTTGGTGTCCCTGTGCACAATCCAGCTTAAACCGGGTGCGGAGCCATTTGCTCCTGCTCTGGCGCAAAACTGGACAAAGGACATGGGTGTAGCCACCCCTCTGTCCTTACCCTCCCATAGGTGGCTCCCAAGAGTTTGTCCTATCCCTTCCTTGGGTATAAAGTCGGAACCCCTGACTACAGGACTTTAGATTTTACCTGGCTAAACTCTGCTACAGAAACCAGGTAATTCGACGATCTGCACAATGCTGGACGGCTGAAAAATCTCCCTTGCAGTAAAGGAGTTACTTCCCTGCTGAGCAGGCACCGAAAAGCATCTGACCGGTTTGCATCTCCGAAGCTACTGAGGGCTCAGAAGACTTCTGCAACACAGGAGGTGGGTTCCCGTGGTCTCTGAGATTGAGCTGCGCTCTCAGCTATACTGAGGCCCGAGTCCCTCGTGGGGACCGTGCAACCCGAACCCCTAGGCACGGTGTACTTTTGCAGCAGCATATGCTTTTCGGCGACCTGAGGCTGTGCTTTGGGCTACTTGTAGTACTGAACCCAAGCAGTGTTTCCACCGAAAGTTTCCGGCCTACACTCCACGAGTGTTCAGTGGGCTGGTATTTTGCGATTCCTCTTGAGGTCCCTTCGCGATCCATGGTCCTTTGGCCTATGGGTCCCTGTGAAGGTAACTTTGACTTTCCGTGTGCTTAACTGGTTGCTCCAGACGTGCCCTGACTCTCCATTGCTTGGAGAGTCCCCAGGACCTTGCTGGTTCTCACCGGAGCCGATTACCTCTGACAGCGTGGGTTGCAGTTGCCAAGGCTTGTTGGTGTTCCATTCGAACACTGACCCCCCTACCCAGCACTCGACATCCTTCGTAGGACAGCTCACCTCTGGACTTTGGTTGTCCTCGACATCTCCTGGTCCCCGTGGCTGCAGAGTCAAGCATCGCGTCACCTCACCTGAAGCACCCGACATTGGTGGGCATTCGTCATCAGAGCCCCTGGTCACTCTGAAGTGACCCAGACTCTGTCCCATCTGCTTTCAGGTTCTTCTCATCTCCGATCCAGGCTTGGATCAAACCGGAAAGCTTTCCTCTTCACTGCAGCAACACTTTTCAGCATCACGCCATTGAAATCGACGAAGATCCCGACATCACTTGACACCTATGCACCCGGCTTCCCTGGGTTAGGTAACACGAGAACTTCGGTGCTCACAAGGGTGCTGGCCTTAAAACCTTCTATGTTTGAAAGGTTTTGCTCAAAGTCCTCTCCGAAGGGTCCTTAATCTTTAAAATTCCAACCGCTACTTTCCCATAGAGTTGTACGGAGCTCGCCCCTGTGTTCTCACACTGCACCAGTCCTCCGTGGGTCCCCTGTGTCACTACCATGGGTGGTTCCTTGGGGTCCCAGTGATTCTACGTGCTCTAGGCACTGTGTCAAGTCAAGTTGTGGTTGTTATACCACTTTCTTAGTATATGGCCTGCTGTGTATTGTGCGATTTACTGTAGTACTAGTCATTTTATATTATGTGCTTTGTTCTCTAATCTCATAAAGAGGTTAGTAGAGAGTGTTGAGTAATAAGTACATATATTTTATATATTCCTTGTGTGGTTCTCCTTTCATTTGGTCACTCAGCAGGTTCTGATCCGGTAAAACAAGCTGCTTTACATTCCTTCGAGACTTAGCCTGAAGGCTGCTCTCCATAGCTACCACTAGGTTAGCTTTCAATAACAGTTGTCTTTCACTTAATCATCAATAAGGGTTGTTTGGACTGGTACAAGGTGCCCACTTTAATTAGTGGTCAGCATATACCAGGCCAACTTCTCACAACATGTTGGTCTACCTATTCACAAATGTCCATGTTCCCACATCTATATTTTTTGGGTGCAGGAACACCAACATGGTTTTATCAGCCTGGAAAAGGCAATCTGTAAAATAAAGTGAGGATTAGGCAGGGGCTGCGGGCACAAGCAAAGCTTGGCCCCTGCCTGACCCACTCCTGCGGCCCTTAGGCAGCATGGACTACTCAACTCTGCCAGCCCACAGTTTCCCCAGCTCGCTGACAGTCTTCAGACCCCTGGGACTCACTACGCCTCTTGCTTTCACTTAACCACCTGCTCTGGAACTTAAGTGTCCCAGAATCAGGAATCTCCATGCAAAAAAGAACCTTGTAATTCTTGGTCCACATCTTATTCCCTGCCAGGGACAAAAACATGTACAATTACCGGTCAGAATCAGTTATTCCAGGCCCGATAATTTTAGTAATCATGCAACTCATAATAGGGAACAAGGCTGCGAAACCTACGTTACTGGTACTTATCTATTGCTCAGGATGTTGTATCCCTCCTTCGTCATAAGTAATGGGTTCGTTACCCTGATTTCTGAAAAAATCATGTGGAGCTGTTCAAAATAGTGAGATGATTCAACAGTTAAAAATTTCGTAACCTGTTACAGACCGCTAGGTACTACTGACACTTTTCTCCACCAGTAGTTGAGGAAGCTCATGTATGCTACTGGATTCTGCTCATAGTCTTCGTCTGGGTGGTTTTAATGTCTGATGGCACTGCTTTTCTGACTCGGATACGCTTGCCTTTAATACAATAGTTTTAACAATTGAACACAAGGTTATTTCCTCTGTCCATCACATATTATGTTTATTGTTTGGACTTGATCCTTTGTATGGCAGAAAGTAGTCACTTTATCCAAGTCCTTCCAGTTCCTTGGACAGATCAGTTTGTGCAACACTTCCTGACTAGGTGACCACTTCTCAGAGTTTCCAAAACCAATAGGGGCATCTCTCAAAAAGGTTTTTAGTCAAAGCGTAAAATAACCGGCAGCATTCTATGATGTACTACAAAGTAGTCCTAGGAACCTTGATATTTCACTCACTTGTGTTGATCAGTTACATTGGAAAACGAAGTGACATCTGGGCACCTGTTTGCTCAAGGAGGAACCAGCTTATTGGTGATAGCAGCAGAAAAAAATGTTATGTGGGCACCAAGAGTGTCTGTGAAGGTCCTCTAACAGTAACACTGCCCAGGATAACTAGAAAATTGCATGCCGCAGCTATTTGAAGATAGTTTTATGGCAAAAACAAAAATAATTATCTTCCTAAGTGGACTCTATTCACAATACATAAATAAATTACGATAACTGTTTGAAGCGGTTCAGTATATATTTTTAACTCTGCTCACAAGTAAAGAGAAAACCATTGCTTCTTTGGATTGCACTAAGTTGTACAATTCTTTCTGTCCGTCCAACTTGCACTTTTAGTTGGAACGTCCTACTCAGGATGCTGCTATCGGGAGTTCTCAAGCGCTCAGTTCAATTTTCAGGAAGTTCCCAATAAGCATTGCATGAACAGGTTACAATTTCTAAAACCAGCACGCAAGGCGACAGCTTAATGGTTCCCACTGGAGAAACGCATGCATAACTGTAAGTCTTGAAACTTCAGCCATTGCCCATCTTCTCTTTAATCAGGCCAGTGTGACTCATTTACAAAACACCATGGGTCTGTCAGTTTTGAACACTTGCCACTCAAATGCTGGGTAGAAGATACTTGAAACCAGCCACAGAGGAATATGAGCAATATCAAATCCAGAATACACATTAGTCTAGTATCAACAGTAACATGGCATTGACACATCACTCATGAATGTATAGGATGTCTTACATGGCACAAACTAAGGAGAACTTTCTGTACTAATTATTTTGGACCCCTCATCAGCATTTGGAATATGCATCGCCCATATAAGATTATTACTCATGGAGTAACATAGGGTTCAGCATTATCACCAGCTATATTCAATATCTATATTTGACCCCTGTTAGAATAGTCAAGAGCTGAAGGCTTGAACGTTATATGCCGATAATATAAAAAGTGTTCTTCATGTTAACCGACCAACTAAGGATTTGTGGCCATTGCATCAAGTTTATGAAAAACTGCTGAACTTGTTGGCGTGGCTGAAACTAAATGTGGATAGAACTGAGGTAGGTTATCCAACTTCGCATCCAAACACTTACTGTCTACCTGGCCACTCTGCTTGCAATCTCTAATGGTACAATGGGTTCTTACTACTTTTAAATACAAAGTTAAAGACCCCAGATTTGTGTGGAATTCAGATAGGAGTATAATTCCACAAATTGATATCGTGATCAGAGATGGGCAGTATGAGCTATGTCATCTACTAAGAGTATTCCATTTTCTACCTAACGAGTCTTGCAAGATATGGTGAGAGCCTAGCCAAATTCAAAACTAGAGTATGGAAACACCTTTTGAACTGGTCTTCTCCACTCACAGGTACAGACTACAGAACACCTTCAATATGAAGCAAGCCGTTTTAGGTCTCGCCTCAGAGTGCATGCGCTGTCACTGCAAGATCTTTTGTTCCTTAAAAAAATTAAAATCTAAAAAGGGCTTAGAGACCCCACCTATTACTTACCATTCGTTGGCTTCCTAGTCACTCTTATTTCTTTTGTTTTCATTGTTCAGTGGCACGTGGTTTCCTTTACGCTGGTCTCCCGTATTCTCAGGTACAGTGGACAGCATTTTCAATATGAAGTAGCTTTTAGGTCTTGCCTGAGACAGTGCATGCAGTGTCACTGCGAGGTCGACTGTTCTTTTATTAAGCAATACAAGCAAGAAGGCAACACCAGGGAAGAGCACCAGTGGAATCCAGTGGTGAACCTAACAAATAAGCAGTTGAGTGAGGTACAAATACAGGCTCTAAATAAAGGACTCAGATATGTACCGACCCCTGTTTTAGACAAGCTCAAGTTACACTGAGAACTTCTAGAATTCTTTAGGAGAATTAGACTTGGGGCATTCGTCCATGATAAAGAGGACACCACTGACACGGGAGACACAGGGCTACAGAAAAAGTCTACTTTTAACCCACAGACATCAGCAATTCCCATTTAAATGTTTGCTTTTGAGCAAGCAGTTCTTAAGGAAATTTATCTGATCAGGGCGCCCAAACAAAGTTCCAAAATATGTCCAAAAATGAGAGAAAAAGAACTAAGGGAACTAAGTGGGGACGAAGAGATAGTGTTTAAACCGGCAGACAAAGGGGGTGCTGTCGTTCTGCAGATGAGCAAGCATGCTTATAACGCCTAGAAGACAAAAGGAATTATCAGAAGATCAATTTCGATCCAACACCCAGGCTCACTGATGAAATTGGCAATATGGTGGAGGAAGCGGAAGCAGGGGGATGGATATCGGAATGGGAAACAGGATTTTCTAAGCAGTAAAGATCCGGTCACACGTACTTCTATACCATCCACAAAATCCATAAGAACAGGAGACCACCCCAAGACCACCCTATTGTGTCAGGCATTGGGTCCGTTTTAAAACTTTTCTCACAGTTCTGTCACGCATTATTAAGAGCCCTAGTCCAGAAGACTCACATATATTTAGAGTACACAAAAGAATTGGCAGATTTGATACAGATAAGAATTTACTGGTAAACTTGGGGAAATAGCCTTCCTCAAAAGGAGACCCTATACGTCCTAGAAGACATTTTTTTTCCAGAGAAACCTCGACATACAATATACCACAGCAAAGTGTCCTGGAGTGTGCAAGGATGGCTTTGGTAGAAAACCTTTTTGAATCAGAAGGCACTCGCTATAAACAGATACACGGAACAATGATGGCGAGTACCTTTGCCCCGAGCGCGGAAGGGCTTTATGCATACAACTTTGAAAGGAAATTCGGGTGAAGCAAAGTTAACCATTTCTAGAATGGAATCCTTATCTGGAAGAGATATATCAACAACATTTTCCTGGTCAGGGAGGGTGAACGGGACTCTATGACACCTTTTTTCCCCTGGCTGGATAACCAGGATCGTTTTTTGAAATTCATGAATACAGTTAGTAGTTTCAAAGTAAAGTTTTTGGACGCGAATATCTGTACAGAAGAAAGGGGTCTGTATACAATTACACATCACAAACCAACTGACAAAAATAACATACGTATATTTGACAGTTTTCACCCTCGACCATTGAGAGAAAATTTACTACATGACCAGTTCCCAAGGCTAAGAAGAAATTGCACAAGAGTAATAGATTACAAGAGACAATCCGAGGAACTGGTGAACACATTAAGGCTAAGGAAGCACATAAGGAAAACACAAAAGAAAGTGAAACACCAGAACAGGAACACTCTGTTGGAGACAGTAAGGAAGGAAAAGAAAGAAGCGGGACTCATTTACCTAAGAACGTATAATAAACCGTTGAATCAAGAGGCAAGAGTCACCCAAAAATATTGGTATCTCTTGGACACAGGTTCCCTAAAGTTTTATCCCCCCCCCTTTTCACATAGGAGGAGTAGGAACCTAACAGATATATTGGTACAAATGCGAAATAACCCTGAGCATAAACATCAGAGCCTTACACAGACAATTTGGGCCCTACCAAGGTTTACCGGGCATTTTCCATGTGGTCAATGCAGTGTGTGTGTTTTAACAACATCACTGGACCTTAATTTAGGAACACTTTGGTTTTTGAGAAGACACAAGAACTGCAAATAGAGATATGTGGGGATGACATGTAGAAAAGTTGAGGTTAGAATAGGGAAGCACAGGAGTAATTTGAAGTGCAGGAACAATACAAAAAAATGGCCATCCACTATATTATCAACGGCCATAAACTGAAAGACCTGAAGTGGATTGTACAGCAACAACTTGAGGAGGGTACACGGCATCCCAGCAAAATACTCTTTTGTGGAGGGAACAATGCTGGGTGTTCCACTTACATTCCCACTTAGAAGGGTTAAATAACAACATCACCTGGACACAAATGAAAACGTGAACTTTTGTCGCTGGAAGTTTATAGGTTTGGGAGACACTGTGTCAAGATTCTCTGTCTGACACACAAAAATATGTATGGAAAAGGCCCGGCGACTGCTTTGAAGGGCAGAGCCAGTTCAGGGAGCCCTTGGCTCATGTTCTGGCGCAAAACTGGACAAAGGACATGGGAACAATATTCCCCTCAGTCCAACCCCCTCCTCTGGGAGGGACCCTTGAATCGTCCCAACCCTTTCCCTAGGGTACTTAAGGGCTTACCTGTGAGTGGTTCTTCAGATTTGTCGTGGGACAAGATGCAAACTCAAAACCACTTCAAATTCAACCGTCTGGGCACATTGGACTTCACCTGGAACAGAGACTGCACCAAGGAAAGACTGCTGCTGCTCCTGGTCTCGCTGTTCTGCAAGTCTTCTTCGTCATCTGTGCCTGTGCTTTATCCAGGTTCCTCTCTAGGCGTCTGGGCATTAAAGACACCCAAAGGAATCTCTCTTGGAGTGAAGGAGTCATTCCCCTGCATTGGTAGGCACCGAAATGAAGCTGACCGGTCTGCTATCAGCGTCGACTTGCTGTTGCCATGGCTTGTTGACTCTGTCCTCCAGAGATCTTCGGCTACAAGAAGGCCCAGTCTCCATGATCTCCTCCTGCCAAGATCTTCTTCCTCACCACATCCTCTGCACTGTGGGCATGCATCTATGATCAGCTGCTTGTGTCCTCTTGCAACTCCTGTGCTTTCGGCCAGTCGGTCCTCTTGAGGGTCTGACTCTCCTGCATTTGGCGAGTCCCTTGGACTTTGCTGGTCCCAAAGTTGAACCTTATTCATTTACCACATATGTTGCTGCTGCAAAGGCTTGTTGGTGCTCCCGCAGGACACCGACCCCCTGGTTCTTGACTCTCAAAGTGGGTCATCTGGTCTTTCACAGCATTGCCTGGTCCTCACAGCTGCAGCGACAAGGTCACCGTCATCATTCCTGCATCTTCCTCATCGGTGGTCATTGGTATTCCGTGCCTCCTGGTCACTTCCAAGTGGAATAGGCTCTGTCCCCTCTGCTTGCACGTACTTCTCTTTGAGAATCCATCCTTGGATTCCTCCAGACTCTTCCACCTTCTATGCCAGTGGCACCTTTCCTGAAGTCCTCCATTGTGGTCTATGGCGGTTTCCGACATTACTTTGCACCCGGCTTCCCTGGTGTTGGTATCCAGGTTCCTGTGGTATCCACGGGTGGGATGACTCTCCAACCTTCTGTCTTCCACAGGTTTTTTTCAGAGTCCTCTGGGAAGGGTCTTTCTTCTTGAAAACTGCAACAGCGACTTTCCCATTGACTTGCATTGAGTATACAGCTGTGTTTCCACACTGCACACAGCCTCTGTGGGGTGCCTGGGTACTTACCTCAGGTGGTTCCTTGTGTCCCAACTCTTCTGAGTCTTCTGTTCCAAGTCACGACTTCTGTCACAGTTTGCATTCCACTTCTTTAGTATATGGTTTGGTCTCCCCCTGGAGACCACTGTGTAGTTGTGCTTACTTATCCGTTTACCTTTGAAATATTGTATGTAATGTGTTGATATCTCCGGGTAGGAGATATACCAATGTGTTAGTGAGTGTGTATAATCAATATACTTATTTTTATAAACTACACTGTGTGGTTCTTTTTTGCTTAACCTATACTATATGATTAGTTCTGGAAAACAAGCTGCTTAACACTCTTTCTGGACTAAGCCTGAAGGCTGCTCTCCACAGCTACCACTTAAGAGATCTTTCTATGGTTGTCTAAGACCACTAAAATCACCATAAGCAGAGCTCGAAAATTCCACTCGACCGCTCGCATAGTCGAGCTAAATTTAACAAGGTCGAGCTGTTTTTAGGTCCTACTCGCCCTTTCTGGCGAGTAGGAAACAAACCAACTTTTGTCCTCTGTCAGTGAAAACGCAACAAATGTGACAAGATAACCAAATTTAAAGGCATTTTTATTGCTCACAAAGTTAATGAGCAATAAAGATGCCTTTAAATCTTGTTATCTTGTCACATTTGCTCCGCTTTCAGAGATGGAGGTCAAGTAGGTTGCAGTTAGGTCAAGGACATTTTTTAAGGTACTAGTCCTGCAGGACTAGTACCATTTTTTGTATTTTTCGAGCCCTGATAAGGGTTGTCAGGATTAGTGCAGGATGCGTCACTTAAATAAGTGTGCACCATACATTAAGCCAGCCTCCTACAAAGATATATTGTGCAGACTTCGTCTGCCTCAGCGGCTACCACTCGTTTGCTCAACTTTTCCTATCTTCATCCTAGCTGCCAAGTTTCCAGATTGCTTATGTGTGACATTTCCATGTGTTCAGTGTACTTATGAGCCAATCAATCAGGATTTATAAAGAATGGCTAATCACCCGATAGGGTATCCAGGCACTTGCGGTCCCAGAGGCTTATTCGAACAGCCAGGTCTTGAGGGCCTTTTGGAATTCTGGAACTGAGGTGATTGTCCGGAGGTGCGTGGTGAGGCTGTTTCAGGTCTTTGCTCTGATGTGGGAACAGGAGCATCCTCCATTTCTGCTTCACTTGATGGGGAGGGGGGTGGGGGGAGTATGGGCATGCGAAAGGGAGGTGGAGTGGAGTTTTCTCAATGGTTGGTGGAACTTCAGGCAGTGGTTAAAGTTTGCAGGTTCTTGGTTGTGTTGAGCCTTGTGTGCATGGGTCAGCAGTTTGAAATGGCATATCTTTTGTACAGGGAACCAGTGGCGTTTGCGGAGGTGGGGTGTGGTGTGGGTTCATCGGGGAAGGCCAAGGATGAGTCTGGCTGCGGTGTTTTGTATGGTCTGAAGTCTCCGTAGGAGGTGTGCGGTTGTTTCTACGTAGAGGGCTTTGCTGTAGTCCCGTCGGCTGGTGATGAGGGTCTGTATCACAGTGCATCTCAAGTGTAGGGGTAGCCACATGAAGATCTTACAGAGCATGCGCAAAGGGAGGAAGCAGAAGGAGGAGACAGCGTTGATCTGTGATTTCATAGTGCGCTTGTTGTCAATGATGATTCCAAGGTTTCAAGCATGGTCTGAGGGAGCGGGTGCGGGTCCTAGATCTAATGGCCACCAGGAGTCATTCCCTGTTTTGCCACTGTTGCCAAAGATCAGTACTTCTGTCTTGTCTGTATTCAGCTGCAAGCATTTGTTCTTCATCCAGTCTATGGCGTTTGTCATGCATCTCTGGCAATTGGTTCTGGTGGTGGTGATAAGGTCGTTGGTTAGTGTTGTTGGTTAGTGAAAGGATGAGTTTGGTGTCGTCTGCGTAGGAAATTATGTAGACACCACTGAATCATACGATGTTGTTCAGCTGGGTCATATATGCGTTGAGGAGCTTGGGGCTGAGAGAATGAGCCCAGAGTGACATTCAGTGGTCAAATGTGTGACTTTTTAGGTCTTGCCTATTAATCCCACAAGGGATAATAGACGAGAGCATAATGGGCAAACCAGGCTCTGAAACCATCGCGGATTTCGGACAGTTTGTGTGGTGCACTCGTGCGGAAAGCGCATCCACATCAAAGCCATCAGCCTCCCTCCCACAAGCATCTGAAGCTTCCCCCAGCGTGCGCTTGGCCTCAGGCTGTTTCACTTTCACGGCCGCGAGGCCGTGCTTCAAAGGGATCCGCTCCCCCGCCCCCTGCTTCACACTTTAAAGGAATGCTCTCCCCCGCCCCCTACAGCAATGCCAAGAGCTTGTTTTTCTTTTGCTCTTACATTCTCTTTATGCTCAATATTGAGTCCATTGACATTAATGCAGCTTTCTGTGATATCCTGTCATTGTCCACTCTTTTAATGTTTGTATTATCAATAAATTGTAGGAATTATTTTTACATACGTGAATCTTGTTATGATTTTAATTGTCTAGCTCAGTCTATTTAGTTCTGTTCAAGGGAATCTCTCCTTTTTGTCGGTTGGTTAACCCCATTTCCCTTGACTGTTGTTAAGGGGTAACTCTCACATTTACCTCTATTCTTGCTTTCGTTACCATGGTTCCTATGTTACTGCCAACCTATGGTGGTTGCCTCCTTTCTCGTCTTCCCCTCTTTCTAGACCGGCTACCCCTCACATGTACTGCTCACCTCCCCTTCTCTCTGATTCTCGCCTTACTTCACTTATATTTGTCACTTGCTGTTTTCCCCTAGTCCGTGCTTTCCCCTCTATCCTGGCTCACCCTCACTTTCTTTCTCATGCACCGACTGTGAATCCATCCCCTCCCCCTAGCCCACCCTTCTCGGGCCTTTATCTCTCTGGACCTCTCTGTCCAGCACCGGTTCCTCGCTCCAATTCTGACTGAACATGCCCTGCCTTCTTTGTCACTGGTTCCTCTTTCTCTCATGAGCGCGCAGATACACTTTATCACTGCCTCCACCTTGCTCGCTCTCCAATATTCCGTAGCTTCTCGTTCTTTCTTATCAAGGTGAAAAAAGGCAGCGCCTGGAGGCGATTCAGTTCGCAACACGTACTTAAAGAGCAAGCAGCAACAACAACACATACGGACGCCGCACAATATCTTGTGCTTCCCAGTTCCAAGGTCGTCATCTTGCGGCCGTCTTCTCTGTGCAGCCATTCTTTCCATCTGTACTGTTGAATGTCTGTCAGACCACAGGCATTTTCATGCCCTCCGAGCCAGGGCTGGGCCTGTTGCTTCTCTGCCTGGCGGCTGCCCATACCGTCTGTTAATGTGATATGCTTTCTGAGCAATAATCCCCTGGCCCAGCCGTGGCCCTTTTTTGAACGCTTGTTCACCTTCTGACCGACCTAATTCAATGGTATATTTGCACCAGTACATGTTTTTTTAAAGGGGCGATTACAAAATGTGGCAAGTGTTTTAAAGGCTTTGCAAAACCCTGGATAGTTTGCATATTTTACGAGGAAACAATGTCATTTGTAAACAACTTTCGAAGTTTGATTTGTGTTTCAATGGCAGTTTTACCTGCCTGCTCGGTTATCCTTTGCTGTGTAGTGCTGTCTTTCTATGCACTACTTGATTTACTACTGTCGTTATTCTGCTAATCTTCAAAAGTTTCACAGTTGATGTATTGTGCCCTTCAGTATTTCATGCTGCTGAAGTCGATAAGATGGTAGGGGGACCAGGCCTACAGATTTTGAACGGCTGCTGCAGCATTTTCTACTTCTGCCCAGGGAACCGAACAAAAAAGGAAATACTTGCACCTGTCCTGCTTTTTAGAGAGGTGGAAATAAAAAAGGTTCAGAGTGTTTTTTTTTAATGCTTTTTGGAGAGAAAAAAAAAGGATAACTCTCTCCCCTCTTCCCTCTCTCCTCAACCTCCCCCCTCCCTTTTAGAATTTTTTTTAGTACTTTTGTTACGGGTTTCAAACATTACACACTACACTAGCTAATGGTCTCTCTCCTTCTCTGTTTTCTCTATCTAATTCTGGTAGTACTTACATAACTTTATTTAGAAGTTTTAAAATGAAGGCAGATTCGACAGTCCGCTCCTACCAGCCCTTTTCAAGAATTATTTACAACGGGTCACACTATCACAAAAGATTCTTTGGAGCGCTTATTTACAGTGTATTAATGCGTCATGTAGTGTGTGATATTTTTTTTTTAAGAATTGGACTCAAATCCCAAACATGTGCTTTCATGGTATTTCATGCTGCTGAAGTCGAGAAGATGGGAGGATGACCAGGCCAACAGATTTCGAACGGCGGCTGCTGCATTTTCTAATTCTGCCCAGGGAACCAAAACAAAGGAAATACTTACGCCTGTCCTGGTTTTTATAAAGGTGCAAATAAAAAAAAATAATAATTAAAAAAAAAGAAGGTTGAGAGATTTTTTTTTAAAAGGCTTTTTGAAAAGTGAAAAATAACTCTTCCCCCCTCCCTCCTCAACCTCCCCTCCTCTCTCTCTTCTCACTCACCCCTCACTCTCTCCCCTTTCTCCCCTCGCCTCTCACCTCTACACTCCATCTCTCCAATCCCCCTCTCTCTCCCCTTTCTCCCCTCGCCTCTCACCTCTACACTCCCACTCCAATTCCCCTCTCTCTCCCCGTTCTCCCCTCGCCTCTCACCTCTACACTCCCTCTCTCCAATCCCCTCTCTCTCCCCAACTCACCCCTCTCCCCCACCTCTCTCCCCCACTCTGCCCTCCCTCTCCCCCCCACTCACCCCTCTCTCACCCCCACTCTGCCCTCTACCCACCACTCTGCCCTCTCCCCACCACTCTGCCCTCTCCCCACCACTCTCTCCCCATAACAACTCTCTTCTGTCTCATCCCACCTCACCAGTATGCACTCTCACCACTCTCCCCTCCCCTCTTTTTCTCCCTCTCTCCTCACTCTCCCATCACTTACCCTCCCCCTCTATCCCCACCCTACCCTCACTCTACCCTCCCTTTCCCCTCCCTCTCACCACCCTCTCTCCACCCTCTCACCACTCTCCCTACTCTTCCCTCTCCTGTCTCCTCTCTCTCTCTCCCCCCTCTCCTCACTCTCCCCTTCCCTCTACCATCTCCCATCTCTCTCCACACTCTCCCTTCTCTCCTCTCTTCTCTCCCCTCTCTCCTCTCTCTCCCCTCTCTCCTCCCTTTCTCCCCTCTTTCCTCACTCTCTCTTCTCTCCCCTCCCCTCTCCCTCCTGAAGGTACACACAATTGTCAATGAGCACCAACACAGCATCATTTATACCATTTCGGAATTAGTCAACACCACTAGAGCATCACTCAGCACACCAAATCATTAAACAGCATAATTCACCACCACTACACCATCTTTGATCACCAGCACTGCATTAGGCATTACTAATACAGCATAAATCTGCAGAACTCACACTACAATTATAATATGCCCCTCAAGCAGGACCCAAATTCACCACCAAAGCATCACTGAACGCCACAGCATCACTCGTCACCACCACCACATCACTCTGCGCCACCACAGCATCAATCTGTGCAACCATTCATCAACAACTGGTTCAAATATGTTCTCTCAATGTTTCAAGCTTTATTACAAATGTCACAAAAATATGTTAATATTTCACTTCTGTTCTTGGATTTTCGTCACAATAAAATACACTGAACATAATCTTCATAAGTTATTTACAAAAGTTTAAGCTATTGCCATTATAAATTACAATAAATGTTATTTAAGTATTAATAATTTTAAAAAAAGCCAATGTTATTTGTTATATCAATACATGTAAGTCACGAAAATATAACACATTGCATTACAAATGCTATAAGTGTCACATTTGCAAAAGTTATA
This sequence comes from Lissotriton vulgaris, assembly GCF_964263255.1. Classification (NCBI taxonomy): domain Eukaryota; kingdom Metazoa; phylum Chordata; class Amphibia; order Caudata; family Salamandridae; genus Lissotriton; species Lissotriton vulgaris. The sequence goes on from NC_141695.1 coordinate 316,487,826, forward strand.
ACTAGTGCCATTGTAAATGACAAAGCTATTAATTTCGCAATTTTTAAAACCAACACATTAATAACAAATTTGACATTTACAATACCAATAGCTCAAACTTTCTTAATGCGAGACCTATTGCATTGCAAATGTTTGTTTTGTTATTACAGCAGTGCCTCATGGTACTTGAAGTCGGATGAGCAGTAATGCATTTTAGTGCTGTGATGCAGCCACCAGCACTAGGATGCATTAGTCTAATGCCCGTTGCGCGCTACTTGGCGGGGCTGCTTCATCCTCCAGCTTGCTGGTTGTCACCTACCATCTTTAGTTTGAGCCATGGCAGGTTTACAAGTAGGGAGACCATATGGATGCCTCCATATCACTTGGACACCACTTTTCCATTTGCTGGACTTTGCTTTTACATATCATTGCTATCTGGGAGTTGTAGTCTGTGCTTGAAATGGAAAAATAGAAGTGCAGGAACTCTGTGCCAGAGGACCTGCTTGTTTCTGAGAAGTGCCGGTAATCTCCAATTAAAAGTATTACGTTTTTCTTGAGACGTGTAGGTACTCTCCTTCTCAAAATAAAAAAGTGCAGATACTCGTACAGGTCCATTTAAAGCATTGGTTGTAGTCTTAGTTAAGTTTAATTGAATTGGACAAACACGCCTGAACTGCTGCATAAGTAGACTGAAATCTTGGCAGGTATGAATGCCGAGTTGAGCAAGAGTTTAAAAAAAAGTCCCCTATGTCATATGCCTATTCAGACTGCCCGGACTTTTAATCAACAGCAAGCTCTTCTTGTTGGGAATTTAGAGCGCTCAATATACAAGTCCCAGAATGCAAAATACTGATAACTTAAAGAACAGCTCAGTCGCTGGCGGGGTCACACACATCAATGGGGTGCATGCACGCATCACATAATAAAAAAAATAGTAAGTCAGAACAATGTATTCTAATTACACTTTTTCTAATAAAGGAGCATGCCGTAAATTAACACGGAACCTTTCAGCCACTGCAACATTAACATCTAAATATTTTTTAAAAACACACAGACCAAAATATGGCATTAAGCATTTGCACTTAATTTCCCGATTATGCCATAGACTGGGCCGAGGCTGCCACCATACTTCGAGTAGTGGTATTATACATGAACATGTCTCGCCGATAACAAGAGCAGCCGTAGCACCTCTAGTCACAGATCATTATAAAGAGTCGCTGTACGACGGTCACGGCAAACAGTGGAGATAAAAGAAGGACTGGGAGGTTTGGGCGCTAGTCTATGGCTCGCTTCATAGATGCACGACGGCCTGTCTACTCACCTGCCGGCCGCTCCCTCCCCTGCTGCGGCTGTACAGCGGTACTCCGCTACTAGCAGTCAAGCATATCAGCGACAGCCCCACGCCACCGCTGTCCTCCATTCTATAAATGGGTTCTCCTGCAAAACCTCGCTGCCATCTTGCAAACGCAGAGCTTGCCGGGAAGGGCGGGACGCTGTGTCTAAGCAACCGCAGAGCAGCCAGCCGGGAGCGGCTCTGGGGCTGTTAGAACTCGAGGACAAAACCTGAGACCGACCTCAAAATGAATTGAAACGTGACCAACTCCCACCTCAGCCTCTAAGCCAGCTTTGTGCTACTGTACGCACTTAGCAGTATGCGGTATGCTTCCTAGCGCAGAGGTTGAAAATGAGGGTAATTAAGAAATATAATGTTAGTTTTTTTGAGGTAATTGGACGGAAGGCGTGGGTGGGTAGTAGGTGCATGGTGTGTTAGCTACAGATGTTGCAGCTTCTGTGAACCGAGGCCACGCCTATAAGCACTATTTATATATACATATATATGCAATAAGCAGAGTCCCCTGTTATGGCCGTTATAAGTGAGGTGGGCGAGCCAACAAATTATCAGCTGGCTTGGTTCTAGGCCGTGCTGTACTCTGGAGTTGGTACTTTCGCCTTAAATGAGGACACTGGACTCTGGTTCTGTGGGCAGGGGTCGTTTATTAAACAAGTATATAAGATCAGGAAGAGCGCCGGGCGTCTTATCCCAAATGCGCTCCGACTCCGAGCCGCTCTGATTGCCGAACCGCCGTTGGCGCATGCGCACTTTACTTCGTGCTCTAGTTCCGGCGTGCTGCGTCACGCGCACCCCTGGGGAACTAGAGCGCTAACACTACATATCTCCCCTTTTTATACAACATTTTAATACAGTTCAATCCTCCTCTTATTCAAAGTCTCTGAGATGTGCAGGTCTGACTACCACTCTTCCAGCACGTGTGCGTCTTACCGGTGTGGAGGCTTCTCGGACACCTTCCGGTGCGGGACTCACCGCTTCTTCTCTCCGCTGACCCAGTTCACTTCTCTTAGGCGTCACACCTCTTCCTGCTGGTGGCTCCTCCACACTCGGCCTTTCCAGATCTTCTCTCTCCACGTGCACTCCTTCTCCCCCTTGGTCTTCACCATCTGATGTCCTTCCTTCTACATCACTCCTCTGTCTTTGATCTTGTGAGTCACTTCCTTCCACCACTGGCCACTGCACAATTTTATTGATCTTTGCCATACGATCCTGGGACCACACCTTTCGGTCACTGAGTAGCGCAGCTCTATCATACACTTTTTCCACTTGCAGGGGTGGGCTGTACTTGCTTTCTCCCTTCTTTCTCAGTACCACCTACTTGACTCTCACCAACTCTCCTCTCTCCAGAGCTGTTTCTTTTACATTTCTTCTCCTGTTGTAATGCTCGGTGTACACTTTCTGGGCCTTCTCCAGATTGTGCTGGACTACAGCCGGTGACCATTTGCTGGTGATAGTTTTTTCTCTCCAAACTACATTGTCTTTCGTAAAAGGGTGCCTGCCTCTTAAGATTTGGAAGGGGCTATACCCTGTCGAGGTGGGGGTGATCCTGTACGCCCACATCATTCTCTGGATTTCTGCCTCCCAGTACTTGCCTTGCATAATGGCAGCTTGTATGGACTCCATAAGGACCTGGTTAAATCTTTCCACCTGTCCGTTGCTTGCAGGGTGGTACGCCGAGGTGTGCTTGGGCTTGATTCCATTTCTTTCTGCGTATCAGTACCATTTCTCCGATGTAAATTGCGGGCCATTGTCTGACAGAATTGTTCTCGGGATTCCCTCTCTTAAGAACACAGAAGTAAGGAACTTGATTACCACGTCCGAGTCCATTTCCTCTTGCACCTGAACTTCTGGCCACTTGGAGTATTTGTCTACCAAAACACACAGGTATTTAGCTGTTCCTTGGTTATCCAATACCGGCCCTAGAATGTCAACTGCAACCTCTTCCCAGGGGTTGCGGGGCTGGTCGAATCTCTCTAACGCTGGTCTTAACGGTTTCAGTACTTTGTCTGCTCCTTGGCACTGGACGCAGTCCCTCACGTGCCTCTCCACTTGAATGTCCATTCCCGGCCACCAGTACATTTGTTTCACCCTCATTTTGGTTTTTACAATACCGAGGTGACCTTCGTGTAGTTGGCTCAGCAGGGGTGAGATCAATTTCTCAGTGGGCACTACCTTGTCGCAGTGATACAAAAAGGTTCCAGAGTCGCTAATTGATAACTCTTCTCGCACCTCATAGAATTTTCTGAGCACCTCTTTTAGCCTCTTCTTGTCCGGCCACCCTTTGATGAGATAGTCCTTGACCTCTTTTATGTCTTCGTCCTCCTCGTAAGCTTGCGCCCACTCTTGTTTGCTGATCGCCCTTTCCGTGTCCTCCATCACAGCTACCATCTCTTCATTCTGCGTCATTGGCTTTGGCGCTTCCTCCATGGCTGAGGCCCTGCTAAGGTAGTCTGCCACTTTGTTGCGTGTTCCCGGTATGTACACCGCATAATATGTGTATTCCAGCAGTTTAAGAGTCATTTTGGCCATGCACGGGTGGCCGTGGCATGTCCACTCTAGGTGAGCACCTTGGCCAATGGTTTGTGGTCGGTCTGTAATCGAAACCTCGTGCCCCACAGGAACTGTCGGAACTTCCCCATGGCCCATGTCGCTGCCAGCATTTCCTTCTCAATCACACTGAACTTCTGTTCCGTGGGAGACAACGCTCTGGAAGCAAATCTGAGGGTTTCTACTGTGTTGTCCTCTCTTTCCTGTGCGAGGACCGCTCCTAAACCCTTTTCGCTGGCATCAGTGGTCAGAATTGTTTGCCCCAAGGCATCGTGTCCATGTAACGGCACCGCGTGGCTGATATTTCTCTTTAATTTTTCAAATTCTCCCTGCGCTTCATCGTCCACTGGAACGCTGTCTTGTCTCTTATTAGCTGTCTCAATTTATGGGTTTTCGTGGCAAAGTGCTGGACAAACTTGCTGTAATACTCGGCCATTCCCAGGAATGACCGCACCTCGTCCTTATTGACCCGAGCTCTGGCATTGCAGATTGCCTTCACATTCCCTCTTTTAGGGGTGATCCCCTGTCCACCTATCTCATGTCCCAGGTAGGTGACGGATGTCATGCCTAACCTACACTTTTCCCATTCTGCCGTCAGACCCTTCTCTTGTAGGACGCTCAGTACCTTTTTTAACTTGCTGTCGTGGTCCTCACGGTCCATCCCCATAACCAAGATGTCGTCCTGGAAGTACTGGATGCCTTCAACGTCTTTGAATAGGCAGTGCATGAGCTTTTGGAACACCGCTGCGGCGGATGCCAGCCCGAAGGGCATCCTGCGGAACTGATAGCATCCATAGGGCGTTATGAATGACGTGAGTTTCCTGCTAGATGGGTGTAAGTCAATTTGATGATAGGCGGAAGTAAGGTCTACGGTGGAGAACCACTTCACTCCCCTGTTTTGGCCAACATTTCTTCGATCCTGGGTAGCGGAAATTTCTCTACTATCAGGCACTTGTTTAACTCGCGCAGGTCCACGCACAAATGCACTTTGCCGTTGGGCTTCCTGGCAACCACTAAGGGGGCCAACAACTCTGAGCTGTCTATAGGCTCGATTATTCCATGTTCTTCTAGCCTGCGCAGTTCTTGCTGCACTGCTTCCCTCACTGCTATGGGCACATTTCGGACCTTGTGGGACACTGGCCGGGAGTTCTCCTTAAGTAGGATCTTAAGCTTGAATTTCTCCAGTTTTCCATTCCTCCCTCCGAACACTTTGGGGAAGTCCCTTCTTACTTTCTCCAGGTCCGGCCAATTTTCACTGTCCGTCAGCAGTACTTGCTCCATGCCTCTTGGATCCAGCTTAATTCCGAGGTCTCCTTGATCCCTCCATCCTAAAACCGAGGGGCCTTTCTCTTCCACGTACAATTTGCATACTGCTGTTCTTCCTCTGAATTCAAATTTCAGGCTCCGGTAACCTACCATGGGGATCGGGTTGTTCGTGTACGATACTGGCCGTATGTCTGGTGGTTCCAATTTGGGACCCAGGCTGGACTTGAACTCTTCCTCCCACACCGATCTCTGAACTATGGTGTACGGGGATCCTGAATCTATCGCAATTCTGACTTTCACTCCCCCTATCAGCATGTCCGCACGCGGTTTATCAGAGCGTTTGCTGTCTATGCCTAACACTTGCTCCTCAATGCATAACACCAGGTCTTCTTCCTCCGATTCCTCGCCTGCTTCTTCTTCTGGTTGCGATTGTGCTATGTATTTTACCACTGACTTCTTCCCTTTTCTTCAACATACTTTCTCGTAGTGTCCTATCAGTCCGCAGAACATGCATTTGGCGCGGAACGCCGGGCAGTGCTGGTCTTGGGCTGCGTGGGTTGAACTTCCTCATCTGTAGCACATGGACTTGCTGTACGTGAACTGCTTCCCAGACTGTCCTGGCTTTCCCGCCCATTTGTTAGTTCCTCTACCGTCTCCAGGCGCCATTTTATATCTTCCTGAGGGCTCAGCGTCATCCACCTTGTTGACCATGACCTTCTGCGCGTTTTCCCTTTTTGCCGCTTCAGCACAACGCTTCGAGAGCTCAGCTTTCTTCACTATAGCAATCACTTCCTTTAGTGTCGCTTCTCCGTGTGCCCACAACTTATCCTGTACTGTCTTATTGGTGGTGTGCATTACGATTTGATCTTTAATAAAGTCATCTTGGAGTGTCCCGTACTTGCACTGGATCGCCAGTCTTCTTAAGGCTGCGACATAGTCATCTATCAACTCTCCCTCTCCTTGCTTCCTCTGTTGAAAGTTGAAACGATCAATGGAGACACACACCGCTGGACGATGGTGAGCGTCTAGGTCTTCCAGAGCATGCTTAAAGACGTCCACGTCAGCTGCCTGCCGAGGCGCGGGCACTATGTTCGTGAACACTCTTATCCCCACGCGTCCCAGGTTATGTAGAAGTATTCGTTTCCTCCTCGCGCTGGAGAATTCCTCCCCGGTTTCATCTTCCAAGGCTTCAAGGTAATTCTTGAAATACTCCCTCCAGTCCTCCCATTTCATCTGGGGTTCACTTGGTTTGGGCAGAAATGGAATCGGCGCAGTGAGTGAAGAAGCTTGGTTGCTCATTCTGGCCTGTCTTTTCGGTTCACCTCCCTGGTTCCTGCTACTACTTGGCGCGCTGGTGTTCCCTTTTTGTGAGGGACGGGGTTCTCTTCCTTCCCCTTCACCGCGGTCTCCCCTTTCCGCCAGGGCCTTAGCGGGGGCACTGCCACTCTCCTACCGTGCTTCTGTGCAGGATGCTGTGCTGCCTGGCTCCCGGGCACGTGGTGGGCGTTGCCTTGACTTTTGCGCCTCTGCCGCGCTCTTCCTGTGCTTCCTGCCAGCAAATTCAACTTTTTTGGGGTTGCCAGCTTGTGCCTCGTGGTGCTATCCTGGCTTTTCCTTCTCCTCCACTCCTTTTTATTTATTTATTTATTTATTTTTTTGACTGGGATGCTGTCTGTGGGAGATCCCACTCCTCGTCGCCACTGTGGAGTTGGTACTTTCGCCTTAAATGAGGCCACTGGACTCTGGTTGTGTGGGCAGCGGTCGTTTATTAAACAAGTATATAAGATCAGGAAGAGTGCCGGGCGTCTTATCCCAAATGCGCTCCGAGCCGCTCTGATGCGCTAACCGCCGTTCGCGCATGCGCACTTTACTTCGCGCTCTAGTTCGGGCGTGCTGCGTCACGTGCATCCCTGGGGAACTAGAGCGCAACACTACATACTCGACCCATGCGTTTAGAGGCCCAAGTGTTTAGTTTTAAACATAAACTTGAAAACATTCCTGCCCCCTCCCGATGACAACGCCACTGCTGAATTAAGAGGGGCGTCAGTTGTGGTTAAATAGAACTTTATATTTGTAATCATCTTTAACGTCTTTTTAATTTTCAGTCAGTGATCCTTATAAAGCAGTAGTCTATCCTGTTCAAATGTGCTTTCTTCTTATGTTTATTGTTTAAAGGTTGTACTGATAAGGGGAAAAGACAGTTTTTAGGTGCTTTTACCAATTTTTGACCCAACTGTCAAAAATGCTGATCATGCCAGTATAAAAGCGGCCAAGTGGCAACCCTAGGTGTATCCTACATGTGGCCTAGATTCTTATTATACATGGAGTAACATTATATACAGTCTGTTAAATCAAACAAGAAGTGCTTGTACAGCAATCTTCCTGAACTCACATATTTGAAGATGCTCTTATGTAATAATGGACATCAAAAGTCACTGATTTGTTGTCAATTCATGACACATAAGGTTAGAGTGTGGTGGCAGGCAGGCATAAACCACATACATGAGAGCTTGGCAAATTTTGGGCTTGAGTACCTGGAGCTGAGCTAGAGCCAGTCATCTTGTTTGAGATTTCTGTTGCTCACCTATATCTTTATAAAATTGGAATTTGAAGAACCTCGTATATTACAGTGTTTTGTAGGAACGCATTGTTTGATCAACCAATGGAATCTTATCAACTAAGAATCATTTATTAACCCAAAAATGGATGTTGCTGGTGAATCATTAAAGATCTGATTTTTTTGAACTTCAGATACATTTCAATTTTTTTTGTTCAAACGAATAGAGCCTGCTGGCAATTTTGGCACAGTGCACACTGGGAACGTTTTTGACCATCTGCAAATTTTTAAGGACTCGATGATGAAGCATGCCACAGTCATGCCTCTGGACTGACACTACAGGGTAACTATCATCGTGTAGGAACTCTACCCTACTTTATGCATAGATAGTGAGCTGTATCTAATATTTTATAAGACCATCTTTAACTGCCAGGCAAGCTAGAATGACAGAAGAGAAGACATATTGCCTGTCAACAAACACCTTGTAGCAACATTCCAATGTTCCTGCTGTGTGACCTTGCATGCTGGTTGCAGCTTTGTGATGCATAGATTCATCTCTCTGTCAAGAACCTTAATTTTCATATGCTATTTCAGGACAGGCTATGGGATAGTTGTAATTCCCCTTTGATAGATGTGGTAGCTTTAGTGAAGAAAGTAGAGTACCCAAAGAAGGTGCTAAGCAGCATTGTATGAGGCTTATGAAAATTCAATGGCTGGGAAAGTGACTCAACAAGCGAAAGTGTGTTATCCCAGTATGCAGAACATCAATCCAGAGTGGAGACGGGATCTAGAATATGGAAATACAGTAGGCAAGATTCCAATAAAGATAAATATTTTTTTGTTATGGATGCGGAAGTAGCAAATATTTTTCCATTACCAGGAACTTCTGTACTGTCAACCACTGGTGTTCGGGTTGTGGCATATTTGGATAGTTACTTATGGCATGCTAAAAGAGACCAAAAGTATTCTAGAGATTCAGATCATCCAAATGGTAATGGTTGTGGGATGATCATGGGAGGAAATATGTTGGAGCTGAGTGTATTACTCTTCAGGCCAGATGTAGGTAAAATCAAATTTGCAAATCCTTAATAGCAAATTTTACCCATTCGCTATTAAGGACTCGCAAAATTGAATGTAGGTAGGAATCGCTAAAATATTAGTGAATCCTTAATATTCCTTAATAACGAATCGCAAATTGAGATTCGCTAATAAAGAATACCTACCCATTCATTCCTATGTGCTTAGAGGCCCATAGGAATGAATGGGAAGATATTCTCCTTTTGCGATTCGCTATTAGTGATTCGCAAATAGCGGGCGCTACTTCAAGGTTGCCAGGGTGTCCAAAGGACACCCTGTTGCATTCCTGAAATGTGCATGTGTGCACATGTGGCACACATACACGCCCTAAGGGCATTATTGTGTGCCACATGGCACTTTAAAAAAAGCAAAAAAGTGTTTTTTTTAAAGGAAATCGCTAATTACCACCAACTTATAGTTGGTGGTAATTAGTGATTCCTTAAGGTTAAAGTGCACTTTCTTTTGTGTTACTTATATTGCATTTAAGGAATCGCAATTTCCGATTCCTTAAATGCAAGAGCAAAATAAGGAATCACAATTTAGCGATTCCTTATTTTGCTAGTAGGTTTAAACTCCCCTACATTGCTCGCAGCCAAATAGCGATCGCAAACGCTGAAATTCTGCGAATTTCAGCGCTACCACTCGCTATTTGGCCACTTACATCTGGCCCCTAGTCTCGGTAGCCCAGCGCAAGTTTTGCTGTTGGGTGAAGCGGAAGACAGATGAGAGACAATGTGTAAGAAATGTTCTAAGTTGTTCTCTTGATATATTTAGAAATTGTATTAACAGAAAATCTTTTTGAAGGAGGGGCAAAGCCAGGCATCCATAAGGTTAGTAGTGTATACTTAAATATATTAGAGGAAGTCACACTGGACATAAATTACATAAGGCAGGTATCATAGGGAAGGTCTTGCCTGTAGAGTGGGTGCGCCTTTGGTGGTGGCCAGTGGCAACAAGCATTTGCAATACAATAGGTCTCGCATTAGGAAAGTTTGAGCTATTGGTATTGTAAATGACAAATTTTGTATTTATGTGTTGGTTTTGAAAATAGCGAAATTAATAGCTTTGTCATTTACAATGCCAATAGTTTTAACTTTCGCAAATATGACACCTATAGCATTTGTAATGCAATATGTGTTGTATTTATTTGACTTAGATGTATTGATATTACAAATAAAAATGTTTTTTTTGTAATAATGAATACTTAAATAAAAGTTACTGTAATTTATAATGGCAATAGCTTTTGTAAAAAACTTTTGTTAAGATTATGGTCATTTTATTTTATTGTGACGAAAAACCAAGAATAGAAGCGAAATATTTACATCTTTTTGTGACATTTGTAATAAAGCTTGAAACATTGAGAGAACATATTTGAACCAGTTGTCGTTGAATGGTTGCACAGATTGATGCTGTGGTAGCGCTGAGTGATGTTGTGGTGGCGACGAGTGATGCTGTGGCGTACAGTGATGCTGTGGTAGCGCATAGTGATGTTGTGGTGCCCCTGAGTGATGCTGTGGTGGTGCTGAGTGATGCTATGGTGATGCGATAGAGTGAGTGCCATAGAAAGATAGATAAATAGAGTGAGGGCGATAGATAGAGTGAGGGCGATAGATAGATAGAGTGATGGCGATATATAGAGTGAGTGCGATAGACAGATAGAGTGAGGGCCATAGATAGATAGACAGATAGATAAAGTGTATCATTGCATTGCATTGCATTGAGTAGAGTGTAAGTATGAGGTGTGTAATTATATTGACAACAAGGGGGGGAGGGCGGTTGGGCACAGGCTAAAAGTCTGAACAATAGTGCGGATAACGCGTGCCACGGAGGTATCACCTAGTCGAACATCAGGTGTGTTTGTACAAATAACATAAAGCGTTCCCTTTAGTTTAGGAACGACCCTCTGGGCGCTGCTGTTTCGGATCGACGCTGCGATCTGTATGGTTCTTAGATCATGTATGACCAATAAATAATCAATCCGTTGTTATTGGGTCATCTTCCAATTTATTTTCGTTTCTCAAATGTTGAAATTCACATATTGAAGTATGTCATGATTATACATCCATAAATTCATAAATCCATTTGAATAGATAAGGCATTTCCCAATGCATTTCATACCTCTGATAGGTACTTCATCAGGGGAATCTGTAAAAATAATATATACTAATGAGGATCCATCACTCTTTTCTATAGCAAACATATGTTCAAATCGCATACACATATACAATACATCGTTCCACATGATTGATGCTAAATTATAATCATGATCCTACTCAAAATCGACAGTTCTCACAAAAATTCAAAAACACGCTATCGTTACTAACGTGAGCATGGTGCGTTCTCGAAAACACAAACCAACTTAATCGTGCTCAAACAAAATACAAAATGACTTCTAAATAATACCTTCGAGTTCCCGTGTTAAAAATTCACATACTACACTATGTCGTAAGTGTGCATCTAGCCTGGTGTTGCTCCCCATTATCCTCTCCGTGTGCTCAACTTACCGATGTTAAACAGGTACATGCATAGTACTCGCCAGGTGAATAACCGCAGGATCAACCCGTCGCCATTAATATAACACAGTGATTTCCAAAAGAGAAGACGGTCTGACTCTCTGGTGTTTGTAGAAAGTGAAAATGGACTGTGATGACAAATAGGTTCAGCCATATTGGAACGGTGTGTTAAACCTAGTGGCATCTCTCCTCTAACGACTCAACAATTCTTATCAAGAACTGATCTTGGCAAATAAAATATATAATGTGAAATTTTCAAAATATATGTAAAAAGGGGCATCAAATTCATAAACCATAACTCATATTATGATAATGCAATCAATGTGGTTATAAAGGTTCACAGTTATCGTGTGTTATAAATAACACGAGAGGTCCAAGCGTTCATTGAGCCCATGTGGTTTCAAAGAATCCAACCTGAAAATCCATTGGTTCTCTTTTTGTAGGAGTACTCTGTTCACGTCTTGTTTTCCAACAGTCGTGATCATTTCAAGCACCAAAAATTTCAATTGTGAGATATTATGTCTTTTATCATTGAAATGAACAGTAATGGGTGATTTTTCATTTTTAGTTCTAATATTGCTTTTATGCTCTGTCACACATGTCTTAATCTTCCTTGTAGTTTTGCCCACATATACCAGGCCACATGGGCATTTAAGGAGATATATCAAGTTCATACTGTCACAAGTTGCCGTTACTTTAAGATGTATGGGGTTTCCTTGTCGAGGATGATTGATAGAGTTACCCTTGATAATTGCGTGGCAATTGTTGCAATTCAAACATGGTACTGTGCCTTTGTATGTTTCTTTTATAGAGTTTGGACTCCTTTTCTTGAGCATGTCTTGAATGTTTCTACTTCGAGTGTAAGCAAATCTTGGCTGATTTTGAAAGATCCCTTTAAAATCTGGTTCATTGGATAAGATTTGCCAATGTCTAAGGATGGATTGTTTATATGCGTAACTCTTGGTAGAAAATGTTGAAACCACTACAGCACGTTTCTCAGATGTTTTAGGAGAACTTTTCAATAAATCTGTACGTGATTTTGTATCACATTTGGTAGTTGCAGTCTCTAGTATTTTACAGGATATCCTCTCTCTTGGAACCGCTGAATCATATTTTGTATTTGCACTTTAGATTCCTCGGGTTCTGAGACGATTCTCTTAACACTATATAGTTGAGATAGTGGCAAGTTATTTTTCAGTGAATTCTGGTGGAAGCTGGCATAGTGTAGCAAATTGTTGCGATCAGTGGATTTCTTGTGCAATGTTGTTTTAATCCTGTTTTCTTCAATTTGTACCTTTACGTCTAGGTATGCTATACTTTTTTGGTCAATCGTGTAAGTGAACTGTATCCGGTCGTTGATTTTATTCAAATCTTCCAACTGTTTTAATAGTGTAAGTTTGGGACCTATCCATAAGACAAAAATGTCGTCGATGTATCTGTAAAATACACTTGCATGTTTTTTTCATTGTTCACCATTCAGAATGCGGTTGTTTTAAAAAATCATCATGAAGATATTCGCGTAGCACGGCGCAGCGCAATTGCCCATGCTGGTACCTGTGAGCTGCAACAAATGTTCTTCTTGCCATCTAAAATAGCTTTGATATAGTGTGAAATGTAACAATTCCAATAGAAAGACTTGAAACTTCTGATCAAGAGTTGAATTCAGTAAAACGGTTTCTGTTGCTTCAATGCCCAAGTTGTGAGGAATCGACGTATATAACGCCTGTACATCTATGGTGCAAAGCCAGATTTCTTGATCAGCTGGAATGTTGATTTTTGTTAGTTTTACTAAAAAGTCTGTTGTATCCTTGATATAGGTGACAGCCTTTGTTACAAAGTCTTTGAAATGTGCATCTAGAAATTGTCCAACAGGCTCATGTATGCTTCCTCTGGTGTTCACAATGGGACGGAATGGAGGCCTTAAGGGATCTTTATGTATTTTGGGCAACATTTGTATCGATGGAGTTTTTGGGAATTGTTTGCTCAAAAAATTCTTGGTTTTCAATGATATAGTTCCTTCTTCATGAGCTTTTTGTAAGAGAGTCATTAAATGTGCTTGAAATTTTGCTGTCGGATCACTTTCCAAACGGGCATATGTCTCCATATCATTCACATGGTTGTTAACTTGAGATATATAGAAGTCGGTGTTCATTACTACCAAAGCCCCTCCTTTGTCGGCTTTTTGGATTGTGATAGCTGGATTGTTGGAAAGGTTTCTTAGAATGTTAGATTCCTTCTTGGACAAATTCTGAAATCTTGTCTGTTGTTTGAAATTCATCTTGTTGATGTCATTTAGGACGAGTGTCTCAAAAGTATCTAGAGAATTATGACTCAATGGAGCTGGAAAATTACTTTTGGGTCTTAGATGTTTGAGTTGTTCATCAGATTCTTTGATTTCCTCAGAATTAACTACCACCACAGAGAAATGTCTAAGTCTTAAATTGCGCATAAACTTGGACAAGCTAACATTCAGTTCCAATTTGTCAGTATTGTGAGTGGGGACAAAAGACGTCCCTTTTTGTAGTACTTTGATCTCACTATTCGACAATTGATGTGAAGAAATGTTAATGACTAGCTGTTTGCCTATTTCCTCCTCCTGTTGGTTTTGCTCTGTTGTATTTGAACCTTTGTTACCGTTGGAGGTTGTCCTCTTTCTTTTGCCCCTCCGGGGTCTGCGGGGTCTGTTGGGCCTTCTTCTAAAAAAGGCAACTGAGTGTTAGATTGTATATTATCTTGCGTTTGTGGTAGATTTCGTTGCATAGGTCTATTTTCCCCTTCTGATGACGATGTTTCAGTTTCCGTGGCATTAGTGTGTGGTCTGTTTTGGCGTCTCCTGGCATACACCTCAGCCCAGGAGTACACTTCCCCCAACTTATAATCTATAGTATCTCTCTTGTACTTTCTGACTTTGCGTTCATTAATTTCTTCTGTATATTTTTCCAATTGTTTGTTGATGTCCTTGATCGTCTGTGACCAATCTTCTTCATCCAGCATTTTTTGTAGTTCTTCTTTCGTTGTTGAAATCTCTATGTTTAAATCTTCAATCACTTTGGAAAGTTCCTCTATTATGAGCAAAATTAAATCAAGCGAACATTTGTTTAGTATAGTATACCAGCGTTCTACAAACTTTTGATTATTTTTGCATAAAAGCGGTTTTAGTGGTACTCGTAGACCTCTTGGAATCCTCTGTGCCCGGTGGTACCGGATCAATGTACTGCCGTTGATTCACCTCACGTTTGGTGAGGTAAAGTAGCTGTTTTATGTTGCTTTCTTTGCTTTTCTTATTCGTGATGGAGGTGGATTCCTCATCAGTGCATATATTTTGGATGCATCATCTGCAACGTAAGCAAATGTCTCAGCTCTAGCTTCTGTTAATTTGGTGATGTCTTCATAAGTCGATATTTCTGGTTAGTTGAAGTGCCGTGCTCCAATCCTTTGTGTTACAACTTAAATCTCAACTGACAACAAGGGGGGGGGGGCGGTTGGGCACAGCTAAAAGTCTGAACAATAGTGCGGATAACGCGTGCCATGGAGTTATCACCTAGTCGAACATCAGGTGTGTTTGTACAAATAACATAAAGCGTTCCCTTTAGTTTAGGAACGACCCTCTGGGCGCTGCTGTTTCGGATCGACGCTGCGATCTGTATGGTTCTTAGATCATGTATGACCAATAAATAATCAATCCGTTGTTATTGGGTCATCTTCCAATTTATTTTCGTTTCTCAAATGTTGAAATTGACATATTGAAGTATGTCATGTTTATACATCCATAAATTCATGAATCCATTTGAATAGATAAGGCATTTCCCAATGCATTTCGTACCTCTGATAGGTATTTCATCAGGGGAATCTGTAAAAATAATATATACTAATGAGGATCCATCACTCTTTTCTATAGCAAACATATGTTCAAATCGCATACACATATACAATACATCGTTCCACATGATTGATGCTAAATTATAATCATGATCCTACTCAAAATCGACAGTTCTCACAAAAATTCAAAAACACGCTATCGTTACTAACGTGAGCATGATGCGTTCTCGAAAACACAAACCAACTTAATCGTGCTCAAACAAAATACAAAATGACTTCTAAATAATACCTTCGAGTTCCCGTGTTAAAAATTCACATTCTACACTATGTCGTAAGTGTGCATCTAGCCTGGTGTTGCTCCCCATTATCCTCTCCGTGTGCTCAACTTACCGATGTTAAACAGGTACATGCATAGTACTCGCCAGGTGAATAACCGCGGGATCAACCCGTCGCCATTAATATAACACAGTGATTTCCAAAAGAGAAGACGGTCTGACTCTCTGGTGTTTTTAGAAAGTGAAAACGGACTGTGATGACAAATAGGTTCAGCCATATTGGAACGGTGTGTTAAACCTAGTGGCATCTCTCCTCTAACGACTCAACAATTCTTATCAAGAACTGATCTTGGCAAATAAAATATATAATGTGAAATTTTCAAAATATATGTAAAAAAGGGCATCAAATTCATAAACCATAACTCATATTATGATAATGCAATCAATGTGGTTATAAAGGTTCACAGTTATCGTGTGTTATAAATAACACGAGAGGTCCAAGCGTTCATTAAGGCCCATGTTGTTTCAAAGAATCCAACCTGAAAATCCATTGGTTCTCTTTTTGTAGGAGTACTCTGTTCACGTCTTGTTTTCCAACAGTCGTGATCATTTCAAGCACCAAAAATTTTAATTGTGAGATATTATGTCTTTTATCATTGAAATGAACAGCAATGGGTGATTTTTTTTTTTTTTTTTTTTGGAAAACCTTTATTTGTAGAAAAAGTACACCGCTATTCAGCCTTATATCCCGGAGGCCAGGCAGCATTGAGGTAGCAGGCAAGATCGTGTACAATACTGTGCGCAGAAGCAATCAGGTTTAATTTTCAATAACATCAAAACTTAATATAAATAAACCAAAGAATAGGAAAGCCTCAAAAAGGCTAAGAGAAAAGGGCGTGCGCTAGGCACGAAAAGGAGTCAGAGAGAAAGAGGAGTGGCTGAGGACAGTACAGAAGTAGTGGAATTGCGCAGCGGGAGGGGGTCGAGGGCCGCACACCCATGACAGCACACAATAGCAGTGACAACGATAAAGCACGTGGGGGGTAACACACCAGGATAACCCATCTGGAACTGCGGGAAGGGGCTCTACGGGGAAGGTTGGACTTCAGAGTCAGTCTCTATTGGGGGGTCGCAAATGTCACCTCTGTAGTAGTTCCAGGCTCCCCACACAGACCTCCACATTCTAGGCTTGCCCCTGGCCACGTACACCGTCTTTTCACGCAGCATGCACCAGTCCATGTTGGTTTCCCATAAGCTGAGGGAGGGAGGAGCAGGCGCACCCCATTTCTGGGCGATGTCCCTTTTGGCCACCATATTACCCAGGGTGACCCAACGGGTCTGGGCTACACTGTAATCATTCGGACACCAAACATTGAGGAGGCATCGCCGGGCCTCAGCCGGTAAGGCCACACCAGTCACTTCCGCCATCACCTCATGCACTCGCGTCCAATACCGGGCAACCCCAGGACACTCCCATATGATGTGCAGGAAAGTAGCAAGCATACCACAACCCCTCCGACACAGGCCATCTGTGGAAAGTCCCATATGTATGAGTCTAGGGCCAGTGACATACACCCTGTGTAGTATTTTCAACTGAACAAGGCGGAGTCGTGCTGATATGGCCACCTCCCTGGGGGAGGAGATCGCTGATTGCCACTCCTCGTCGTCCATCTCTATACCATCATTCACCCAGTGCAACCTCAATCGTTCAAGCAGATCCACTCTCACATTGATGAGTTTTTTGTACGTCAGGGAGATAGCGCTGTCCGGCATGTGGCCGTCCAGCACCCGATCTTCCAGAGGTGATGACTCAGGGATCGCATCTTCATCAGATATGTGAGGGGAGAGGGCATGACTAAGCTGGGCGTGTCGGAAATATTCCGTCGGCGCCAGCTGGTACTCAGACTGTAGCATGTCAAACGACTTGACCCTCCCCCTCGCCATCATGTCCCCAACCTTAGATATCCCGATGGTGTCC
Source organism: Lissotriton vulgaris (assembly GCF_964263255.1). Classification (NCBI taxonomy): domain Eukaryota; kingdom Metazoa; phylum Chordata; class Amphibia; order Caudata; family Salamandridae; genus Lissotriton; species Lissotriton vulgaris. Next base: position 316,505,188 of record NC_141695.1, read on the forward strand.
CACCGGTCGAAACCTTTAGTTTTCCACAGCTTTCCCAGTATGTCTGAGTCATATAGGGGTGTGGCCAGGGTAATCCTATCTTTCCAGCCCAGAGTGTCAGTGACCGCACGCCATATATGTACCATAGTTTTGGTGGGGCCCGTCAGCTTCCGGTCCAAGGACCTGGAGTATAAGGCTCTATAATAGTTCCCGTCGTTCACGAGCCACCGATCCATGGCGTAGCCCGGGCTGGCCGCTGGGCCATAAAGGCCGTGGTTGATGGCCGCAAGCTGGGACGCCCAGTAGTAGCGTCGCATATCCGGTAGGGCGATACCCCCGTCGTAACACGGTATGGTCAGCTTGAGCAACGAGATTCGTGGCCTCCCATCCCACAACAGTGCTCGCTGCAGGGATTCGATCTCTCCAAAGTATTTGGCCGGGACCGGATCTTGGGTGTTTTGCAAAGCGTAGAGGAAGCGAGGTAGCGCCATCATTTTGAATAAAGCGGCTCTGCCCATTAGGGAGATCGGTAGCTTCTTCCATCCCTCGACATCTCTGCGTAATCGCGCAAGCGGTGGTAGAAGGTTGTGTGAGTATCGGGCTCGGGGGTCGCGCGACACGTAAATGCCCAGGTATCGAAAGCCCTGCTGGGCTATCTGTATTGAGCACCCACGGGGGAGGCGCGGAGTGTCTCCACACAACGTGTATAGTGAGGATTTAGACCAGTTGATCACCAAGCCGGAATGGGTCCCGAAGGTACCCAGCAGGTCAAAAACCACAATAAGTGAGCGGCAAGGAGAGGTGAGATACAAGAGGATGTCGTCCGCGTAAAGCGACACTCGGTCCTCGAGGCCAGGTGACCACGTAATCCCGGAGACAGGGTGCGTCCTGATCCAAGCCGCCAGGGGTTCCAATGCCAGAGCGAACAGGAGCGGCGAGAGCGGACAACCTTGTCTGGTGCCCCTGTGCAGCGCAAAGGAGGCCGACAGCCGACCATTGACGGCCACATTAGCCAACGGTGCGGTATACAGCAGTCGGACCCATCCGATGTAAGTGGGCCCAAACCCCAACTTGGCTAGGACAGCCCACAAGTAGTTCCACTCCAGCGAGTCGAAAGCCATAGTGGCGTCAAGCGAGGCGAGAACTGCAGGCTCACGAAGCAGGTGAGCACGTGCCATGACCGCGTGAAGTCTCCTCAAGTTGAGCGCCGTGTTCCGGTGCGGTATGAAGCCGGACTGGTCCGGGTGGACCAAGTCCGTGATCACACCCACCAGCCGGTTGGCCAGCAATTTGGCCAGGATCTTGGGTTCGGCGTTCAGTAGCGAGATGGGTCTGTAGGACCGGCACAAATCACGTGGTTTTCCTTCTTTGTGGATCACCACAATGGTGGCGAGTCTCTGGTCGAGGGGGAGTTCTCCCGTCTCGCGGGCTTCAAGGAACATATTAAGCAATGGTGTGGCCAGCGCGTCGGCCTTGAGTTTATAAAGCTCGACCGGGATACCGTTGGGTCCCGGTGCTTTGCCGGAGCGCAGCGAGCGGATCGCCAGGGCCACCTCATCCACAGACAGGTCTCGGTCCATGTCTTCTCGGTCAAGATCCGTGAGGCAGGGAAGGTCAATGTCCTCCAGAAAGGAGGCCGAGACAGACTCTGGGAGAGGATGTGCGGAGGTATATACCCCCTCAAAGTATTCAGCGAAGGACCCAACTATAGCCGCCGGGTCCGTCAGGGAGAGACCGTCCTCACCCACCAGTTCTGGGACCACCCGGGACGCCAGTTCCCGTCTATCCAGCCACGCCAAGAGCTTGCCCGCCTTATCACCCGAGTCATATATCCTGCCCTGCTGTTCCCTGCTCAAGGCCTTCGCTGCATCAGTGGTGGTCGCCCGGAGTTCGGACTGTTTAAGGGAGAGAGCGTGAATCAAGTCGGGAGACGGATCCAGCTCCAGTTGGGCGCTCAGGTCAGCGAGTTCAGACTCCAGCCGCACCACGTCCTCATCCCGGCGGCGGCGAGCCTCCGCAATCAGGGAGAAGGCCTCGCCACGAAGCACAGTTTTAAAGGCCTCCCAAAGGGAGACAGCGGAGTCAACGGAGCCAGTATTTTCGACAAAGTACCGGTCCATAGCTTTAGTCAGGAGAGCCCTGGTCTTCGGATCGCGAAAGTACCACGGGTTAATGGGAGCCACTCGCGAAGACTCGGGGATCTGGAAGTCAAAAGAGACCCAGACCGGGGAATGATCTGAAATGCCCCTAGCTAAGAGACGCGCGGTGGACACAGACTGCGCCTGGGCAGCCGGGGTGAGGACGTAGTCTATTCTAGAAAAGCTACTGTGGGCACCCGAGAGAAAAGTGTACTGCCGCTGGGTAGGATGTAACAATCGCCAGCAATCAACCATCCCCATGGAACTCAAGAAATCAGGCAGCCAAGATTGGGAAGGGCGAAGATCCCTGGATGGAAAGCGGTCCAGCTCCCCCGAGACTACAGAGTTGAAGTCCCCACCCACCAGCAACAATCCCTCGGGGAGACCTAAAATGGCGCCTCCCAGGTCCCTGAAAGTAGTCTCCTGCAGCCCCGGGGGAACATAAACCGAAACCAAAACTAGCGTGCGGCCCTCCCACTTGCCCACCAACGCCACGTATCTGCCTCTTTCATCAGCAAGTACAGACTCCACCTCCAACGGGAGGGACGTGCGCACCATGATGCCCACCCCTCTGGAACCCGAGGAGAACCCTGAATGTGCCACCATTTTGTATCCCCGTCTATTCAAGGCCTTACAGGCATGTCCCACCAAGTGGGTCTCTTGTAGAAAAACCACATCAGGCGAACAGCGCTTGAGCATCTGCAACACAACACCCCTCTTAATACGGTCCCCCAACCCGTTAACATTCCAGCTCAACAAATTAAGAGATTTACCCCCCATCATCAAGGACGTTCCGCGCCCCCTCCCCCACCCACAGCAGCGCCCACAGCAATAACATTTCAGTCCAGTAGTTCCTCAGCCAGAACAAAGAGTAAGACAAAGAAAAAGTACGAAAAAACACACCCCAACTACCCACCACCCTGCACCCCTGCATCAGACTATAATCCACCCCAACTAGCAGTGTGCCTGTCGCCCCTTAACTAACCTACAAGAAGCCCACAGAGGAGAAAGGAGACATCCCATCCCCCCCCGTCATCCCCCATATTAATTACAAAAAGAGTCAAAATAATAGCAGCAATGTCAAAAGCCGAAGTCCCTCACGGCAACCCAGCTCTCGGAAGGCAAGTAACCAAACAATCATTCCCGTGCTTCCGCGCCTCCGGTGGTCTCCTCCGTCTGGTCGGTCGGCTCATGTCGTTCCTGGGGCAGGGTATCAAGCCAGTGTCCCACCTCATCCGGGAAGTCAAAGAAGAAGGTCCGGTGGTCACGCTCAATGCGAAGCTTGGCCGGATAGAGCATAGAGTAGCGTAGGCCCATTTCCCTCAGTCTCCGTTTCACCCCCGTAAAGCTCTGGCGCTTTTTCTGAACAGCCTGGGTGAAATCCGGGAAGAAGTTCACATCAGAGTTCTGGAAGCGGAGAGGGCCCGCGGTCCTCGATGCTTGCAGGATAGCGTCTCTGTCCCTGTAATTGAACAGCCTCGCGATGATGGGGCGAGGGGAGGCACCCGATTTCGGCGGCCCACCCGGGATCCTGTGGGCCCGTTCTACCGAAAAGAACTTGCTCAGGCCCCCCGGTGCCAAGTTCTTAACCACCAGCTCTTCCACAAAGAGCTCAGTCGAGTCCTCCTCGGCCTTTTCCGGTACACCGGTGATGCGAACATTTTGGCGCCGCGCGCGACCCTCGAACTCGTCCAGTCGACGCGCCAGCATTCCGTTAGCCATTTTCAGGTCGCGCACCTCCAACTGTATATCAGACACATCCGTGACCAGGCTGGAAGTCTTAAGGTCCAGCGATTTCACCCGGTCATTAGTTTTCCCGAGGTCGGTCCTGATGAGGTTTAACTCAATCTTCAGGGAGTCAACCTTGCTGGACAGTTCCTCGCGGTGTGCATCTCCGTCTTCACCCCCGATATCGCTCCCATGACGTCCCGAAGCGTTATCTCGGAGTCGTCCGGCGATTCATTTCTACCTGAGTCCTTAGCACGAACCACCAGTACCGGTGATCCCTTAGACTGGGAGAATCGCTCCGGAATGGTGGACTGGGACTGGGATGGTTTCCTGTTGAGCCGCTGAGATTTGCCTACGTCCGAGCCTCCCTTGCCCGCCATGTTGGCACTCTCGGGACGGGGGGACACCAGGGGCGAAAGAGTCCAGTGTAGTAGGTCCAATGCACACGACGATATCTCCAAAGTCCAGTGTTGAGGCCGCCCAGCAAGGCGCTCAAGGGTCAGAAGCACCCATCGGGATGAAGAAGCGTAGGCAGGGAGGTACCATGTGGAGACACCGCTGTACCCCACAACGGTCGCCAGTGATGCGGGCGGAGCCTCCGGGATCCGTCGAGCTAACTGAGTCTAGGAATGTCCGATTTTCATTCCGAAAGCGGGTGCCGCCTCAGGACCGGCTTAGCAACCGATTCCCACAATCGTGGGACAGGATGGATCACAGGATTATTGCGGAGGACCGGGAGGTCTTCGGAGCTCCGAGCTCACGCGGCCATCTTGGTTGGCAGCGAAGCTCCTCCTCTCGATTTTTTATTTTTAGTTCTAATATTGCTCTTATGCTTTATGGATGTATAATCATGACATACTTCAATATGTGAATTTCAACATTTGAGAAACGAAAATAAATTGGAAGATGACCCAATAACAACGGATTGATTATTTATTGGTCATACATGATCTAAGAACCATACAGATCGCAGCGTCGATCCGAAACAGCAGCGCCCAGAGGGTCGTTCCTAAACTAAAGGGAACGCTTTATGTTATTTGTACAAACACACCTGATGTTCGACTAGGTGATACCTCCGTGGCACGCGTTATCCGCACTATTGTTCAGACTTTTAGCCTGTGCCCAACAGCCCCCCCCCCCTGTTGTCAGTTGAGATTTAAATCGTAACACAAAGGATTGGAGCACGGCACTTCAACTAACCAGAAATGTCGACTTATGAAGACATCACCAAATTAACAGAAGCTAGAGCTGAGACATTTGCTTACGTTGCAGATGATGCATCCAAAATATATGCACTGATAAATGAGGAATCCACCTCCATCACGAATAAGAAAAGCAAAGAAAGCAACATAAAACAGCTACTTTACCTCACCAAACGTGAGGTGAATCAACGGCTTCACGCCAGTACATTGATCTGGTACCACCGGGCACAGAGGATTCCAAGAGGTCTACGAGTACCACTAAAACCGCTTTTATGCAAAAATAATCAAAAGTTTGTAGAACGCTGGTATGCTATACTAAACAAATGTTCGCTTGATTTAATTTTGCTCATAATAGAGGAACTTTCCAAAGTGATTGAAGATTTAAACATAGAGATTTCAACAACGAAAGAAGAACTACAAAAAATGCTGGATGAAGAAGATTGGTCACAGACGATCAAGGACATCAACGAACAATTGGAAAAATATACTGAAGAAATTAATGAACGCAAAGTCAGAAAGTACAAGAGAGATACTATAGATTATAAGTTGGGGGAAGTGTACTCCTGGGCTGAGGTGTATGCCAGGAGACGCCAAAACAGACCACACACTAATGCCACTGAAACTGAAACATCGTCATCAGAAGGGGAAAATAGACCTATGCAACGAAATCTACCACAAACGCAAGATAATGTACAATCTAACACTCAGGTGCCTTTTTTAGAAGAAGGCCCAACAGACCCCGCAGACCCCGGAAGGGCAAAAGAAAGAGGACAACCTCCAACGGTCACAAAGGTTCAAATACAACAGAGCAGAACCAACAGGAGGAGTAAATAGGCAAACAGCTCGTCATTAACATTTCTTCACATCAATTGTCGAATAGTGAGATCAAAGTACTACAAAAAGGGACGTCTTTTGTCCCCACTCACAATACTGACAAATTGGAACTGAATGTTAGCTTGTACAAGTTTATGCGCAATTTAAGACTTAGACATTTCTTTGAGGTGGTAGTTAATTCTGAGGAAATCAAAGAATCTGATGAACAACTCAAACATCTAAGACCCAAAAGTAATTTTCAAGCTCCATTGAGTCATAAATCTCTAGATACTTTTGAGACACTCGTCCTAAATGACATCAACTAGATGAATTTCAAACAACAGACAAGATTTCAGAATGTGTCCAAGAAGGAATCTAACATTCTAAGAAACCTTTCCAACAATCCAGCTATCACAATCCAAAAAGCCGACAAAGGAGGGGCTTTGGTAGTAATGAACACCGACTTCTATATATCTCAAGTTAACAACCATGTGAATGATATGGAAACATTTGCCCGTTTGGAAAGTGATCCGACAGCAAAATTTCAAGCACATTTAATGACTCTCTTACAAAAAGCTCATGAAGAAGTAACTATATCATTGAAAACCAAGACTTTTTTGAGCAAACAATTCCCAAAAACTCCATCGATACAAATGTTGCCCAAAATACATAAAGATCCCTTAAGGCCTCCATTCCGTCCCATTGTGAACACCAGAGGAAGCATACATGAACCTGTTGGACAATTTCTAGATGCACATTTCAAAGACTTTGTAACAAAGGCTGTCACCTATATCAAGGATACAACAGACTTTTTAGTAAAACTAACAAAAATCAACATTCCAGCTGATCAAGAAATCTGGATTTGCACCATAGGTGTACAGGCGTTATATACGTCGATTCCTCACAACTTGGGCATTGAAGCAACAGAAACCGTTTTACTGAATTCAACTCTTGATCAGAAGTTTCAAGTCTTTCTATTGGAATTGTTACATTTCACACTACATCAAAGCTATTTTAGATGGCAAGAAGACCATTTTTTGCAGCTCACAGGTACCAGCATGGGCAATTGCGCTGCGCCGTGCTACGCGAATATCTTCATGATGATTTTTGAAAACAACCACATTCTGAATGGTGAACAATGGAAAAAACATGCAAGTGTATTTTACAGATACATCGACGACATTTTTGTCTTATGGATAGGTCCCAAACTTACATTATTAAAACAGTTGGAAGATTTGAATAAAATCAACGACCGGATACAGTTCACTTACACGATTGACCAAAAAAGTATAGCATACCTAGATGCACTGGTGCAAATTGAAGAAAACAGGATTAAAACAACATTGCACAAGAAATCCACTGATCGCAACAATTTGCTACACTATGCCAGCTTCCACCAGAATTCACTGAAAAATAACTTGCCACTATCTCAACTATATAGAGTTAAGAGAATCGTCTCAGAACCCGAGGAATCTAAAGTGCAAATACAAAATATGATTCAGCGGTTCCAAGAGAGAGGATATCCTGTAAAAATACTAGAGACTGCAACTACCAAATGTGATACAAAATCACGTACAGATTTATTGAAAAGTTCTCCTAAAACATCTGAGAAACGTGCTGTAGTGGTTTCAACATTTTCTACCAAGAGTTACGCTTATAAACAATCCATCCTTAGACACTGGCAAATCTTATCCAATGAACCAGATTTTAAAGGGATCTTGCAAAATCAGCCAAGATTTGCTTACACTCGAAGTAGAAACATTCAAGACATGCTCAAGAAAAGGAGTCCAAACTCTATAAAAGAAACATACAAAGGCACAGTACGATGTTTGAATTGCAACAATTGCCACGCAATTATCAAGGGTAACTCTATCAATCATCCTCGACAAGGAAAACCCATACATCTTAAAGTAACGGCAACTTGCGACAGTATGAACTTGATATATCTCCTTAAATGCCCATGTGGCCTGGTATATGTGGGCAAAACTACAAGGAAGATTAAGACACGTGTGACAGAGCATAAAAGCAATATTAGAACTAAAAATGAAAAATCACCCATTGCTGTTCATTTCAATGATAAAAGACATAATATCTCACAATTGAAATTTCTGGTGCTTGAAATGATCACGACTGTTGGAAAACAAGACGTGAACAGAGTACTCCTACAAAAAGAGAACCAATGGATTTTCAGGTTGGATTCTTTGAAACCACATGGGCTCAATGAACGCTTGGACCTCTCGTGTTATTTATAACACACAATAACTGTGAACCTTTATAATCACATTGATTGCATTATCATAATATGAGTTATGGTTTATGAATTTGATGCCCCTTTTTACATATATTTTGAAAAATTCACATTATATATTTTATTTGCGAAGATCAGTTCTTGATAAGAATTGTTGAGTCGTTAGAGGAGAGATGCCACGAGGTTTAACACACCGTTCCAATATGGCTGAACCTATTTGTCATCACAGTCCGTTTTCACTTTCTAAAAACACCAGAGAGTCAGACCGTCTTCTCTTTTGGAAATCACTGTGTTATATTAATGGCGACGGGTTGATCCCGCGGTTATTCACCTGGCGAGTACTATGCATGTACCTGTTTAACATCGGTAAGTTGAGCACACGGAGAGGATAATGGGGAGCAACACCAGGCTAGATGCACACTTATGACATAGTGTAGAATGTGAATTTTTAACACGGGAACTCGAAGGTATTATTTAGAAGTAATTTTGTATTTTGTTTGAGCACGATTAAGTTGGTTTGTGTTTTCGAGAACGCACCATGCTCACGTTAGTAACGATAGCGTGTTTTTGATTTTTTGTGAGAACTGTCGATTTTGAATAGGATCATGATTATAATTTAGCATCAATCATGTGGAACGATGTATTGTATATGTGTATGCGATTTGAACATATGTTTGCTATAGAAAAGAGTGATGGATTCTCATTAGTATATATTATTTTTACAGATTCCCCTGATGAAGTACCTATCAGAGGTACGAAATGCATTGGGAAATGCCTTATCTATTCAAATGGATTTATGAATTTATGGATGTATAATCATGACATACTTCAATATGTGAATTTCAACATTTGAGAAACGAAAATAAATTGGAAGATGACCCAATAACAACGGATTGATTATTTATTGGTCATACATGATCTAAGAACCATACAGATCGCAGCGTCGATCCGAAACAGCAGCGCCCAGAGGGTCGTTCCTAAACTAAAGGGAACGCTTTATGTTAGTTGTGTGTAATTATATGGCACTGAGTGGTAATATGGGGAGTGTATGTTGTATTCAGTAGAGTGTAATTTTGTGGCATGTAATTATGTGGTACTGAGTGGTATTTGGAGTGTATGTTGCATTGAGTGCAGTGTAATTATGTAGCATATAATTATATGGCACTGAGTGGTATTGTTTGGAGTGTATGTTGCATTGAATGCAGTGTAATTATGTAGCATATAATTATGTGGCACTGAGTGTATGTGTCATTGAGTGCAGTGTAATTATGTGGCGTGTAATTATGTGGCACTGAGTGGTATTTGGAGTGTATGTTGCATTGAGTGCAGTGTAATTATGTGGCATGAAATTATGTAGCACTGAGTGGTATTTGGAGTGTATGTGACATTGAGTGCAGTGTAATTATGTGGCGTGTAATTATGTGGCACTGAAATTAAAGATACTTGCTATGGCTGCAATAAATGTGCTGGTTTGTAGAGAGGATTCCTGTAAACAACAAGCTCTTGGCAGTGCTGTGATTAGGGGGGGGGAGGAGAAATGCGGTTTGGGAGCAAATGGGGGAGGAGGCAGGGAGGCCAGAGGAGCTGTGAAGCATCCAGACTGTCCTGAAGAAAATAAGGTGTGAGGTCGAGGTGAGGCCAGAAAGAGATGAGAAGGGCGGATGGAGAGGGGAAAGAGGAGGTGAACATATGGCCAGATAACTGAAATCCTTCCATCAGTTCAATAATCAAGCCTACTGGCCTTCCAGAAACAACTCGAGACCTTCCTGTCCCTTCAACAGTCCAGCAACATTTCTTCTGGGAACCAACTTAAGACTCTCATCCTGTCAATACTCCAACCAATAAACTTCTTGAAACAACTAAAGACTATTATCCCGTCAATACTCCAACCAACCAACTTCTTGAAACAACTAAAGACTATCATCCCGTCAATACTCCAACCAACCAACTTCTTGAAACTAAAGACTATCATCCCGTCAATACTCCAACCAACCAACTTCTTGAAACTAAAGACTATCATCCTGTCAATACTCCAACCAACCAACTTCTTGAAACAACTAAAGATCATCATCATGACTGCAAACTAATAGCGAGGTACGAGCCAGGTGTCTGACTTGGCTCTAAGAGCCTGTGCTAGAGCAGATGCAGGAAAATGTTTAAACAACAGTTGATGGACAAAATGCAGAACAATGTCATACATCCACCTCAGTACAGAGAAGGGCCTAAATCCATCGTTTTTTTTCTCACAATGCCATTCCAGTTTGAACCCAGCCAAATGCAAATCAGTCTTGACCCTGTGCCTCATGGCATCAACTGTTTTTGCATATGCCACCCCGAGTTTGATGGGAATGCCCAGAAATGGGTCCCATGCCACTGGAATCAAGCTATCCTGGCTGAAGAGGGGTGAAACCCCAAAACACGTCCTGGGATGCTTGTTTTCGGTCTAGGGAGGACCTGGATTGGCAGTTCGGTCTGGACTGTTCCCATGAGGCACAGGGTGAAGACTGATTTGCATATGGCAATGTCTAAACTGGGGTGGCATGGTGAAGTAGTGTGGCTCACTGGTTAGAGGCGGCAGACCCGAGAGCAGAGGACGGCCCGGGACCAGGGTTCGATTCCCGGCGCGGCAGGTTTCTGGACCAGGGTCAGCGGACTCGATAATTCTCTCGCCTCGGTGCCCACTCTGATCAGCGATCACACTCGGCAACTCTGGGCATTAGCTTGCCTCATCTTCACTAACGGCCCCACCAGACCGCCGGGGATGCCTGGTCTCACCCTGGAGATACCCAGTAAGGGACCATCTCTCAGGGAAGCCAGGAAGGGTTTCGCAGCGGTCGAAGCGCCTTGGGACCCTACGGGTAAGTAGTGCGCTATATAAATGCCTATACATTTACATTTACATTTACATTTACATTTACAGCAAAAGAATGATGGATTTAACCCATATCTCTTGACTGGGAGGTGAATGTTTTGATATGTTCTGCATTTCCATCCATCAATTGTGAATATTTTGCATGAAAATGTTTGCCATGTAATTTGTGCAACAAACATCATTAAAAACAGGACGCCTCTTCAAAATGTAAACAAGTGTATTGCTTTAAAATTCAGAAGTGTTTGAAAGTACTACATCAGAGCATAATCACTTCATTTAGAGGCATTTATTAAAAGCCATAGGTTGAACTTAGTTTCAACTTCGAAATAGGCACAGGGGAGATTAAGTGATTTGCCCAGAAACACAGAATGTTGAGCCGACGCCCAGACTCAAACCAGGTTCGCCAACTCCAAAGATGGCAGCTCTGGCCGTTATGCCACATCAAATTATTTGGTAAAGCAAGTAAGACTGGTTTGGGCCCAGATTATCTGGTTTCACCCTGTCCAGTTAAGCTACTAGATGGGTACCCCTTTCAATCTCCTATTTTACATAAAAGTTTGTTTTACCTTACATTTTTGGTGCATGAGTTTATATGGCGGGTGGCTAGCATAAGTCGTATGAAAGCTTGCTTCACTGTAGCAGACTCAAGGTTCCAAGAGGACCTCGAGCTGAGCCAGAGCCAGGAATCTGGCTTGAGCTTTCAGTGATTTGCCAACCTCTACATCCCTTCAACACTCCAACCAACCGATCTCTTGAAACGGCTGGAGACTGTCCCATCGCTCCAGTTGTCTAACCTAGCAGCTGTGAGCAAGAGAACTGTTCTTCTATTACGCCAACACAACAACCTTTAAACACAGCCCCCCAGTCTACACTCCCTACGTGCCTAGTTGCCTCATCATTACCATATCGTTGCCTTCAGTGGTAAAGTTACCCCTCGGGGAGGATTATTTGGCACTACAAAAGAGTGTATAGGTGCTACACACATTCATCTCAACAAGGCACTGATGCCTGTCCCTGTGCACAAACGAGTCCATAAAACGCTACACACGTCAGCCTCGCAGAAGGGGCCTGGTCACACTTTCCAGGGATCACTGTAAACACAGCTTTATATTTTTCAGTCCTTTGCGAAACAAGCCAGCAGAGATGAATGCTTTAATTAACATTTCACTTCATAGCGCTTACAGACAGGTGCACTGGAGAGGGCAAAGAAGCATACACCAAGCTATGGCCCTGCAGCGCAGTTGTGTCTTGCACCAATGGGTATGTCCACCCAAATCACATTCACCATCCGATACAGACCACAATATATGGAACGGAGCATTAAAAAAAAAAGGACAAAGTTCATGTGACCTGTGTTTTTTTCCCTAAGAACGCTGAAACCGAACTTGAATATCAATATCGGGATAGCTACATTATTACCCACTGCTCTTAGCCAATCAGACGCAGGAGCCCGTATTGCATTTTGAAATCACGCGGACATTCTAAAGGCACATGGAAATCAACGAGAGATCCGCACACCTGGTTTTCCACAACCAAATTTGTATACAGCACTTGGGTAGCGGGCGTGCGCTTGAAGTTCCTCGAGACAGCAATCACAAAGAGTGAGGAAAGGGAAACGGGTTGCATTATAATAGAATACAAACACTTTGGACCCATTGATTATAACATGACAGCACGTAACTGCTAGGCACGTTTGTGAGGGATCGCCGCCCGTATTTGAGACACGATAATTAGGTCTGGAACTGCAACAAGAATGGGATGTGGGAGCCCCTCATGTTTGAATACCACAGAAACATTTTATTTGCAAAGCATGGTTTTGGAGACGTGCTATTTTTACGAATTTACCCAAACGTTCTCACTGCGGCCTCTCGAAATATTTCATCGCTCGAAAATTCTGACAACAGAAAACCCTGCAGAGGGAAAGGGTTAGTTAGAAGGCGTACCTAGAAAAATACCCAACAAACATAACAGCAATCAGTAGTGGAACCTCCTTGAATGATGACAACACTCCAACTACAATGCAAGGACAAGACGTGTGCATGCGGAAAACTGCTGTGGGGCGGGACTTCCGTTTCCTGCTGGAAGCCCGCGCCCACGGATTACCTGGCTAGGAGAGGAGCAGTGGTGACGCGGGGCTCCCATGCCCGAGGGAGAGCCCCGCGGTGGCGGCTGAACTCCGGAGTTGCACCGATGCGGTAAGTGGGGTTTGGGGGATTTGGGGGGGGCGCGCGCGTGTGTAGCTGTGCGTGTGTATGTATATGTGTGGCTGTGTGTCTGTTAGCTGTGCTTGTGTATATGTGTGTCCCGATGCATTGTGCCTGCGTGGGTGTATGTGTGTGTGCGCGCATGCGTGAGTGTGGCTGTGTGTGATTGAGAGAGGCTGCGAATGCAAGGCAGGGGATGTGCACGGCGCCGTGCGCGCCCTCGAGGAGGAATCTGAGACAGCAGAGGCGCGTGCCCGAACGCTGTCTCAGATTCCCCCAAAACCGCTGACAATAGGTCCTTCGCTGACGCTCAACCTAAAAATCAGGCTTTTAGTTCTAAGCAACTTGAATAGTAAAATAAATGGTAACAGATTTCCTCAAATTAGGCTAACATAGTTTTTGACCATGAGCAATGCCATCAATTGGTTTTCCAATGTAGATCTCGTGTCTGAGTATCTTCAGATGCCCTTCATCACATATGCAAATATTCAACAGCTTCATAACACCTTGGGGGTGTTACCAATATGATAAAATGGCTTTTAGATTGGCATTCACAGCGGCAGAGCTCCAGAGACTCTGTACCAACTATTTAAGGATAATGGGGAAACACTAGCAGGAGCACATCCGATGTTACAGGAAGGCATTGGGAATGATAGAGCAAACCACGTAGGCTAGTTGATAGTTCACTGTGCATTCTGTCACATATCTGGAGTTTGACGTTTGCGAGGATGGCATTGTGAGAAGTTGGCCTGATATATGATGCTCACTAGTTCTAGTGATCACCTTGTATCAGTCCAAACAACCCTTATGGTGATTGGTTGTAAGTCAACCTTATAGACCAGCTATCCTAATGGTAGCATGGACAAAGCAGTCTTAGGCTAAACTCTTTTGGCATGTGAAGCCAGCTGTTTTACCACATATAATCCCTTGAATACCAGATGAAAGGACACCACACAGGTTGTTATGAAAATAAACAATATATTTATTACTAACAAACACCTCTGAACTCTTTATGAGATCAGAAGGCTAAGCACATAACAATACTCTTCAGAAAAATACAATAATGCGCACAAATTACAATGGTTTAAGTAAAACGATAGAAGAAGTGAAGATGCCCAGAGGCTGTAGAATCGCTGGGGCTACACTACCCTAACCTTAGGTAAGGAGCAGGAGGCCCACGGTACGCGTGTGCAGTGTTAGAACAATCACGCGGGTTCCAATGCAAAGTCAATGGGCACAAGCAAATTACGAAATAGGTAAGTAAAGACAGTTCCGACTGGTTGAGACCGAAACTACAGGATACCTGGACACTAGGAGTGTCAATCTACCTATGAGCACCGAAATGCTCTCGTTACCTCACCCACGGGCTGCGGGTGCATAGGTGTGAAAGTGTGTCGGTTTTCCGCGTTGAAGTCAATGGAGCCTTGGAGAAAGATGCTGCAGGCGACCAGGAGGAAGATGTCCGGAGTGATGCAAGGGCGGATCAAGGAAGATGGAGACCTGAAAGTAGAGGGGACAATGTTCACAGTCACTAACCAATGACCGGAGTGGAACCAGGAAGGAACCAGATGATGTCGTCACGATCAGGTGAAGAGTGGACTCTTGACTCTACAGCCACGTGAACCAGGAGGTGTCTTCGATGACCAGGATGGAGGCACCAGCTGTCCCACGCAGGCTCTCGCTGTAGGCGGTGTCTGTTCCGGAATCGGAGTCAACAGGCCTTGGCAAAGGCAACCCATGCGGTGAGTGAAGATGGCGTCTGGTGCGGACCAGGAGGGTCCGGGGTGCTTCTCTTTTGTAAGGAAGCAAGGGCCAGTCTGGAGCAACCAGACCAGCTGTGTAGATTTCAGGGATCGTCGTCTAGGAGGCCATTAGCCAGCCGGCAAGTGACTAGACAACGCGTCGAGCAGCAATCAAGCAAAAGGGCCTCATGCAGATCCCGTGGATGCTGGAGGGCTGGTCTTTGGTGCAGGATCTGCTCGGGGCTGGGGCTTCTCAATCCCCAAAGCACTTTCTCGAGGGTGCCTCAGAAGTCGTGCTGGAAGCGAAGTGCAGTTTCTTCAAGATGGCCGGTCCCACGTGTCTCGTCGCACCCACGGATCTCAACTGTGCTGCAGATGTGAGTTGAGGTCGGAGAGGTCTGGAAGTCCGGGTCTCATCGGGCTCTGAAGTCTGGTTCCACCAGGAAGGATGACAAAGTGAACCGCTAGGACGCTTGATGGTGCCTGCAGATGCAGGGTGGTCACTCCTTGGCCACAAGGGAGTTTTCTTCAGTCTTCTGTGGAGCAGAACGTCGAAGTCCAGAGTTTCTTCTTTGTAGTTTCAATTCAGGATAATCTAATTTGGAATGGGACCAGCTCCTACCTTTATTCTGCTAAAGGGGGCTGTACTGTGACTAGGTCCCTCCCATGGGTGGGACCAGGAAGGGGGGTAGTTACACCCCCTATCCTTTGTCCGGTTTCGCGCCAGAGCTGGGGCTGGAGTGCCCCAGCAACTGGTTTGAACCGGGGTATGCACAGGGACACCTTGTGTGCCCCAGGCATGTCTCATTCCTTTCAGCCCTGCCTATCTGGATACACAAAGTCCTGTCTGGGGTGGTGCTAGCACCTCCCCAGGCAGAAAATCCTTTGTCCAGTCCTCCGTTGCTGGAAGGACTCCCAGCAGCAGGAGGTCAAACTTGTGTCTGTTTCAGCAGCATCCATTTTGTGATGCTGAGGCTCGGGTTAACTTTAACCGGGGTTCTAGTTACATACATGTCTTGCCCCTCTAAAAGGGTGGAATGCTACCCCCGTTGACAGAACTGGCGAGGGGGTAGTATTCCAATTCGTATGACACCTTACTCGACATGTTTTGATAATGCTATGCCAAAGTTAGCAATAACCGGGAGGATTATAATGCACTTAAGAGTATATGGTGTATAGCGTTATCATGGAACAGCTATAAGGACATGGTTCCGAAAGCTGCAGACAGGCTCAGCTCATGCTAGAGCACCATCTCACATAATTCCAAGCACTCTGCCTTCAGGATTGATAAGGCCTGCCATAGGAGTGACTTATAGGAGTATATGTGTCCATTTTGGGTTAGATATAGGTATACTATATCTACAGCAAAGGGTGATTACAACACCTTGCCCCAGCTGTGTTACCAGCCAGTTGTGTCGTTTTGGATGGCCAGCCAGGGGTGGCATAATACATGCTGCAGCCCCTGGTAGGCCCTGGGTGCACCTATGCCCTGGGTACCTAAGGTACACTGTACAGGGGCTGATAAGGTGACCCAGTATCCAATTAGATATGTACCTAAGGTACATGGAGTCCATTTTAACAGAGAGATCAGGAATCCTGGGGTCCTGAATAGCAGGATCCTTGGGCAACTAGGTCGAAAACCAGCAAAACACTAGGTAAACAGTTGGGGGCAACCATAGTCAGATATCCACCTTCCTACAGGCATCAAACCAAAAAAGCCTATAAAAATGCTTCTTGCCCAAGCAGTAGTTTCCGATGTTAGGGCTTTCTGGAATTTAATTCAAAGTTTATCAAGAATTTCGCTGAGAAGACTTTTAGGTTGCACCAGTTGTTGAAGAGTGCAGTAAGGAGAACCTAGATGAGATCAAGAAGACATTTTATGATATGAAGGAGATTTGCAGAGTTAAAAAGCTGCAGCCTCGTTCATTATTACCACAGATGCAAACAGGAAGGAGCTAGGATCAGTCAGGACCAGACAGTCAGCAAACAGCTATTGCTTTAGCTTCTCATGTCACACTCACTGTACAGGGATATCTGGACTTCGATACTGTTCTTGCTTGACAACCTTGTACTCTAAGGAGGCTAAAAGCTGTTCCTTAAAACACATGGGAAAGGGAAATTGGGAAAGACACACATGACTTTGCAGCACCCCTCCTTGGATTTGGTGTAGATTTGTCTCATGCATTTGAGTCCTGAAGTGCATAAACAATTTTTAATATATTGTCTTCTGAACTGAACTATCTTGCAATGTCTAAAATATTATATATTATATTCCATCTATAGTTAGGTAGCATTCCGCAATTATGTATGCTGAAAGTATAAATGGTATACCTGTCTAAGTCTAACTGTTCTGCTGTATATCAATATACACAGGCAGTACCTAATTCCTTTACTATCTTGAGTAATATTGAATGCAGCTATTAATTTGTTAAGGTAACCACATCAAGTATGTGATTCAAAGTCTTTAGAAGAAATAGGAAATTGTAACTCCTCAGATGAAAGTGTAATTTTAGTTTAATTAGAATCATCAAAAACAATACAGCCTTTAAAGCACTGTCCAAGTCCATACAAACACACATTGCTGTAATTCAACAAGAATCATCTACTATGAAGAAATTCAGCTGATTACACAAAGAGGATATTCCAGGGAAGATCGCAACGCTATTCAGTCTTCCAAATGAACAAGGCACAAGCAAACAAAATACAAGCCATGGGAAGCAAGCTTCACCAGGATAAGCACCTTGATGCACTAGAGTACAAAGATAGCCACTTTCTAGTTCACATTTGTTCTAGTGTTGACTGTGACTCTCACCATGTGGGTGATATCTTTTTTGTGCAAAGATCCACCAAACACTTCCCCTTCAGCTTCCATCCTAGAATTATAGAACAGTTACTGAAATCTACATTTAGCATTAATTAGGTGAAAACATTATTCAAGATATAAATGTTCTAACTGACTAAATGTAAGAAACTAGAACTGTAACTCATGATTAGCCATTTGGGACAAAACCTCTCCTCTGATTACAAGTAATGCATACAGTTTTGATATTCCTGACACTCGTTCCTTAAAACCAATGGAGAACTCTGTTCTGTCATTTAGAGAGAAACATTAGCCTGTGTTTGGCGAATGGGAATTTCCCCACAGTATTTCGGGGGTGCAGAATTTATTTTAAGAACTGACCAATAACCCCTTACTAAGTTTTGACTACCATTGGACTGTTAAAACTATCCCTGCACATATCAATGATGTGTATGAGACTGCAGGATTACAATTGCAGTATGTTCCTGGGTCAAAAAACACAGTAGCAGTCATTTTGAGTAGGCTGCTCTTACTCATGAAGGAAAGTTTGGAATATGAATAAAAAGAGTATTTGGTGGTCATTGTGGGTGAGCATGGATTAGAAGCTAACACCTGTAAATAGCAGGTAGAAAACGGTGGGAAATATCATGAGTTGAATGAGATGTAGCTCTCGAAGAATGAATGGCCAGTTAAAGGGTGTATTAATGGTGTGGAAATGTTTATTGGGAAGTGAGTAATGAATTAACAGTAGAATCATGAGTGCTTTTAAGGGTTGGGAAAATAGTGCAGTCTATTGGACTATGGAGAGAGGTTTTAACGCATTTGTTATTAAGGGCATTTACTAGCATTGTAAAGTGAAAACGGAAAGTAAAAGACCAGTACTAGTGGACGAGTATAAACAAAGAATTTAAGTGAAGGTTCGCAATTGCAGTGAGTGAAGCAATTCAGACCACCATGATAGCTTGTGAGCAGTCGAAGCAAACATTGGGAGATGTAGGTAATTGATATCCTGGGTCCTATTTGTGATAGAGAGGCAAGATTGAGGATGTGACAGCTCTGGCCATTTTTTTTTAATGGCTGGAGCTAAAAGAAGGCAGACTCTGAAGCTATCATCACTTTTGTGGATGAAGTATTCATAAGAGAAAGCTTACTTAACTAAAAGGATACTTTGTGGAGGGCGCTAGGTGGCGCCAGACCAAGATGGCCGCACTGGTGTGAGGCTCCCGAATGACCGAGCGCTCCTGCCTATCCTGCTGGGATCCTGACTGCAAATATTCGCTCCTACACTGCCCCTTCATCTGCACCACTCCGTGCTGATCACGGCAGTACCCAATTTGTCCCGAAAGCTCTGGTCTGGGTGAGATCGGCGGCCGAGGAAAATCTGGGCGACTCACGGAGCTGTTGAAGGGGGTCTCCTGCTCGGCCTTGCCTCACCAGGAGAGTCCGGTGCTTTGCGGCCGGAGGTCTGGCCTGTTGCGGAGTTCCCGCCCGCGGAATGCTCGGAGACCACCTTTGTGCCCGGGGGGGGGGCATCAACTCGATCCTTCAGGTGAGGGCTGCCTGCTGCCTTCGGGCTTCGTCTGCCACCTCCCCCCCCACCCTCCGGCGCTGCTGCTGATACTGACGGGGCCCGCTGCATCTCCGGCGCCCGGACCCTCCCGCCATCTCGGGCCGGCTCCCGGGGCGTCTTGGGGGCATAGTGCTGAGACCTCACGGCGGTTCACCTCCTCTGTCACCCCCCCCCCTGGGGCATGGTCTGACTGGACTTGTGGCTGCCCGCCTCCCGCTGCATCAACGGTGACGCCCGATCGGCTCACACAATCTTTGCGGTTGGCGCCCATTTCCTGGCCGCGACTGGGCCGCTCCGATCCTCGCTGTTGCGTAATCGCTGC
Organism: Lissotriton vulgaris; assembly: GCF_964263255.1. Classification (NCBI taxonomy): domain Eukaryota; kingdom Metazoa; phylum Chordata; class Amphibia; order Caudata; family Salamandridae; genus Lissotriton; species Lissotriton vulgaris. The sequence goes on from NC_141695.1 coordinate 316,524,806, forward strand.
GCCTGCCTGGGCTCTGCTGCCTGTCCGCCCTTCCCCCTGGACGATATCTCCGGGTCTGGTGCGACCCCCTCACACCCGGCCGGACACACCTGCTGCGGTCCCGAGCGGCGGAGCAAGTCATCAGCGAGGCACATAGCTCCATCCACGTACGGATACTTTACCCAAGGCGGCTGGCTACTCTGATCCCTCCTTCCATCCCCTTCCATTACTGCTCGGCCTACAGATCGACCCCTGTGCCTCCATCCTTGTGCAGAGACATTGGTGTGACCTGTTGTGAGACCTGCCCAGACTGCGGCACTGCGTGGGACGTCGGTCCGCAGTGCTGCCGCTCCTCCAGGCCTGTTCTTCGTGCTGTCTTCCCTCCTAAGGACCCATAACTGGTTACCTGGAACCCCCCTGACGCAGCTTTCCCCCATTCCCCACTCTTCTCCACGCGGGCACGGTCTGGTGGGCATCTTCTCAGCTTTTACTTTGGGCCCCACTGCGACCTGGCATCTACTTCCCCTCCTGCATCGCGGACGCCTAGAAGAGACATGGGCCGTAACGATGCCCGATAGTCCAAAATTCCTTTCGAAACCAAAAATTCTACTAAACCGGCGCCAGAGCCCGATGGCGGCCCTCCTACCCCGGCGCCTCCGGATGAAGACTGGAAAGCACTACTGCTGGGCCTGAAGCAAAGCCTATCCACAATCGACGCCAAAATAGACAACATTAACGCACGTATGGACAGTGTTGTCACTAAGCTTGAGCAACATGACACCCGCATCAAGGAGACGGAAGATAGGATCTCGGTCCTGGAAGATGGCGCCACCTCAACGGGTAAACCGGTCACTCAAATGGACAGGCTGCTCAAGCTCATCGCGGATAAGAACGAGGACTTGGAAGCGAGGTCTCTTCGCAATAACGTCAGAATCCTAGGCCTTGCGGAGTCCACCAACACAGGTAAAATGGAGACCTTCGTAGAGAACTTGCTCGTTGAACTGTTTGGGAAAGAATCCTTCTCCTCACACTTCATCATCGAGTGGGCCCACAGATCTCTAGCGGCGCGCCCGCCTCCCGGAGCTCAACCGCGCCCTATAATTTTGTGCTTCCTGAACTATAGAGACCGAGACTCGGTGTTAAAACGGGCGAGAGAGGTGGGAACTGTGAACTACTGCAATACTACTCTCTCTTTCTTTCCCGATTTCACCTCTTCCGTCCAAGAGGCTAGACACAAATTCACAATGGTCAAAAAGAAACTCCAGGCGCAGGAGATCTCTTATCATTTCAGGGTAAACATCATCTCTTCTAAAACCCTCAACAGGTGGAGGACTTCCTTAAGAGCTTCAGGAGGGAGCGGGGTGGAGACGACGCGGCTCGGCGCAGATCTAGGTCGCAATCACCATTGTCGCAACAGGATTGAGAGACATTATAGTGGTATTGTCCCCCTTTCGCAAAATGTGCGCTGACTATTGCCCAAGGTGTAACTGTTTCTATATGCTTTGTATTGGGTACTTGATCAGCACGGGGCCTACCGGTCTAAGATTTACGTAAGCGCTCAGTCACCCACCTCCGTCCCACGCTGGACGACAGGTTTAGCCTGTGGTCTGTGGGTGTAAGTAAGGGGGTGGTTCGGCACGTCTGGTGCCCCTAGTTTCGGTCCCCCCCAATGGGCGAACCCCTAAACACCCCTTCCCTCCTGGGAGGTGGTATGTGTGTCATGTTCTGTCTAGGGTTTAAATTGTTTGGTTTTTGGGATGCTGGGTGGGGGCTGAATTCCCGGCCAGTTGGGGTTGCCGGTGTGGGTGGGAAAGTTTTTCGTATCACTGCTGATGACATTGCAATGCTTGTTCTGTTGTCCCTGGGAGGAGCGCGGGCGGGTATCTGCGAGGTAACTGGGCTATGTTCAGAGTTAAATGTGCTTTGGTCCTAAACTGTGAGATTTCATGCTACAGGGTGCTACATATGTATGAATGGGTGACGTAGAGGGTATGCCACGATCGCACCAATTTCAGCTGGTATTGTGAAATATCCGACGGTTGAATAACCCCAGAAAGAAGAGGCAACTTTTGGGATACCTTGATAGGCAGGGCATTTCAATTGCTATGCTCCAAGAAACGCATTTACTGTCAGACAGCACTTCCCTCTTTGCATCCAGAGGGGCCTCCTGCAGGGTTTTTTCTTCCTACTCTAACTATGCCAGGGGAGTTACGATCTTGGTGCGACGGGGTATGAAATTCGTACCTGCCGGGACGGAGGCGTACCCTGGTGGCAGATACTGCATGGTTTGGGGGACACTACACTCACACACGGTCCTCTTTGCCTGCTACTATGGCCCCAATGTCGATGATACTTCATCGCTACTCACAATGTGGGGTAAAATTCAAACTTTGGGCATAGGCCATGTGATCCTGGGCGGGGACTTCAATGCTGTCGTGACACCGAGCATGGACAGATCTCACCCTCAGGCTGCACACTACTCCCAAACTCAGCGCGTTCTATCTTCCTTGCTTGCTGAACACTGCTTCATTGACTCATGGAGACACCTACATCCGTCCCTCAAGCAGGGCACTCATCACTCGGCAGTGCATTCCACATTGGCGCGACTAGATTACGTGTTCCTATCGGCAGGCCTCACTCCCTGGTTAATTAAAGCCACACACCTCGCTAGGACTTTCTCCGACCACTCCCCGGTCCTAATATCACTACGCATTCCCATTGAGACCTCCCCGTATCTGAGTTGGCGCCTCAATCCCTCCCATCTCACAGACTCTGCCTTCAGGGCGGACCTTGAACAAGACATCCAAGACTTTTTTGACCGGAATGTGGGGTCGGTATCGGACCTCACCGTGGTCTGGGAGGCCTTTAAGGTCACCGTCCGCGGATGGTGTATCTCTAAAGTGGGTGGAGTCCTTAAATCCCTGCGGGGTGAGCTTCGTAAACTTGAATCCGAGCTGAGGGAGCTGGAACACATTAGTACTCGCGAGGCCCGCGACCACTCTTCTAATGCCCTCCTTTGGGAAAAGTTGAACGAATATGCCGAGGCGGCGGATAGGGAGTGCAAATTCCTCGGCAAACAGTACACGGCACGTGTCTTCGGTGAGGGAAATAGGCCTGGAAGGGCACTTGCCTCCGCTGTTCGGCCCCCTAGATACAATAGCTTTGTCACCACCTTGCTGGATGAGCATCAAACCCCACAACGAGACCTGTCTGAGCAACTCCGTATTCTTATGAATCACTACGCCACCCTCTACACCTCTCACAGATCGGCACCTATTGATTTGCATCCCTACCTGGACGACACAGCCGTTGCATGGCTTGGCCCATCCCAACAAAAATTTCTCCACCATATACTCGAAGTAGATTAAATAAAAGACGCCATCATGGCCATGAAATCGGGCAAATCACCTGGATCTGATGGCCTGCCAATCGACTTTTACAAGGCATATATTCACATCCTTGCCCCCATACTCCAGCAAGTTTACTATTCGGCCCTCGAAGGCGGACTCCTACCCCCTCTATGCGTGAAGCCCTTATCACGTCCCTCTTGAAACCGGGCAAGCCACCGGAACACTGTGACTCCTATAGACCCCACTCTTTACTCAATACGGATGTCAAAATTCTAGCGAAAGTCCTGGCGTCTCGCCTCAACCTGTTGATGGAGCGTCTAGTCCTCCCTGACCAGGCGGGTTTTGTCCCCAATAGGGTGACTTCACATAACTTACGCACCCTTCAGGCTGTACTACAAGATATTAACCCAAGGTGCGAGGCTGCTGCTGTGTTTCTGGACGCCACTAAAGCGTTTGATTCCCTTGAGTGGGATTATCTATTGGCCCTTCTTGAACGCATGGGGATCCCATACAGCTTCCTGGATTGGATAAAGCTGCTCTATGGTAAACTGTGTGCCTCGGTCCTCCTCAATGGGGCCAGGTCTGCGCCCTTTGACATCCACAGAGGCACCAGACTAGGGTGCCCCCTCTCCCCTGTCCTTTTTGCGATAGCCATCGAACCTCTCGCTGCCAAGCTCCGACAACATCATAACCACCGCTCTCTAATATACCCAGAGCGTCAGCTCCTAGTAGCATTATATGCTGATGACATGACTCTATATGTCGATAAACCACAAGACAACCTTAACCCCCTTCTACGCGAAATCAACGGCACTGTACTTGACAAATTAACTGATACCATCACCAAGTGGATCTATCTCCCACTTTCAATGGCGGGGCGCATTTCCCTTATAAAAATGGTTGTACTCCCCAAGTTGTTATACCTTTTTACTAACATACCATATAGTCCGGGCTCCCACTTCTTTCATGCCCTCAATTCCCCATTGTCGAGGCTTATTTGGGGTGGCAAACAGGTTAGGATCTGTCTAAAGACGCTCATGTTACCTTATCATCAGGGTGGGTTTGATGTTCCTAACTTTCAGCGATATTATGATTGTGCCCAGGGCCACTTCGTGGCGTACTGGCTGCACCCCCTCCCTTCATGGCCCATCTGGCGGTGGAAGACGGATATATGCGCCCCGTACACCCATCGGGTTATCTATATACCGAATCGGGTATATCGGACCGCGACCCCACCACAGTTGACTGCACTGTCCAGGGCTGGCGGCGATTAGCGGCTCACATGGAGGTCAGACTGAGAGTAACCTGCGAGGAGATAGGGCGCAAACTCCTCACGAAACTAGCGATCCACACCTGGGGAGATCTCTACCTCCAAGGGCAGTTCTGTACTTCGGCACAGTTCTTTGGGGAGCCCACCCCCACTGTCATGGATACGTTCCTTTATGTCCGACTACGGCAGAATGTTAAGGCAGTCACTCCAAACTTCTCTGATGAGCCGGACACTCTGGCCCCCTTGCACTCGCTCTTACAAACGGAAACCCCCAGACATGTGGTGTCCATGCTGTATAAACATGCCCAGCCTGCCCCATCGCCTCCCCCGCTCAAGGTACGTAAGGAGTGGGACGGTGACCTTGACACCCCGCTCTCTGACGATCAATGGGAGGAAAGCTGCTCGCATACTAATGCAGTGACCGGTAATACTCGTCTCCGGTTGATTCATTTTAAATTTTAGCACCGCATTTACTTCACCCCTTCCAAATTATTCCAGCTTGGCCTCCGCGACAATGACCACTGCCTCCGGTGTGGGGTGGAGGGTGCCGACTTCTTCCATCTAGCGTGGACCTGCCCTGCAGTGGCGGACTATTGGCATGCCACTTTTAGAGCACTATCTGATATGGTTGGGGTTGATATAGGTCCCTGTCCCAGGACAGCCCTGTTGGGGCATTCGGTCCCGGCACTGAAGGCACATAGAACATTTTTTGCGCTAGGCCTTTTGTTGGCCAAACGCCATGTCGCCTGTAGATGGGGCAGAGGCCGTGCTCCTAAATTCAAGATCTGGCTCAATACTATGTCTACCTGGCAAGATCACCTCCACAATTATGCCGAACTCCTACCACACAAATCACGTCCCAAGGACCTATGGGGACCCCCTCACTGCCTATCTCCTCCGACACCAGAGCGAGGAACATTCTGATACCTGAAGCCCTCTCCCCTTCTCCCTTCTCCCTCGCCATGACCCTGCCCTGATCGCCCTACTCCCATGCCGCCCCCCCTTTCCCCTTCCCCTTCTTCCCTCCCTCCCCTGGTTATTATCCTGTATATAGGCCTGCCTGCACACTATGCCCCTAGGTCCCTTACCTAAGACACTCTTCTGCCTCCTAAACTATGGGGAGTCCTCATACACGTCTTGGCCACTCCCGATGCCCGGCCTTAGGCAGCTCTGCGGCGCACAGCTCATACTGGTCTGAATACTCTCGTTAGCAGCATGTTACACGTAGCACTACTCACATGACCTTGGCACTCTACTGACCTCACAGATTTGACCATGGGATATCTCCCCCCCTCATACCCTTCCCCTTCCCCTACCCCCCCCTCCCCTCCCCCCTCCCTCTCTCCCTTCTTCCCCCTCTTCCCTTCCTCTCCCGTGTTAGCCAGAAGCATTTAACTGGTGCGGAACACACAAACAATGGCGCAAGTTGCCCTTACTATTCAGCAGTACATTATGGCCCCTCACCTCAAGATCCTCTAATCCACATACAAGGTATGGTGGTACATCACGGGAGGGTTTGTTCCCAGTTTGGTTTCTGTTTATGGGTCTTTTTTTGTAAAGGGGGAAAAAAATGATAAAAGAAGCCCCACTTGCATTTTTGCCTGTATACAGTGTGCCTTCACCCTGTGCTTTATGATATACGCCTTACCTGACTATACCACTTTTACACCGCGGCCGGCCCAGCGGGGTTGTAGGCGACATGCTGTGTCTAACTTCTATTGTCATGCCGTTTCAATTATGAGCCTGCCGTAGACTCTATTTTTATGGCTGCCGGCCTGAAGTTTCAGGTTGTAGGCGTGAAGCTGTGTACCGTCCTACTGCTTTTGTTCTCAATAAAGGCTTCAAAAAAAGAAATAAATCAATAAAATAAAAGGATACTTTGTGATAATCGGATACGATTTATATCTATGACGATAGAACATTTCCTGTTTCAAATAGTACTGTGCATCTTTATACCACATTACTGGTAACGGCGCCATAGAAAGACCCAGTACGGTAACTAAATGTGTAATTCAGCTGCCCAGAAACAGCATGAGCGACTGGAAATTGGAAGTTGAAAGAATGGTTTGGGCTTATTGTGTAACCCCTTACCTGACAGGGTACAGTCCATGCATCACTTTGAAAGGACAATTTTAGTTGGATTAGTGGGTCAAAATGTGAGAAATGATCTCGAGACGATGAAAGAGATTATTAGGAAGTCTCAAAATATATTCAAAGAGTACAATTATATAAAACAACTTGAAAGAAGATTTTCTCTGATGTGAGTTAGAAAAAGTGTTGAGAGGAAGCGTGGCAGTATGTTTTCTGAGCCATTGAAAGGGGTAAGATTACTTACCAAATCAGTGAAATTTAGTGGTGGTGGTAAGATTTGGCACTTTGGTAAACCGGCAAAATGGGGCTGGTTATGAGGCAAGAGATATTTGAGATGATATAGTAGTGAGTTGGAGGAAATGAGGTCCTGATACTCCAGGTCAGGTATCTGCTAGTTATTTTGGAGAAGAGGAGTGTAGAGAATTTGAGGTGGGGAGGAGGGGTGATGGATGATGCATGTGAAGTTAGTGCTGTGAGAAATGGAGATGTTTTAGCGGCATGAATTCTACAGAAGAACAGAGCTGGATGTGCAGTGATGTTGCCATGCAAGTTTAAAGATTACATACCTGATGATGTTTCTTTTGACCTGCCCATCTACATAAATTGTGCATATCTTAATCAATTTTGCTTTGTCCTTGTGTTATTTTCTTTTCTTTCTTTCTTATATTCTTGGTTTGCATATTCTCTTTATATGTTTTTCTAGTTACACAGAGGATTATTTGTTATCAAAGGTAGGAGGAGATGAAGTGTCCACAGGTCTTGCAACCACAGGAATGTCTTACTCTTACATTGTTAAGCTCTCATTTGATTTAGTGGAATGTTGTGGTGCGAGCACTGTAGTATTTGCAGCTGGAGAAAGGTTGGGAGCAGCTGCTGCCTGAACTGTGAAATAAAAGGTTTGAATCCTATGCATTTTTTGTTCTACTTTACAATGACATCAGAAGAAAGGTACTTTGAATGGGAGCCTCTTATATTCCATTCCAGCTGGGACTTACTTTAAAGGCTATCAAAAACGTTGTCCAAGTTTTATCCTGGCTGGGAGCAAATTGGTAGTTGGAACATAATAGCTGAAACCTAAAATATTTCTTTAGACTTGGACACATACCGCTAACTGCAAAGTAAGACACTAACAAGTTACTAAGAGAAGCAGAAATCTGGAAACGGGTTTTGTCAAGTTCTGTTTGTAAGAGGTGTATGCAAAATGTGTGTATTTCTAGCTATTTGTGTGATGACACTAATAATCATTAACATGGCACTTACTATTAAGTGTTTAGGAACTGGTTTAATAACATTAGACTAAATAAAGATAAAAAACACTTGAATGTTACTTACATATAGCTCTTTGATGTGGACGTATAACCATCTGAACTATGACTAGGAATGTAACTTTTTGCCTGCAGGTATGACAAGGATTTTTGGAAGAAAAGCATTAACCCATGAACTGTTTTGGGTAACAGTTTGTCTCTTTATAAATAGTTAAATCAAATTCAAATAAAATCATACATTTGTAAGTACATGGGTTTACTACATGGCAAAATAACTGTACTATAGCCGCAAGTGAATGTCATAGTAGAGCACTTGTTAGAACTGGCTGCCTCTAGTTGGCAGAGGTATACACTTCTGACAAATAGGGACACACCTTTTTGTAGCTAGGAGCATGCCCACTTCGGACCTTTCTAAGTGGGGCTTCAAACGGTTGACATGCAGGACCCTCAAAGGGTTCCTGAGAGATTTCAAGTCCACCAAGTAGGTGACATCGCTCTTCTTCTCCACAACCTTAAACGGTCCAGTCCACCTGTCCTTGAGCGCACAGGGTTCCACAGGTGACATGACCCAAACTTCCTGACCAGGCTGAAGCTCAACCAGAGTGGCGTTCTGGTCGTACCACCGCTTCATCTCTTCCTGGCTGGCCTCCAGATTTGCCTGAGCAAGATCTCTGAAGCGCCTAGTCTGGTTCCTAAAGGCCAACATGTAACTGTATACATCCTGGGGAGGTTTCCTGGGAGATTGCTCCCAGCCTTCTTTGACCAGACTCAAAGGTCCCCTTACCGGGTGACCATACAAAAGCTCAAAGGGGCTGAACCCTAGAGACTTCTGTGGCACCTCACGGTAAGCAAACAACAGGCATGGCAAGAGGACGTCCCATTTCCGCCTCATTGGTTCTTCAAGACCCATGATCATGCCTTTAAGGGTACGGTTGCATCTCTCAACCAACCCATTACCTTGAGGGTGGTAAGGAGTGGTGAACTTGTAGGTTACCCCACACTCCTTCCACAGAGACTTCATATAGTTGGAAATGAAGTTGGTACCCCGGTCTGACACCACCTCTCTGGGGAACCCCATGCGGGAGAAAACACCCATCAGTGTCCGTCCCACCACGGGGGCCGTCACTGTTCTGAGAGGGATGGCTTCCGGGTACCGTGTGGCATGGTCCACCAAGACCAGGATGAACCTGTTGCCCAGGGCTGTCTTGGGGTCCAGGGGCCCAACAATGTCAATCCCCACCCGGTCAAAGGGGGTACTGACCACTGGAAAAGGTTGGAGGGGAGCCTTCTGCTTCCTTCCGCTTTTCCCACTTGCCTGGCAAGTGTGACAAATCTTACAATGGATGTCTACATCCCTTCGCGTCTGAGGCCAATAAAAATGGGTGACAAGCCTGTCATAGGTCTTGTCTTGCCCCAGATGTCCAGCTAACGGAACGTCATGAGCCAAACCCAGTAGGAAGGCTCTGAAGCGCTGGGGTACCACCAGCACACGGGCTGACCCAGGCTCAGCAGCCTTAGGCTCGCTATACAGGAGGTCGTTCTCCCAGTAAACAAAATGTGACCCTGACTGATCACCTGAGGTTTGGGCTGAGGCCTGCTGCCTCATACCCACAAGAGAAGGGCATTCTTTTTGTTCTGCACAAAATTCTTCCCTGGAGGGACCACCATCCTGCTGCCAATGGGTCAGCTCGGGCAGGTCTCCCAGTTCAGCAACTTGTTCCCAAAGGTGGGCATCCCCCTCAGGGTCTACCTCCTCCTGGACCACGGGAACTACGGGGGACGGTTTCCTGCGCCCCCTGCCTCTTCTCTTCACAGCTGGATCCTGGGCCATACTTTCAGGCTCCGGGACCCCATCAACACCCTTACTTGCTGTCATGGAACGAGTGGTCGCACACACCCACTCTGGCACACCCAACATTTTCAAATGTGTCTCCCTCTCCACCTTAGCCCAAGGGGAGTCTTCTAATTCATTGCCCAGGAGACAATCAACAGGCATGGCGGGCCTCACAGCAACCTGAAGAGTACCTGAAACTCCCCCCCCATTCAAAGGGAACCTGAGCTACCTCACACTCTCTCTGGGAGTTGTCAACAGCTATCACAGGGTAGAATGCGTGGGGAACCACCTGCTCTCTGGACACCAAGTGACACTTGACAGCTGTCACACTTGCTCCGGTGTCTCTGAGAGCTTCCACTCTATGGCCATTAATGGTCACCCACTGCCTATATTTATTAGTGTTACTAGGCAGAGGGGGTGGAGGGACCATTTCCATGTCTCCTAGCGAGACCAGGGACATCTCTGCGGGACCCCTCCCACCAGGGACAACCATCTCCTCCCCTCCCAGGGCTACACTCGCCAACTGACGGGGAGGTGCACGCGGCGGTGCATTCAAATTCTTCATGGGACACTGGGGATCATAATACCGGTGTCCCACCTGCCCACAAACGTAGCAGGTCAATGGGCCCCTATGAACAGGTTTACCTGTCGGGGCCCCTGGCTTCTTCTCAGGGGGAGGCAGGGAACCTTTCCCTTGGTTCCCTTGGGGATTACTTTGGGGCCCTTTCTGGAACTCCTTCTGTTTTCCCTTGTCCCCCCCCACTCTTCTGCTGGGGACCCTGCCCACCTTTGGCTGAGTCTCCCACTGGACCCTTGTGGACCCTGGTACTGACCCAGCGGTCCGCCTCCTCAGCAAGTTTTCTAGGGTTAGATATCTTGCTATCAATAAGGTGCTGGCGCAGCTCTGGAAAACAGTTATTAGACAAGTGCTCCCAAGCAAACAAATCATAAAGAGCTTCATAACTTTCCACTTTGCTGCCCTTTACCCAACCATCCATGGCTCTGCAAAAAAAAGACACATATTCAACCCACGTCGTACCAGGCAACTTCTTACATTCTCTAAAAGCTTGTCTGTACTTTTCTGGGGTTAGGCCATACCGCAACATTAAAGCATCTTTCATATGAGTATAAGACATCCTATCTTCTACAGGCATGCTTAACAGGGTATCTCTCCCCTCATTCACAAAGCGACCCCACAACCCCGCTCCCCAATTCTTCTCAGGGACCTGGTGGGCCAACAATGCTAACTCATAGGCTTTAAACCATTGACCAATATCCTCATTCTTCTGAAAATCTTTGATCACATCTTTGGGAAAATAAAGCCTACTTTCTGCAGGCACAGATGGGATGCTGCCACCAGAGGGATTCAATTCTAACTTCTTAGCTTGGATATCCAGCTCCCTCAACCTGGTTTCACGCTCCAAAGCTAACTTCTCTCTCTCAAATTCTAACCTTTTGATCTCCAAATCAGCTTCTCTTCTACCTTTTGCATTTTCTAATTCCAACTGCCCATTTATCTTAAGCCTTGCCATTTCCATGTTGTAAGCTCGCTCTTTCGCCCTTTCTTCTCTTTCTTCAGGGGAAAGACCTTTGGAGGAAACACTGCTACCGGGAGAGGACACAGGCCCATTCACTGGTACCTCCTCATCCCCTTCCTCTGTGGGTACCACCACCGCATCAGAGGGATCTCTGGACTCCAACCAGGCCTTCAAAGCTTTGAGATAGTTTTCCTTAAGCTTGAGGCCTTTGGTAGGAACTTTAAACTGCTTGCAAAAGATTTTCAGCTCCTCTACCTTGTAGATGTCGATTTTAGCTCTATCAAATTCCTCCACAACAACAACAGGGGTAGTGACTCCGTTGTCACTCATGGTTGAAACTGGCAGTGTTCAAAAAATCAAGCTTCAGAAAAGCGGAGAACAAAAATAGAATCCTTCCAAATTAGATTGTGGCTGCGCTATGGTCTGCTTTCACTATGTAGCGCACACTAATCACTGCACATGGGTCATAAATGCAAAGTTCAAATCCTCACCGCTGACCCACCAATGTTAGAACCGGCTGCCTCTAGTTGGCAGAGGTATACACTTCTGATAAATAGGGACACACCTTTTCTAGTCAGGGCAAGGGGATCAGACACTTAGATAACCCCTGCTCACCCCCTTGGTAGCTTGGCAAAGCAGACAGGCTTATCTCAGAGGCAGTGCGTTAAGCATTTATGATCACATACAGTAATAAAGTGAATACACTACAAATGGACACGACACAGTAGTATTATAAAAATAAGGATTTTTATATAAGGCTTAGCACAAGACCAAATAACGACAAAAATATGCACAATCTTAATAAAAACTCTGGGAAGGGAAAATAATAGTTCAAATGTAGTTTCTTCTTAGCACAAAGTCTTTAGTATCAAAAAGCAACTCTTCTTCTTTAAAACACAGTTCTTGGCAACAATGTAACCCACACGGGAGTCACACGACGTCGAGGCAAAGTTAATCCAAAGGGTTCGGTGTTGACCGCGAGGAGCGCTACGTCGAGCCCGGAGTCGAGCAGACCCCAACAACACAGTACCTTGGAAAAGCGAAGCACACGATGATCAGCGGCGTCGAGATGTCCGGCGTCGCGTCTTCGGCGTCGATCCGGCCTCGGAGTCTGGGCGACTTGCAGCGGCGTCGATCGATGTCGGGCAGGAGCAGCGCTCACGAGGCGAAACAGGATACGGCGTCGTCGTCGATGTTGATGAAGTTGCAAGAGTGAGCAGCGCTCACGGCGTCGAGAGGGCTCAGAGTCGATACGATCAGCCGTGGTGCAGACACGAAGTCACTTGGAGCTGGAACCGAACTCGCTACTCACTGGCGTTGCTGCTGGCGTCGATCGGGCCCGGCGGCCGGCGTCGAGGAAGCGGGACACTGGAGCCGTTACTCACGATGTCGAGCTGGATTCGGCGACGTCCGTCGGCGTCGAGATTGCTGGATTCTTTCAGAGGTGCTGGATTCACAAGTTCCAGCTACAAGCACTTTTAGCAAATGGTGAAGTCCTTTAGCCCTGTGACTTCAGCAGGAGACTGGCACTCTTCCAGTCCTTGGAGATTTTCTTAGCAAGTGTGAGAGTACACACACAGTTCCACTCCCCTGGTTCCTTGGCAAAAATAAAGAAGCAATGCAGGATTCCCCCAGCAAACAGCACACTGGCAGAAGGGGTAGGCAAGTCCTTGGATCAGCAGGCTTCTTGTCCTTGGTTTCAGGGTTCCTTGTCAGAAGTGATCTAAAGTCTTGGTTCAGGGGTCCTTCTCTTATACCCCTTTTTGGCTTTGATCCCTTTGTCCATGCAGGGGAATTTCCCAACATCCTGGGTCTGTTGTGGGTGTAGCCAGGCAGAGGCACCTGGCCTATTCACTGAGCAGGGCAGAGTCCTCAGCCGCCCAGTAGGAGGTGGAGCCAGTATTGTCACTGGCAGGAGCAGAGCTATCAGCCTCCCGGCAGGAGGTGGGGCCAGGATCGTCCCTGGCAGGCACAGAGCCATCAGTCGCCTGGCAGGAGGTGGAGCCAGCATTGTATCAGGCAGGGCAGGCTATCAGAAGCTACTCTCCCCCTACTCTCAATGCAAATGTCCCACTCATCCCACACTGACTCAGCAGATCTCTGGAGCCACCCAGCTCCTGTCACACACACACCAAACCAGCAGAAACCCGAAATGGTTAGACAAGAAAATAGCCACTTTCTAAAAGTGCTATTTTCAAACCCAGAGTCCAAAAACCATCCACACAAATGGATGCGTGATTAAACCCCGAGTTCAGGGATACCAAACTCGACATTGCACCATGCTCCCCGAGCCAGCTAGGATTATAGCATTAATAACCCAGGCAGCCCATTCTAACTAATGGAGAGCAGGTTACCTTACAATAGTGAAAAACGAACATGGCTGTAATTCACTATTAGGACATGCCAACTTGGTCAGGCTTGTCCTACCTTATGCTTACAATGCACCCTGCCCTCAGGCCTACCATAGGGGTGACTAACATGAAGTTAAGGGAATGTTTGGGGACTGGCAAGTAAGTGTACTTGCGCAGTCATCGTGACAGTACCGGGCTGCACGTAGGTCTAGCAATGGCAGACCTGTAGACATACTTTTACTAGGCCGCTCTTGTGGGTGGCACAACATGTGCTGCAGGCCCACGAGCAGCATTTGTATTTACAAGCCCTGGCACTCCTGGTGCACTAGACTAGGGACTGACAGTAAACCAAATAAGCCAAACATGGAATTCAATCAATACAGTAATTTAACATAGGGAGCACTTGCACTGTGGCACTGATCAGCAGTGGCACAGTGCCCAAAGCAGTATACCAGCAAAAACATCGTAAACAGTGGAGGCAAACAGAAAAAATGGAGGAGAGACTCAAGCCAATGATGTCAGGTCTAACAGCACTTTTTTGCAACACTGAAGATGGTCGTGCAAATTGCCAAGCTATCCAAGAACCCCATTGCCATTGTGCTATGTCAGGCTCTGGGAGATTTTTAGGACATGTCTCACTGGCAGATTTTAAGCTGAAACACTGCCCTGCAGAAGATAATGGCATAGACTCCCGATCACCTCTCATCTCTATGTATCCAGCAAGTTTCTGGGTATAACAGTGGTAGGATAACTGTTGTTTAATGCACTTGCTGGAGAGATTTGAATGCAATCAGGTCACAGTTTTGACACATACATTTCCAATGTAATGCCATGTTCGGAGGAGGGAAATGTGCCTACTCTGGGAGACTATAAATCAATCTAACTGGCTGCATGTTGTATTCAAGTTAGCCTCCTCAGATGAGCTTCAGGAAGACAGACTAAAATAAATACATTTCAGTAATCCAGCATTGATAATATTACCAGGTGAGTCATAAGCTGGCGAGAAATGGAGTATAAGTAGGGACTGATCTTTCTTAGCACTCTAAGATGTAATAAATATGAAGATAAGATTTTGTTATTTTGAAGCTGTACATTCAGTTTGTTATCCCAAGTGGAACCCCAGAATACAAGCTTTTTTTATTGGTTTTGGCCGTCCCAAATTCAACGGGCTGATGTTCACTAATACCTAGAAGGCTTGTTTTGCCAATAAACAGAGGCTTTGTCCTTTCTGTGTTGACTTATAGAAAATTAACTGACATTCATGATATAGCTGAGGCCAGGCAGGACTGAAAGGTTTCTGAGTTTGACAATATGAATTTGTCTAGGTTTACCATAATCTGATTTTAATATGCATACATTTTGAAATTCCAGCCAAATGTTCTAGTCAATCTTACAAATGGAATCTTATGAAATTTAAAATGTATAGTTATATTTTGTATTGCTGTAACTGTACCATTTATACTTAAGTGTCCTAGACATCGGTTTCTATCTCATAATTTCCTCTAAACAGCCAGTTCAGATTGTTTGAGGAACAGGGATGTACCTGATCACATAGCAAGCTGCAATGACTGTAGTAAAAGCATATATCTATTAAAACACGGAGTCACTTCACTTTAAGAAAGTGAAAACGTTACAGTTGCAGCAATACATAAACACACGTTTTACACGGTTGTGGCTCCTCAGCTAAGGTGAAGTAGTGCTGCCCAACTGCTCTCAGAGCTGGAGAAAGGAAAAAGAAAATGGTAATAACCCTGGTATTATCATTCTATTTTTGGGTCTCAGCCTGCGATGGCTGCGCAGACATGCGCAGTCTCGCTTGCGAGATTTAATGAGATAACGAGAATATCACTTGCAAGGTTAAGCCCCGCCCCTCTTCTCCATTGGCTGGCCTCCTAAACAGTTGCCAGCCATTGGCCTCTCCTCTCATGTCTAGACTGCAACACTTTAATGACTTTAGCAATGCCGGGGTCAATCGGTTTAGAAGGGGGGGGGAGAGGACCGTCTGACCACAAGATAAAATAATCTCATTGGCTTTCTTGTGTTAAATTGCCCTTTTTATTGTATTGACAATTATATAGCACCTTCTCACTCCATAAGGTGCTCAAAGCGGTGTATTGTGGTTTTTTTTTCTATTTTCATACAAATGCTTAAAACAGACCAAATCTAGCAGGCTTCAGCAGTCTGCAGCTGCGGCCCCTCTGTTTAGAAGGCTGAGCACAATGAATGTATTTATTTTACTGCTGTAAATCTCTCAAATAACGCAGCAGCATTATAAGAGCTGCCTGTCATACTTGTGTTTACGTTTATATACATGACCCAGTTTTGCAGCAACACCTGAACATATTTAATTTTCTGTCATTAAGTGTGGCAGCGTATGCGTATTTTCCGACTTAATTGCCATTCTAAATATAGACACCTGTAATGGAAATATTGAACGCAACCCAAAAAACCCCAAAACAATCCTCAAAAAACGCCATTCTCTTATAAACCTGCAACAGAGCACGTGACAGAACTATGTCCAATTGTGAACATGTACAGGTTGCTACCACAATACAAACTACAATGGCCGATTCGAGGCCAGGAGACAGAACACACACAAAAACACAGTTGCTTGCGCCTCCTACCTACCCTTCAATGGATAAGCCAGAGCCTCAATACCACAGTGGCTGAAAGCGGGCCTAAATAACTGCGTGCATGGCTGATAAAACAATCCTAGGGAACTTTTCACCTAACACTAAAACTGGATTCATACACTGTCTCTTCTTCCATTTACTTGTTCAAGTATTGCAATTAAAACCAATAAAACCAGTCATCCTGCGGATTAGTGTTTTCAAATGGCTTAAAACAATTTCAGTGGTAAACCCAGGCCTCGTGTACCAAATCCCCATGGCCTGGTGTTACATATGTGGTGCCAACCAACTCCACTCCATAGCCGCATAGGTGCACAGATTGGACACCAGGAGTCATGCCAAAGGTGTTGGCAAAGTTGAATGGGAGGAAATGAACAGGCCAGCCTTTAACTTGTTTGTATTGGGGAGATTAGGGTTAAACTCCGGGATGATAAAATTCTTTAAATAGAAAGGAATCTAATCCAGGCAGTTCTCTGGGAACCACAGTTCTGTCTACTCAGAAACACAATAATGGAGTCACTCAGCTGAATGTTGTTGTATGTGGTGTAGTGAACAGTATCCAGGCAATGCTAACTGGTTGGTTTACGTAGCTCTCTTCCCGTCCCACCAGACAGAGCGAGGCCCTCCGTGCAAGCCGCTCCTGCTCCACACAGAGGGGCCTACACCATGAGATTGTTAACTTGCTTTAGTGTCACAGGACCCTGGCTCTCTCTTTCGGGCGCCTAGAGGGATACAAAAATGTTGCAACCGGTAGAGAGAGGGCCTCTGTCACTGTTGGACTTGGCCCTTCTGGCAGGTTCACCCCTGAACTTTTTGCCTTTTAGTGTTACATAATTATAATGATTTCTGGTCTTTGCGCACTTTAGCACTGTGGCGCAGTGTAAAGTGTGTGCGCTCTCTGAGTGCGTGTGTGAAATTGGCCTGCCCTCCCATAGGAATGCATGGGGAATGTGTGTGTCCATGGTAATTCCTGATGCGTGGGGAGTGCAGGTGTGAGATTGGTATGTGTGGACTCTTGTGATTAAATGCTGCACGATGATGTGTGCGACGTTATTGTGTCTAGTGTGGAAGTGCCACTTCTAGAAGTTGGCCTGTCTGTGCAGTGAATGTGCTGGCTTGTGATTGGCTGGAGCTGGCTGGTGTGCCAGGCTCCTGGAGTCTGGATGGGTCTGCCCCGGTGGTGAATGGGGAGATCTGCATGTTGATGGCAGGGAGGGGCTGCACCTGAGACCTGAATAGGGCTGGGCTTTCCCCACACAATGCTGGCTCTGCCCCCTGTGGTGCGTCTAATGACCCTAGCCTGGCCAGTAAATAGTGAGAGGGGCTGAGCCCATCAGAGTGCACCCAAACCAGCTGCGTCTGGTTTTGCCCCCACCCTAAACCCTAGAGACAAAGGGATTTTCTGTATAAAATGAGGCTGTGACCTCATGCTAAATGTTCTTGTTTCCTGACTTGAATCTACCAGGGGTGTGCTGCAGCTGGGGCCCAGGGGAAGGCTTGCCTCCCTGGGCCCTGCCCAGCCCCTGGATGCCTGAAGGACCTTGTGCTGGGACCCCTCTGCCTTGCCTGGGGGACTGGAGGACTTCCCTGAGCTGAGGAGCTGGTTGCTCCATGTCTTTATGCCCAGGATTTTCCCTTGTTTTTCCCCAGTTGCTCTGTGGAACTGGAGTTCTTCCTCCCCTAGCGCCTGGGGCGCTTCTTTGCCATTTTGCCAGTTTATTTAGGCATTTTTATTGGCAGGAGCCTAACCTGCATTGTGCCCAGTGCGCAGGTGCTCACCCTGCGTCTTCGAATTATTTCCTAATTTCCACAGGTGCTCACCCCGCTTATTGGCATCCTTAGCGGGTGCCCACCCCGCCTCTATGATTTATTTTATGACCGAGGGAGCCTACCCCTCATTTTGTGCCCCTGAGTCTCACCGCTCGCGGCCCGAGCCACGTTAAGATGGCTGCCCCATCCGCGGCCTGCCTGGTTGTGGGCGGGGCCTGCGATGGAAGCCGAAGTGCGGCCGGAAGAGGGGAAGAAGTTTGAGCCTGCCCCGCAGGGCTCCCGTATGCCGATGGGAGCCCTGCACACTGCCCGGCCGAAAGAGGGAACTGCTGTCCCAGGATCCACGAAGGCTCCACATCGAGTCCTGGTCCGGAGATGGGGGACCGAGTGAAGAGCGAAGCGGGCGCCTTGTGAAGGCGGGGCTCCCCTGAGGAGAGAGAGCCCCACCAAGCGCTACCGCCGCCAGAGAGGAGAGAGAGCAGGCCGGCGGCGAAGTGGAGACCGGCTGCGTCAAGAGTCCCAGTGAGTAAAGAGGGGACTGTTGTAGTCCTGGGTCAGCCGCAGGGCCCGTGTGCATAGAGGCCCCGGTCAGAGCGGCCCCATTGGTGTAGTGGGCCGCTCCAACAGTGACATAATTGTTTAGAGGCTCTGAGGCCCCAGTTTGGCCGCATTATTTCTGAGTCCCCAGAGGGGGGACTCCAACGATGGGCACGTGACTTTTTCCCTGAGCCCAGAGGGCTCCCAAATATGCTCCTAGTTGTCCTAGAGCCAGAGGTCTCCACCGTTGTGGGCATTTCTTTCTAAGGAGCCAGAGTGCTCACAGGTGCACAGTATTTCCAGAGCCGGATGGCTTAGTTTGGCGCAGTGTTTGTCATGAGGGGCTAAGGAAAGCCCCTGTCGCAGTTCTTTATTCACAGCTGCCCAGCAATTAGTGGGCAGCTGCTACGTTTAGGTTTTCCTTACTAGGGACATGTACTTTGGACTCAGGAATGAGTCGCACTCCTTCATCCCTACCTTGGCCTTCCCCAGCTGCGCAGCACTTAGTGCCAGCTGCAGTGTTTAGGCCCTGTTCTGTCCCTGTCCTCAGCTGCCCAGCAAGTAGTGGGCAGCTCCTACGTTTAGGTATTGGCGCAGTGGCGTAACCTGGACGTTGATGTGAGTTATGTGCTAGATGTGATTTCTTCGCTAAATGTGATTTATGTGCTTCTTAGGGTGCTAGGAAATGTACTGTGTGTAAAATGTTTTGCGCACCCGGTTCTGATACCTCTAGACATATGTTTATGCTTAGGAGGTTGTTTTATCTAGTATGGGTTATACTAGTGTGTTCATGGTTCCCTGCGCGATATTTTCCTAAGGTGGTTAGGGTTGCGTAGGTGGTACTTACCTCTTACCAGTGATTACTGGTTGTGTGCTACATTTGCTATTTGGTGCTACAAGTATTATATGGGGAAAAATCTAAGAGACCGATTCTACTAAAACGCAGGAATTGGAAAAAATTCAGTCATGAGGCATTCGAACGTGCATTAAATCAGGAAACCCCCATCTTAGTGAGACTCTTAAGGAAGCACGGAAGGAGTATGAGGAATGGGTGTTTAAGGCATTAAATAAGGTGGCCCCATGGACCCGAAAGGCCCCAGTACGGGGGACTAGGTCAGCCCCATGGTACAATGAGGAACTGCATGCAGCCAAAGCTAAATGTAAAGGTCTGGAACGCTTTTGATGCAAAGACTATGATACCCCCCGTAAACAGTTATACAGGAACAGCTCAAGGGAGTACCATAGTCTGATTAAGAAGGCAAAAAGGAAATTTATTACAGAGAGGATTGAATCATCCAAAAATTCCTCCAAAGAGCTTTTCCTAAGGAGCTAATGTCACTCGCGAGGACAGTGACCAAAGACCTCTTTTCCACTGAGATATGCGAACCCATTGCTGACCACTTCGTGAACAAAGTGGAGAGATTTATATGTCTTTTCAGAAGAGTCCGGCCGATGACATTTCTGTCCCGGATACTTGTCAGAGGCTCACTAAGAATACATGTCTCATTGAGTTCAAGGTTCCTCCGAGGGAGAATTGATAAAATATATTACGGGTATCCAATCAGGATCCCCTATGGATGTTGCCCCTCCTAAGATTCTCAGGAGTCATATGCACCTGCTGAGTAACCAAATAGGTAATTTGGCTTCCCTATCTTTTCAAGAAAGTCATGTGCCAGAGGAATGGAAACGAGCCCAGGTGGTCCCTATCAAAAAGAAAGATAACCAGAGTATATCTCAGCTGGATAATCTCCGCCCTATCTCCCTCCTGCCGTTCCATGCTAAAGTGGTGGAGAAATTGGTCAACAACCAGCTGGTACAATTTGTGGAGGATACTCACCTTCTACATTTCTCCGAATCTGGTTTTAGGGCGAAACATTCTACAGAAACTGCCCTTCTTTTTTCCACAGAATTGCTCAGTCAGAAAGTGGATAAGGGACAGACAGCCGCCCTGGTACTGTTGGACTTGAGTGCGGCTTTTGACAACGTGTCACACTCTAAGCTCATTGCTCGCCTGAGCGGGGTTGGTGTAGCCGGGTCAGCCTACAAATGGATGGGCTCTTTTCTGGCGGACAGGAAATTTCAAGTACACTGCCACCCTTCTAAATCCACACCTCGATCTCTTAGACAAGGGGTCCCTCAGGGCTCCATACTGAGCCCAACATTGTTTAATCTGTATATGGAACCCCTTGCTAGGATGGTGGAATCCTATGGGGTGGATATAGTGTCATATGCGGATGACACCCAACTGGTGGTCACCCTATCTCATAACCCAGTGGAGACTGCAGATCATTTCTCCGCTTGTCTTGTGGCACTCGCATGCTGGATGAAGACCAAGTGCCTGCTCCTCAACGGGAATAAGACCAAACTTTTAGTGATTGGTTCTTCTCCTTCAATCTGGACGTCGACCTGGTGGCCCTCTGACCTGGGTCCTACACCTATCCCTTCTGATACGCTGAAGAACTTGGGGGTTCTCTTGGACACTAACCTCTCATATTCCCAGCATATTGGAAATGTGGCGGGTAAATGCTATGGCATACTAAAGGTTCTACGTAAAATCCTAGACCTACTACCCATCACAGCGAGGAAAACCTTACTGCATGCCATGGTCACTTCTCATCTTGACTATGGGAATTCTCTGCTATGTGGCCTAAGTAAAAAAGGCTTGAACCAACTCCAATGTTTCCAAAATGCAGCTGCCAGGCTTGTCTTGAACCTGCCTAGGAAGTCGTCTGGGAAACGTGCTTTACAGACCTTGCACTGGCTCCCCATTCGGGAACGTATTCAGTTTAAAGCCATGTGCATGACCCATCGTATTGCACAGGGCAAAGGCCCTGTCTACCTCCAAAAGATGCTGACTATATACCGTCCGAAATGCCTTTTGAGATCTATGGGTAGCATGCAATTTCTGGCACCCCGTATCCATAAAGCGCGGATGGGGGGTCTTTCTTTTAGGTATTTAGCCAGCAAACAATGGAACGAACTCCACATTGAACTTCGGATGGAACCTTTGGAAACTCTGTTCCGGCTCAAACTTAAGACCCACTTGTTCCCTAAAGACAAGAATTGAGGCTGGTCCTTGTCCTTCTCGTCCCCTTCCCTCTCTATGGGTCTGTGTTCAGGAGTCATTGTGGACTGCATCCACAGCGCGAGGACGCACTGTTCTCTAGTGTAACCAGGAGCTATATAAATGTTTTTTATTATTATTATGTTCTAAAAGTGCTAGTTCCAAAAGTGCTTAGTCCTGACAGTGGTCCACGTGGCCCTGTCCCGTGTACATAATCCCTTGTAAATATTGCCTGTGCCAGTTGGCACAATGTACATCCTTTGATTCTGATTCTGATGTCTTCTGATAATGCAAAGACTATTTTTATGTAACCTTGTGTTGAACTCCTTTTGTGGGGGCCTGGGATGTTGTTGCTGGTGGGTGCGTGCGCAAATGCTTTACACATCGCCTCTGAGATAAGCCTGACTGCTCGTGCCAAGCTACCAAGAGGGTGAGCAGGGGTTATCTTGGCGGGTGACTTCCTTTCCCTGACTTAGAATGGTGGTTTCTGCCTGGCTTTGGCGCAAGCCTCAGCCAACCAGAAATTCCCATTTCTAACATTGGCAACCCCCTTCCAGCCAAAATGCAGGGCAGACCAATCACCACTATGATGGACGTCCCTGCTTTGGGTGATAGAACACGGACGCGGGCCCGCACTGCAGGGACACCCTCCGGTTCTACGTCCTGTTGTTCCACAAAACAAGCACACTTAAAAAAATCTAAGACCCAACCAGGCTACCCCACTGGTACTCCTTAGTTGTCCCCGGCTAGGACCAGGCCCTAGGCCACCCAGATACCACTGGTCCTTGCCAATTTACAGAGTGGGGAGTCGTAACCCTTGGCCTACAATAGCCATTCTCCATCCTCCTTCTCAGTGTAGTTCCAAACTACCACTGATCCTCCAACCTAGGGTCCGCACCCTCAGACTGACCAGAGGTCACGGGCAAGAATGCCCCACCCTACCTCTACTTCTGGGGTTGCGCATTCTCCCAGGAGAAGCACCCTCCTGAACACAACTCTCCCACCAGTTCAGGACGTTACTCCCATATGTAAATGTAATTTGTACTTGTAAAGTACCCCAACTGGGGTGTCCTGGCGCTGTAACGCATACCGCTGTGGAACCCTTCCTGGCTTTTCCCTGTGAAATGTCCACTCCCAGGCAGCCCCAGGTTGAAGCCAGGCATCCCAGCGCTGTTGGGGCCATTGTGGAGATTAAGCAAGCTATTGCCCAGAGTTGCAGAGTGGGACCCATGATTAGAATAGGCACCGAGGCGAGAATTAACACTGGTCCCGGGCCAGACCTAACCATTGAGCCACACTTCTCCATAGTAGCAGTGACGGCGGTCAGACCATGCCATGGAAGGCGTAGTGAGGTGTTGCCCAGTGCGGTGCCTACAGAACAACAGGGTGGTCAATGACGGCGAGGTCACAGCTTCCTGAACTGGTTTACCATCTGGGTACCAAATTCACCAGATGCACAGGGGTCAGACTTTCTTTGACCCTCTTCCAGAGTTCTGCACCCTCCCAACTGGAGTGGTACCCCTAGAAGACAAACCGGCCCGGACACTGGCTACAGTCGCCCTGCCGTCCAGGACAGGCAAACACCTGAACCTGGCTCCCCAACCCAGGGATGCTACCCTTTAGTTAGATGCCTGGCGCACCAGGACTTCTACAAGTTGAAAACAAAAATCTAAGACTTTCTCCTCTCCTTCAGCAGCAAGGCAACCACTGCAGGCCAATCCCCCAGGTCAAAGACAGTACTCCTCCATATAGCTTTCCCGGTTCCTTCTCTTCAGGCAGAAGGGCTGTGCTGGCCAGGCTGGAGAGAGTTCGCTCTAAGCACCCATTTGGTTCGGGGTATAATCCTGTTTTTAAGCATTGTGATGTGTTGCATTTCAACTTTTGTGTAACGCTCCAAACTGCTGATGAGGCAGATAAGCATTTGCAACTGGGAACCGTTTCAGAAGTACAGTGAACAGTGTTGGATGCATTATACCTACATGGGAAATGGTGGATGACCTTTGAAGGTGTGCTCTAAGCATGGTGTGGTGCTGTTCATATGAATACACTGTTGCAGTTTGTGAGCGAATAGGCCTAGCAACATTTATCTACTACATTTGTATGCATTCTAATCCCCATCTTCTGTTTAGAATGGCGGGAAGAGCCATTTTAATGCTCCCTAGTACTGGAGGTGATTGTCAATGCTCCTTATTTGAGTGGGCTTGGAGTGTCAGAGTTTGTGTGTGTGTGGCTCTGTGTGTGTGTGGTTCTCTGTGTGTGTGTGTGTGTGGTTCTGTGTGTGTGTGTGGCTCGCAGTGTGTGCGGCTCTCTGTGTGTGTGGCTCTTTGTGTGTGTGTGTGGTGCTCTGTGTGTGTGGCTGTGTGTGTGTGGCTGTGTGTGTGGCTCTGTGTGTGTGTGGCTGTGTGTGTGCCTCTGTGTGTGTATGATCCAAAATCCCGGCACTCAGTTGTAACAATTTTAGTTCCTTATGTATTTAAGAATTAAGACTTGTTCTATGCATAGATCTTAAGTATTTCATCCACAAGTGACAATTTTGGTTCTTATTAGTAATCAAAATCTTTTATTAACACACATTGGTGAGCATAGTAAAAAGAATATATGTACATCAAACAAAGGATAATACAAAAGCTGGTCAGGAAAAGATGGTAGACAAAGTATACAGGACAGTTGGTATTTTGTATGTCCTCCTTTTCCTGATCCAAAAAAGACAACAGCCGACACGTGTTTCGTCACGTCATGTGACTTCCTCAAGGCTTCTAAATATTTCTAAGACGAAATTAGATGTATGTATCTTTGTTCTTCCCGATGAGTTCCAAGAGGTCAATGTTCTTATAATCAATAACTATGTCCAAACATTTGTAGTGCTCCCAATTGTTAAGGTGCGTAGTCCTGGCCCAAGCTCTACGTATTGTTGCTCCCAATGACACGGATCCAAAAGGACGCACAACCTTATGTTACTATTTTTCAGAGTGCGTAGAAAAGACCACTGTAATATACAGACAAATTCAGTGCCGATTACATGTATCCCTCTGGGTTTGTTATCCCATGAGCAATTCTAGTCTTAGTTTAATACTTAATTTCTCTTTTCCTTGGTGCATAGGATGACGACCTCGTGCTCCTTTTCCAAATTTTGGGCTTGTATATTCCTTAAATATTTGAAATTCTCTCGAGCGTAAGTCATGAATAGAGGGCTCTGATAAGCCGCGTATATGAACGTCCTCTCTGCAAGGCTGCCAGGTCGCGGTTTGATTTACTCAGGGACTATCTTTGATATCCCTTTGTATATATGCACCTAGGTAGTAGGGTGTTTTTTCCCGAGAGGCACCAACTTCAAATACAATTTTGTGGATGATATATACTTTTCAATCCTTAAATGTATGGCCTAATCTGATTGTACTGATTGTATTGTCAAATGAGGTGCGCCCCAGTAGCATTACTGCCAGTGAAAGTACATGCCTCTGTGTGTGTGTGTGGCTGTGTGTGTGGCTCTGTGTGTGTGTGTGGCTCTGTGTGTGTGTGTGGCTCTCTGTGTGTGTGTGTGGCTCTGTGTGTGTGTGTGGCTCTGTGTGTGTGTGTGGCTCTCTCTGTGTGTGGGGCTCTGTGTGTGTGGGGCTGGGGCTCTGTGTGTGTGGGGCTGGGGCTGTGTGTGTGTGTGGGGCTCTGTGTGGGGCTTGTGTATGGGGGGCTCTATGTGGGTGGGTGTGGCTCTGTGTGTGTGTGTGTGGCTCTGTGTGTGTGTGTGTGGCTCTGTGTGTGTGTGTGTGGCTCTGTGTGTGTGTGTGGGGCTCTGTGTGTGTGGGGCTGTGTGTGAGTGTGAGTCTGTGTTTTTGTGTGTGGCTCTGTGTGTGTGTGGCTCAGTTTGCGTGGGCAATTATTTTCTTTTTCTTAGCCGTAGTATTCAAATGTGAATCAGGTGCAAAATCTCAGTTTTTGCATGATCCGCTTTCTGCCTGCAGCAGACTAGAAATTATGAATTGTACGCTGCATTTTTGCAGTGATCCATTGACTGGCACAAAATTACTGCCCAGGCATGCCAACTTGCAGATACATTTCACAATGGGGGAGGGGGTTTGAGGGGAGGCTCTTATAGGGGATGCAGCAGTGTGAGAGAAAGCATTGTGTTTAAGAAAGACAGCAGTGTGTGAGAAACAGCAGTGTGTGTGGGAGAGACAGCAGTGTGAGAGAGACAGTAGTGTTAGAGAGACAGAAGTGTGAGAGACCTTTTATTTATGTTTTGGTTTTTGAAATATAAATAAAACGCATTGTTATTTGCAATGTCAATAGCTCAAACTCGCGTAAATACGCGACCTATTGCATTGCAAATGCAATAGGTCTCGTATTTGCGAGAGATTAAGCATGTAAATGACAATGACATTTATTTATCTGTTTTCAAAACCAACATGTAAATAAACATTTTGTCATTTACTATGCCAATAGCTCTAACTTTTGCAAAGGCGAGACTGTTGCATTGTAAATGCGTGTTCACTATGTGCCCAGGTTAGGGCAGGGCAGAGCTGAGGTCACAGGGGTAGGAGTGGCCGGCCATACAGTCATGCTTACTTTGCATGTTTCCCACCAGGCTGCGTTACACAACCTGGTTGGGAACATGCCCACACTCCCAATCCCTGTTTGAGCGCCGAACCACTTCACTCAGACCAATCACAACGCTGCATTGCAGAATTGTGGTTGGCTTAGGGGAGGGAGCCTATGTGCTTCGTGCTTCTGCCAAAGTTGAGAAGAAGGCGGCATGAGAATGGACCTAAACTGAGGAGAGACGGCGGCCAACAAAGGGTACGTGTTTTTTAAATTTATTCATGATACCCCCTTCCCTGCCAGTCCCCACTGGTTTTACACTTAAAAAACACAAGACTTCTTGTGTAGAAGTGTGGCTCACTGGTTAGAAGCGGCAGACCCTGAAGCAGAGGTCAGTCCGGGACCAGGGTTCAATTCCCGACGCGGCAGGGTCTTGGGTCAATGTCCGCGGACTTGATAATTCTAGCCTAGGTGCCTACACTAACCATGGGTCCCACTCTGCAACTCTGGGCAATAGCTTGCTTAATCTCCACAACGGCCCCAGCAGCGCCGGGGATGCCTGGCTTCACCTTGGGGGTGCCCTCTCACAGGGAAAGCCAGGACGGGTTCCCCAGCGGTATACAGCGTCAGGACACCACGTAACGAGGTAACAGTGCGCTTTACAAGTATACATACATTACATTACATTACACTTCTTACACAAGTTGTTTCGGCATTGCTTCAGATCAAACTTATCTCGTCCTTCTTATCTGCTCACAAACACCTCCTCCCATATACTGTTTTCATATTTTTTAGACAAACTGGGGAGGAAATGTTGCATAATTGGCAGAACTACAGACTTTGGAACAGGGGAATGAGCTTTGCTTTGTGCTCTGGCATGAGCTCAACATTGTGTGATTCTGGGCGGCAAATCACTAATTTTCCCTCCCCGCATCACCACACCAACATGAATTGGCCCACAAATTAAGCTGCTCTGTAGCTGGTCAATGGGATCACATGGAGCACAGCTCTTCATATTTTAATAATTTTCCTGCTCTGACTTTCTTAGCACTAGATATATGTGCCAGGTATTCAAATACATCAATAGTAGTGGCAATTTTTCTCCCTGTGAGAAATTTAGCTTAATTATTTGGAAGCTTTCCACTTTTTTCCAACAGAAAAGTTAAGTAAAAAAAAGCAAATTGTTTCTACATCACAGATCAATCTTCAGTGAACGGAATATGTGCCTGTCAAATGGCATCCATTACATCAGACACTAATGCAAAAATTAAGTTCAACACCTTATTTATTTGTCACACATGCGTTATTAAACTACAACTACACTTTAACATATTAGAAAAATTAACAAAGCCTTTCCTCCTTGGATCACTGGACCATCTATCAATGTGGTGGGTGATTTGTACTCAAAATGCACTATTTTTGATTACATAATTAGGAAATATTATGAAGTACGCCTCAAACACCCCCACATGTGGTTGTATTTCAAGCATATTCACTTATTTCTTTCTTTCAAATGCTGCATTTTATTGTCCCTTTTAAAAAAGATTTTTGAAAGAGGCATGCACTCATAACTCCTATTCTGTATACCCTGAAGTCATTCTTTGTTTATTATATTTCTCTCTTTTGGCAAATGACCCCAACGCTTCCAGCAGACCATCAGTGCGGCCCTTGGTCATTCCCCAGACTGTCATTTTGGCCCCCAGGCAAATGTTTGTGAGTACCCATGATCTAGGACTACCACTGATGCCGATACTGATATGCTTGGCTCAGAAATCTGATTGACAGATTTTCTTGGTCCAGATGTTCAATAAGTTGCAAATTGACTTCGTTTTAAATCTTTTTTTTAATTACACATGGCATTTGAGAAATAAGCCTGTAAGTGTTGGGCTGCATTGGATCAGCTGTCTCTTTTCACGAAGAACATTTCGGAACTAAACCATAGTGATTCGAGGTATTGCAGAGTTCCTGGACCAGGGGTAAAATGTTTTGCTCTAATAGATATGGCAGGGAATTGATCGAGTGGGAGCTTGATTTGATGAATGCACTGTAAGGTGAACTCTACGTTCTGAAAGTGGGATTATATTTTGTAAGATGTGACTTTGATGAATTGTTGGAAATCACTAGTAAGTTATTTTATGAATTTTTAGTTAT
Source organism: Lissotriton vulgaris (assembly GCF_964263255.1). Lineage (NCBI taxonomy): Eukaryota > Metazoa > Chordata > Amphibia > Caudata > Salamandridae > Lissotriton > Lissotriton vulgaris. The sequence goes on from NC_141695.1 coordinate 316,553,169, forward strand.
AGGGATTTGAGTATGTTAGAAAGGTTTTCATGGAAAAACAGGAATCATATAACACATGTGGAGGGGGAGTGAAATAATTCTAACAATACTCCAGGTTAGCCAGTGAGTTGATAACTTCAAAAAATCACTTTAGTATATTTGGTAGCATAGTTTTATCAGCGTAATAATACGCAGTTGTTTTACAAACTAAAGACCTGGAAGGTGTTTTTGTAGTCTGATAGGTTACATGACTGTCTTGAGAGTAGGACGATCTCCAAATCTTCTTTGGTCTTTTACATTTCAACATAAAAGCTCTCAAATCTTAAGCATTATCTTTAAGTTAGATAAAAGTGGCATGTGCGTAACACTGCAACTTTTACAAATTTGTAACCCTGATGTGACCATTGGGGGGCAGCTAGGCTGCTGGCATATGGAAGGTTGTTTACTTCAGTCAAAGGCCTTGGGATGGAGTAAGGAGACCCCAATGTTCTTGCTATAAATGTGCTTTGTTGACAGACTTATCTTTCTTTATGAAGTATAACTTTCTTTATATCGAAGTTTGGACATTGCAGTGGCACGTGGATAATGAGTTTAGCAATGGAAAATAATGAGTGTTCAAACATAGATAGCAACCCAAGCAATTTCAAACATTTGACAGATTGCACTCTGTGTGTTTCAGTCATGGGCTGAGAGGAAGTAAAGTTTGCTTCTTTAGATTACCTTGACTGTATTAACTGATAATTTCTTTCCAGATAAATTATGCATTTACACAGATGATGATGTCTACATGTAAAAGTAAGTTTGTTTTAGATGCAGATTTTCATTTCCACACAAGGACAAATGTCCCACCATTGGACAGACAGACATGTAACAGCTGTGGGAATAAGAACTATTTTGTGAAGGTAAGTAAAGGAAAAAACAAGTGTGTTACGGCGTGAAAACAAAATGGCCCTCGGAACATTCCAGAGGCAAAGTTTAATGCGCACCCACAAAGACCAGCGGAGGCCTCAGGTACAACAAATCAACTCTGAACAAAGTCGATTGTCATCTAAATCATCGTCACAGTTCATCCATATGAGTATCAATTGAAAGTGAAGAAGATGGTTGTGCCAAGTCGAAATTTACTTCAGAAAAACATGCACATGTCAGCTGGCCACATGGAAAGAAAATTGTCAGTCAAAGAAAAGTTGACATACCAAACTCATTCAAATATTGTTCGAAACTTACACTGAAGGTTAATGGTTGCTCAATAACTTTCATCATCGACATTGGTGCGTCGAAAAACATTATGTCAGAGGAGAAATATAATGAATTGCAACACAACTTAGGCCATCAAAAACCAAAGTGTATACATAGGCTGCTTCGACACCCTTAAAAATTCAAGGTTCCTTTGTAGCGACGATGAAACAGGAAAATGGAGAAACAGGAAAATGGAGTTGCAAAGGACAGCGTCAGGTGCCTGTCTGGTCAGCTTCAGCACAGCCGCTGAAATGGGGCTAATATCAGTGAACTACAACATGAATTCTCACCATGATATAGTGAGTCAGTTCCCTTCATTGTTTCATGGTTTGGGAAAGCTTAAGACTATGGGCCATATGTATCAAGCAAAATTGAGATCGCAAACACTGAAATTCGCAGAATTTCAGCATTTGCTATCGCAATTTGGCTTAGTGGTATGTATTAGAGCAAAACTGTCTCGCAAAATAAGGAATCACAAAATCTGCTATTCCTTGTTTTGCAATTGCATTTAAGGAATCGCAAATTGCGATTCCTTAAATGCAATGTAAGAAGCACAGAAAAAGTGCAATTAGGCCTTAAGGAATCGCAAATTACTACTAACTTCAAGTTGGTGGTAATTTGCGATTTCTTTGAAAAATGCACTTTTTTGCATTTTTCAAAGTGCCATGTGGCGCACATACTTGCCCCTAGGGCATGTATGTGCGCCACATGTGCACACATGTACATTTCAGGGGTGCAACAGGGGTTTCTTTTGACACCCTGGCACCCTTGAAATTGCATTCTCAATTTGTGATTCTCTAATTGAGAATCACAAATTGAGAATGTCTTCCCATTCATTCATATGGGCCTAGAGGCCCATAGAAATGAATGGGGAGGTATTCCTTAATTGCAATTTGCGATTCGCAATTAAGGAATATGTAAGATTCACAAAATTATTTGCAAATCCTACATATATAGCATTTTGCGATTCTCATATAGCGATTCTCTAAAAATCGCTATTTGAGAATCGCAAAACCAAAGTTTCATACATATGGCCCTATGAAAGTAAAGTTTCATATTAATGAGGACATCCGTCTTATTGCTCAGAGACCTAGGCAAATTGCTTTTCATTTAAAAGATGCAGTTGATTTTTGGTCGGGCCTCAGGATACACCATCAATTGGTCCAAATCGGTACTATTTATCCTCCAAGGCCCCCCAACGATCCTCCCGAACGAATGCCCTCTGATGATCACCGAAGGTCCCTTCAAATATCTGGGGGTATGGGTGACATTGAATCGAGACATTTTTTATCACCGCAACTTGAGGCCACCACTTGAACGGTTCCGCACGGATGTGAGGCATTGGCATTCCCTACCGCTAACTCTGTTAGGAAAAGCTGCGCTTTTAAAATGATGACATTGCCGCGATTGCTCTACATCCTGGAAAACACTCAATTTCTCGTGCTTCACAAGTACTTTCAGTCCATCAAGGCACTAGTTTCTGGTCTACTATGGGGGGACAAACCGGCACGTATTGCCCGACAAAAGTTAGTACGAGGATGGTTTGACGGGGGCATTGCTCTCCCGGATGTCCAGTTGTACTATTGGGCTTCTCAACTGAAGATCGTAAATCACTGGCTACACCCCCCACAGACGGAACCCGCGTTCAAGGCAGATAGATATGACCTAGGGACCGGGGGAGTGATGACCGCGCTTTATGATCCTCGAGGGGTGAAGGCCCTGCAGGGCCCCACGGCGCACACGGTGAAGCTCTGGCACGAGGCATCGGCTCGTCTCAAATGTCAGAATACGATCACGCAGATGACGCCACTCTGGGTATCACGTCGCCTCGGCCGTCTCTGTAACAATAAGGGATTTAGAGGCCTGGGATCAAATAGGTATTTCAATGATTGGAGACCTTTACAGGCGGGGCAAAATCCTCACTTTTGATCAACTAGCGGCCAAATTTACTTTGGCAGAAGCGGAACGTTTCCGCTATTTGCAAATCAGTCATGCCCTTAGGTCAGTGCTGCCGACTGAAGGTAAACTACCAGAATCCACTCCTCTAGAGGACAGATTGCTTACGGAACATATGCTGAGCAAGGCAACCTCATTGGTCTACCGTAAGCTAATTAACAACATGCCTGACCCTATGGCAAGACTCAAAAAAGCCTGGACTGCGGAACTAGGTGACTTTGACGAATCAGACTAGCAGACCGCTCTCTCATCGCCTCAGGAGGTAGCTATATCGTCAAGGCTGAGACTGATACAATTAAAAGTCCTGCACCGAGTTTACTACACGAGGGTCACACTACACAAGATAGGAAGAACCACACACCAATACTGTCTGGGAGGCTGCGGGGAGGCGGGAACGTTCTACCACACTATTTGGGAATGCCCATCCATTGCTGAATACTGGTCCAAGGTTATGCAAACAATATCTCAAGTGGCTAATGTTTCGCTGCTTCCAGAGCCGCGTCGATGTCTGTTAAATATTTGGGAGCCTAATGATTTAAGCAACTCGATGCAGGACTGGGCAACGCTGGGTATTGTGTATGCTAAACGAAATGTGGCCAGGGCCTGGGGTTCCCCCGTGTCACCGGCGCTCAGAGACTGGAGCGCGGATATGGACTCTGCGATGGTTGCCGAAAAGACGGTATATTTAAATCGGAAATGTCCGAGAAAATGGGGGAAAATTTGGGGAGCCTGGAATGAATACAGAGGGTATGTTTGTGAACCACCTCAGATGGAAAGTGGCACTGATTCGGAATGATACGGAGGGAGGAGGGGATAACCTCAGAGGAGAGGGCATATCATGTATAAATATCTTGGTTGTAATAACATTGATTCCTCATGCTCAGGTATGATGGCCGCTATGTATTATATATTAACTGCAGTACAAAAGGGGGTGGTGATGGACGGAGGATCTGAATCAATCAAATACTCACACCCAGTCGAAAGATCTAGGTTTAATCCCCCCTTTTGTACCGCTTTTGGCCGCCATAAGTGTCGCAGGGTATGCTCAGACGTGAGTCCCTTGCTCACTTTGCCACTGGATTCAAGCAAGCCGGGCTGAAGACGGCTGGAATGCCAGAAACCGGTCCTCGGAAGCTTGTTTCCGGTCCAGGGAAGACATGGCTTGGCAGTTCGGGCTGGACTGTTCCCATGAGGCACAGGGTCAGACTGATTTGCATATAGCCATGTCTGAACTGGGGTGGCAGAGTGGGCTAAGGAACGGTGATGGATTAAACCCAGATCTTTTGACTGGGTGTGAGTGTTTGATTGATTCAGATGCTCCGTCCATCACCACCCCCTTTTGTACTGCTTTTGGCCGCCATAAGTGTGGCAGGGTATGCTCAGACGTGAGTCCCTTGCTCACTTTGCCACTGGATTCAAGCAAGCCGGGCTGAAGACGGCTGGAATGCCAGAAACCGGTCCTCGGAAGCTTGTTTCCGGTCCAGGGAAGACATGGCTTGGCAGTTCGGGCTGGACTGTTCCCATGAGGCACAGGGTCAGACTGATTTGCATATAGCCATGTCTGAACTGGGGTGGCAGAGTGGGCTAAAGAACGGTGATGGATTAAACCCAGATCTTTTGACTGGGTGTGAGTGTTTGATTGATTCAGATGCTCCGTCCATCACCACCCCCTTTTGTACTGCTTATATATTAACTGTGCACAACTGGTACGAACAATGTAAACCCTGAAAATGTCCAATGTTTAACTTTAATTAACAATAAAAAATTTATTTAAGAAAAAGAAAAAAAAAAGATGCAGTTGGAAAAGAACTTGAATTGCTACTTAAGCATGATATCATTAAGTCTTCCACTGGTCCAACTCCATGGTTGTCTCCCAACGTGGTTGTGCCCAAAATGGACAGTGAAGGTGTGGTATGCATAAGCTTTGATAGGCATCAGGCAAACAAGGCAAATGAATGAGAATGACATCCAGGTCTACACATTGCTGACATGATAACACAACTAAATGGTGCAAAGGTCTTCTCTTGATCATCAGTTGGAACTCGAAGAAGACTGCAGGTATATTATAACCTGTACTGCACATGTTGGCCAATACAAAATACTTTTTGTGTATCATCTACCGCAGAGCTATTTAAAGACTTCATTTGATGGGGTGTGACCAAATAATTTTATTACAAGAACGGAGGCTAACATTTTGCTTAACATCTTTTATTGCCACTCCTGCAGCACCTTTAAATAATTCACAAAAGAGCAGAACTAGAACACACAAGTCCTTAAGTACTCCTACATCCCAACATTCTTCCTCTTTTAATTGCTGCTCCTGAAAGAGATAAGTATATATTGTTCAGCTTATATTAAATATGAAAGAGATATTATTTACATATTGATATTTTTTAACAAAAGTATGTTTAGTATTTAATGAACTAGGTTCTAATTTATGGAAGAAAGTTCAAATAAATATAGGTTTGTGGAAAGGATTTTATAAAAGTTTAGTGCTTAGAAATGCATTATGAGGTATTTTTAACGTAGTTTACTGAAATTTTAGATAATAAATAGCGAAGTTTACATGCGGTCTATAGTAGGAATTAAATGAGAATATGTTTAGCGTTTTTGTTTGGGGATAAGATTTCTGTTGTATGCTAGTTAGTTATGAAGTATCGCGTGCGGTTTATTTTTAAAATTTCCCCACGCAAGGAGAGTGAATTTTAAGCTTACCAGGATTGCGTACCATATTTTTTCACGAGCCATACATATGTGAGTAGAGCTAGAGTGGAACAGATTTTTTGTTATAAAAGAAAATAGTATGAGTACGCGTGGATCGCGAGAGGGACGTATTACATTCTCTCGCAGGATTTTGTTGGCCATATTGGATTTGGAAAAAAGTAAGATTAAGAAATGATGTTATGTTAGCGCTTTAGACGGTTACGATTGTTTAACATTGCGCAGATTGATTTTAAGGTGTAAAGGTGTGTTTTGAAGTAAACGGTAGGAGAAATAAGAGGAATGTAAAAGATTTTTGTTTGTTAACAAAATAAGGTTTTTAAGGTTTTAAGAGGTGATTGATTTAATATAGAAGGATTTTAAGATGGAAATGATATGAATAATGGAATTGAAATAACAAATAATAGAATAAAAGAAGAAGTGGTTAAAAAGTTAATAGAATATGAGATGAAAAAGCAAGAAAAAGTCAATGAAGGAATATATGAAAAATAGGAAGAGAAAAGAGATTGATATGAGGAGAGGAATTGTATTCACTATCGGAAGGTGAAGGAATGAGTTCTGATGTGGGAAAAAAGAGAACTAAAAAAATCAGACATATTGAAGAGTTGGATATAACTCAGAAGAGAAAGGTTGGTGGAAAATCAACCGAAATGAAAGGTATCCTTGGTGGCACAAAAAGAATAGCTGTCCCTTGTGGCACACAAAGAGCGGATGCCCTTGGCGGCACTCATGAGGATGAGGATTATGATTACCAAAATATAATGTCTGGAAAAGAAAATGAGAATATGGATGAATATGTTTTGGATTTACAGGACGATGATAATTATGAAGATTTAGAGGCAATGGAAGTTGAAGCCTCTAGTGAGAGCATAAAAGATCCATTTGGGGGTGAAATGTTCAGTCCACTAAATATCAAACACCCGCAAAGTGGGGAGTGGTGGCCAATGGATCATGTGGCAAAGTTTATTAAAACGTTGATTAAGAAGCCACTTGACAGAGAGATGCGTAGGATGATGAGAGCAGAATGTTCAAGACCAAGAATAGAAAAGAAGGTTTGTGTGACACCGAATTTGGATCCTGATCTAATCAGTTATTTATTTAAACTTGGAAGAGATCCGAGGAAAGGATTGGAGAGGTCATTAAAGATCTGCCAAGATAAATTATTGGATGTGTTGGGACCGCTGGGAAGAATTTTAGATATGGCAGAAGATGCTTACACTAATAAGGAACAAGTTGATGTGGAGCTGATGAGAGGATGGAGCCAAAGGGCTTTAGTTTTACTAGGAAATGCAAATGCAGATTTATTACAAGAGAGGAGGAAGGCGATATTAATGAAAATAAATCCAAAGTTAGGAGATATGGCACAAAAAGAGGATAAGGAAGATACAAAAGGCTTGTTGTTTGGGGATGGTCTGGTGAAGGGAATAGGTAAATATGTTGGAACTTTTACTGCGTTGGATAAAGCGCAGGGAAATATGAGGAGAGTGTTTGGAGTTTTTGGGCCAGTAGGCGGGGACCCTTTATTGGCCGGGGTATGCAGAGGTCCCAATATGGTTCACAATTAAATTCGCAAAATGGCTGGCAGATTAGGGGTAGAGGATACCAGTATGGTGCAGGATTCTATCCGAGTAGATCTAGAACAGGAAGAAAGAGAAGATATTCAAGAGGATGTGGATCTTACAATAATGGAGGAAAGGTGAGTATGGAGATTTCAATTGGTTCTTCCCAAACAGAAGTAGGAGGAAGATTGAAGTTGTTCAGGGAAGAATGGGAAAAGATAATAAGAGATACATGGGTATTGGAAATTGTAAGTGGTTTTATAATAGAACCTAAGGATCTTCCTTTTCAGGAACAAAGAGAAATAAAAATGTCATTAGAACAAGAAAAAATTGTGGATTTAGAGATAGTTTCAATGATTACAAAGAATGCAATAATAGAAATAGGGGAAATTTTTTTTTTATTTTGTTATCAATTTGTTTCTGGTGGAGAAAAAAGACAGAAGGTGGCGTCCGGTGATAAATCTAAGAGATGTAAACAGGTTTTTAGTTTATTGATATTTCAAAATGGAGGGGCTACATTGTCTAAGGGACTTATTGGAAGAGAAGTATTATATATCTAGGCGATATCCTAATTTTATCGCAAAGCAAGGAAGAATTGGTGAAAACAAAGCAAGAAGTGGTAAAAAAATAGAAGATTTAGGTTTTATTCTGAACAGGGAAAAGTCTTGTATGGAACCTACACAGGAGATAGAGTGTTTAGGTTTTCAAGTGAATACAAAGACTTGTCAGTTATGTTTACCAGGGAAAAAGTTGAAACTGATAAAGAAAGAAATCCAACACAGTTTGAAGAAGGATTCAGTTTCTCTAAGAGAGTTAGCAAGGATAATAGGATTATTGTCATCTTCATTGCAGGCAATTTTTCCAGGTCCGCTTCATTATCGTGTACTTCAGAGATTGAAAGAAAATGCCTTGAGGAAAGGTTTATAGTATGGAGACAGATTTGCTTGGGAAACGGAAGCAAAGAAGGAGCTTTTATGCTGGTTTGACAATATGGAGGCTTGGAATGGGAGAGCAATTTTTGCAATGACGCCAGATTTTGTGATGGAGTCAGATGCGAGCTTGACAGGTTGGGGAGCCTGTTTGGGAGATTTAGAGACAGATGTTATATGGTTGAGGAAAGAGAAAATCAGTCATATAAATTGCTTAGAATTGACAGCAGGTTTGTATGCTTTACAGAGTTTCAAGGAGAAGATAAAGGGACATACGGTTTTGATGAGATGGACAATATGTCTGCAGTGTCTTATATGAACAAATTGGGGGGGGGGAAGAAGTCCCGAAATTTAGCAGAGTTAGCGAAAGATTTTTGGAATTTTTGCCTAGAACACAAGATAGGGATTAAGGCAGAATATTTATCAGGAGAAATGAATGTGTGTGCAGATTGGAATTCAAGAAATATGAGGGATTTCAGTGATTGGAAATTGGACAGGAGTTGTTTTTGCAGGATAAACAATGTGTGAGGTCCTTTGGAAGTGGATCTTTTTACAAGTCGATTGACTTTTCAGTTGAAGGATTATTTCAGTTGGAGAGCGGATCCAAAAGCAGCAGCTATGGATGCATTTCAAAAAGTATGGAAAGGGAGGAAGGGTTATGCTTTTCCACCTTTTGCACTGATTCAGAGAGTATTGTTGAAGTTGAGACATGAGAGGAGTCAGATAGTCCTAGTATCTCAAGTTTGGTTCCCATTAGTAATGAAGCTAGCTTGTGCAGAACCATTTTTTATACCTGCGAGAGAGGGAATACTCAAGAATGCAGAAGAAAACGAACATCCTTTGGTTTTGAGCGGGGTTTTGAACCTTCTTGTTTGGAAAGTGTCAGGAGATCCAGCGGAATCAAAGGTCTTTCGGAAGAGGCTGCAGACTTGTTGGAGGAGTCATTGGCCCCTGGTTTAAGGAGTAGATACAAAGGAGTTTGGAGAATTTCGAGTAGTTGGTGCATGGATAGGAGTCTGGATCCCGTGGAGGCTCCTATAATGGAAGTTGTGAAACAAAGAAATTTCATGAAGGTTTATAGAACCATTAATTGTTATAGATCTGCGATTTCGGCAGGGCATTCATTAATAGATGGGAAGTCTGTAGGTAGAAATGTGATGGTATGTAGGATCATGAAGAGCATGAGAATAAGAGACCAGCTAAGATTCGTTATAGTGTTTTATGGGATGTTAATGTTAAGTTGTCTTTATTCTTGCAATAATAAGTATTTGGAAATCAAGAGACTTACTGAAAAGTTATGTTTGGTATCATGTAAGAGGGTTTCCGATGTTAAAGCTTTGGAGATAGATAAAAGATTAGTAGGACCAGATGGTGCATTTTTTGAGATTAGTAAAAGAACTAAAACAATGTCAACTTCTGTTTTTTATCCAGAATTTAAGGAGGAGAAGAAGATGTGTGTTGTGAGTTGTTTACATGAGAATGAGAGTAGAGTCTTAGAGATTAGGAGAGGTGGAGATAATTAAGTCTTGACTTCTTATGTGAAACCTTATCATCCAGTTAGTACTGCTACTATTTCAAGATGGGTGAAGAATGTGATGAGAGAGTGTGGTTTAGATGTGGGATTATTCAAATCACATTCCTTACGTGGTACAATGGCAAGTAAAATGTATTTGTCAGATGGAAGATTGGAGGAAATCTTAAAGGCAGGAGATTGGTCAAATGCAGGGACTTTTGCAAAACATTACTTCAGACCAATTGAGCATGTTTCAAATGTGGTTATAGAGGCTTTGAACATGCATACTGTTAGCCTCCTGTCTTGTAATGAAATGGCGATTCTCCAAGCAAAGTGAAATGAGAATCAAAATTTCATTAAAGATGCGGAGGCTGACATTATCCCACCCTCCATGACCCTTTGGGTAATTATGGAGGAAGTAGTTGTTTGGGATTTAACTGATTATAAATGGTGTGTAAAGTTTAATGTTTTAAAAAAAAAGTTGGTCTAAAGAGTTAATTTTATTTTATTTTATACAGAATAATGGAAGAATTTTTATGAAGATGGGCGATTTCAAGAAAAAGAGTTTATTTGAAGAAGTTACAGTTCACTGCATTAAAAGAGGAAGAATGTTGAGATGTAGGAGTACTTAAGGACTTGTGGGTTCTAATTCTATTGTTCTGTTCTTTTGTGAATTCTTTAAAGGTGCTGCAGGAGTGGCAATATAAGATGTTATGCATAATGTTAGCCTCTGCGTCTTTAATGAAATTTTGATTCTCATTTCACTTTGCTTGGAGAATCGCCATTCTCCATCATCTTGATCACAGGTATTCCAGATAACATTCAGGAACCAGATAGAACCTAGAACAGGCGTGGCGTGGCCCGTCTGTGAGGTTTACTGGGCTGCGGTAGCCGGCATTTGGTGATAGAGCGGTCCGAGCCGTGTGGGCCCAGAATACACTGTTCGGCAGTCTGCTGCGGGTCTGAATGGAGGACACTACCCCGGGGCGGGATTGCAACCGGGAATCTGACTGCCATGTCGGACAGACGCTCCCGCCATGCGGTCTGTCACCCTGAGTGAAGAGACACCCTCGGGCTGTTGAAAAAAGTGTTTCAGGGCAGACGAGGGTCGTCTTGTTGCCCTTGGTGAACCCGGGCCAGTGACATGCAATAGTGCGAGGACGTGGCCACAGGGGCTGCTGGGGAAGGCCTCCAGGCACGGTTGGTTGATGGCCCTGCGGCCGTTGAGCAGGGTTGTGGCCTGCGAGGGCTGCGGGATCCGGTGTGGTGCCTGTTCAGTGCAGAGGACTCAGCTGGGCCGCATACCTCTGAAGAGAAACCCAGGCCACAATAAGGTAGATCCACCTCAGTGAGACCCAGGTGGCCCCCAGCAGGCCTCCTTCCTACGGGTCAGAGAGGCAAGAACCATAAGAGACAAGACAGATGAGGCCCAATGCCCTGTGATTGAGTTGACAGGGATGCTGAAGATCGTACTAAGCCTAGTGGAGCCAGAACCTGGAGGAGGGCCTTGTAGGCCTCGGTCTAGACCTCTGGGGAATAGCGGTATATCAAAAGGGGTCCCCCTCACACTATCCTGGTGTTCACACGGTGGGCTGGAGGTCCAGCGCGCTAGATCCCATTAGGGAGGCTGCTTGGAGGCTGGTCCTAGTGCAGCAGTAGGTGCCGGGCTAGGCCCCTGTCATGTCAGGATTCTCCGGGTTGCGCCTGCATTAACAAGCTGTGGGGAATGTGTGAGGAGGAAGAACATAAACAGCTGGTAAGGGGGTAAAAGACTACAACTCCCAGACTCCCCGGTGAGGGGAAGTATTTGAACATCACCGACACGCATCCTGTTCCGTGTAATTCATTGGTTTCTGGATTTCGCCCTGGAGGTGGTTGGGAGACGCTGCACGCCGTGGCTGCTCGGCAGGTTGGAGTAGGGCGCAGCCGGAGTTCTTCGGCGTTCTGTGATCCAGGTAGAATCTGTACTGTAAGGCGTGACTCGATAGCGGGCGGTTTGCCTTCGGCAGCGCCGCGCTTTGTTTCAAGTATCAGAAGAGCGGAGCAGGGTGATGGTCTGCCACGCGTTCCCGTTCTCCACTTTTCGGGAGTGAGTTCAACTTCGGAAAGGACATTGGGGAATCTCTGATTTTTGTTTCTTTTGGGAAAAGACATCATTTGTGACACAGTTCGCCGGGCATGGTGGTGGTCGAAACTACGCGCTACCGTGTGCTGCTATTCACAAGTATTTACTTCTCTGACAGCATTTCGAGTTGAAAGGCTTTTAACTTTTGGATCCATCATTGAATACTGCGCACTTTTACCTTGCTGGAAGGGTTACAGACTACATCCTTACCTTATGCCATACAGAGCGGAGTGTAGTGGTTCTTGCTTCCCACGCACTGCCGTTTCTGATAATAAGGAAGCCTTGAGTTTCTACCATTCTTGTGGATATTTATTTCTTTTGCTAATACAGCAGGGTGCTGTGCCTTAACAGAATCCAGTTACATCGTCTCTCGCCTGTTGTCATGGTATGCGAAATACAGGGGTTAGCCAATTGTGATCTATGTGTTCTTGAGAGTGTGTTTGTTCCTGACCTGTAGTTGTGTCCCGATAGGCTACTTGAGGTGACAGGAGGTGAAAGAGGAGACGTATTGCCAGAATCGTTTTTCATTCATACCACAAGGTACACAACTGAAATTCAGCGAGATCATATGAGAGTAGCTTGTTTTACACAACTGTATTTCTAAGTATATGTTTTTGTTGTTACAGGATTTCCCTTCCCTGCTGGCCCTTCCCTTTCCCTTCCCTGTTCTTTTTATCCCTCACCTAATGGCTCAAGTCCTCTGTGTATTTGTACAAGAGGAATTGTGACGTTTGGAGGTGGACCCTTATAAGCATCAATCGGATTCCGTGGAGCAGAACTGGACATGTCAGGCCAACAAGCAGTGCGTTGCCCCCAGGAATCAGGAAAACTGCAGCCCCGATGGGTGACCCCACAGAGATTGCGGATTTGGAACTGGCACCATCATGGAACTGGCCTGAAGATGCCCTACTTCCATCACCATGACAAAAGATAAACCTACCCCTTGCTGACAAAGCAGTGCACCATGGACCACTACACGACCTCCACTACGGAAACTAACGGCGGAGCTGATGCGGCCGGGCCAACCCCAGACAACGCAACACTGCTGGCTGCCATCATGCAATCTCGAGACGAGCTCGAGGCTAAGATCAGGGCAGCGGAATCAGAAGTTTCCCTACTCCGACAAGACCTCCACAAGGCTGTAGACCATATAATGGTAACGGAGAACAGGGTATTAGTGGTGGAAGACTCTGTGACATCACTGCAGCAGAGAGTCAACAAATTGTTGGTCGGCTAGCGGAGTGCATGGAAGATGTAAAAGGCTGCGTGCGTCGTAACAATCTACGCTTTGTGGGGTTCTCAGAGGGGTGCAAGGGCACCGGTGATGGAGGAATTCCTTTAACAATGGCTGCGCACTAATATGCCTAAGGAGTCCCTGTCCCAATGCTTTGTGGGAGAACAGGATCATGGAGCTCTTGTGAAGAAGCACCCTTGGGGTTCCCGACCTCAGCCGGTGATCGCCAAGTTGCTGAGATAGAGACTCCATCCTCAAATTCGCCAGCACCAAGAAAAGTTGATGCATGACTTGCATACGATCATGACTTTTCCAGACTACACCAGACTGATCCAGTAACAAAGCCAATCCTTTGTAAGGGCAAAGAAGAGGTTGCGTGAACTGAACATCCACTACACGCTGCTATATCCCGTGCGAATGAGGGTCATATTCATATCACAGTCTTTATTCTTTGATACCCCAAAAAGGTCTTTCAATGGACAGAGGAAACAGTTTGCTCAGGCCGCACATGCCGACTCCGCTGGAAGGGTGAACGACAAAGTCATCCAGAGAAGTCTACGTCGAAACGTGGCATCGCTCCCTGTCCAATTGACGGGCCTAACCACAAGGAGATGGTGCACAATCTGGATGAGATTATAGAGGCCTGTGCTTACTCGGGATGGCTCTGGTCTTGGCATTGGGCCCTATGCCTGGGTCATGACTTTGTTACACTTCTCTCAAACACAGCTACAGTAGTTACTTCTGTTGGAGGCTTGGATGTCTAGGCAGGTGGCGCAAAATCGGATATACCAATGGGTTGACAAAATTAGTAAAATGATACACCATCTCTGGCAGGTCGTACAGATGCCATCGCCGGTACCGGTGCTTAACAATTTGACCGGTGAGGTCTCCCCAAAGATCTGCAACATCTGCAAACTCCCTGGACCACAGAACGTTGGGTCTGTAAGGAAAAACAGAACGTCGTCCGTGTATAGGGCGATTCTGTCCAGTATCTCAGTCGTCCAGTCAAACCCGTGCACCATGGGGTCTCGCCTCACCCATGCGGCTAGTGGCTCGATCACCAGCGCAAATAATAGAGGACACAGGAAATGGATCAGATACTTCACCTGCCACACGGACAGACGTTGACAAAGTCTGTGTATAGGAGATGAATATAAGCAAGAAAGCGCGGACCAAAGTTGGGGACCTGCAAAAGGGTAAAAAGGTATTCCCAGCTGATCAAGTCAAAGGCTTTATCAATATTGGCAAGCAGGAGGGCTGCCAGTTTCCCCAGGTCTGACGCCCTTGGTCCAGATTAACCAGGTGTAGAAGGCAGTCAGCCAGGACTCTGCCTAATATTTTACTTGAACAGTCAATAATGATAAAAAACATGTCAGAACTCTGGAAGCAGGCCTAGGAGAGAGTAGCAATTGACTTTTTTGGTTCACTAATGGTCATAGTAGACGAATTCTCATGATTTCCATTAATTAAGGATCTCTCATCCACCACTCGAGACCGAGTCATTGAGAGACTGGATGGTGTGTTTGCGACAATGGGTGTTCCAGCCACACTAAAATCTTACTATGGTCTGCCTTTTAATAGTCAGGAATTTAAAGACTTCTTAGAGCATCTCACTATAAAAAATCAAAAGAGCACTCCTCTTTGGCTACAGGCCAACAGACTGGTTAAGAGATGTATGAGCATGCTAAAGAAAGCAGTGCAACGTGCTACACCTGTGAAGCTCAATTTACAAACTGTGTTAAATTCTTAATTTCGAGCTTATCGTTCAACACCTCACTCGACCACTGGTGAAAGTCCAGCAACATTGATTTTTGAGAGAGCAGTGATAACCAAGATATCCCCGTGGACCAATCAGAGAGAAAGAGATTAGAATGCCATTCATATGGGGGACTTGTGTCAGACACAAAAGATGAAAACATATGCTGACTGAAGACGACACACGAAAAACATTGTCTTCCAGAGAGGAGACAGTGCTCACATGGCAGATACAGAAAAGAAAATCTGATGCTCCCTTTGATGCAGAATCTTTCCAAGTCTTGTTGACAAAAGGACTCTTCTCACTTTCCACGTTTGATTCCTATTCACCCGATCCCGGTGAAGGAGAGGCTGAGTCTGAAACACCAGTGACTGTATAGATTGTATGTATTTTTGTGAAATTGAGAAGTTTTCATTTAACAGAGGGAGCGATGTAGTGTGAATTAACAATGACGGAACCCTTTTGCCCGATTGATGAACTCCATAGAGCGATGACGTAATGAAAAGAGTGTACAGCAGTGAAGGCTGCTTTAGAATGTTGGATTAACAGTTACACGCACCGGAATAAAGAAGTGTATTACTAAGCTCTGTGTGTGGAATAGTCAAAAGCTGGTGCCCCGGCTGGGAATACGCTACACTGATGATGATCCAAAGTTTAGTCTCTTATAACTGAACAGATGGGTGTAACGCAGGACCCTGCCTCGCAGGAGTGCCCATATTCAGCTTGGGGCTGGTGAATATCTGTAAGATACGTGAGTCTCAAGGGCCTCTCATCACATTTTGCAGGATTCCACTGTGAACTGACCTATGATAGTAGCAAAAGTGGTGATATCGCTTGATAACTTTACAGCAAAACCTAACAATAAATCCATTGCTTAAGATGAGCTTGGAAAATAGAGAACTCCTGTGGGGTTGGTCTAATGATATGGTCATTGGGCTTGTTGAAGGAGATTGTTGATCTCCGCCTCAACGTGTTTCTAATTGCTAAAGAGTATCCTTGGAAATGTTGAGCTACTGGCTTGACATTCTTATCAATGTGCAGACATAAATGCTTTCCTTTGAGTATGCAGGGTTCACTGAGTACTTTAGGAAACATCCTGTTGGCCTCAGGGTTAATCGCATGTTTCAGAATCTGTAGCAGCGAAAGCGGAAACTCTAATACAGGAACTGAAACACAGACTTTAGCCTGTGTAGGCTGAGATCACAAATATTTCAAAGTCACCTTCTCTACTATAATGTGGATATTTGTGGGCTGCTGTGAAACGTACTTGGCATCTTGGTGAATTCATGGTCTATCATATTAATGATGGGGTCTTGTATGAAAATAGAAGAGAAGCCGGCAAGGGAGTTCTAGCCTGACCCTGGGAGGGTCAAAGCTAATGTGTTCCAGCCTCTGACTCCAGATCATACAGGCACCGGGTTAGAAGGAAAAATGAGGGTAAACTAACACCCCGGCCATTTTCCCTACATCCTCTTAGCCATAGCCCCGTAGGTATCAGTCTCAGGGTGTGGGAAAACTCCTGCGTGGCATTGGTGGCACCTATTCAAAGGGGTCAATACCAGGGTGAGGGTGTGAACTCACACAAAGACCAAAGGACAGGCTTGCGAGGCAACAGTCAGCTGTTGACCGCAAGTGGACAATAAAGTTGGTGACACAGCTCCTACCAGCTATTATTTGTCTCTTCCAGCAATTCACACTAGGCGACTTGGGTTTGACGTTTGCTGCTTGCAGGAGAGTCTCATCTTCCAACATTGCAGTGGGCGTGCAGCGTACTGTGGAAGTCAGCAGGCTGAGAGTACTCGAAGGTAAATGCTTGAAGATGGAGCTGATTGGTCACCAATGTAGAGCCGAACATCACTGACGCATACAAAGCGAAGAACCATACCTCTATTGTAACTATTTACAGAGACCATATCTGCAGGTATCAATATTAGTATGAGAATGTCTGGTTGTACCTACTCTCAGGAGGGGCTCCCCTGTAATGGCAGGGGAGCGTCGCCCCGCTGCCAGCAGATGATAAATAAAACGATAATAACACATTGTTATTATTGCTCTATTTATCTCTGTCCGAGTTCATTATGTCCGACAGGAGCGGCAGGGCCAGTGCAAGGAGGAGTACTGTGCACTTGTGTGTTTTGCCAGCCGTACTATGCCAGCCAAACTCACATGCACACGTATGTTTCTCCAACCCAGCTGTATTGTACAGCCGATTTGGAGAAACCCACTGGCTCCCGGCAGGGGCGATTGGCAAGGCGGGCATTCGGGAATGGGCCGAAGGGCCGGTGCCTCAGTGCCCTCTGTGGGCCGTTTTTTTTCTCCCCTGTCCCAGTCCACAGAGAATGGACTAGGAAAGGGGAGAAAAAAAAACGGCCCACAGAGTGCACAGAGACAGAGACTGAGAAAATGAAAGCAGCCTCGCTGTGCGGCCAGACAGCGATTGTCAGCTGTGGCCTCTCCTTCACCCCTACCCTGCCAAGCAAGCTGAGGCTGGGCAGGGGTGATTGTTTGTAATAATCGGCCTCCCTGGGGGCCGGGTGTTTCCCAGGCCTTTGAGCCATTTGCACCTCGGCCCCCTGGCGCCCATGCAGACCAGAAACGGTGTTAGTCTTAGCACCTCGCCCACAGCCCTTCACATTCAGGGCATAGTGGGCGAGGAAGAATGGGTCTTGCTGTGGGGGCCAGGTGATGTTTGGAATTTTTTTGTTTTTTTTATTTATTAATTTATGCGATTTTATATAGCGCAGACTTTACCCGAAGGTGTCAGAGCGCTTCACACTAGGAACAGTAATAATACATGGGGAGAAAATTATAAGTGGACAAATTACAAAATCAAACGTTAAGTTACATGCATCAAAAGTGACAATAGTGAGCAACCAAAATACAAGAGGAGCAAACGATACATTACAGGAGGAAAAAGTGATATGTGTGCTGGTTACAAAAGCGTACAAACTACAAGTAGAGGTATAATACTGCAATTAATGGCAGACACTCCAGCACAAGAACAAACGTTACGTGGGCAATGGTGGCACTTGTGCAAGTATCTAAAGCAAACAAAAATGAGAGGTAGCAAACAGTGTGATACAAGAGAAAAGTGACGTGTGCAAGTTACAAAAAGGTACCATACACAGGTACAAGGGTAATACTACAGTAAATGGTAAATACTCAAACTGCCAGAACACACTGGGAAGGCACTTCCCATGCACCAGCTTCACCTCAGCCTCCCCCCTGGCTACCTGGCTACCTTGGATGACCCAGAAAGCTGTGTTTTGTGCTCCCCTGCCAGGACATTTTCCCAAGGCCTGGTGGGTTGAATAATTTACTAATTGCAGGGGCCTTACCTCTGTTCATGTGCTCCTGAGCTGAAGGTCTGGGGAGGGCTAAGTAGGTTAGTAATAGCAGGGGCTTTGCTGCTTTTCAGGTGCTCCTGTGCTGAAGGTCTGGGGAGGGCTAAGTAGGTTAGTAATAGCAGAGGCTTTGCTGCTTTTCAGGTTCTCCTGTGCTGGAGGGCTGGAATAATTTTGTGACAAAAAGGGGCCTTGCTATTTTTTTTAGTTGCTCAGCATGTAGGCCATTGTCACCTTGGCCCTGTGTCCTGTGCAAGAACAGTATCCTCCCACTTTCATTACTTGTCTGTGCAAATGGTGTTTCATGAAAGGGCACGCCCCTTGAATGTGGGCCACGCCCCTTAAATGTGGGCCATGCCCCTTAAATATGGGCCACGCCTCTTGAATGTGGGCCACTTTTTTGGTCAGTGCCCGGGCCGAATTGTGATCCCAATCCGACCCTGGCTCCCGGGCATTGCCTGAGCGGCATCTGAGAGCTGAGTCTGGACTGAATGGGGAGCCTGTGCCCTGAGGGACCCTTCCCTTTCGTCTTCCGGGACGCAGGGAGCAGGAAGAACAAGGCGGGCGGGAGCGGGTGCGGAGCGGCAGATAAGTGAGTCACAGTGTTGGTTGTGACAGGGAGCACAAAGAATATACTGTTTAGTACAGATATCCTGACCTCAGCAGTGCTTGGTACTGGCACGACTACAGAGATTTCATTCATTTAGTCATACTACCTAGTGGAATGAAGGCCGCAGAAATTAAAACCTGTATCGTTCCAAATCCCGTCATGGAGTGCTGTCTCCTAGCACATGACTACTACCAATAAATTATTCCATCAGCTGATCAGGAGAAGAAAATCATACTTTCTGACAACTTATTCTCTTTTAGGCTACTATGCCGGTATGCAAGATCAATTACATGTCTCCTTATTGATTCTGGAATATTCAACAGTTGCCCTTGAGAAAGAGACCAAATCGTTTCAATGAATGCACAGCAAGTTCACCTTCAACATTCTGAAAGGACCTCAAATCTGGGGTGACATATTTCTTATGTCGCTTTTTGACTAGTTCTGGATTCCTTCAGTGTTGTGAATCACCGATTTCAGATACTGCAGTGAATTTTGGGTCAGCAATAGCAGCCATTTTGATGGTGTCCTCCTCAGTTACCACTAGATGCACTTACTGACATACTCAATGTAGATTATAGCTCAAAGTGTATACAGTTCTGAAGTAGTAATTCTTAAGGTGAAAGGCTGCCAGAAATGTTGATGTGGGCCTAATGGCCTGTAACCGCTGTGAAGAATTTGCTGCATTAAAATAAATGGTAATGTTTGCAAGCACATACTAATGTTTGAGATTCCATTTTGCTCTGAGAATATGCCATTCCAGGTTTAATCAGACAGTAACAGGTATATGCAATGACTTTGGCAAAGGCTTTTGGGTCACACTTGTATTGAGATAGGATTACTCCAAGGCCAACAGGACTGGCATCCTCAACCAGGTCAGTGTGCAAGGTCAGGGCAAAGTAAGGCATGGCATTGGGTTCAAATACACCCAGTACTGTGGTTAGCCATTCACAGGAAAAAGCATAGAAAGGAAACATTGAATGGTACCGGAGCCAAAGTGAGTTCCTTGCACTTATCCATGGCCGGTCTCATGCTCACATAGAAAAGGTGTCCATGGAATTTCAAAGAAGAAATCAAATCAAATTTGTCATGGTTCATTGAACGCAAGATTGATAGCACCCAAGGCTTTGTACATGTTTCGTTTCGAAGCCCTATCATACTTTGGTTGCATCTTACCAAATACCTTTGCTGTATTTTAAGTAATTTGGGATGCCAAGAATGGCGATTTTGAGATTACCATAAATAGAAAATCAGGATTTCATTAAAGTCATAGAGGCTAACATAATACATCAACATTTTAATTGCCACTCAAGCACCTTTAAATAACTTTCACAACAATAAACAATCCAGAACTGGCACTTCAATAAACCATAAATAACATAATATTGTTCCTCCTCTTTTAAATACAAAACTGCGAAGAAATTTCGAATTTCCATCCACAACTATACTGTCCACCTTTTTCCCTTTTTAAGACTGTGAATCTAGAACAAAGAAACAAATCAATGTACCCAACTTTACAAGGTTTTTAAATGCAAATTCCATAACAATCTTTACAAATATTGTAAAATAACTATATTCCTTAAAAAAAAAAAAAGTTTCCTCTTTCCTTTTTTTTGATTTTTATACTTAACTTAAGGAAGATGTTGACAGGATAATGTTAGCCTCCATGTCTTTAATGAAATCCTGATTCTATGTCGGGACCGGAGGCGAGGATTATGCTCTTATTCTCTCTTCGCTTTTATTAACAATTTTCACAGCAGCTCTTCATATAACAAGTAACAAAACTACATTTCCCACAACACTAGGGAAAAGAAAAACAGTCTCTGCTAAGTCCTTTCACAGTGTCCATGAACGTCTTCCCATAAATCATCCTGCAATTTCCTGCACTTCCTCTTTCTTCGCTGCTCGGCAGCTCGAGATAAGTGCATTTCTATTCCCTTAGAGACGATTGTCTTGAAATACCTGTTTGTTGGTGGGGATCGTTAACTTTGGGCAATTTCCTTTCGCAGATCCCGTTTGGACCGCCGGAACACTCGTGCGCTCCTTACGCGGCTTTCTGTCCCGTGGTTATGAGGACCGAAGTGCGGTCCTCCGCCCGCTCGAGGGCACTGCGTGGGCGACACGACCTGGGTCCCGGAGCGCGTTTCTGTCAGAAACGGACTGAACGTGCTCCGATCACCAGTGTATGTCCGCGCCCGGGCCGCCTGGTCTATCGCCCAGTTAATACTGGGTCTGTATTGCCACAAACATCCCTTTTCTCACACCCGCTCGGCGGGTAGGTAGTGGTGCGGTGCACCTGGTGGACGTAGTCCCATACACCCCCGATTGTCAGGTCGGGTAGGTACTGGTGTGGGGGCCCTCGTAACAGGTCCCTCACGGACACCCTGACAGGCGGTTGGTTTTCCCGGTGTATTGTTGGGAGAGGGGGTGTCCTTGGGCTGCAAAGCCGTCAATCTGTGCCATTGGCCGTATATCATTACTGAGAAGCCCTCAATCCCTGAATTACCGCACTACGCGTGGGAGTGCTCCTCTGTGTTTCTCAGCACCAGTTTTCCAAGTGAACTGTCTAAATCAGTTATAGGTTCCTTGGGTTGTGTGTGATTTTAGCGCATCAGTAGACATGGAGCACGAGTATTATGAGGAGGAAGACTCCCTAGCATACCTGCAGTGGGACGATGATTTTTACTCTAAAGTTGACGACTCCATTCATAAGGCAGTCTCAGACCTTATGACGCCGATGGAACAACGCCTAGCTGACAAAATAGAACAACTATGCGTGAAAATGGGTCAGCCCCCTCCTGCAGTCCCGGGGACGTCTGGTGATTCAGGACCGGCCCACCCAGACGAGCAGGGACCGCCCCGCCCCTAAGAGAAAGTACGACAAAGGGGTAGACACAGATGCTTTTGAACACCTTAAACAGGCGTTTCTGGAGCATACAGCCCCGATTGTGCTTCCCCAGGGTCCCGCGCCTTCAGATGAGGATCCTCCACCGGCGTCCCCTGGGACACAACAGGGAGATACCCAGGATGCCTCTGACGACGAGTCAGGCTCTTCGAGATCGTGGAGGCCATCGGGATCTTCGGATCCTCCGAAGGCGGGCATCTCAGATATGTTGGACCCCAATGACATAGTTCATCCGTGCTCAGCGGAATGGGTCCCCGCTGAGAAGGCGTCCTTGTATCTGGCGTTGCGCCTCAGGAAACCTTTGGAGAATGAGGCACGGAGCAGACTGAGGGCTGAATGTCCCGACCGACCCTAGATGGCAAAGTATCGATCACTCTGGAGATTGAAGGCAAAATGGCAACGTTCCTTGCCAAGTTTATAAAAGATCCCAAGAAAGGGATAGATCGTTTGTGGCGTGCATGCCAGGACAAGTTGTTGGACGCCATTGGTCCAATGGCCAAGATACTAGACATGGCGGAGGAGGCCCGTAGTTCGGGCTCCTTGATTGACCCCGAAGTCCTGTCAGCCTGGGCGCAACGGGCGATCTGTTTTATAGGCAGTGCAAACTGCGCGCTCTCGACAGAGAGGCGTAGATCATTGCTGATTAAAGTAGATCCCAAACTCGGAGATTTGGCATGTTCTGAGGCGGGGGCCTCGGCTCAAGGTGGACTGTTCGGTGAGCCTTTCATAAAAGAACTCAGAAAGTTTGTGGCCACGTTCACGTCCTTGGACAAGGCGCAAGCCAATATTAAAAGGGTCTTTAGTCCTCGGGTTTTCAGCGCGTCGGTCGGGGTAGGAGCCGCCTGCCCGGCCGTGGACAAAATCAGCTGCCCCAAGGTAGGGGGCAAGGCTCCGGGCTCGGACAATATCAGTCTGACCAACGCTTCAACAACTTTTACCCGACCAGGGGTCAGCGGTTCCGAGGACGAGGCTACAGAGGGAACAACGGCAATGCCAACGGTGAGTGCTTTGCTCGCTGCACAGATGCGAGTTGGGGCAGGCTAGCATTGTTTTTCCCCGCTTGGGAAGCACTTACGGGGGACGCATGGGTACTCCAGACTGTCAGAGGTTTTCAGATAGAGTTTTATGACTCCACTTGTCAAACACGCCCTCCCCGGCCAATAGTTTTCTGAGCGTCAGACGCGGCCATGATAGATGAGGAAGTGCACGAGTTGCTCCGCAAAGAGACGGTGTGCCAGACAGAGGTTCATCCCTCAGGCTTCCTCAGCAATATTTTCTTGGTAGACAAGACCGACGGAGGTCGGAAACCAGTGATCAACCTTCGGGAGTTCAACGAGTGGCTGGTGTACAGACACTTCAAAATAGAGTATTTAACAACAAGGGGTGGTGATGGACTGAGTTTCTGAATTAAGCAGAATACTCTCACCCAGTCAAGAGATCAGGGCTAGATCAACACCGTTTTTTAGCTCACTGCACCATCCCAGCTCAGAACCTGGCTATATGCAAATTAGTCTGTTCCTGTCCCAGTGCATGATGGGAACAGGACAAACCAAACTACCAAGCCAATTCTTACACTGGGAAGGAAACAAGCTCCCGGGTTACCGGTTTCTGGCATTTCAGCCGTCGTCGGCCCGGTTTGCTTGAATCCTGATGGTGCAATGAGCAAGGGACTCACATCTGAGTATACCCTTCCACGCTTAGGGTGGACAAAATATTTAACAACAAGGGGTGGTGATGGACAGAGTTTCTGAATTAAGCAGAATACTCTCACCCAGTCAAGAGATCAGGGCTAGATCAACACCGTTTTTTAGCTCACTGCACCATCCCAGCTCAGAACCTGGCTATATGCAAATTAGTCTGTTCCTGTCCCAGTGCATGATGGGAACAGGACAAACCAAACTACCAAGCCAATTCTTACACTGGGAAGGAAACAAGCTCTCTGTGTTCATCACCACCCCCTTTTCTGAATCACTTCAAAATGGAGGGCATTCACTTGCTCAGGGATGTTCTCCTGCCACTCGATTCGATGGTACGATTGGATCTAAAAGATGCGTACCTGGTAGTTCCGATTTTTCCTCCACACAGCCGATTCCTCCAGTTTCTGTGGCAGGGGCAGGCTTACGAGTTCTGTTGCCTTCCGTTCTGGGTTTCCTCGGCCCCGTGGTGTTTCACCAAGGTTCTCAAGCCGGTGGTGGAATACTTGAGAGCTCACGGGGTCCGCATGATCGTCTACTTGGACGATATGTTTCTCCTAAGTCAATGTCCCTTGCAGCTGCGGGACCATCTGCAGATGGCAGTGATGCTTCTCCAGTCGTTAGGGTTTGTCATCAACGAGAAGAAATCCCTGCTGATTCCGACTCAGAAGACCTCCTTCCTAGGCTTTGTGATAGATTCCACCTCGGCCACACTCATTTTACCCTCCAGGAAGGTGGCGAAAATTCGACACAAGATCCGTCAGACCTTAGCCAAGCAGGGAACTTCTCTACGGCAGATTGCTCGTTTAGTAGGCCTGTTCTAAGCATCGATTCAGGCAATTTTCCCGGACCCGTTGCTTTACTGCGCCCTGCAAAGGTTGAAGGCGCACCATCTGCGGAAAGGCCTCACTTACTCACAGGTGGTTTCTCTGACGGAAGAGGTTCGCGAAGAATTGGAATGGTGGCTTCCCCACATGGAGGCTTGGAATGGGAGAGCAATCTTCGGTACGCACCAGACTTGGTGATAGAGTCGGACGCCAGCCGAGCAGGCTGGGGCACGCGGTGTGGGGAGTTTTCCACCGGCGGAAGCTGGTCTCCTCAAGAGAAACTACTCCACATCAATTGTCTGGAGCTCCTGGCGGACTCCTTTGCGGTCGAGTGTTGGACCAAGAATTGGGTTCAAGTTTCGGCCCTTTTAAAGATGCACAATGTGTCGGCGGTCAGGCACATAAACCACCTGGGGGGCACTGGGTCCAAAGCATTGGCGAATATGGCTAAACAGTTTTCGGAGTTCTGTCTCGCTCATCAGATATCGGTCACAGTGGAGTATCTCCCGGGAAGGGAGAACCTGGTGGCCGATCGGCACTCCCGTTATCTTTGGGACTCCAGCGTCTGGAAGCTGGATCCGGAGATCTTTTGTTCTCTACAAGAGTGGTGGGGCCCGTTGTCTGTCGATCTGTTTGCATGCCGCCTCGATTGGCAGCTTCCCCGGTTCTTCAGTTGGAGACCGGATCCTCCGGCAGTAGCATGCGATGCGTTCAGCCAGGATTGGAGTCGGGAGAGGGGATATGCATTCCCTCCATTTTCCATGATCACCCGGGTGGCGGCCCAGATTTGCAGGCAGGGAGCCTCCATTTTGGAGGTCACAAGTTTGGTTTCCGGTTCTACTGACAGTTTCTTGGGATTCTCCAATCCGACTCCTCCCAACTCCCCATCTCCTCTTGAGTCTGGAGTGGAGTCCCCACCGTCTGGTGGAGGAAGGCTCCCTTCAGCTCATGGCTTGGCGGATTACAGGCAACGTTGGAGATTGCCGGACCTTTTGGTCCACGCTGAGCTCTTGTTGTCCAAGGCTTGGGCAGACAGCACATCCAAGAGATACAAATTGTCTTGGACGCGATGGGTATGTTGGTGTTTACGACGGGAAGTGGATCCTGTGGTCGCAGATTTGACCTATGTTCTGAATTACTTGGCCGAGTTAGCTCAAAAGGGCTTGGCGTATAGGTCTGTGACTGCGGTCCGTTCAGCGATTTCAGCAGGGCATGCTACGGTGTATGGAGCGCCCTTAAGGGAACACCCTTTTATGTGTAAGCTCCTCAGGGGAATTAGATTGTCTTTGCCCCCGGAACCCCGCTATTCGGTTCTCTGGGATGTGAACCTGGTTTTGAATTTCCTGTTGTCTTGGCAACCGAATCCTTTTCTTTCACGGAAAGAAATGTCGGCTAAATTGGCCATGTTATTGTGTTTGGTGTCTTGTAGGAGAGTGTCTGATGTTCGTGCTTTGGACATCACTGCCAGAGTTTTTTCCCCTGATGGGGTTACCTTTTCAGTGAGTAGACGTACTAAATTGAACACATGCACAATTTATTTTCCTGCTTTTGCAGAATCACCGAAGCTTTGTATGGTGCAATGCTTAAAAGCTTATGAGGAAGCAACGGAGGAAGTTCGTCCCCCGAGCGAACAACAACTCCTAATAGCCCTCAAGAAGCCTTTTAAGGCGGTTTCTTCTCCCACTATAGCCCGTTGGGTGCGGTGGATCATGCAGGAAGCAGGTATTAATAAGAGAGCTTTTGGTGCGCCTTCCGCGAGGGGTGCAATGGCTTTCAAGGCATTTAGCCTTGGCGTATGTTTGGAGGACCTTATGAGGGTAGCGGATTGGTCATCGGATTCAACCTTTAAAAGGTTTTATTTTAAACCGCTGCTGAATGTGACGCAAGTGGTGGTGGATAAGCTTTAAAGGAGCATAATCCTCGCCTCCGGTCCTGACATAGAATAGCAATTTGCCTAGCCTACAAGAAGGTAAGTTTCAATTCTATTAAGGATGCGGAGGCGAGGATTATCCCACCCAGCAAGCACGTTGGTTGCTATCCCATGCCGTATTGGTTGTAAGTAACTCTTTTTTTTGTTACTGTTTCTTACCATATGCTGTACTCAGTGATTTAAGTTCATTGCTGTGTTATACACAATGTTGGTTTGGATTAATGTTGTTCTTTGTTCAGTTAGTCAATGATGCCATAAGTGATTGGTGGTTTTTTTTCAGGAATGATCACACGAAGCAGAATGCCTAACCATGGGAGAGTCCAGCGAGGAAAGAGGAAGTGCAGGAAGTTGCAGGATGATTTATGGGAAGACGTTCATGGACACTGTGAAAGGACTTAGCAGAGACTGTTTTTCTTTTCCCTAGTGTTTTGGGAAATGTAGTTTTGTTACTTGTTATATGAAGAGCTGCTGTGAAAATTGTTAATAGAAGTGAAGAGAGAATAAGAGCATAATCCTCGCCTGCGCGTCCTTAATAGAATTGAAACTTACCTTCTCGTAGGCTAGGCAAATTTCTATTCTCTATTCATGGTTATCTGAGAATTGCCATTTCATTACAAGACCGGAGGCTACCATTTTACATCTTTAAAGCCCTTCAAAAACACCCTTGATGTGCTCAACTGGTCTAAAGTAATGTTGTGCAAACGTACTCACATTAGACCAATCAGCTACTTTCATAATATTTTCCAAAGATCCACCTGGGCAGCATGCTTTACTCGCCATAACTTCTCGTATGGAATGCGCTTGAGATTTTTCCACATTTCCACCCTGTCTTTTTCATCATATCCTTAATCCACTTTTTTTTCTTTTTTTTTTAGAGTTTTATATAGCGCGTACTTGACATAATCTGAATAGGGTAGCAGAGCGCTTTACATAGCACCAGTTACGTTACATGAGGAGACACAATTCATTTTTGTTAGGCATGGGGAGATTAACAGACTGATTCATGAAGCCGAAATGGGCTTGCAAAGGGCCAGATTCTGAGAATCTGGCCCTTTGCAAGCTCTATTTTTGCATTTTTGATTCATCATCCCAAATGCAAAAATCGGTAATAGCGATTTCGCTATTTTGCGATGAATTACATTTAAGGAATCTCTATTTGAGATTCCTTAAATGCAATTCATCATCCATTTTAAAATTGCGAATGCGCAATTTTGGCCCGCTATTTACCGTGAGGTCAAACCTCGTGGTAAATAGCGAAAACTTAGAAAAATGCTTTTAAAAGCATTTTTCTAAGTTGCATGTTGCACACACACATGTCCTTTGGACATGTGTGTGCGCAACACCTGTTCATATTTACTTTTAAGGGGTGCTACAGGGTGTCCTTTGGACACCCGTGGCACCCTTTAAATCGCAATCTTATTTGCGATTAGCAAATTGCTAATCGCAAATAAGGAATACTCCCCATTTATTCCTATGGGCCTTTTGGCCCATAGGAATGAATGGGGAGTTATTCCTTATTTGCGATTAGCAATTTGCTAATTGCAAATAAGGAATATGTAGGAATCGCTTTTGTTTTTGCGATTCCTACATGAATGCCGTTTTGCGAGTCTGAAATAGCGATTCCTTATGATTCGCTATTTCAAACTCGCAAAACGGCACTATGATGAATCAGGCTGTAAGTGATTTGCCCAGGATCACAGGATGTTTTTTAGCACCATTACCGAGACTCGAGCCCAGTTCCCCAGGTCTGAGGTCGTGCGCCCTAGCCGTTAGGAGAACTCCTCTCCCCACTCCTTGCAATCGTGATGGTACTAACAGCCTAAAAAAGGTTTTACATACGAAATCAGCAACTGATGTTTACTGTCACTCCTATTCTCCTTAACTCTGCATTCATATTCTTTCAAAAACTCCCCCACACATAACTTCTTACACTCTTCAAACTTTGGATAAAAAAAGAAGTAGATATCATTGTTATTCTCTTCCAAATCTCAAAATGCACACCATCGGAGAAGTGTGGCTCAGGGGTTAGACGGAGAAGTGTGGCTCAGGGGTTAGAGGTGGCAGACCCGGAAGCTGAGATCGGTCCTGGACCAGGGTTCAATTCCCCGCCTCGGCGGGTCTTGGGCTAAAAATTCCACGGACTCGATAATTCTCGCTCCGGTGCCTTCTCGACTCTCGGGTTCACACTCTGCGACTCTGGGCAATAGCTTGCTTAATCTCCACAACGGCCCCTTGCGGCGGGATGCCTGGCTTTCACCTTGTGGATACCCTGCTGGGCTATCTCACAGGGGAATACCAGGACGGGTTCCCTAAGCAAGCGCCGGGAAACCCACTGCGGGTAGCTGTGCGCTATATAAGCTCAAATACATTTACATTTACATCTGGACCAAATATCCTATTACTTTCCTCCAAGCTCTTGACATCAGAAACTCTTCTACAAGAAATTAACATAATATTGTTGCCACCTTTGTGTCATGTCCTTCAAAGCCAAGTATTTGTTCATTAGATAACTTTAAATTAGTTCCAAAATTAATTTCACATCCCACAAAGACTCATACCCTGCCTTTGGTGGTCTCCTTAATCGCACGCTCTTCATTAATCTACACACCAGTATATTACTCCCTACTGATCTTCCACCAACATGTGTGTGTCCTGTCAAAACTGCTGAACTATAACAATTCTGTGTCCGATAGTTTAGACCTCTTCCAATTGCTCAGCTGAAAAATTCACTGCTTTCACCACAGGTGCCTCCATAGGATCCAAATCCTTTCCACGCACCAACACACCCAAACTCTCCAAATTCCTTTGTACCTTCTCCTAGTGTCTGATGCCCATGTACTCTTGAGCAACTCAGTAGCCCCTTGCAAAAGTCCTTCGAAAGCTCTAGATTTCCTGATACCTTCCAAACAAGAAGTAGCAATGTTCTGTTCAGATTTAAAGGATGCTCTTCTCCTTCTCATTCCTCAGCAGACCCTCGTCTGCTTGGATCAACCATGGAACCTCGTAAGCTAACTCCATGATTGTTGGGAGCCACACTTGTGATACCCAAAAAGGAGTCACCAACGCTAAGAGACCTCTCTCCTTCCTCATCTTCAACAGCACCCTCTGTATCATTGCAAAGGGAGGTAGGTATTTCTGACCAATCCTGTTGAAAAGCATCCACTGCTGCTGCACCTGGGTCTGGTAACCAACTGAAGTACTTGTCGATCTGAAAAGTTAACCTGCTGGCCAAAAAGATCCACCTCCAATTAACCCCATAACCAAACAGTATTTTTCGAAACAAGCCCTCTCCAGCTTCCAATTGCTGTAGTTTATCAAATATCTTAAATTCCAATCTCCTATTGAACTCAAGTTCCCTGGAAGATACTCCGCTCTCAAATGTATTCAACTCTAAACAAAAACACCACATTTCTTTCGTAGTGTCTGACAGATTCACAGATCTGCTCCCTCCTAAACAAATTATGTAAGACACAGCGGTCATATTGTCAATTTTCATCAACACTGTCTGGCCCTGCAAGATTCCTTTGAAACGCAAGGCAAACAGTCCTTCTTTCAATTCTAAATAGTTTGTGTGACCTCCTCTCCAAACCTGACCATTTTCCACCAGTCTCCTGCTCTCCCAGCCGAACTTCCCAGCCAGTCAGATTGGCATCTGTCTCTACCTCAAAATCTGTCCTGCACACAAAAATTGCTCGCCCATTCCAAGCCTCCAGATTGTGCAGCCACCAAAACAACTCCTGCTTCAACACCACTTAGTTGCCGTACCATAAGCCTTTCCATGATGCGTCTGCCTTTGCCCTCTGTAAAGCTCGATAATGCAAAGGACCTGTAAAATATCCAGAATTTATGAAGTAAACAGACCTATTATACTCACCATGTCAAACTGGTTTCTTCAAAACATGTAATACTTCCTTCTTTATCATGTTTGTCTTCTTTTATGGTAACAGTAACATTACCCTCGCTATATCTATCTGAAATCCCAGAAACTCCAAACTCTAGGATGGGGGTCATGATGGATTTCTCTTCGTTTATCAGGAAACCTAAAGTTTCCAAGGGGTACCTCACCTTCCTTTATTGGACTACCAGCTCCTCTGCATCCTGAGACATCATCATTATGTTGTCCAAACAAACAATCAAACAGAAACCTCTTTCCCACAAATGAGATACCACAGCCCTCATTACTTTTGTACAGCACCGTGGTGCTGATTCCAAACCAAATGGGAGACACAAAAATTGTTTCAACTGATGCCTCCATCTGAATTGTAAATACCTCTGGCTTTCCTCTTGCATCTGTACTGTAAAATAAGCATCTTTCAGATCTAGTTTTACCAGTCAGTCCTTCTCTAAGAGTATGTTCCTCAAAAGATGGGTTCCCTCCATCTTGAAATGCCGGTAAACTAAAAACCGATTCAGAGATCTCAGATTTATCAAAAGTCTCAATTCTTTCTCCTTTTTCTCTACAACAAAAAGAGTACTTACAAACCCTTTGGCTTGTTCTCCTATTGGTCTTATAGCTTCTTTTAGTAACATTGCCTTTATTTTCCCATCGACCACAAACATTTTAACTTGAGTCATGTGCAACTCCATTGTTTATTCCTTCTTAACCGGTAAATCTACTAAATCTATTGCAAATCCTTGATCTGTTGTTAGAATCCATGTCTCCCCTGTTATTTTTGTCCATTCCTCCACAAACATCCTTATACGTCCCCCTTCCTTTATGTAGAAAAAAA
The DNA here is from genome assembly GCF_964263255.1 of Lissotriton vulgaris. NCBI lineage: Eukaryota > Metazoa > Chordata > Amphibia > Caudata > Salamandridae > Lissotriton > Lissotriton vulgaris. Next base: position 316,584,217 of record NC_141695.1, read on the forward strand.
CAATGATGTCTCCGTACTCAACCCCGGAATCCTGAAAAAGTCTGCTCTTCTTCAGATACTGCTGTTTCGGCCTGATCTTCCTCTTCTACTTCAAAACCTCTGGAGGTATAATCATGCTGGGACCTTTGCAGACCTCAGCCAGCATAAGGTCCTTTTTTGCTGGCCATTCTAAAACCACTACCAAACCCCACCGTCATGTTAGACAGCCTTATCCAGCGCCGTGAACGTCACTGTAGACAGGGCACAATGGGGATTTCTACCTCTTTCCCTTCCAGAGCAGGAATACTTGTGACACTGTCGCGTTCGAACTCATTCTGTCCAATGGCTGTTGATAAAGGAGCCCCACCCATCCTATGAAATTAGGACTGAAACCGAACCGGCTCAGCGCTGCATAGAGATAATTCCATTCTACGCTATGGAAGGCCATCCTGGAAGCTTAGTACATGAGGGCTGTTTGGTCAGCTGGATTTGTTTCGGTTCATGCAGGACACCAAAAAACCTGGGCAGGTTCAGTCTGGTTTCCCTGTGTGGCATAAATCCTGACTGGTCTAGATGTATGAGGGAGATTTTCACCCAGCACAAGCGGGAGGACAGATTTTTTGCCAGAACCTTGACTTCATAATTGAGTATGGAAATTGGCCTGTACAACCCTCACTCTGACTGCGGTTTCCCGCTTTAGGAATCAATACTATAACAGCTGTCTCCTGGTTTGGGGGTATGAACCTGTCCACCCTGGCCTTTGTCAGCATACCCAGGAGATGTTCAGCTGTTTTACTCAACATACATTTGTACATCTCCACAGGTCGGCCATTGTGTCTGTTGCTTTACTAGACTGTAGGGAATGCGATACATTGACAATCTCATCTACCGTCAGCTCCTTCTCCAGCATTTTTCTGTCATCCATTGATAATTGTGGTAGAGTTATGTTGTGCAAGAAATCACTGCATTCTTGCTCAGTCCTCATGGAGGAGGATGTATATAGCGTCTCATAGTATTTGGTAAACACCTCTGCCACCTCCTTCCCTGATTTTTGTCCGCGTCCTGCCCCGTCAACTATCCATGGGACCCATCTGCTGCACCCCTTTGTCTTATTGAGCCAAGCCAATAGCTTATTCGCCTTGTCCCCTGCATCATATAATCGGTGCTGTGTAGCCAGGGCCTGTGCCTAGGCACTGCCTTCCAACAAGTCAAGCAGTTTTTTTTGGTGTAGCCACAATCAGTCTTTCATGTCCTCCTGTATTCTGTTCCCCTCCATCAAATGGGATTCCAGACCCAATATGTCCTGCTCCAGGGCACCACATTGGAGTTGTTTCTCCTTCAATGCCCCGACCCGTGCCTGAGCCCTACCCCTGCGGTACAAAAGGAGGTGGTGATGGACGGAGCATCTGAACCAATCGAACACTCACACCCAGTCAACAGATCTGGGTTTAATCCATCACCGTTCTTTAGCCCACTCTGCCACCCCAGTTCAAACATGGCCATATGCAAATCAGTCTGACCCTGTACCTAATGGGAACAGTCCAGCTCGAACTGCCAAGCCATGCCTTCCCTGGACCGGAAACAAGCTTCCGAGGACCGGTTTCTGGCATTTCAGCCCTACCCCATATCACCATCTTGAACGCCTCCCAAAGTGTCACAGTTGAGGCCACTGACCCCACATTATCTACGAAGAATAGTTCCGCCCCTTTTTGAATTTCATCTTGAAACTCCTGGTTCCTGATAGTACCATGTGTCTATCTTTGGCGGCAGGGTGTAGTCCTTCTTGGGGTCCTCAAGTCTGGTCTCTACTGGAGAATAGTCAGATACACCCCAGGCCTGCAGCTGTGTGATGAGGTAGTCCAGCCTGGAGAAGCTACCATGCGCCGCTGACATATGTGTGTATTGCTGTACAGGGGGATGGTGGTGCCTCTATATGTCACCCAGGCCCATGGTGCTGAGAAAGCTCCCTAGCTGGCCCACTCTCCTCCCACATGCCACCCCACCACATCCATCTCTATGGAGAGGACATATTTCATATCTCAACCCATTATCAGATGACCCTCTGAGAGATCAAGGAGCAGTGGACCCAGTGTTTCCAGTTTGGAGGCCTGCAGCCATGGTGGGGCATAAACTGAACAAATATTGAGGGTCATTCCTTACCAACTGCCACTCACCGCCACAAATCTCTCAGAGGGGTCAGACCACATCTTACTGTGGACAAAGTGAAACACCCGCCTGCACAGCACTCCCACCCCTCTAGAGCCTGAAGTGTATCGAGCATGTGCTATCAGGGTGTAGCAGATCATTCCAGTGCTTTACAGTGATTACCCCATAAATGCATTTCTTGTAGAAACAAACATATCTGGGCCATGTCTTTTTATCAACTGCAGGGCCACTGATCGTTTAAGTTTGTTATTGTGTGCGTTTAAGTTCCCGAACCACACCCTCAACGGGTTCTTGATTTCTTTATGTTCGGTCATATGTTAAGTTTTCCCTCATCTGAACTTTTTGCCGGGTCCCCTTGGGCCTGTTTAACTGGGGCATGCACTCCATGCATTGATCACAGGCTGATTCATCTGTCACTCCCCTGAGCACTCTCTTCCATGTATAGAAGAACATCATTTAGTTTAGTTTAGTTTAAAGGAGTTTGTAGAGCGCTTGGTAACACCTCCCGGCGTGTCCCCGCGCTGTGGAGAGAGAATGCAACAGCAGAGAAAAATCCAATCACACAGTAAAGAGGCAGGTTTTCAACTTCTTCCTAAACATGATTTCATTACTCTCCAACCTGATATCTAGAGGCAGGAGGTTCCATTGCTTGGCAGCTAAGGTGCGGAATGATCTGCCTCCCATTCTAGCTTTTTTGGGGCAGGTAGTTCTGAGCAGACCCATTCCTTTGGATCTAAGAGATCTATTAGGTTCATACACAGACGCCAAATCAGACATATATGCCAGTGCTCTGTGATGAATTATTTTATGGCACCATAGCATAGCTTTAAAGACAATCCTCTTACTGATCGGTAGCCAGTGGAGGGCTGCTAGAGAAGGGCGTGAAGGAGCTCGGCGGGGAAGCCTTAGCACCAGACGAGCTGCCGAATTTTGTAGAACCTGTAGCTTTTTTATGTTTTTCTCTGATGTCCCCATGAGCAGCACGTTTCCGTAATCAATACGGGACGTTATCAGTGCCTGCGTCATGGTACGCCTGGAGTTAATGGGTAACAGGTCGAGGGTGCGGTTGAGGGTTTTCATCACCCCAAAACATTTGCCAACAGTCTTCTTTACGTGGCTGTCAAAGGACAGTTTATTGTCCACCCATACACCTAGATTCTTCGCCTCTCGTGCAGGCGAGGGCAGAGGACCCAGGCAACTGGGCCACCACTCTGTCGTCCATTTGACCTCATTGCCTCCAATAATGAGGACCTCTGTTTTTGTCCCATTAAGTTTCAAACAGTGTTCATTCATCCACATAGCCAGTTTGGACATGCAGGCATTGAAGTTATCAGCTTCCTTAGAAGGGGCTTGGGTCAGAGATATGAGAAGTTGCGTGTCGTCGGCGTAGGAGACGAGCTCCACGCCGAACGACTGCACCACCTCTGCCAGAGGGGCCATGTATAGATTGAACAGGGTGGGACTCAGGGCAGAGCCCTGAGGAACCCCCTGCTCAAGCATCACCCTGTCGGAGAGGAAAGTCCCTCTTTGAACTTGGAAGCTCCTGTTAATCAAGAAAGGTTTCAGCCACCTCAGTGCCTTGTTGGTAACTCCTGCTTTATTTAGACACTGCAGCAAGATGGAGTGTGCTACAGTGTCAAAAGCGGCACTGAGATCAAGCATGATGAGGGCCATTGTCTTTCCCTCATCTGCTCCCTCACGTAAGGTTTCAGTGGCCCTCAGGAGAGCTGTCTCCGTAGAGAAGCCAGTTCTAAAACCCGACTGAGATTTATGGAAAACATTATGGGTCTCAAGATGTTCCATCAGTTGACTGTTAGCGATTTTCTCTGCTAACTTGGCCACATAAGGTAGCAAGGATATAGGTCGTAGGTTATCCATTATGTCCATGCTGATGTTTGGTTTTTTCTTGATGGGTAATACTATTGCCTGTTTCCATTCCTCCGGAAGGCAGGAGGTTGTAAAGGAGGTTTGTAGTAAGTGACTGAGATGAGGTTCTAATACAGGAAAGGCTTCAGCTAAAATTTTCGGGGGTGCCGGGTCCCGGGGAGATCCCGATTTGATTTTGTTGCACATTTTGGACAGGATTTCATAAGAGGGAACTACAAAAGATTTGAGACATACAGGTGTATTTACAAATTTATCATTTTCAGTGAAGTCCGTGGCCGGATCTATCTGTTTAGAGAAGCTAGTATAGATTTTGTTAATTTTTCCTGCAAAATACTGTGCAATGTTATTGCACGCTTCCACAGAATCATTTTGAGCGGGGGGGGGGTCACATCCACTATGGATATCTCTTTGTATATCTGAAACAGTTCCTTGGAGGAATTGCCTGCTTCAATAATACGGGTGTGATAATGCTCTGCTTTGGCCAGACGAACTGATTTGTAATATTCTCTCTGTGCTGTTTTATATTGTATTTTAGTATCTGCACAGAAGTTCTGGCGCCAAGCTCTCTCAAGTTTCTTACAAGCCGTTTTCATGGCCTGCAGTTCTTGGCCAAACCAAGGAGCAGTTTTCTTAGGCCTCCTGGCATTAGACAGGGTGCGGCTGGGGGCTGTGATGTCCAGGGCCTTAGTGACGATATTATTTAAATTGTCATTAGCTGCCTCACAGTCGACCCCTTTGGGAGGGCCTTCGTCATGAACAATTTGATTGAACGAATCTAAAGAAAAGTTCTTCCATTTTCTGCGTTTGTATCGCAGGGATTGGTGACGACAAAGCTCCGTTCTGTCAAGTTGGACTGTGATGGGAATAATATAATGATCCGACCAGGGTATGGGTATAGGATCAGAGGTATGCACTCCCTGCCAGTTTCCAAAGACGGGGTCTAGTAAGTGTCCTAATTGATGAGAAGGTTCTTTATTTTTTAGATCGAGCTGAACAGATTGCAGTTCCAATCGGATATCATCAGCGTCTTTATCTAAGTGATCTTCAAAATGAGCATTGAGATCTCCTAGCACTAACAATCTGGATTTCCTTAGTGCTAGATGAGTGACCGCCTCCATTAGGGTTGATGTGAACTCATATAGTCTACCTGGTGGTCGGTATATCAAAATGCCAGAAATCGAATGATTGGGACCAGTGTTAATTGTGAAGGTACCGGCTTCACTGTGATCAACCTGTGTGAGTGCTAGGGAGCAGACTAGAGGAGCTTTCGTGGCTATGGCGATGCCGCCTCCTCTACCGTCTTTCCTGTCCAATCTAGATAGGGAATAGCCGTTGGGCATGGCCTGGATAACATCCGGGTCCGAGTGATCATCTAGCCAGGTTTCAGTTAGGAAAAGGATGTTAAGATTCTGATCCTCAAGTAAATGGTAGATTTCTAGAGCGTGTTTACGTAGAGATCTACAATTCAATAATGCAGCTTTGATGGTAGGGCCCGAGCTAGTGTCTGGGATATGAAGGAGGGGTTCAAAGCGGCACCTCGTACATTTTAAAAGTGACTGGGCAGGCATGGTATGTTTGCAGACGGCAGGCGTGTCAGGTTGTAAAGCAAGTAAAGCATGTCTGCCATACCTTAAGGTAGTTTGTGACGAACTACCAGGGTTTGTGGCCCCGCGCCCCGTCCGGCCGCGGACGGGCGCAGACGGGCTGGACTTTGGCTCGACTTCGGCGCGCTTCCGGCGCGCCCGCTGCACGCGTCCGCTGCGCGGTCGCTGGCCCAAGCACATTTATGCTAAGGGGAGGGGTCGCTAGAGCGCTGACCTCTGCTCCCTGAGCCCGGATGTGCAAGGCTCCTCCTCGCCCTCCGCATCAAACGTCCATGATTGGACGCGGCGGACCGGGGCGGGAGTAGGAGAGAGAACTAGCCTGACAGGTAAATGCAGGAAATCACAATTACTGTGTCCGATTACCCCACACTGAACGTGTTAAAATACAAATTCAAATTACAACATTAAAAGCATTCGCTATTAGAACAGCGCGAACAGTGCAGTAGCGCGGTTGTGAGCGCTGTGTGAATGGAGGCTGCCTCTGCCACCGGCAACACTCTTCTCCACAGCGCGTACCTGTTTTCTGCTGGTTTAAATAAGCTTCCCACCTTCAGCGTCGCTAGAGCGCTGACCTCTGCTCCCTGAGCCCGGATGTGCAAGGCTCCTCCTCGCCCTCCGCATCAAACGTCCATGATTGGACGCTGCGGACCGGGGCGGGAGTAGGAGAGAGAACTAGCCTGACAGGTAAATGCAGGAAATCACAATTACTGTGTCCGATTACCCCACACTGAACGTGTTAAAATACAAATTCAAATTACAACATTAAAAGCATTCGCTATTAGAACAGCGCGAACAGTGCAGTAGCGCGGTTGTGAGCGCTGTGTGAATGGAGGCTGCCTCTGCCACCGGCAACACTCTTCTCCACAGCGCGTACCTGTTTTCTGCTAGTTTAAATAAGCTTCCCACCTTCAGCGTCGCTAGAGCGCTGACCTCTGCTCCCTGAGCCCGGATGTGCAAGGCTCCTCCTCGCCCTCCGCATCAAACGTCCATGATTGGACGCGGCGGACCGGGGCGGGAGTAGGAGAGAGAACTAGCCTGACAGGTAAATGCAGGAAATCACAATTACTGTGTCCGATTACCCCACACTGAACGTGTTAAAATACAAATTCAAATTACAACATTAAAAGCATTCGCTATTAGAACAGCGCGAACAGTGCAGTAGCGCGGTTGTGAGCGCTGTGTGAATGGAGGCTAGATGATCATGAACAAGTAACTATACCCAATGTCCCTCAACCTCACCCCACCCTGCTAACCGGGTTGTGCCAACCCCAACTACCCAACCTGCAGAGTGCCTGTCACCTCAAAACTTGTTTATAATATATATAAGAGAGGGTGTCTCAGCCTCCTCAGAAGGAAAGAGAGAAGGAAAGAAAGAGAAATTAGAGAACAATGGTGACAAACCCTGGTCGAACAAATACAATTGGCATTCCCCTCAGTAAGTAAGCTGAATTGGACCTAAGTATGGAAAACTTTCCCATTCATTTCTATGGGCCAGAAGGCCCATAGGAATGAATGGGAAGTTATTCTCAATTTGCGATTCGCAATTTGAGAATCGCAAATTGAGAATAATTTCAAGGGTGCAGGGGTGTCAAAAGGACACCCTGATGCACGCCTGAAATAAGCATGGGTGCACACGTGGAGCACATATATGCCCTAAGGGCATGTATGTGCTTCACATTGCACTTTGGAAAACGCAGAAAAATGAATTTTTCAAAGAAATCGCAAATTACCACCAACTTGAAGTTGGTGGCAATTTGCGATTCCTTCAGGCCAAATTGCACTTTTTTGGTGCTTATTACATTGCATTTAAGGGATCGCAAAATTTCGATTCCTTAAATGCAATCGCAAAATAAGGAATCGCAAATTTTGCGCTACCTTATTTTGTCTTAATACATACCATTTGGCAAAATCGCATTCGCAAACGCCGAAATTCTGCGAATTTTGGCGTTTGCGAATGCAATTTTGCTTGATACATATGACCCTGAATCTCTAACTTCTTTCTGAATTAGGAGGCAGATGTATCAAGATTCCGTTTTGCGAATCTGTAATTGCAAATCTTTGCGATTTGCAGTTGCAGATACGCAAAACGGGATGAATGTAATTATTCGCAAAATGTTAGCGATTTCTTAAATGTCGCTAAAAAATCGCAGAATTGTGTTTTGTGATTCCTTATTGCAAAATTCGCAATTTAAGAAATCGCAAAAGCGGGAATTTGCAAAGCAGGTGCAGGTTGATGACATCACAACCAGGAAGAGGGAGTGATCACCTGCACCTGCTTGCCTGAGCCACACCCAGTGGCAGTTAGGAGAGTGTTTGGAGGCTGCACTGAAGTGCTTGCTCTGCACTGGAGTCCCAGAAGCCACAGGAGGGCATGGATGCAGAAAAAACGAAAAGGAAGCATAAGTTTTCAGAAAAGAAGCAGGAGGTTTTAATTGAGGAAATGGTTTGCAGCCATGAACTTCTGTTTGTGAAGAAAGCATTGAAGGGTCCAGAGTCAAGGAAGAGGAAGATCTGGCTTGAAATTCATCAAAAGGTGAATGCTGTTGGAGTCACCACACGTACCATAGAGGAATTAAGAAAAAGATGGTACGATATGCGCCAGAGATCTAAAGAGATGGTGGCAGCCAGGTTGAAGGAGGCAGAGAAGACTGGTGGTGGTAACTTCAACTGCTGAAAACCAACACCACATGAGGAACTCGTGGAGGCCACTCTCCTGCCTGAGTGTGTTAGTGGAGTGGCTGATATTGACAGCTCCGACCCTGCTTCCAGTTCTCAAGGTAAGATGTATGGCAAAAAGATAAATTCAGCTAGGTGTTGCATGCACACAGTGTAGATAGAGGGACACTAAGTAAACAAGTTTGAGTCCAGGTACACTCCTTAACATACACATACAAATGCATCATGGGAGTTGTAGTCTTATGAAGGATACTATGTATTTGAGAGCAATGATACACATGCTCACATTGTGGTTTTGATTGTAGGCAAAATGAGAGTGTCAGGATTGATAGAACTTCAGAGTTGAAAACTTTATTTGTTCCAAGATGCATAACAAAACACAAACTCATATGTCCCACTTTATATCCACAGCACAATCAAGGGCACCAGGGGACATTGCTGAGGGAGAGGTTTCCCAAATCCATGTTGATGATTCTGGCAATGAAGGGGAAAGCAGTGAGGAACGTGTGACCACACTAATAGTGCGCAGGAAGCGTAGACATGTGCCTCCTCTGCCTCCTTTGGAGGATGACATGGACATTCATGGGGATGCAGGAGACAGTAGTCAAGACACTGTGGAACCTGGTGAGAGCCTAGGACAACAGCAACAGCAGCAAAGTACACGCACATATGGAGCACAAAGGTCCTTGTCCAGGAATAGTAGTGTTTATGTAGAGACACCCACTGTATTTGCAGGACTGGAGCAGGACATGGTTGAGGTGCAGCGCCTGCAACACAAGGCACTGCGGTCAATCAATAGGCAGCTGTCCAATTTGAACAGAAATCAGCGTACCATGGGTGAGGGCATGATGGCGATGGCAGGTGCAATAGAAAAATTATGTACTACACTTGAGCGCACAGAACCTGCAAAGAACAGGGCTGCACAACATGCACATGTACGTATGCACAGCTACACGAAGGCTGTAAACCGCCTCTGCACAGTAACATCCAACTTCACAATGCGCAGCATCACCATGTAGATGCAGATAACTCACTGCAGCCAAGATATTGCCAGAGGCCTAGAGCAAGTAACAAATGCTGTGGAACTATTGCAAACTGCCAACTCTGGTGCCAGCACCCTAATGGTCTCGGGAGAAAGTGAGGAGACCTCTAGCAGGAGCAGTAACACTCCTACATTGCCAGTCATTCAACGCAGAATTGGCTGACTTGGTCCTGCTAGTAGCCATGGAATGGAGAGCACACAATCGGAACACTGCTCTGCACCTAGCCACCACCGTAGGAAGTGAAGTACTTTAGTACACTACTGTTTAAAATGGTGAAGCAACAAAACTATTATTTTGAAATTACTTTACTGAACAGTGCCATGACTGTGTTGTAACGTGTTATGGGTTCTAAGATCAATAAGGTGTGTAAAGTGTGAATAAACACAGCACCTGTGACACAGATATTTTGTGAGACTACATTCATTTCTTACCCAAAAGTAATTTTGTGTGATCTCAGACCGTCTCTGGCATCCAGCCGCTGCTCCTACTCCTGCTGCTGCCCTGCCAGGGGGAGGTGTGCAATCATCAGCCGATGTGTTTGAGTCGCTCACTTCAATTTCAGTGCCTTTCCTCATTGCCATGTTGTATAGCATTGCGCAGCTTGTTACTGTTTTACAACATGTTTCAGGCCTGTACTGCAATGCCCCTCCACTTTTATGTATGCACCTGAAACGGCTTTTCAAAATGCCAAATGTGCGTTCTTTGATGCTGCGCGTTGACCGGTGTGCCCTGTTGTATCTTCTCTCACTTGCATTTGATGGATTTAAATATGGCGTGAAGATGAAGTCTCGCACTGCGTAGGCACTGGCACCTGCATGAATGGAAAGTAAGAGTAAGTCTATGTACCACTGACAAATTAGTAATGTATGGAAGGATGGATGTGTGATATGTATCTACCTAGCAGGTATCCCTCTCCAAACAGTCCAGCACTCAGACGTCCATGTATCCCACTATGTCGGAAAAGGAAAGAGTCATGTGTGCTGCCTGGGTATTTTGCCACAATGTCATTGATTATGTATTTGGCATTGCACACAATCTGGATGCTCAGGGAATGGTAGTTTTTCCGATTCCTGAAGACATATTCTGTAGCTGCAGGTGGTGTGATGGCAATATGGGTCCCATCAATGCAGCCAATCACATGGGGGGAAACATGCAATTTGATAAAAATCAAGTTTTGTTTCTTGTAATGCCTGTTGGGTGCTTGGAAAGTAAAATTAAAAACTGTCCTGACGCTTTCTCAGATCCGAAGAAAACTGCTGCTTACGAACAGATGAAAAGCATGTCTCGCACATCCGTGATACCTATTAATAACCTGGTTATCAGCCCAATTAAAAAAGACTGCCCAAATCACATGATAAAGTGTGACCTCGCGAGCTCCCTCACGTGACCAACTCCCGACAGAGAGATGGATGCACACGAGGAGCCGCAGCCATCCGACTCTGTGAGATTGTCGCTACGGTGAAAGACTTCAGGTGGCCCTCAACGGTAAGCACTTCACCTCACGCTTCAGTCGGACTTATTTCGACTGTACCACGGCTGCACTTGAGTAATCACTTTGAACTAAATACACCTCATTATAGTTTGTTATAATTTTGACATTTCAGATTTTTTATTTTAAATAGTATTAACCCTTTCGATGCTCATGACGAGCTCAGCTCGTCATGATGCACAGTTGAGCTGTGCTGATGACGAGCTGAGCTCGTCATAAAAAAAGTAAAATAGCAATTTCCAGCACAGGAGGGGAAAGCACCTAGCAGCCAAGGTGTTAAAATCAAAAAAAAATATTTTAACCTCTTTCGCTACAAATAGAGCAACATTTCACTAACTCCTCCCACTACAAGCCACTTACTCTTTAAAACCTTTCCTACTGCCCAAACATACAAAACGTATATTTTAAAATTGCTTCACTACTAGTAACATCATATGTTCACACACATGTACTGCTTCTAAAAATTAAAAGTTTACACACTGATATCCAATCATCTGTATACTTCATTCATTATAGAAAAACTGAACTAAGGTACTTTTCTGAGCAGGAACAATATTTAAAAGAGGAGGACCATTCTTATCTTGTGTTATTTATGGTTTATTGAAGTTCCAGTTTTAGGTTGTTTATTGTTGTGAAAGTTCTTTAAAAAGGTGCTGGAGTGGTAATTAAAAAGTCTGAGCATAATGGTAGCCTGCAGTCTTGTAATGAAATCACTTTGCATTTTCCCTCTTAGAGCACCTCCGCTACTGGTGAAACACTGACAATCCATCACTTAAATCTGAAGATACACTTATATGTAAAAGAGCGAGTAGTGTAGGGCGACTGACTACTCTTCCAGCACAAGTCGGGCCTGGGCAGTAACTGGGCACCACTGAGAAAATGAATCATGTCATCAGGATTTTGAATCAGGCATCTTTCCCTTTAAATTACAATGTTAGATTGGCTCACACCTACAATGTGTGGATGACCACTAGAATATTGGGCCTCATTAGGATGGCGGACGGACCTGCGTCCGTCCGCCACCCCGAGGTGGAGGGACCGTCCGCAGGGGCAGCGGCGGTCCCTCCGGTGCAATTAGGATATGACCGCCACCCTGGCGGTCACATCCTGGATCTTTAACCTTTCGGTGGGTGCTGCTTGAAGCAGCAACCGCCGCAAGGTTAAAAAAGCATGTGTTACATTTACATGCACACCGCGCGGTACCTGCCGCTTTGTGCATGTAAATGCATGGGGGTACCATAGGAACCCCCCATGTGCACCACCCACCCCCCTTCACCCTGGGGGCCCGCAACGGGCCCCCAAAGCAAAGACCGTATGCCTTTTCACGGCGGAAATGCTGCTGTGGAAAGGCATAGGACCGCCGGCATCATAATATGGCTGGCGGTGTCTCGCAGACACAGCCACCATATGTATGCACTTTTTCCGCCAGTCGCGAAGGCGACGAGCAGAAAAGCGGCGGACGGTCTTGCCATCCGCCGTGGACCCCCCGGTCATCCTAATGTGGTGGGGGGGTCTTTTCTGTGAGGATGGCGGACGGATTGCCTCCACCGGGCCAGCGGTGGCTACTGCTGGCCTGGCGGAGGCAATCTGTCCGCCATCCTAATCGGCCCCATAGTTTGGGCACTAAATCAATCTGGAACACCCACGATATTGGCCCTTTCAGCTTTGTGTTGTCTTTGGCAGGATATTAATCTCAATTTTATTTTGTTGCTTAACGTTGAAAGGGTTACCCATACAATAGTGATTTTATACTTTTATGTACGTGTAGGCAGGTCTGTTTTTGACCTTGCCTATTCCACAAAATAGTTCTGGGAAGTGTTTGGTTACGTCACAGTGTTCTAAAGTTTCAATTTGTGCAATTAGTTGATGGCATACTTGTAGTGGAAGCAGTTTTACTGCCATTTGAAAACTCAGATGTTCCCTTTTCAGCATCTGCTGCACTCACAAATATCTCACAATCAACTTGTTTGTTTTTGTGAGATTGAGGTACTGAAATAACCTCTGCAGGGTAGCAAAAAGCTCTACTCTAGTCTGCTTAAGAGCTACGCTGTTTGGCAGCTTGGCAAATTCATTGTCTGTCATCACATTGATGATAGCTTCTTTGTGGATGATAAATGGAAACGTCCTGCTTGAAATGCTGATGTCTAGCATATGTTGAGTAATGGCATCATCTACAGTACTGACACTGTTTCGGATACAGATTTTGGCTTTTCTTGATGGTGTGTGTTTAGTGAATAAACAAAATTCTCTTGCAGATCTTTTTGCTTTCTCTTCTCGTACTCAATATTGTGAAATGTGCAGTGCTCGCAGTGCGCAGGATCATCTATTGGGAACAATGTTCCCAATCTTTTAAAAGGATACAAAAAAGTTCCCCTACTTTTTGCTAAAAATAAACAACCATTCCGTTAATGCCAACCTTGAGGTGCCTCTGGCTAAAAGGGAAGGGGGTAGGTTTCCTGTACTGTGAAGAAAAGTGAGAGCAGACTGGGAAAAAGAAGCCTTCTCACCACAGATCCTGTAACATGGAAGAAATGTCAAGACTACTTGGGAGCCATTAGATGACTTAATTGATGGAGTCATTAGATGCCACATGGTGACAAAGATGTATTCTTTTTTGAGAGGTAATGTAAAGGTGTTACCAGCTAAGTTCTGGAGTGAGTCCTACTAATACTGATTAAAAAAAGTTTGTACTTCATATATAACTATTTTGAAAGCAGTAGTTTTATATTTAAAACTAAATATTTTTACACATTTTGGAGCAGCCTATCTTACACAATAATAAAATAATGCATAATTTAATATCAAAATAATGACTTGTATGTTCACAGTGCTATCAGTCGCAGGTTGGGACCTTGTAGTACTGCAAATACATGTCACTATTCCTCAATGCACCTACCAGGATTCACTGATGTGAGTGTCTGTTTACACAGACATACATCTGCAGTAATTGGTTTAACCAATTGAGCTTTCATATGGCAATAGTGTGCATTTCCCACTGATTACTTTAACTTTATTTTTAATGCAAGGTCTAATGGATTATATTTTTAGATATGTCCCTAAAAGTGAAAGGCCAACATAATAGTTGCAGACTATTTTGTTTTTTTGTAACCACATTTCAGGCACTGCACCCAAATTAACTGGCTTAGTCCCAATTGCACTCTAGATCACAGTTCCCTTACTTTGTTTTGCACTTCAACTGCTGTTAATGACTTTAACCTGTTAACAAATTGCAAAATGGATTTAGTACATAACAAAAAGCCGCTTTGTGGTCTCAAACCCTCAGATTTTATGAATCACAAACTTTGTGACAACAAAATTGCTATGTACATCAGGCTCTTAGGGCCATATGTATCAAGCTAATTAGCATTCGCAAAGGCCGAAATTCTGCGAATTTCGGCCTTTGCGAATACTAATTTGACAAATGGTATGTATCAAACATGTTTGATGCAAAATAAGGAATAGCAAAATTTGCAACTCCTTATTTTGCGATTGCACTTAAGGAATCGCAAATTTTGCGATTCCTTAAATGCAATGTATCAAACAAAAAATATTCAAAAAATGCCATTAAGGATTCGCAAATTACCACCAATTTATAGTTGGTGGTAATTTGCGAATTCTTTTCAAAAAGCTTTTTTCCAAAAAACAAAAGGTGCCATATGATGCCCATACATGCCCTTAGGGCATGTATGTGCACCATATGCCCCCAAATGTCTTTTTCAGGGGTGCAGCAGGGTGTTCTTGAGACACCCCTGCACCCTTGAAGAAATTCCTAATTTGCAATTAGCTAATTGCTAATCACAAATTGCACCTTCATTCCTATGGGCCTCCTGGCCCATGGAAATGAATGGGTAATTTGCGATTAACAATTTGCTAATCGCAAATTAGGAATGGTAAAGAATCGCTATTTAATAGCGATTTTGTACATACATACCGTTTTGCGAATTCCAAATAGCGATTCCTTAAAATTCGCTATTTGGAATTTGCTAAACGGTAGTATGATACATATGGCCCTTAAATGCAATCTCCCCTTCACAATTTCCAGATTCAGAAGCTTTACTGTGCTCTGTTGAATGATAAGTTTTTTTAAGTTGCATAGTACATAATCAGCATCTAAATGTATTATCTGAATAGTTTTCATAGATTGAAGAGCTTATTGCCTGTGTATTACTTGTTCCCTCATTTATTGGTGACTGGGGGTTTTAACATGAGTGAAGTCTTATAAAAATCTACTTGCTTTGAAATTTTTGGATAATATGATTGTTTTTAATTTAGATCAAAGTGTTTCTACGCCTACTCATCTGTCTGACTTAGGATTTTCTAAATACTTACTAGCTCTTTCCATTCCCTGGTCTGATAATTGTTTCGTTGCTTTGTATATGTTTTTAGTATAAGTGAAAAAAGCGAGGATGATGTTAGACCTGGCGTGTCCCTAGAATCAACTGGCAATAACTTCGAGCTGAGTTTCAAAGATATTTGAACACTGTCTGTGCTAATAACAACAGAACAGTACCTTCAAATGATCTAGCAACAATCCTTGAGCACTATAATAATAAACTAAAGATTGCGGTGAATGAAATTATTTCCTATCACAGATCGCCCTCTCAAAACAAACCACGAAGGGCATGGATTGTTTAATGCAGAGTTTCTAAAGAAGCAAAAGCTCTTAACCTTTTTGTAAAGATGCGTCACAATTTCGAATGTGGTTCAAAATATCGCACACTTTAGTCCTTTCCCCACAACCTGAATTCTGGCTGGCTGCTGATCCTCCAGGGCCCAGCTTTATTAGCTACAGCTATTTCTTTTGCCTATTAAGATTTGGACTGCACTTCAAGATCCATTGAGCCTCCAATATTGGGCTTTCATTTAAAGAGTGCTCCCAAAGAACAAGAAGTTTCCACTTTTCCGGTTAACTTCTTTATTTGTTCATTTAAATAAAAATAAAACAGACAGGCTAGCCAATGCATTTCGTTCTTTTCAATGGAGATTGTTCAGGGTTGAAATAATGTAACATTGGTTTTTCCTTTTGGAAGTTCCTTGCTTAAGAGATGATTTGCCTAACAAATCAAAAGTAATTTACAGTAGGGATAACACAGTTCACAATGTGCTGTATCTCATATACAATCCACCAGAACAATAAGGGAAAATTGGTTCTCCACAAGACCTATGTTTTTTTTTAATATAATGTGTTCTTATAACATTTTAATGAAAACTGCCTCTACATATGTTTTGAATCAGTCTTGTACTAAGATGTAACTACAGGTACATAGCAATGTTGATTTATGGAGATGATTCATCTCTTTAGAAACCATCACATTATCCTTGCACCCGTTAGGGGTCATTGACTGTGAAACTAGAGTTGGATAATATTTGATAGAGTCTTTTTGATTTTTACACAGACCTGAAATGACTGATATTCTTTTGATTTACAATTCCTACTTGACGAATGTCTGATAGAATCATATATATTATTTATTTAAATCTTTATTTCGGCTCACATAAAACCATTAAAGTTGCATCATAAAAAAAGGTTTTAAAATTGTTTAAATATGAATGTGCAAATGTAGCAACTTCACCTATATGAAATGGTATTTCAACGGGTTCAGAAGAGTAAATTCCATTTCTTAAGCGCAATGGTCGACAATATCAAACATATACATAATTAAAACTAGACATAATAGAAATTTAAAATTAATTTTCATTATCATTTAAACTGGTATCCTTAACTCCAGGCGGCATTATATATAACTCTAAATAATATTCTCTTATATTTAGCACAAATTACAATACTTTAAAACAATCAATCATTTCATCAGCCTTGTAGCACCATTAACCCTCGGATCGTAGATTAATCATTGACATGATACTACATATTCATCGGGTTTATGGGCCTTACAGTTTTAACCCTACTTTTGCCCTTATAAGACTTACGGTAAATAGGAATCTACTTACACTAAAAACAATTTTTTGTGACATATCAGTTTTCAATATTTGTCCTGCTTCTAGGCAATGTCTGATATTCAAATTGCGACACATGGGTTTAATCCATTTATTCCTCGGTTTGGCATACGCCGGGCAGGAGAATGATATATGTAAATCAGTTTCCTTGGACATGTTTTGGCATAGTTCACAACATTTGTTACTGTTACCCTCTTGATTTATGGCCCAATTTAATGTGTCATATTTATTCGTAACACTCCATATCTAAATTTTATGTATAGGGTTTTGGCCAATTGTGGACGAACTTCATCTAAGAGGGACTCGAAACTGGCTACCTCCTTAAACAAAAGGAATTTGATTGTCAGTGAACATTTATCCCTAGCATAAAACACATTGTTTTGAATATAAGTCCAGAATCTAGATTTAAGCAGTGCCCTAGAAAGTGATGTTAGCTGTGTAGAAAACTCCCAGAGATGGTACAGGCCCAATTTCTCTAGCCAGGAAGAGACATGTTTGAGCCACAGGATGTTTTTGCTCTGATCAAAACTCAGGATCTCCTCTAGACCTTCTTTATAGTGGATCAATTTTGAGGTTGACCAGAGCCGGACACAGTATAATAAAGGTCTTAAGATTGCATAATGGTCTGTTAGTTTAATGTTTAGATCTATGAGAATTGGAATTAAAGGTTTGCGTGTAGGCAGACTTAACAATCTTCTGAAAAATGTATTCTCTACTCGTTCAAAGCTCTTTTTGCAATTAGGCCCCCATATTCTGCCCCATAAAGAGAAGCTGATTGAGCTCTATGTTTAAAAACCTCTAGGGCGGGAGACACTGCCTTTGAAATGCTGCTTCCATGTTTCTTTATTATGGTCAATGTATTCTGGAGCAAGGTAATCTAATTTTTTTCTAGTTGTGGTTTCCAGGACAACTTTGTATCCAGGGTTATGCCCAAATAATTAAAAGATTGAACATATTCAAATTTTTGGTTGTTGAGTACTAGATTCTTTCTAAAAGACTTATGAGGGTTTATAGCCATGTGCTTTGTTTTGCTGGCATTTAATTCGAGGCCCTTGCTCTTACAATATACATTGAAGGAGTCCAATAGCTTTATAGGCCTTTGGGGGTTTGTGATATTAGTATTGTATCATCGGCAAATAAGAGTGCCGGCACCAGACCCCCCCCACCTTAGGCGAGTCATTGATACACCGAGCAAATATTTTGGGATGTAATTAACATATAATGAAAATAGGGTGGGCGCCAGTACACAGCCCTGGTGCACGCCCCTTTTGACTGGGATGGCCTTAGTGAGTTCGCCCCCGGACCCCATCTTACTTTGGTGTAATTGTCCTCGTGTAATTTGTTTATCTGTACGAACATTTCATATGGTAAAGATTGAGATTGCAATGATTCCCAAAGTAAATTCCGTGGGATGAGGTCGAAGGCGTCCCTAAGGTCTACAAAAGCAATATATGAATGGCCCTTTTTTATAGTAATTTATTTCCAACACAAACAAATACATCTAAAAACCTGATATATTGTGCCTATTTTTTATCTAAAACCTACCTGAAATTTGCACAGCCCACTGTTCTCATCAAGCCAGTCGTTTAATCTCATTAAAATGTGCCTAGAGAAGATTTTTTGTAAAATGTTGATTAAACTTATTGGTAGATAATTTGTGGGATCTTAACGATTGCCCTTCTTAAAAATCGTGATTATCTCTGCCCTTTCCAAGATTCAGGTATAGGGGCACCAAATGCAATTGCATTTCATAAATGATTTATATGTGGCCCCCATATGCTGCTATCATGCTTCAACATGGCTTAACTGCATTGATTGCTGTTAGCTTTTCTTCCAAACTAAAATGGAGATCATTAGCTACAAAAGCTACGCATGCAGGGGTTTCCTCAATTTGAGCAGCAGCATAAAGACTGGAAAAGTGGTCCTCCCAGGTTTTAGCATCAAGGTAAAGATCCTTAGTGTCCTTACCTGTTTTAAAGGAGTCCAATAAGCTTTGTAGGCCTTTGGGGGTTTGTGATATTAGTATTGTATCGTCGGCAAATAAGAGTGCTGTGTGTGAGATAGAGCACAATCCAAAGCAAGGGGGTTGCCTGGGAGATCCAAATAATCGAGAGACCTCAGGAAACATGCACACAGAGTGTCACCTTGACGAGACCAAAGATGGTGAGTCATTGTTACACCGAGCAAATATTTTGGGATGTCATTAACATATAATGAAAATAGGGTGGGCGCCAGAACACACCCCTGGCGCACGCCCCTTTTGACTGGGATGGCTTAAGTGAGTTCGCCCCTCGGGTCCCATCTTACTTTGGTGTAATTGTCCTTGTGTAATTTTTTTATCTGTACGAACATTTCATCTGGTAAACATTGAGATTGCAATGATTCCCAAAGTAAATTCCGTGGGATGAGGTTGAAGGCGGCCCTTTCTTATAGTAATTTATTTCCAACACAAACAAATACATCTAAAAACCTGATCTATTGTGCTTATTTTTGATCTAAAACCCACCTGAAATTTGGACAGCACACTGTTCTCATCAAGCCAGTTGTTTAATCTCATTAAAATGTACCTAGAGAAGATTTTTTGTAAAATGTCGATTAAACTTATTGGTCGATAATTTGCGGGATCGTAACGATTGCCCTTCTTAAAAATCGTGATTATCTCTGCCCCTTTCCAAGATTCAGGTATGGGGGCATCAGATGCAATTGCATTGCATAAACGATTTATATGTAGCCCCCATATGCTGCTATCATGCTTCAACATGGCTTAACTGCGTTGATTGCTGTGAGCGTTTCTTTCAAACTAAAATGGAGATCATTAGTATTATTATTAGCAACAAAAGCTACGCTTGCAGGGGTTTCCTCACTTTGAACAGCCGCATAAAGACTGGCAAAGTGGTCCTCCCAGGTTTTAGCATCAAGGTAAAGATCCTTAGTGTCGTTACCTGTTTTATTGCCCTTTGTGATTAGGCGCCAAAAGCCTACTTGGTCCCTTGACTTAGCTGCACTAATTAGGTCCTTCCAAATATTATCATCCCATATTCTTTTCGCTTTGTTAAGGGTGTGTTTATAATTAAGCCTTTTCTCCTTTATGCCCATTAGGTCATTTGTTTTAAGTGCCATTATGAGATCAGCCTTTCCTTCTCGACACTCCTTGTTGTACCATGGATTGTCTCTTATCTTTGGGTCTCTCCCACTACGGTCTTTAATTATTCTACTTACAATCGGAGCTAAGCCTTCTTTCAATTCGTAGTGTGCAGCCAATGTCGGAGACTCGGCTGCTGGTGAGGCCATATGTAGGGAGACAACCCTATGATATTCTTTTTTTTACATTATATCTGTTAGGATCAGTTAATAGTTCTAAGATTTCTTATTCCTTATTCCTCATAAACTAAAATCTGTGCTTGTTGATATACCGTACAAAAGTGCACTCAATATTATTATGGTATTTATAAATAGTTAATATATGTAGGTATATGTTTGGTGACATCTTTTTTTTTTCTCCTGAAGTAGGACCACATCTGGGGAGTGAAGTTTTAATAGCAGCAGCACTACCCCACGCTTTATCCTATCCCCCAACCCATTCACATTCCAGCTCATAAGCCTCAACCCCCTACCCCCCACCCCATACGAGGAAGAAAATCCAACCCCAAGAAGAATCTAGCGCTTCAATCAGAAAGTCTTGCAATACTTTGCCTTGCAGAAAACGAAACGGGAAAACCCCCCACCAACAGCCCGTTACAAACACCCCCACCCTGAACCCCTGCATAAGACTAGAAAGCCACCCCAACTTGCAGTGTGCCTGTCGCCCCCACATCTAAACTAAGCTACAGAAAGTCAAGCAGAGGAGGAAAACGACCCCCCGATAGCCCCGCAACCCCCCGAAATGCCTCACAGAGTCATATTACACAGTTAATACACCACCGTTCTGCCCGCCCTGCGGATGATGGGTCGGTAAAGTATCCAGCCAGTCGGCCACCATGTCCGGTCTGTCGAAAAAATAAGTCCGCTCTGCATGTTCAATGCGCAACTTAGCCGGAAAAAGCATGGCGTACTTGAGGCCCATCTCACGGAGTCTCCTTTTGACCCCAAGAAAACCAAGTCTCTGTTTCTGAACAGCTTGGGTAAAGTCTGGATAAAAACTGATGGTAGTGTTCTCAAACTGTATGGGACCGCTCGCCCGTGAGGCCTGCAGGATAACGTCTGTATCACGGAAGTTAAAAATCCACGCTATCATAGGCCGCGGTGAGGCACCCGTCTTGGGTTTACCACCCGGAACCCTGTGAACTCGTTCCATGGTGAAAAAATTACTCAGTCCCTTGGGTGCAAGGTGATTCATATTCAGGTTCTTCATGAAGAGATCAGCTGTCGGATCCTCCACCTTCTCCGGAACCCCGATGATACAGACGTTGTTCCGCCTAGACCTTCCTTCAAAATCCTCCAGACAACGCGCAAGGAGGTCATTGGAGGCCCTCAAATTGCGAACCTCCGTCTGTATCTCAATGACGTTGTCCGTCAGACCAGAAGTCTTAATGTCCAACGATAAAACCTTTTCGTTGGTTTTCGTTAGGTCGTGCGGATCAGATTCACATCAATCGCCACTGTGTCGAGTTTGTGGCGAGAGTCTCCATTTGTTTCCCGAGGGACGATCTGATCCCATCGATGGCGGCCATGACGTCTTGCAGGGTAGGCTCCGACGCTGAGGTCAGTGGATCTCTCGTTCCCTCCAGTGACCTACCCGGTCCACTGGGCGACACCTTAGCCTGGGCGTAGCGGTCCATGATGTTGGTTTGGGTATAGCCACCCCGCCGAGTGGTCTTAGACCTCTGTTTGTCCCCCTCCGGCTTCCCCGCCAGTGTGGAAGATAGTAAGTATGATTCCAAACTCGGGTGGGGGGATAAAAGCGCAATCAAGAGGCTGAGTGGTAGGCTATGCCCGGCAGCAATCAATGTCGGTCAACCTGAGACAGTCAGACAGACTAGAAAGATGGAGGTCTCAAAGGTCCCTCGAGCGGAAGTGCAGAATCAGCCCGAAAACACGGCTCAAGCGTCTCTCCAAGGCAGGTCCATCCGTGAAATACACACACTCGAGTGCCAAACCAGACCGTCACTCTTCTGTAGGCGAAAGCGAAAGTGAAAGTGGGCCGGACCGGTCGTCTCCGCCACCTCAGGCTGATGTTGTTCAACTACATCTCGGGCACCATGCCAACTACACAGCCGGGCATCACGGAGGCGCAGGCCGCAATCTTCCAATCGTCACAACTCCGGTTCCCGGGGTCCGATCTGGACTCTGGTTGCAGTTTTTGCCTCCCCAGCGGTTCGTCTTCACGAAGACATATATAAAGGTCAGGATAGACTGCAGGATATATGCGGGAGGTTACGAGGGTCTCGGGAACCCAGTGCTCACGTGGCCATCTTGGTTGCGCGCGAAGCTCCTCCTCCCGTTTGGTGACATCTTTGATATAATATTTCACTGGTAGACAGTCATATCTTCTCCTACCTATGTTTACAATGTAAGAAATTTGCTGCTTATCATTAACTATATAATTCTAACACATATTCGCACCCATTACTTTGGTGATTACATCCAAAATGGCGGTTGCCTGTTGGCAATACATTTAATTTGGCCATCCAATTATGTTTTTAAGGTTATGTCAACATGCTTAGCATAAAAGGGAAAACAACGCACTAGTTGATGCTTTGATGCGCAGTGTGAGAAAGTGATTTATTAGTTGAGGTGGATTTGTGTCCACCACAAGTAATAAAGATACTGTTTTGCTATGTCCTGTCAAACATTCAGTATTTAAAAGCTGAACTCAACTCCTGGTAGCTATGGCATAAAGCAGGGGAATCTGTGGGAAGTGAAGTGATTATCATTTTCTCTTCCGTGTCGAGAGGAGAGCTTAGGTAGTCTGCTTCACTGTTAGCATTCCGCTCTAGTTACTTGGAGCGAGCGGGGCTGCTTTTGAACTGCTTGCGACATCGTATCTTCCCTATTTGGATGGTGGAAACACAAACGTACAGCAGTCAGTAAAGGCTAATGCTGCTGTGAATTTTAAAAGTTTTACTTTTTGATGTTTATAGTTTTTTACTCGTAAATTCTTTTTATGTGAGGGATCTGTGGGAATTTCTTCGGGTTTCAAGAAGATGAACCTGGATATAGTTTCAAGAAGAGGGGGAGGCGTCACTATTATTCATAAGGACATCTACTCTTGCTCCTCCTTTACAGTTTTAGACCTTAGGGAAGCAGAAGTGCTCAGTTGTTGCCTCTCATTTAATGCCCAAAGTCGGTAGGCGGTATGTTTATTTATAGACCTCCTGGACCAGCTAGGATGTTCCTAAACTCCTTCCATGAAGCTATCTCTCAGGTTTTTGTGTTTTTTCCGAATATGTAATTTGGGGGATTTCAATATCCTTTGGAACTGTCCGTCTGATAAAAATAGACATACTTTGACTGACACTATGTCCCAGTTGGGATTTTCTCAATGGGTTCTCAACACCACTCATTCTGGTGGGCATATAATTGACTTGTTTTTCTCCAAATTCAGTCTTGCTATGCCGTAAACTTCTCCTCTGACTTGGAGTGACCATTATGGGATCCACTTTGATTGGCGCACCTCGCCGCAGGGCAGTCTTGGAATCCATGCTACCTCACGGTTGACAAGACCTTTCTCTAAGATTTCTTAAAACAGCTTGCTGCTGTTCCTGGAAAACAACACACTGATTCTGTTGGGCTCCAGTGCTTCTGACTTGGTCAAGGTAGATAGTTGGTTAAGTACCACAACAGAGAACTTGTCACCTGCAACAGCTCGTATGCCTAGCAAAATCAGGGTTTGGAGCCCCTGGTTTAGTGAGGAGCTCAGACAGGAGAAAAAACTGTGTAAAAGGGCGGAAAGGGAATAGCATAGGAATTACAGTGTGGAGGCCAGAGCACTGTATAGAAGGTCTCTCAAAAGCTATGTGACGCTGATAAACCATTCAAAGTGAGAATTCTATGAAGGTAGGACAAAAATGGCAAGTAACAAATCAAGAGCAATTTTTCAGATTTCTCGGACCCAGTTGCATGCCGTAGAAGTCAGGCCCCCTCAGAACAATGACGGGCTGATTTGGCTTCTTATTTTCACCCACAAATTCAGGAGATCCAGAAAAGTCTAATAACAGCTGTATCATTCCATGTTGAGGCCTTTAAATCTATGCAGCACCTTGATGCGGTTTAATGTGTGATGAATGATTGTAATGAGATTTCTCTGGAACATTCCATAAGGGCTATTCTTAATCTTAAATTGGGTTTACCTGCCAATCCTTGCCCTCCTTCCCTCCTGGCTCTGGGAGTGGACATTATTAATCCTACTATGAACGCCCTTTTAAATAAGTCTCTGAATACAGCTACAGTTCCGTGCCTCTCAGAAGCAGGCTCAAATTTTACCACTTAAAAAACAAAAACAAATGCAGACCCTGACATGCAACTACAGGCCTATTTCCCTTTTGCCTGCACCATCCATATTGCTGGATAAGTTTGTGAATGACTAACTTTCTTAGCATCTTGAGGTCAATAAATTATTAGACCCTAGTCAGTCTGGCTTTAGGCCAAGATTCAACACTGAGACAACCCTCTTGAAGGGATCTGAACTGAACAAGGCACCCTCGCTGCTGGGAGTCGGGCAGTCCTGGTACTGCTAGACCTGTCTGCAGCATTTGATATGGTCCCGCATGCCAGATTGCTCAACCAAATTCAGGGGATTGGCATCAGGGGCAAGGCTTGGAAGTGGCTGAAATCTTTTCTAGAGAATAGAGATAAGAGGTCTGGCTACCTCCTTTCTCCTCGGGTAACCTAAATGTCCCGGTCAGGGTTCCCCGGGGGTCAGCTTTAAGCCCCACGCTGTTTAATATTTATATGAA
This sequence comes from Lissotriton vulgaris, assembly GCF_964263255.1. Lineage (NCBI taxonomy): Eukaryota > Metazoa > Chordata > Amphibia > Caudata > Salamandridae > Lissotriton > Lissotriton vulgaris. The sequence goes on from NC_141695.1 coordinate 316,608,911, forward strand.
CCCCCTCACTGAATTGGTGGAGCCAGTTGGGACCAAAATAATCTCCTATGCCGATGACAACCAGATTATCTTCACATTTGACAAAGGGGTGCCAGTTGAACAAGGTGATATAAAACCATGCCTCTCGGCCGTTTTCTGTCAGATGAGTTTTTTCCAACTGAAATGTAATACCGAAAAGACGGAGGTGCTCTGTGTGAGGCACAATTTTTACCTCATGTTGGAAGTGCACTGGCCAGAGGGGGAGCCTCCACCCAATAAGCATATGGAAACAGTCAATAACCTGGGTGTGAAATTTGATTATAAATTGCCCTTTCATAATCAGATTCAATCTGTGGTTGCCAAATGTTTTGGCATACTAAATATGCTCAAAATATTCCTATAATTCGTCAGTCCCAAAACAGATTACACATATCTTGGCATTTGTCATGTCCAGGCTGGACTATGTCAATGCACTATATTGTGGCCTCCTGCAATATTTGTTGAGGAAACTTCAAACTGTGCAGAATTCTGCGGCAAGGCTAATTCTCAGTTTACCTACAAGGGAGCACATTTCTCCCCATTTGCGGAATTTGCACTGGTTTCCTGTGCACAAGCGGATTATTTTTTAGACCTCACTCCTTATGCACAGAGCACTTTACCACTCAGGACCAGATTATCTGTTGTCGAGGATTTACCTCCACAGCCCGTTCGCAAAAATTACGGCCCTCCAACTCCCTCTTAGCCACGTTCCCGAGAGTCAAGCTTGTAAGAGTAGGATCTTTCTCTCTTTTGGGGCCAATGGGCTGGAACAACCTTCCTTTAGAACTCAGGTGTATGAAGGATGAAAGACTGTTCCAGAAAATGCTTAAAACCTGACTCTTTGTCCAGTAGATAGCTCTCTTGTGCCCTTACTGTTCCGTTAGCGTCGGGACACTCTTTTGAGTAGCTTTTCACTCTATAATTCCCACATAACCTAACAGAGAGGCCTAATTTAGAGAAAATGTGTAAAGCATTTAGAAGTATTTAAACTATTATAAAGTTAAAAAAACAACAATATAAAAATCTCATTCCATTGTAAAGAAACAGAGTACAGGTTAATGAACAAAATGACACCAACAAGACAAAGATCCAATATGTGGAATCAGAGAAATTAATTTTTAAAGATTTAAATGAAAATAGCACCAAAAAAGCATAAACTGCCATTGGTAGTCAATAGTTTCGGTAGACTGGGGCCGCAGTGTTATTTCAGACAGACCACATTGGGGTGTAGGTCAGTTACACCAAGTGGATTGTTCCTGGTAAAAGTCTGGAGGTCATAAAGCTCATAATAGTTTCTAAGTCCCACTGGGCTGTAGGAAAAGTTTAAAAACATTTTGTTGATTGCCCAAACAACCACTGCAGTACACTTTTAAGATGCCCAGGACCTCAGGGGAGGCACTAGGAGACTCACAGGATGTGAGGCAGAGACCAATAGCAGAGTCCAGTTCAGGTTCAGTTGCTAGTAGTCAGTTGGGGCACTTTAGGAGGAAGGCCTTTTGCAGCTTGATGTGTTCCTGTAGCTGTTCCGCCACCACTCACAGGTAAAACCAACACTGCAGGAGCGAAGAATGTCCCATTCCACTACCCGTACCTTAATTACAACTGCCTATGTATGTATAAAGGCAAATTTAGAAGAAGGCACGGAGAGAAGGTGGGTAAACGGGGAAAGAGAAAAAACAAGTTGTGGACTATCCGTCTTAGGCTACCCCTCTCTGTCTGTCGATGGATCACAGGTAAAGAACAGGCAGCTTTTGAATAAAGGGAAAAGGAGAGGGTAGGTACTGAAAAGAACTCCATTCACACACAACCAGTTAGTAGCTCATAAAGCAACAAGCATTTGCAATGCAATAGGTCGCGCAGCATTAAAGTTTGAGTTATTGGCATTGTATATGACAATGTGTTGCTTTAAATTTTTAGCAAAGTCTGTATTGGTGTATATAGATGATTTGCAAGATGCTAGCTGTTGCAAAATATTAAGCAATGTTGGCAATAATATTACACTATAATAATATTGTAAGTTACTGTTGTACGTATATGCATTTTGTGATGGTGTGAGAGCGCAGGTTTTGTGATGGGGTGAGAGAGCAGGTTTTGGGATGGTGTGAGAGCGCAGGCTTTGGTACAGTCTGGGATTGCTGGCTCTTGTGATGGTGTGAGAGCGCAGGCTTTGGAGCGGTCTGGGCTTGCTGGCTTTTGTGATGGTGTGAGAGTGCAGGTTTTGTGATGGTGCGAGAGCGCAGGCTTTGGGATTGTGTGAGTGTGCAGGCGTTTGGTGGCTCTTGTGATAGTGCGAGAGCGCAGGCTTTGGGACAGTCTGGGATTGCTGGCTCTTGTGATGGTGTGAGAGTACAGGCTCTCGGCAGACCCGAGAGCAGAGGACGGCCCGGGACCAGGGTTCGATTCCCGGCGCGGCAGGTTTCTGGACCAGGGTCAGCGGACTCGATAATTCTCTCGCCTCGGTGCCCACTCTGATCAGCGATCACACTCGGCAACTCTGGGCATTAGCTTGCCTCATCTTCACTAACGGCCCCACCAGACCTCCGGGGATGCCTGGTCTCACCCTGGAGATACCCATTAAGGGACCATCTCTCAGGGAAGCCAGGAAGGGTTTCGCAGCGGTCGAAGCGCCTTGGGACCCTACGGGTAAGTAGTGCGCTATATAAATGCCAATACATACATACAATACATGGTGTGAGAGCATTGGCTTTGGGATAGTGTGAGAGCACACGTTTTGTGATGGTGTGAGAGCACATGTTTTGTGATGGTGTGAGAGCGCAGGCTTTGGGACAGTCTGGGATGCTGCCTCTTGGGATGGTGTAAAAGCGATGTCTTTGGGACAGTCTGGGATTGCTGGCCCTTTTGATGGCGTAGGTTCCCTGGCAGCATGGATGCTTTAGGATCTTTGGCTTGGAGGGTGGTACAGGAGTGTTTGCTTCTGGCCTGGTGTATAAACTCTGGCCTTGAAGCTTACATGGGGCTTATTTTGTGGGGTGACAAGGCTGTTAGTGGATATGAACTACAATCCTTGGCTTTTAGTGTTGTGAAAAGCACTGTGGATGGTATAAGAGGAGTGTAGTGTCTCTGGGATGGTGTAGGTGGCTGACTCCGGGTGTGGTATGAGAGGGCTGGCTCTCGGAATGGTGCGAGTGCAAGTTCTTGGGGTGTGCCAAAAGCATGGGCATGGCGAAAGACCCATGGTTGCAAAACGTCCGATGCTGAGGATGTGAGAGGATGTGGCCTAAGGGCTAGGGCGGTCACCACAAATCTGGGGAACCTGTAGTCTTAGCAAGGACTCTCAACATCCTGTGATTCTGGGTACATCACTTTCTCCCCATGCCTACCAAAAATGAATGTGTTCTTGTGACAACTGGTGCTCTCCTCGTCAGGGTCATTATGAGGCGCTATATAAATATTACACTATTGGAACGCTTCTGCATCCCTTTCGTTTGTTATGTGGCTTTTATAGCAATATCAATCCCACACAGTACGTGCACCCGCAGGTTGTCTCACTGTAATTATGTGAACCACATTTCAAAAAGTCGGCATGCGCTCCAATTATACTCTGCCCTGGCCCCGTCTCCCACGGCGCGCAGGTGACCCCCAGAATTCACCTTTTCTGCTGGCGCTGTAAAAGGTGGTTCTCCTCCGCTCCAAGGGTCTGTTTACTAATTCACCTGAACAAAGGTAGGCGCCGGGCCTATTGTTTGCGTTTCAACACTGTCCGTACCGCGCCGAACACGCACAAATCCTCGGGGTCTGCGGCCTGGCGGTTGCATAGCTGGTGGCGACGAGGCTGACCCGACCCTGCTCAGGAGAGCCTTAGGGGGAACGGTCATTTATTTCTTTGTCTTGGGGGTTTGGGGAGGCGTCGACATGCTGCGTTTTTTGCGGGTTTTTTAGAACACTACGACGCCCAGGATGCACTGGTGTTTCTGCCTTATGATTTGAAGCTTGCATAGCGCCCTCCTTAGGGTCATGTGCTTCAAAGTACTTATCCAGTCAGTTGCCAGAAATATCAAGATATTAGTGTTCATGAGCCTGGTCCATCTTTGTCGGCTTCTTGCTGGAAGGCTCCTAGAAGAACAAGCTGTGAGCGAAACCGAAACCTTCCGTGGGGCGGGACTTCCGTCTTCAGATGTCCGCGCACGCGCCCACGGAGAGAAGCAGTGCTGGTGACGCGGGGCTCCCATGCCCGAGGGAGAGCCCCGCGGTGGAGGCAGAAGCCCAAGTGGCGGTGAGTGGGCCTTACTTGTGGGGGGGGGGGGGTGCACTTGTGTGTGTGTGTGTGTGTGTGGGGGTGTGTGTATGTGCTTGTGTGTGCGGCGGGGGGGCTCTATTTGTGTGTGCGTGTGTGTGGTGCGCTCGTGTGTGTGTCTCTGTGTGTGTGCAGCGGGGGTGGGCGGGGGTCTCTGTATGTGTGTGTGTGCGTGCGTTTGTGTAGGTGCGCTCGTGTGTGTGTCTCTGTGCGCATGCGTAAGCAAAGGGAGGTGTGGCTGTGTGGTACAGCTTTCCAGGAGAGGAGACAGGAGCTGGCCACAGCGAGCGCGTTCACGTGCACGTGGCCGCTCAATTCCGAGCGCGCGGCCAGCTCCTGTCCCCTCTCCTGGAAAGAAGAATCCATAACAATAGGTCTCTGGCGAGACCGCGCTTCGCGCGGTTCAACGCCACGAGACCTAATGATGTTTGTTTTCTTACCTCTTTCTATACACAACTTTGTACAAAGAGGGTAGTCAAAACATCCTAGGTTCCACTTAATGCATTTAAAGTAGATCACACACAATGTTGGTTCAGTGAAATCTCATAAAGGCTGATGTGTTCAAATATCATCGAGTGCCACCTTCTCAATGCGGGAGAAAAAAACAGAACGGCAAAAACCCGCTCCTATTTAAGAAAACATATAAGGGATCCCTTTAGAAATGATCGGTTTCTCTACGCTTCGTAAAAGCGCCCAAGAAACTCACAAAGAAAATAATATTTAGCAAAATAAGGGTGGTCAGAGAATAGTATGAGATGGGAAAATCAAACAAACAAGCCCATTACCTCACTGGCATGAGTCCCGAATGTTCAATCCAGTGAAGGACGGGACAGAGTGCCTACCAGAGAATCCACGGAAGTAGAAAAGATACCTCAGGAACCAAAGTCCGACAAGCAAGTCCAGAGTGGAGCAAGAAACAAAGAAGGCAGCGTGTAGCCAAAGAGACGCTGCGGGCAAAGTCCTTCCGGCGGTGTGCTCCGGATGTGAAACCAAGCACGGAGGTGAAGGCGAGCGGCGTTTATATACCCGCCGACTTCACACAGGATTCACTGCAGTCGCATCAGTTCACTCTCAGTACCAGGAAAAAAGGTAAGAAGGAAACAAAAGGATAATAGACCCAAACCCTGTGAGACCCTAACTAAACTTGGGACCTGACAGTACCCCTACCAAACAACCCCCCACTGGATGGGGTTTGGACTGATGAAGCGCATGGAATAAACGCACCAACTGGGGGTATAACCTTTCCAGTCCAACAAATAAAACAGTCTACCACGCCTTCTCCAGGAATCCAGAATGACATTAACTTCAAACTCCTCATGCTCATCATTCACCACTGGAGGAGGCGGGGCAAGGTCTGGGAAGGGATAGTGTCCAGAAAATATGAGATAAAGCACCTATAGAAATTGGCAAATCCTAAGAGTACCTGTACATCCTTCATACAAGTAGGAGCTGGCCAAGTAGTGATTTACACGGTCTTTTTAGGGTCCATCTTAATGCTTGATACCATCAGAGGAAATGAAAACCCAAACACTCCACACAAGAAACCCGGAATTTTCACCTGTCCAATTTCACAAATAAACGATTATCACGAAGTTTTTGCAACACCTGTTTTACATGTAAATCATAGTCCTCAGCATTTTTTGAAAAGATCAATATATCATCGATATAAACAATTACGCTCACATCCAGATAATCCTGTAACACTTCATTACTGTAACGATGTTAATTAATTATACAGTCAATAAATTTTTTTTTCAAATTGTCACTTCATTAACCCCTTCTATGCTCATGGCATAAGTGCTGTAAACAGCAGAGGGACTTCCCATTTTTTTTTGTTGCTTTGGGAGGTGGGGAAGAGCTTCCCCAACCTCCCAAAGCACACTGGTTGTTTTCATTGTAATGATTATCGTGCATATGGCGCTCTGTCGTTATTACAATGAAAACGCAATCGAAATTTAGTTTCATGTTTACAGTTTCGGTGCTTGTGGGGCTATCTCAGCCCCCCGAACACCGAAAAACATTGTAGAGGTATTGTTGAAAAGGGGAGAATCTTCCCTAGTGGATCCCTGCTTGGGGATTGCCTCAGGAGGGCGATCCCCAAGCAGGGATCCAACCACTAGCCACCAGGGAGGGGGGAGCTGCCCCTTGGGCCCAAGCCGCCCTCTGGGCCAGGATCTTTGCTCCCCCTCTACAATTATGCCATACAGCATTTTGGGGGCAGTAGCCCCCAATCTGCCCCCCGGGGGGGCCAGAAAGCACCCTAGGCGCCAGGGATTTTCTTTTTATATGCCAGGGGTGGCGCTGCCCAGAATCGGCATGCCAATGCCCCCACCTTACCCCTCCAAAGAAGCCACAAGACTTTCTGCCACCCCAAGGAGGCAGATCGGGTAATAGCCCCTGATCTTCCCCTGGGGGGGCAGAAAGCCCACTAGGTCCCAGGGATTTTTTTTTATATTTACGTTGAGGCCCAGAATGGGCATGCCAATGCCCCCACCCAAATGGTACAGTCTTTCTGCCCCCCTGGAAGGCATATGAGGCAATTGCCCCTTATCTGCCCCCCCCCCCAGGGGCAGAAAGCCCTTCAGGGATTAATGTTTTTCAAAGTTCAGGGAGGGGGCTGCCCAGAATGGGCATGCCAATGCCCCCAAAAATGCCATAGTCTTTATGCCCCCCCAGGAGACAGATTGGGGCAGTCGCCCTGACCTGCCCCCCAGTGGCATCAGAGAGCACACTAGGCGCCAGCGATTGTTGGGCGGCCCAGGATTGGCAAACAGTGCCCCCAACCCCCAAACTAATAGCAACAGTCTTTTTGCCCCCCTTAATGAAAAATCGGGTAAACCCCCCTCCACGTTTCCCCCCGCAGGGCGGCAGAAAGCCCACTAGGCACAGCCTAGTTTTTAGCAATGTTTCTACCTGTGGATCTTGGGCCCCTGCGCAGTCGACACATAAGGAAACCTAGAAAACCTGTACATTTTTTAAAACTAGACACCAAGGGGAATCCAGGATGGGATGACTAGATGTAATGACCTGATAATTCTGCCAATCACCAGGGCATACTTACCTTATCCCTTCTCAGGACCACCCAAAAGGATACAACACTTCACAATACTTACCTAAGAAAGAAATAATACTAACAAAGAACTAAAGATATATGGCTATTGGTGGGGAGTTTGCGAAAAACAACGCCAACTGGCGACAACAATGCAAAAACAATACCAGTGACGACAGAAACAGTAATCCGGGAAAACAACGTCACTCGGTAAAACAACGCAAGAAACCAAGGGCCACAAGGTAACAACGTACCCCAGGGTACAAAAACACAACACAATACCAAGGGCCACAGGGTAACAACAGTGCGAAACAATGCGAAACAAAGCCCACCCCGGTGGAGCTAAAACAATGCACACTCCTCCTAACGGATTACTAATTCATTTTGGTTTCCTTGGATAAGAGCGGAACCCAACCTTCAACAACTACCTGCAGGAATGGAAACTTACCATCCTTCCGATGCTCCAGCACTTGGACCAGAAAGGCCCGACCTCCCATCCCAAGGTATACAAGCGAATAAGGGTATTTATTCTGGGGTTTCTTTATTACACAATGATAGAAGGACAAAAGAAAGAAATTACTACTATGTCACGATAGGCCTTCTTCACATCAATCTCTAAGCAATTGCTAATGCAATTAGAATGTACATATGTAGAACTCATATGTAAATCAGCATATAACCTGAAAATAGGAGACAATAGTTAGATAAGAACAGTCAGGAAATAAGAGTTAGTGGAACACCTCATCAAGTTTCTACACATCTTGCTTCCACTTTGCCAGAGGGGAGCTCGTTTCTCCAGCGGAATCAGGATTCTCTGCTCCACTGTCACAGCTGCACGTCTGCAATGTGATGGACTACCAGTGGTCGAGACCTGAACAACCCCTTTAGTACAAGTGGAAACGTTGGTCGAAGCTTCTAGCAAGCCTCGCCCCCTGTTCCCATCATATTCTGTACCACTCCACACCAAGGTCACAGCATCAGCTAGCTAGGCATCTGTTATGACTCCGAGGCAGAGCGAGCACATTCCTCCGACAAGAACCGGTTCCTACTAGTATACAAAGTGCGGAAAACAAGTGAGAAGTAAAACATGACTCCTCACCCAGAAAGACTTAGAAGATGGCGACAGCTTAGAAAATGGAGTCGCTTAAGCATAGGCCACTATTCCCACAAAGAGCTCGAATTAGTATTAGTATATTAGTATTAGTATGCAAGATGACATTAGAGTAGGCCAAAACCAATAGGTAAGCCTTGCCTTTAAGCAAGATACAGTCAGACACAAAAAGAACATTATCGAATCCTATTTTACAGCTAGTTCACATCATGCAGGCCTACATAGCACTATATTAGAGCAAAATATACTGAGATGGTAGTGGGCAATGGTCATAATTGAGCCAATTATCCATAAAAATGGCTCAATCACTACATTCCCCCCAAGACCATTGTCTAATTCCAGCAAATGTATATGAACATTAAACAGGTCGTAAATCATTACTAGAATAATAGGAAACATAACTAACAGATCTTGATAAAGAACCAGGTCGAAACATATTTAAAAGATTAGGTACACATTGGATGCAGCAACATATAGCAATAAGAGAGGAGACTTAACAGTGCACCACCCACAATAGAACGAAGGAAATTAAAATCAGGCAGCCACCCAAAAAGCCAATTAAACCACCCCTGATCCAAATTTTGACGAACTTCCATGGACAAATTATGCAGAGCAATAATGCGGGACTGAATAGATCTCAAATGGTCTGACAGATTAAAGCAACACAGGCCCTCAAAATCGGAGCACCCGTGATCATGTTTCAAAAGAAGATAGTCAATGGCAGCACTATTTTGTAAAATAGTTTGGCGCTCACCCTGTGCACCTAATAAAAATTCTGATGAAGCAGTTGAAGTTTAATTGATAGATTTGACCATGAGACATGCTAATTTACTAATGGCTCTAGAATTGTAAATTGAGAGCCCAAGAATTCCCACAATTGAAGCAGCTAGGCTAACATATTCTGTCTTAAAAAGTAAATGCAGATTAGATTCAAAATGTTCATCCAATTGAGGTGCTTCAGGTGCAGTTTGAGTATGCATAGATGGTAGCAAAGGAAACATAAACTAGTACAAAGCTCCCCCATTAGGAAGGAGACACCCTATTGCACAGCTTGAAACATAGACAGGATTGTCTATAAACAGTTCATCAAAATTGATTCCACCTCATGTTGGGGTTCCAAGAGTATTTAATACTTCATCAAAAGTTCAACATAAATCAAAGTTCATGAATTTTATCCAACGTCAACATAATCCAGTCATATATCTTCCCCAATGCATTTCGGGCTGATGAAGAAGCCCTTCCTCAGGGGACAACTCTACAAAAAAGGAACAAATCATAATATCACTATGTATGCCGAAAATCACATCTCTACAGTCACCTAATTGTGTCATTGACCTCATAAAGCAAAGTTCATGTAAAACGGTGAATACCAAGCTGTAGAATCAAGTATATCACTCAAGTAACGTAAGCACATTGTGTGTTCTCATCATGCTCTTTACTCAACCCTTATCCACAACCACATCGAGGCATTTGTATATGAACGTGAATCCTCAAAGTGCCCAAAAGATAAACCTGCGTGGCATGCAGAAACCTGCGTATCATGCAAAACCGGTCACCCAACTGTGAAGCGACATCAAAACGAGTGTCCAGAAAATAACGCTCACGTGAGACCAATACTCATGGGGGGAGCTTTGTACTAGTTTATAGATTTCCGCTGTGAGGTACAGACAGCGTTCGACCCTGTTGGCACGCTACAAAGTTATTATTTGGATTAAAATCATCGAACTATCCCGCTGTGCAGGTCCCTCCCTTACTGTTTTGAAGCAAAGGAAACATAGTCAGGCTGAGTCTGGCTAAGGCACATGGTCCACCGGAAATGTTCGCAGGAATAAAGGACCAAGACATATTCCCACAGGAAAATAACCATCCGTTTGGCAATAGAACGTGTTTGTAATAACTGACTGAAAGAATTGTAGTTCTACAGACATAGAGTTACGAACCAAAAGGCACATGTGGGGTTTACGATTATAACACAAAATCTGTACATGTCATGGGAGCATGGAAACATTCTCTAATTTAGATTGAATACATTTGCCAATCAATCGTGGATCATACGTAAAATCAAAGCAACTATCGCCTTCTGTAATGTTATAAGTAGTAACTGTAAAAGTCTGCGGCCGGTCAAGATCAGGTAACACTGTGCAGGAGGTACAATAGCAATACACTGACAGCCGACTTTTCACCGTGTCGATTTCAACACTGCTATTGATATTTGTAACTTTGAAAGCTTTGATTAAAACTGCTGTCGGAGTTGTAACTGAAACAAGGCATGTGGACAAAATGTCAGGGACGCTTCTGATGTTGGACATGCAGAAATAGGAGTGATTCAGTACTTTGGTAGCCAAGTTTTCCCAAACATTTGCGGTGTCAAAAAGGATCAAATCCGTCCTGTGCTCTCTGATGATCGTCTCGCCTTTGATCCTCCACGGCCCATCTTGGCCCCAAGCGCACCATTTTGAAAGGAGTCCAGCAACGACACATCCCGCAGCGGCAATCCATCCAATGATCTAAAGAAAACAAGTCAATTCTCAAAGATAACATTTGTCAGCGGGAACGTGGTCCCATTTTTCCTATCCAGGTTTCATGACTAATATAGTGTTATCACTGCCCATGGCGATTATTTCAGCTGGTACAGGGGTTCGATTAGGCGACTGTACCCACACTTTGGCTCCTGAGTTTTTATCAGTCGAGCCAAAACCTCCTTCTCCACGTACAGTTAGGAGGGTTAGGGCAGTCCCTTTTCTCACCACCCCTCCAAGGACTGGCATTATAACCAACTGGGCAACTCGATCACCAGGTTGAACTGTCAAATCCAGATCTCCACTGTTCAACAGAATAATTTTGATTTCACCTTGATAATCAGAATCAATTACACCGCCCAGCACCTGTATGCCTTTCAGCTCTAGTCCATAGCGTGGGGCGATCAAACCAAAGTGTCCTACTGGTATTTGGACACCAATTCCAGTTTCAATGAGGACAATATCTCTTTGCTTTAATACATATTGTTTCAAAGTATGCAACTCTAAACCAGCAGCTTCGGGAGCCGCTCTGTGTGGAGCCAAGGCTCCAGGAGTAATTTCCCAATAAACAATGGTATGGTAGCTACTGCGGTATGGGGTTGCACATTCACAGAAGGGGACAACATTCGCATAATCGGTGTCTCAGAATTATGTACAGGTCTATTGTTAAGAATTTGTAAGGCATCAACTAGGTGAATTCTCCAATTATGTAAAGAACCATTGGACAGTTTTTTCAATTGATCTTTTAAAAGGCCATTCATACGCTCGATAAGGTCCGCAGCCTGTGGGTAATAAGGAATACGAAAGACCCACTCGATATTGCCTTGAGCACAATATTCTTGCACCATCCTCCCTTTAAAGTGTGTGGTATTGTCCGATTGAATTTGTAAAGGCACCCTATAATAAAGAGCAATCAAATCCAAAGTTTTCAGTGTATTTACCTGAGTGGCACGTTTATAAGAGGATGCAACCAAATATCCTGAATAAGTGTCTACAACTGTACATACATATTGACAATCTCCGCATGTTGACAGGGAACCTATGTAATCTATCTGCGAAATCTGTGCCGGTGACTTACCTTGGTGTAACTGACCTCTCACTATCTGTGGTACCTCACGTTGTTGAGAATGTTGGCAAATAGGACATTGCAAAATTACTGTTTTAACCATATCATGGGGAAGATGTATCCCTCTATCTGCTGCCCACCTGCTAGTAATCTTTTCTCCAAAATGTCCACACTTTTGATGTGCCCATCTCACCAATCCAACTAGTCAGAATTCTGCATTTCCACCTCTGCCTCAGAGATCTTAGCATTTTCATCTGCAATGAGGTTAAACAACCTATCAAGTGAATCAACAGATGAGTGGGCATCCACATGGAAAACAAATACAGTACTTTGAGGAAGCATATCCCACATTTCCTTCCACAATTCTTTTCCCCACAATTCTCTCTTATTGATAAGCCAATTATGAGCATGCCATGTGGGAAGCCAAGTCGCCAATCCATTAGCGGTCGACCAGGAGTCAGTGTAAATATGGCAAACTCCCAGTAATTCCTGTTTCAAAGCCTGATAAACAGCATAAAGTTCTGCAAACTGACTGCTCTTTTCTTCACCAGTTGTACTCAATAATGTCTTGGTAACAGGGTTATAGGATATTGTTTTCCATTGTCTCTTTGCTCCAACATACCTGGCTGAACCATCCGTAAACCATGCGTCCTCTCCTCCACAGAGAGATCGCTAAACGGCTTACCCCATTTAACAGGGGATTCCTGTACTATAGGTACGTTGTACTCCACATCAGTCTCTTCTATTGGCGCCTGGGCCACCTGCCCATGCAACATCGCTGTACCCTTAGGACGCACTCGAATCCTGTCCTGTATGTACCACTTCCACTTGATCACACTAGCTTCTTGTGCGTGTCCAATTCTATGAGTTTTAGGGGAGCTCATAACCCATTGCATAATCGGAATCTCAGGTCTCAAATTAACATTGTGTCCCAAAGTCCATTGTTCTGTGTCTACCAAAGGCCAATAACATGCAAGTAACTGTTTCTCAAAAGGTGTATAATGCTCACCAGCGTCGGGCAATTTCTTCTTCCAAAATCCTAGGGGTACTTTTGTGTTACCTTGTTTTTGCCATAAACTCCAATTTGTATATAAGCCTTGTGCGGTCACATTCAAGTCGACATCACCATCATACACTGGCCATAAATCCAAAGCATGCTGAATAGCCTCTTTCGCCAGTTCAAATGCAGTCTGCTGTGGCTCACCCCACTCAAATGCATTTTTCTTTCGAGTAATCTTGTACAGAGGGGCCAAAATCTGACTCAAATGGGGAATGTGTTGTCTCCAAAACCGAAACAAGCCAATAAACAGCTCTGAGTCTCTTTCCTGTTTTGGGGTACTGCAAACTCCTTAATTTTCTGTCTCACTTGTGGGATCACCTCTCGATTTCCCTAATGCCACTGAATACCTAGGAATTTCACACTCTATGCTGGACCCTGTAATTTATCAGGATTAATCTCCCACCCTTTGCTTTGCAAATGAGTTACAATTTGGTTTAATTGTGTCTGAACTTGCTCCTGTGTTTCACCTTGTATCAATATATCATCTATGTAATGACAAATTTGCACACCAGAAGTTATCGGTACCTCATCTAAATGTTCTGCCACCAGTACGTGACATATTGTCGGACTGTGTAAATAGCCTTGTGGCAAACTTCGAAATGTCATTTGTCTGCCACCCCGTGAAAAACTGAATTGTTCCTGAATTCAGGTGCTATAGGATTGGAAAAGAAAGCATTGGCAATATCAATAGTGGCATACCAAGTCCCTGGGTGTTTCTATATTCTCTCAATTAAAGTGACAGTGTCAGGGACAGCAACGGTCAAAGACAGTGTATGTTTGTTCAATTCGCGGTAATCAACTGTCATGCGCCATGAGTTATCACTTTTGCGCACCGACCACACAGGATTGTTCCATGCAGAAGTAATCGGAACCGCAACCCCGGCATCCATCAAGTCTTGGATAGTAGCACTGATCTCATCATGCCCACCTGGATTTCTATACTGTTTCATGGAGATTACTTTAGTCGCCTGAGGCACCTTCACAGGAGGAATTTTCAAGCGACCTACTCTCACAGTATTAGCTGAGATATAGCGTTTCGTTCCAAAGTGGTAATATCCATCATCTAAACATAGTGTCATTCCTTTTAAAATGTCAATTCCAATAATATATTCAGTAAGAGGCTGAGCTAGTACACTATATTCTTTTCTTGCTATTTGTCCAATCTTTAATTGGAGATTAGTTTTTACTGCTGGGGTCTCTTTAGCACCTAATCCTGTAATTGGAAAATACTGTCCTCTAAATTTCTTGGGATTTCCATATATAAAAGTGGCCTCCGCTCGGGCACATTGCATCTCACGATGCCTCCAGAAAATTCCTATGTCTACATAGGGTCTATGATCTTTACGAGCCCAATTCTGTACAGCAGCTTGACCTATTTCCTAGTCGTTTTTGTTCCTGTCTTGCGCCCAGGACAAATCAGGATACAGACTTTCATATAGTTTAGGAAGTACATCTTCCTCATAGACTCTCTCTTCATAATATGAATTTCTCATATTCCTGCCCCTCTGTGATCCTCGATAGGGAGATCTACCTCATTCGTTTCTCATTCTACGTTCTGGAGATTTACCTCTTTCGTTTCTCAGTTCAGGAGATCGATTTCTTTAGTTTCTCGCCCTATGTTCTGAGGAGTCTTCCCTCCCATATCGTGTTCTATATACTGGGGATCCTTCCCTTCTTCCCCTATATAGCTCGTCATCACTTCCCTCTGAATGTCTCTGTTCATGATCCTGTTTATTAACTCTCCTACTCCCTTCTTTTCTATCCAAACCTCTTTTTCGATATATTGTCCATAGCTTCTGAATAGGTTCCCCATCTATGTCTTTCATTCTCACCCCATCCTTCATTAGGGCTGTAAACAGATCTCGTCTAGTCAATTTGTTGTTGTCTGTACAGACTTCAGATCTAGATAGTCTTTCTGTCTTCATCCATTCCCCCACTTCGCCCAACTCACGAACTGCTACAATCACTTGAGCTAATGTGTTTCCTGTTTGATTTATTAACAATGTCATCATTACCTGGTTATAAGCAGTAGGAGCAGTACGAATGATCTTATTTCTTACAGAAGTGTTAAGTAGTCCCTCCATTAGTCTGTGTGCAGTATCTAGGAAAATAGAGGTTTTCATTACCTCTTCCTTCAGTCTCTGTGTCGCATCTCTCAACGTGTACCATGGCTTCTCATTTAAGGCCAATCTGATTCAGTCGGGTATTTATGACTGCATCCGGCCACAGCCAATTGTAATAGGCTAATCTGAAGCCCATAGTTTCTGAAATGTTCTTGAATTGTCTGGTCTGTGCTTATTGTACAAAATGTTAAAGCATCTCCTTGGTCTAACATTAAGCCTGCGGCACCCAAATCATAGATGCGGACCATCCATGTAAGCAAGTTCTCACCATGTCTCTGCCGAAAGATGTCCAAAATGTCATTAATTTCTTGTTGCGTAAAATCATCCAAGCTATCTAAAGCTATTCCTTGGGGGTGTTGTGGACCACCCTGCATCTTTCTCCGATGTATCGGCTGCGCATGCACCTCTCTATGCTCCTCTGATTTATTTTCGTCTCAGTCTTAATAGGCTCTGTTTTCCTGTCCTCTTCCTCCCCCGAACCTGAAAACTCTGAAGAATCCCAAATATTTCCATGCCACTTCTCTGGATCCCAGTCAAGTCCTGCTTTTGCAATGACTAAGTGTACCTTCCTTTTACTGACTGTCCCTCGCTTGTTCCTGTACTTGTACTATGCAATGCGCACTGCAGCCCTTTCCGCTACGGTCTGATAAGTCTCTATATTGTCCAATAGTAATTTATTTTGATATGTTAACAACGTAGTGGCATTCTTTGCTTTAACATACTGTTCTTTCAATTCTTTACACTCACGCTGTAACTTCACATATTTCTTACACTATTCTGTAAGCATTTAGCAAAACCCATCCTCTCTGTACTAATATAGGAAGCTCTTCTCTCGTTACCTGCACTTTCTGCGAACATGAAACCAATTGAGCCGGTTCGGCTTCAAACAAACACGCATTCCAGTTTTCACTCAAACCAGCAGAATTATCCCATTCATGAGCCAGCACTCCATACGGAGTCGATTCCCATCCGGGAATTTCCATTGACAATTGAAAGTCAACCTTTGTTTTCCTAGAAAACATAATTTTCTCTTTTCCCCTATAATCCACCTCTTCGATCCTGTGAGTCATGATGCCAAGATGTAATGACCTGATAATTCTGCCAATCACCAGGGCATACTTACCTTATCCCTTCTCAGAACCCAAAAGGATACAACACTTCACAATACTTACCTAAGAAAGGAATAATACTAACAAAAAACTAAAGATATATGGCTATTGCTGGGGAGCTTGCGAATAACAACGCCAACTGGCGACAACAACGCAAAAACAATACCAGTGACGACAGAAACAACAACCCGGGAAAACATCACTCGGTAAAACAACGCAAGAAACCAAGGGCCACAAGGTACCAACGCACCCCAGGGTACGAAAACACAACACAATACCAAGAACCACAGGGTAACAACAATGCAAACCAATGCGAACCAAAGCCCACCCTGGTGGAGCTAAAACAACGCGCACTCCTCCTAACAATGCCTCGGGTGGATTACTTATTGGTTTTGGTTTCCTTGGATAAGAGCGGAACCCAACCTTCAACAACCACTTGCAGGTAGGGAAACTTACCATCCTTCCGATGCTACAGCACTTGGACCAGAAAGGCCCCGACCTCCCATCCCAAGGAATACAAGCGAATAAGGGTATTTATTCTGGGGTTTCTTTATTACACAATGATAGAAGAATAAAAGAAAGAAATTACTACTATGTCACGATAGGCCTTCTTCACATCAATCCCTAAGCAATTGCTAATGCAATTAGAATGTACATATATAGAACTCATATGTAAATCAGCATCTAACCTGAAAATAGGAGACAATAGTTAGAAAAGAACAGTCAGGAAATAAGAGTTAGTGGAACACCTCACCAAGTTTCTACACATCTCGCTTCCACTTTGCCAGAGGGGAGCTCGTTTCTCCAGCCTTATCAGGATTCTCTGCTCCACTGTCACAGCTGCACGTCTGCAATGTGATGGACTACCAGTGGTCGAGACCCGAACACCCCCTTTAGTACAAGTGGAAACGTTCGTCGAAGCTTCTAGCATGCCTGTTCCCATCAGATTCCGTACCACTCCACACCAAGGTCACAGTATCAGCTAGCCACCCATCTGTTATGACTTTGAGGCAGAGCGAGCACATTCCTCCGACAAGAACCGGTTCCTACTAGTATATGAAGTACGGAAAACAAGTGAGAAGTAAAATATGACTTCTCATCCAGAAAGGCTTAGAAGATGGTGACAGCTTAGAAAATGGAGTCGCTTAAGCATAGGCCACTATTCCCGCAAAGAGCCCGAGTTAGTATGCAAGAAACTGCGCATTGGCTCCAGTGCCTCCCCTGACTAGCGCCTTGCCTTCAGAGATGGAGACATGTCTGACCACTGAAAATTACCTGTCCCCCACTGGTGGAAAAACCCACCGTAAGTTCAATGTGGTCGTTCTATCATGTGCCATAACATGCCGTGATGGCCAGCGCACAAATCGCAAAGAGATTCTTGGTGCACACACCAGAAGTCACGTTCAGGATTGGGGAATAAGAGTATTGGGTCCGAGCTTGAAACACTGCAAAATTTTGCAAAGTGTCAACCTACACTGCTTGCTGAACCAGGGACTGGTCACAGATGCCTGGAACCTGCTAACCGCTTGAGACCCTGATATATACACCAGGATGGTGTCGACTAGAAAAATTAGTGTGTCAACGGGTTCCCTGTATGGTGGACAGGGAGAATCCGCTGGAACCCATCAGCGAGAGTGTAAATACAGTGGCACGCACCTCAGTCCATCATACCCTTGCCTGATCCTCAAAAAGGCACCTAGAGCCCGCTGCCCCCCGCAGCGCATGGCAAGGAAAAAATGGCCCAGAACCCCCAGGCTGGGTTTCGAACACCATCACCACCACAGGCTCTAGCTAAAGATTGGCTCCCTCTGACCTGGCAAGGCCTGTCGGAGGCCAGCCCCCCCCCCCCCCACCCCTTAGTTGACTACCTAGCCCTGGGGAAGTGAACTTGCAGTAAACCCGCAGGGGGGTCAAAGACCGAAAACATGCCAAATAAGAGAGCAGAGAGATGCCCCACAAGCCTACTTCCAGCATAATCTCTCCCCCCATGCTCCAATCAACAAATTCCACCC
Source organism: Lissotriton vulgaris (assembly GCF_964263255.1). Lineage (NCBI taxonomy): Eukaryota > Metazoa > Chordata > Amphibia > Caudata > Salamandridae > Lissotriton > Lissotriton vulgaris. The sequence continues at coordinate 316,627,233 of NC_141695.1, forward strand.
CAACTAAGCAATACAGTTGATCGCGTGAGCCAAAAACCTGTCTATAGGGCAGGACTTGTAGACTGTCTAGGATGATCTAGATGAACCATCTCGTGGTGCATGCCTGCCCTTCCAACAGCCCATCTGTTAACATAGTCCATGCTGCTTAGTTGCCCAAGATAAAGAAGCCACAATAAAAGCTTACATGTATAGCCGACCACGAACTGGCCACCCTTTAACAGGGCTACATGGGTTAAATTGCTATGTGTGACATTTCCATCAGTTCAGTGCACAAAGAGTGACATTGGTTTTTTCCCTGCAGTGTGTGTAAATACTGATATTTCCTGCCCCCTCTGGGCCCTACAAGTACATCAACATACAAAATACATCAAAATACGAAGTGCCTCATTATGGTGCCTGGTGCCCAACATCATTAGTTGGACAACTCACTTCGTGGCCGCAAGCTTATCCATCATGCGTATAAGGCCGTATAGAGTTTTGCCTAGGCAACATCCCTTTAACACTGTGAAGAGTATCTACTCATGGTTGTCACTTGTACAAATCGTCCCCCTTTGCCTGTCCTTCGTTGGACCCTATGAAGCTTAGAACAAGCAGCCTATCCAACTGTGTATACATGTAGTGCCGCTAGAGGAACTATTACTTACTCACTTTTTTTTCCTGGCCTGTGAAACTGCAAAAGGGAACCCTACTTAGGTATCTGAAAAAAACACCAAATGAAATACTGTCAGGTAACAGCCTACCCATGGACTACGCCACGGGCCCTGCCAGCGTGTCAACCCTGGTTGTTGAATTTTGACTGTTGAATTTTTCCCGCCACCTCGGGACCCTACAAGTAGAATCAGACAACCAGGCGCCTACTTGGCCACAAGCACACTAACCTGTGTCCAGAGAAGTGGAGCCAGATGGAGGCTTGTTGTAACAGCCAAACCCGGCACGGGGCCAGACTTGAAAGTCACCGTGGGGTCAGACTGTAGGAGGTATGTGCGGCTAGAGCAGGCCTAAGAACAGTGCGAATTGCTCACGCATCACCTTAGTGACAATGGGCCACCGTACAAGAAACTGGAGATTCAGTGATCCGACTGAAGAGAATGTCACAGAGTGGGCCAGAATATAGGAGGGAATACGTGTGGCTTAAGCAGGCCCAACTAATGAACAGGGCTACCCAGCGTGCTCGTGCAGTGTGCTGAAGATCACCTGGTGAATCCCAACTAACCAAAGCCTCACTATAATTACTACAAAAAGAGCACTACAACTACAACCAGCCCATCTTCTGGCTTAGTCCATGCCTCTTAGTTGCCACAAATTTCATACAACGCCAGAGGCAGGCGTAGTGTTGTGTCTTGCTACTAAGTCGTAGATAAAACGCGAAGACTGGAATGACCATAGCACAATGGTGAGTGACAATAGAATCACAACTAGACTCATAACGAGAAAGCATCCTGTTATTGCACAGGAACTACCTGCTCTGGTCAGATTCAACAGTTGGACACCGAAGAATTCCTTCAGTGTGAGACGGGGAAAACAAATGAACAATTCCGTTACCTCACCAGCGTGAGTCCCAAATGTTCAATCCAGCGAAGGACGGGACAGAGTGCCTAACAGAGAATCCACTGAAGTAGAGCAGATACCTCAGGAACCAAAGTCCGACAAGCAAGTCCAGAGTGGAGCAAGAAACGTAGAACGCAGTGTGTAGCCAAAGAGACGCTGCGGGCAAAGTCCTTCCAGCAGCGTGAACCAGATTTGAAACCAAGCAATGAGATGAAGGCGAGCGGCATTTATATACCCACCAACTTCACACAGGAATCACCGCAGTTGCATCAGTGCACTCTCAGTACTAAGGAAAAATGGTAAGAAGGAAACAAAACAATAATACACCCAAACCCTGCGAGACCCTAACTAAGCTAGGTTCTGACAGTAGCCACACAGGAAGTCAGGCAAATGACCCTTGGAGTCCTCTTTATTGTGCTGCCAGATTTGTCCTTATTGTCTATAAGCGAGCAGATCCATCCCTTTACATCCCCTCTCAGGTTCTAAACAGCAGGTACAGTCCTTCTACTATTCTTCCACATGTCCAGACAGTGTTCTATGGAAGTGCCTTTGGGTTCAACATTCATTCCTGGCCCCAGCTAATGCGTGAGGGGAACTCCATGTACTACCACTTTGTAACAAATGGGGGTAGAAGTTCTTTACGGCAACCGTACATACATCTGTAGTTAATGTTTGCATTTTCGTAAGCAGTCCCAAAATGATATGTGCCAACGCAGCGCTAAAATGGCCAAAATCTTCAGCTAATCTAAGTTTATGCTCTGAAGGCTGGGATTGTGTCCCTCGGAACAGGAGTCTGGTTAGACAAAAGCGGAGTGTCAAGGCGCATTGTGGCTAATGACGCTCCTCAGGATCAGTCCGATGTACAAAAGGGTCCACCTCTCGATATCCCCAATTTCGCATATCATAAAGGCACAGAAAGTTGAGGCAATGAAGCGATGGAAAGGTTGTACGTTGAACACAGCGGGTGAGGAGACCTTTGATAAAAATGTTGTCTAATTATTCACCAGTAGTCTTTTAATGGCAAATTATGTTTCTTTTATAATATACACACAATACATACCTATAGTATGTCATGCGTTCCCTCATAAGTGGTTGGTAGTGATACGAGGTTTGTTGATAGTGATAGAACTCTCCCCCGCTAAAAAACTGTAACTATGAATGCGCCAGCAGCTAGACAAAAGGTTTCATGTAACACACTCTCAATCAGCACTGGTATACTTGTAAACATACTGAAACCACTTACATGCCACAAACATAATCTTTGAATTGGTAAATGATCAACTTTCAACAAATTGCTATTTTGAAAAGTTCTAAACCTGAAAGGCTGCAGGGCCTGACAGGTTTGTCGATTAATGTGCTTGCCTTTCCTTGGTTACTTCACCAATGGAATACCACATGCTTGGTGAAAACAGACATTGAGAAATATGACATAGACTTTCCAGTGGTTTCAACATGTGAATCTTTTGCTTGATGATAGCACCTTTGACCTATATCCACAAAGCGCTCTTAAGGCCAGAGTCTCACTACACACAGTAGTCAAGCCAAAAGTCAACCAGAGTCTAATATTGTTACATGTGCCCCACTGCCTTCAAACAAACGGGTTTTGCCCCCACCTGGTGCTCTGAAGGCTCCTTTCGGCCCAAGCGTGATCCTGGCTTTACACTCCTGCATGTGTGCCATGCTCTTCTTAATGGCACAAAGCACGGCTGGACTGGGAACCCAAAGCAGCCTTGGCAACTTTTTCAGACCAGCCCCTGCCTGTCCGCGAGGTTGGAAATGCTTGGTGGGTGCTTTTGTTACTGGGAGCTAACATTGCAGCACAGCTGCAAAACCGACCTGAGAAACACAACCGTCCCCCACTGCTACAAATCCGGCCCCTATCCTTCCAGCCTCCTGAGGAAACGTCCAGTGCACGTTACAGCCAGGCCGCCCCTGGCACAAATGTAAGAAATGCTAGCGTGTATTCATGAGTGCTAACTCCCATTACAGCAAACTGCAAGAATATTCCCAGTGTCATTCACTTGACCATTCACAGTGCACCATGGTACACATGTTCATCAGGGCCAAAGCGCTTACACCCTATCTTGGTTCTGTATTTCAGTGAGGTCTGCCCTATTGAGAGCTTTGTCTCCTATCACCAGTCAATGGTCCTGACAGCACTGTGAGCGGACACTCACATCCTGATACAGGGTCCCTAAGAGGTAGGCACAGGGTACACAAGAATTGCCCTGGCATCCTCGTTGTTCCCTCTCTAGTGTTCAAAAGCGTTGCATGTGGCTCAAACAGACTTGCCGGTCAGGATCTGACCGTACAGTGTCCACAGGATGGTTGGCCCCCACCCTTCTGTTGAGCTTAAGCGAGCTATCCTTGACCATTCAGGTTCACCTGTCAATCACAGTGACCTATTGCGTAGCTCCTAGGAGGAATGTTATACCTCATTCACACCTTATTCAGACTTAGTACAATCTGGAAGTTACTGAGGAGTTGGTGCAAATTAGCCTGTAAGAATTTGAGGCAGGTAAAAGGCAAGTTTGGAGACTCTACTTTTCTTTAATATTTATTAAAAGTCTGATTTTCCCATTAAATTGGATTTCTAATAACGTTTAAAAATAGTTGTTCAGTTATTTTTCTAGCTTGTCCCATTCCAGAGATACTGTATTTACATTTTAATCTGTGCTCTGATTTTCTACACAGGACAGTTGGGTCTGCCATAGTGAAAACAACTTTCACAGCCTTGTCACTTTAGGGACACAGTAACCTTGATTTTCTTCATGTCCCAGTTTTAATGCATCATCTTGTGTGGACTACGGAGCCCTAATAAGGGGCAACCTACACATTAAAAAAAATATTTTTACCTATCAAAAAGGGTTACTTTAACAGGGTAAATGCAGTTTTAAATTGTAAACGTCAGCCTGCAATGATAGGCCTAAAGCCTTTCCTTATCACAGTAGTGCATGGCACAATAAATGCTGCAGTTCACAGGTGACATTTAACTTTCCATGCCATGGGTGCAGTTTCTACGCCAGATACTATGGACTTATAGGAGAGTTAAATACACCAACCGAAGATTAGCCGTTTCTACATGATTTAGGATTCAGAGGAAAGACACTGGGCATTGGACAGCAGTGCCTCAGTGTGTATAGTCCAAAACTAGTAATAAAAGTCAGCAGAAAATTGGAGTGACAATGCAAAAGGGGGAATTTTCCCACATGCACAATAATTCACACAATACGGTAGCCTAATGACATCTTTACGGCTATGTGAATGCTCTTTACATAAAATACTTTTAAGCCGGCTGCGAACCTTCAACATACTAACAGACTCTGTACTTTTATGTGTCACATGTTTATAACAAAAGTGTATATAAGGCATTCAAAATGGCTCTTGACTTCAAAACATGAAATATGTACCATAGGGGCCTGGGCGAGCGTTATTATGTCAGAAGTCTTGACTGTCCTATAAGTGCAGCATATATTGATAGCATTAAATATTCTTCCTTTGAATGAAATTCAAGTCAATTTGTCCAACATGCTCGCTTGGACTCATGGGCTCCCTAATATTCCTGTAATGTTCACACATCTTATCCCTGAAGCTTAAACTGAGAGTTGATGCCTTGATGAGTATGCACCATGTTGGGTTATTAGTGCCAGAATATATGAATTCACAATGGCGACTTACCCGACAGTAGCAAATAGCACATGTTGCACGCGCCTACAGGATAGCATTTCTCTTCCAATGCAGGACCTTAAACAGCGTCTTTTTAGATTTAAATTTAAAATGTTGCACTTGGTGATCTTGGCAAGTCTTACAAATCCATAAATACGGATCTTGAGTCTGGTATACACTAAATTAGTGGATAATAGATAGGATATAGGTTCCTATGTGATGAAATGGAGTCTGTCAATTGAGGACTTAAAACAGCGTATCTAAAGATTTTGATGAGTCATACTGACCCATAAATGCTGTCCTTGAATCAGGTATATTTTCTGAAAAGAGATTTATCTCAGATTAGATATATAGGACCTTTCGTGTTTTTCAAGAGGATATACTTTCATAGTGAATTTATGTTTTTATTGTATATACAAACATAGAGGGCACATTCACTATAAAACACTAAACCCAGGCACCAATCAGACCACTATAATAGTGAAGAATAATCAGTCTAATGATCAAATGTTGTCTTTTAATCGAGGACTTAAATCAGCATATCTTAGATTTAAATTTAAAATCTTGAAAGTGAATTTGGGGTTTATGAATGTTAGCGTTACATATAAATTACCTTTCATTAGGCGAATTTGTAGTACTTACATTAAATTTCACTGATTGTGAACAGAGAAAATGATAGAGGGAAACCGTCATCCCAAGGTCCAACAGTGCCCATGACATCACCTTAATACAGCTGGCACAGATGGAACACAGACACACAGGACCAAGATAATAGGGTAAGATAGATCTTTTTTATTTTGGTATTGTAAAGGTTTTGAGGAACATTTGATAAACCTCATAAAATAATACTTATGTAACACAGTTGTGTTTATTACGTCACTTGAACCCAATATGAACCTGATGAGCATATGGTTGTGAATTAGGATCCATATTAAAACTATGACATTTGCTCTTGTTAAATTGAGTAAGTATGGGTTTCAGATTTTTTTATACTTCTTATTTAAGTAACGATTGAAGGACATTAATCACAGTAATCTACGCCTAATTATTTTACTTCTGAGAATTGATCCTTTTTGTTATTATGACAGGTAATGTTGCTATTCATGACAAAATAGCTCTTTATAGCGTCACGTGGCATAAAAAAGATACTTAGTCATCATATCATAGTTGACGTAGCATTGTAAAACTTTAAGGTAATGTTAATGGATGGAAGATAGTTTGATACTTTGAGTGCCGTCTTCTATGATAAGATCTTTACTATCTGAAAGGAATTTTCTTTACATTCCATATAGCCTACTTTTATTCCAACTGTAGTTACTAACAATCATGCTATATCTACTTTGGACCATGAGAGTAAGACCCATATTTTTTTAAAGTAATAAGATAACTATGTACATGCATATGAAATTGTCGCAAACGTCACAGAATATTTGCCTTTACACATATAGTGCATAGCAAAAGCATTTACTCAACCGGGCTTCTGCGCATAGGTAGCCTTAAGGCTACCTATGCGTAGAAGCCCGGTTGAGTCGGAGAACAGTCTTTACAGTCTTTCTCGACCAGCCTGCAAATCTGTCTACACTCCCACCTACTCAGAACCATTTATGACTAATTCACAGCAGCTGACCGCATTTTAATAGTTGGGCATTTTTTTAATAAATGCTTACCGTGGGTGAGCTTGTGTTAGGGAGTCTCAAGCCAGAGCAGAGGTCCAAAAACCAGAGGCGAACAATTAGGGCTTTCTGTGGGTTAGAATCTAATTCCTTACAGTGGTTCAAGGGAAATCATTAAAAAAACAAGGCCTATAGGCCTTCTGTCAGTTCTTCCTAGGCAGGTACTACTTGCCATGTCAGACACCAAGGTGGCCAATGCGTGTGCTAACTGTCAGGGAGATAGGAGATACCCAGGCCGAGTGTATCTGATTTTTTCTCTCTTTCTCTGCTCTTCAGCAGAAGCAAAAGTGATGTCTGTGACAGTTTACCTACCTCCTGTGAAGTTTTGACATTCACACTCCAGTGTTACATTATTATCTCCTCTGCGGCCTTTCCATGTTATTAATGTTTCAAAGGAGATTTATTTGAGCCTTTAGAGGAGGTGTTAGTGTCCCTGTTATCTGGTAATGCAACCTTCCTGGTAACCAGAAGGCTGGGTGAACTAGGAACCTTTGTGATTGTGAATCCTAATCTCAAGATGTGTTTGATAGGTTAATACTGCAGTGCTTTACTCCACCCCAAAGTCTGTTCCTGATATTCTAAGCAAGAGATGGCCTTTCCGCCTTTTGTCCTGTATCCACTCTCCATAGAAGAAGAGACTTTGAACTTGCTGAATGTGTCTTGCGGCCTGAGGTACCTAATTCACACACACGTTTTTCATCCATGCTTGTCACATTCAGGTCAGCAGTTAATGGAAAAAGGCTGTTGACCTCAATTTTGTGCTGGTGGATAAAATTGGCAATCTCAAAAACTAACAAGGTGTCCGTAAAGCCTCTCCAAGAGGGTGTTTGGGGTAGACCTGCCAGGAGGTTGACAACCTCCTGGGCATAATCTTGGAGTGTATCCTTGATTGAAATATACAAGGTGACTACAAGGAGACCGCTTTACCCTTTCACCCAACACAACAATTTGGACAGGGAAGCTACCTATTCATGAGCCTTTACAGAAAGCATGCTGAATGCTACGTTGTTGTAGCGTATCTTTTTCGCACATAGTAGCAATTTTTCTCAGTTGACACAGTATACAGTTCTCTGGTCTTGTTCCTGGGTGCCGGCTATAGGGTGTCAGTGCTTCTTCCTTCCATGCTCACATATTTAAGACTCATGAATCACCTACAGATAATCTTGATTGGTCTCTGTCCAAGTCTTCACTGTCAGAGTGAAGCGACCCTTACTCCCATCACATAGGCTGCCTCTTGCGAGCATCTATGCCTTTGTATTTACAGAGAGCAAAGCATGGGCCCTTTAACGGTCAGCTGGGGGACAGAGTTTCAAAAGAAGGGACAGAAAAAAGAATGCCTCAAGTTTTATTGTTTTTTTAATATATTTTTAATATATATATATATATATATATTCACTTAGACAGTGCTCCTACTGCAACCCTTCGCCTTCGTGGGTGTGGCTCGAGCCGGCGGAGCAGCCGGAATCAATATTCAAAAGTAGCGGCGTTCCTCACGAGCACTCAGACAAGGATCACACAGCAAACCTCAGGGTTACCAAGATGAAAGATTTATTGCTCCATAAATCTCGTCGTGACGCGTTTCGCACTCCAAAGAGTGCTTGATCACACAGTTTGCACCGAGTTCAGTAACATTATTTATGTTAGTTGCAGCATCAAGAATACATTGGATGTGACCGGTTCACAGGCGGATTGAGACGCATACCTACGCGGTGACCCATCCACAAAGGTAAGCGCTCTCGCCAGCCGAATGTATAAAGATAATTAGCTGGGACCCACTAACTGTTGCTCTTACGGCTGTCCCCATACTGGAGAGAAATAACACAGGGGACGGGACATTAGAGAACAACACATGCCGAAACAAGGGTGAACCCTGAATCAACAGGGGGACTACGGGTCTACACAGCTAACCACACAGGGAAAATCCAAGGGCAAAACCATCATCTTTTGCCAAGGAACACACTATGGATGAGGAGAATGAGAGGAGAGAAGCAGCACTCTCCCTATCTATATATATAATTTTTATCATGAGGCATGGAATGCCTGTCTTAAGTGTGATGATGAACACTTGTGCAGTAAGGTGATCAACAGGAAGACATGGCCTTGAAATAATTAATCAGTAATTGGTTTGCTTATAGTAACTGGGGTGAATCAAATTTGCACACACATATGAAATGCACATATGCACATATGAAATGTAAGCTTACCCCAGACACAGTGCGTGCTATTTGCCTAAAGAGATCATTCCTGAACCCGTTCACTGCCCACCATGCGTCTTCTATTAAAAGGAAAGCAAGCAGTGGAAGAGGAGAACATACCCAAGACTGGGTGCGATTGGTCCAGCTTGAGACGATGCATGTGTCGTTTCTCAGACCTCTCAAGTTAACCTAGTTCTTTCAATAGTGCTTCATCAAGTCCACATGTTTTCTTGTAATCTTGTAAATTCAAATTCAAAAGAGACTTTATTTCGGTTTGATTCAACCATAAAAGTACACATTTCATACTGTACATACATAAAACATTGGTGAAGTATATTTACAAAAATAAATATCCCTATTCCACAGAGCTGTAATTCATTAGTATATTAACGTTCATTGATCCAGACAAGTTCTCATTCTAAGAGACATTTTTAAAAATTCAATTATTTGGAGGATACTATCACTGTGCAACAATTGTAAATATAAAAAGGCTGGTCGTATCTGGTTAAAATTAAGTTTCTTTAAAAGATCAAGCAAATAGCGTTTACGCGGATACTCATAAAATCTACATGAAAACATAAAATGCAGCATATCCTGTGGAGACTTTCCGTCTCAGCCACAGGATACAGGAAGTTTACTATAAGCATCTTTTTTTGGTCTTATAAGCAGATGATGGAACAAGTTCATTCTAAATCTTGTTCACAAGAACTTTTCATGGTTACTAAATGTGGAAAGTAGGTAAGGCTCCATTGTCATACATGTTTTAACCATGATATATTTCCTTACACTTGTTTTCTGTAACTCAGCACCCTCCCTCACGGCCTTCCGTCTCAGGAGAAAAGACTGCTTAATTGCTTCAACATCCCCTTTTACAATTTCAGTCGGACGATCAAATAGTTCAGGGCGACCCAGCTCACAGAAACTGTTTTTTAGATACTTCAGCCATGGAGTACCTAATGCCTTATCATGAGAAATGAAATCATTTACAATTAGGTGTGTTAGGGGGATGTCTCGGCTTAGCCACAGTTTCAACCAGCAGATCAATGGGCGTAAGGAGAGAATATCGCTCAAATATTCTACTCCCAACTCCTCATGGACTGCAAAGTTGGAAGTGGCGGCCGGGACACACAGAAGGCATTTTAAAAATGCATTTTCTGCAATCTGTAATTGTTCACAAGCTATGTAGCCCCAAAGTTCACTACCATAGGCTGCAGTTGCTACTGATTTAGCATCATATAATTTCATCATTGCGAGCGTTGGCTTTTTCCCTAATTTTGAAGCAAAATTGAAAATAGAAGCATTAACCCTAACCACATCACATTTTTTCTTTACAAGTTGTGGACCCCACAACAGTTTAGAGTCAAAAAGGACTCCTAGATAAGAGAATGTATTAGAAAATGGAATTAATTCATTATCTAGTTTGAATGTGTAATGTCTTCTTGGTCGATTACCAACTTGCATAATAAATGATTTGGAGTTATTAACCAGCAAATCTCTTTCTTCCATAAACTGTTTAAAAGCATTGAGTAACAATTGAAGACCTTTTTCAGTTCTAGATATTAAGACCGCATCATCTGCGTATAAAAGAACGGGGATACTCCTTCTCCCCACCCTAGGACAGTCAGCTTTCACCTCCTGCAAAACGCTATCAAGATCATTTATATAAAAGTTAAAAAGGAAAGGGGCAAGTAAGCAACCTTGGCGCACACCCTTCCCAGTTCTAAAATTCTCAGTTATGCACAACTCTTGGGAATACCTGACATTCGCATTTGTATTACTATGTAGGTCTACTAGAAAATTGACAATCCCACTGTCCACTCCCTTCTCCTCATGGACCCCAGAGCCTTCCTCTGTTCACACAGTTGAAGGCTGAGGATAGGTCCATGAAGGCTTGGTGGACGGTACTTTTTTGAGCAATACAGTATTTGCTGAGTATTGAGTAAAGGTTTATACATTGTGTTATGGTTGATCGGCCACTGCAGAAACCATACTGGGAGATGGACATGATGTTATTGTCCATCACCCAGTCAGAAAGTCTCTGCAGTACAATTCTCCCCACTATTTTAACCATGGAATTAATTAGGGAGATAGGCCTGTAGCAGAGTGGGCTAACCCTGTCCCCTTTTTTAAAAATCGGGACAATGGTGGAAACCCCCCAGGAAAATGGGTACCCGACTCTAGCGGCTGCATTGATAACAGCTTCAACAATCGGTGCCCAGAACTTGGGATCAGACTTAAAAAGGTCTGGGGGTAACCAATCCGGTCCTGGTGCTTTGCCAGCTGTAAGCCCCTCTATCCCTACCATTACCTCACCTCTATTTACTCTGAAGGATGTTGTCCCATTATCGGGGTCAATATACGTAATATTGTCCACCGTTCCGCCGTATAGTTGCTTAAAGTGTTCTACCCACTCCTCAGTTATAACACTTTCTAGTCCCTCTCCTGGATCTTGCACCAGGAATGGTTTCTTGACTACCCCCCAGAATCTAGAGCTGTTTTTCAGGGTTTGTGGATCCAAGATCTCATTCCACGCCTCGTTCCTCAGAGATTCTTTGCGATAGGCAGTAGCTAGTTTAAACTCTTTGCGACACCCTTTGACTGTCTCCTTGTTTCGTGGGTTTGCTGCCAGGGCGGATCTCAGGTTGCGTGCAGCTTTAGAGCATTCCTGATTAAACCAAAGCGGTCCCTCTTTCCCAGACTTCTTTGCTGGCTCTGTCATTAAGATAGAGACTTTGTCTGTTAGACATTGAAATGCAGACAGGACCTGCATAGGGTTAGAGTCAACCTGAGTGCAGCTGTTAATTTCATCACTACAGGTATCTTTAATATTTTTATATATAAGGTCAGGAGTGCACATGGCCCATTTTAGGCGGCGTCTTCCATCCGTTGTCATTACCCTGCCCATGGACTGACTGCAACTTGTATTAACCACCCAAGGACCCCTAAGATGGATAGTCAATGGATTGTGATCACTAAATTCATTATTTTCAATGGTGAATGAATCTGCAAAAACCTGCATGGGCAAAGTAACTAACATATAATCTATAAATGTCCCTTTCCCATGCCCTTTGAAGGTCGGAGTGTCAAAGCGCTTCATGGGATCGCACAGTGCCATTGTTAATGTGAGATCATGGTCATTTAGTAAATCATTAAAAAAGTCCCCCTCCAGTGTATGTTCCAAGTGCAGGCCCTCATATCTAGCACAATGCATTTCCTGAAGAGTTTTCATTAAAGGGTCCCCACAGTGGTGAACATTAAAATCACCCATGATCATTAGGTTATGTGAACAGTCCTTCATTAAAGAGCTTACATAGTCATTTAAGGTTTTTAGATTGTTAGAAGCTGTGCACGTATTGGAAGAATTGTAAAAGTTAATCAACCCAACCATACAATTATCTTTTGCTAAAACTAAGCCTAAAATACCAGGCTTGCTTGATGCCCTTCTTTGTATTGTGCATGTCATAGCTACAGAAATAAACGTGACCATCCCCCCCTTTGGCCTACCCCTGCTTACTGCTCTGGCAGGTACAAAGTATGCCTTATATCCTTCAATAAAAAGGTCACACTCTACTGACCAAGTCTCTTGTAAACATATAAACTGGAAACATTTAATATATTTAACCCAGTTCTCATCTTGCATTTTAGTGGCCAGACCAGCAATATTCCAACAAATGACATTATTTTTCTGTGTTGTGAGCTGTTTTGCCTCTATTGGCTGATCTACAGAGATTCAGGCAGTACTTTGACCCTCATACTCCTCAAGTCAATCACAAGCATCCAGGCCAGAAAACAACTCAAATCTATTCTGTGTGGCCACATTAAACCCTCTCCAACTCTGATTAACAGCATTGTTATTCTGTACAGGCATCTGCCATCCATTTACCCCATGGCTAGCAGTATTATACATGTATGGTGCTGCCGGTGTGGGTGGTCGAGTTTGAGACATTGGCCTAAAACTTCGAGAGCCTTTGAGGGTAATTGGCCCAGGCGCATAGAAATATCCGAATGGACGCACGCAGACGCTGTTTGGGCTATATACTAGTGAGGATGCACACAATAATACTGTAGCAACATGTTGTGGGTGTTTAAAATTAATAACCACACAATCACCAGTTGTTGATTTCCTCGAGGGGCCAACCCAGTTGACCCTTTCTGTTGAAATAATTTGGTCATAATAGTGAGTTGGAAAACCACAATTTTTGTTTAACCAAGCCACTGTTCTATTTTTCAGTGAATCTTGAGACTCCCCACGTGGCAGAGCAGAATGTTCTTCAAAGCGTGGGACATTTGTCAGCACCACCACATAGGGCACACAGTCAGGCGGAAGATTTACGTTCCTAGGTCTTATTCTCTGGGTTGGCACTGGTCCGCTACTCACAAGTGCCAGCGCTTGCTTTTGTGGCTGGATTACTGGTGATAAATTATTAACAGCCCTGGTTTCTATCAGACCTTGGGGACTCCGCTGCTGCACACTCTCTGTCCTATCTGCCTTTCCCTTCACAACTTTGTTAGAATTAGTTTTTGGTACATTCGTTTTTGGGGCAGTGGCAGGAGCCAGATGTGCCGCCAGCAGCCCACCCAGCCTTTCTACCTCAGAGGCTACAGCATCTAATCTAGTTAATAAAGGATTAACCAGTTTGGTGATTTTCTCCTCCATCTTACTTAATAGTGTGCTGATCAGATTCTCGTAGTGGTTAGAAGTTAAGCTTAACCCTCCTTCACTATTACCCTCCAAGTTACTAACACCTGTTGCGGGGTTATCAACCTTATTAGTATTAGGACGAGAACTAGCAGCTCTTTTTTTTGTGATTTTTCCCCCTCGTTTTACCGGAATCTTTCTACACTTTCTAATTGGTCTTGGTGTTAGAAGGGCCGAGTCTGATTCTTCACTAGAGGAGTTATGCAGATCTAAATGCGCCTCTGCATGTACCTGTACCTGTGCCACGGTCCTAGGGGCCCATTCACTACTTGGATTAGGGTTCCCTTCTGTAAATCCCTCTGTCCCTTCTATCACTTCAGTGGGCGTATTTTCAGGTGATACAGGAGGATTACTACGTCCTAAAGAAGCCCTGCGCTCATTATTGATTTGGTTAACCTTTTTAACCAGGAAGTTGTCCATAGTGTTCAGGCCAGCAGCAACTGGCCTGTCTTTGGTGAGTCTAGACATAACACTAACACTAACAACTATATTCTTGAGTTTAAGTTAGTAGATCAAGCCACCAATAATAACAAACAATTTTCACCAATAAAACAAGAATTATTAAAACACAGATTATGTTATGTTATGTTATGTTATCCGGATTTATTGAGCGCACAGATGCCCCAGCAAAGGGGCGTCCTGGCGCTAGTACAGAACAAAAGAAAATGCCGGACATAGGAGAATGGTGATACACAATAGATTAAACCTATTTATAAGTCCAAAGTCTCACGTGAATGATATAGTTCTTAGAGTAAGTCCAAGGACTGTGGCCCGTCCCGTCCTCTTCCGGCCTCTGAGGGCCACAGAGGGCCCGCCCTTTGCCCGGGCTTCGCTCGGGCGCTCCCGCGCGCCACTCGCGGGGCGAGAGGCGTTCCTCTCTTTTCTGGCGCCTCCGGGCGCAAAGGTGGCGTCAGGGACGCGACTCGGCCGCCGGGGCACCTGGGAGGTGTAGTTCTGACCCCCCGGTGGCTGCAGGCGATGTAGAGGGCAGCCGTTCCCTTCACAGCGTTTCCCTAGAGCACCAAGCGGCAGCTGTTGCCCTCACGGCAGGTAAGTGCTGCAATTAGGCGTCCCTCTGAGCGCTCGGCGCTCCTCTCTTTTCTGGCGCCTCCGGGCGCAAAGGTGGCGTCAGGGACGCGACTCGGCCGCCGGGGCACCTGGGAGGTGTAGTTCTGACCCCCCGGTGGCTGCAGGCGATGTAGAGGGCAGCCGTTCCCCTCACGCCGTTTCCCTGGAGCAACAAGCGGCAGCCGTTGCCCTCACGGCAGGTAAGTGCTGCAATTAGGCGTAATCTTGTATTAATAAAGAGATAAACAGGACGACTTGTGCCAGAATGCCAGAAAATCTAGATTCGAAAGGATGTTCATGCATGAAATTGAGAAACTTGCAAGCTCTACATGAATAAAAGCCATGACTGACCTCTCTTTCTAGAACCCCCATCTTAACCCCCACCCCTCCCACGCTAAAGTGCAGTGGAGAGAGAAGCAAGATAGGGGGCTCCACGTGAATGCCATTAGCATCCTTAATGTTCATCAGCATGTCCGTGTATCCCATGGGAAATCGCAAGTAAGGCATATGCGTGGCATTCCATGGGAATTCAGAAGTAAGCCATATCTGTGCATCCCGCAGGAAATTGCAAGTAAGACATAAGGATGCATCCCATGGAAATTCGGAAGTAAGGCATATGCGTGGCATTCCATGGGAATTCGGAAGTAAGCCATATCTGTTCATCCCGCAGGAAATTGCAAGTAAGACATAAGGGTGCATTCCTGTGGGAATTCGCAAAGTAAACATATGCATACATCCCACAGGAAATCACAAGTAAGGCATATCCTTACATCCTATGGGAAATTGTAAAGAAGGTTTTGCTTGAAGCTGTAGTTATGTGAGGATTCCACTAAATATAGTGTAAAATTAAGATTTCCCAATTATAGGTAAGAAGTCATGAATTTATTAAAAACATGCTACCTAAGGAAACATCGTACTTTACACAGCATTCAATCTAAAAGGACTAGCATATAGGTTTATCTATGTATTTATGTATGTTTTTTTTTATTTATTTTGTCATTTTTGTTTAGCACGCACTATGCCCAAGGGGCCTCAGAGCGCTGGAAACTGTTGCTATAATAACACAAAAAAAATATCAAAGTACAGATTGCCAGCTGTCAAGTTATGTTGTGTGAATACCACTTCCATAGTGCACACATACCAACTGATCTCTTGGTAAATACCTGAAGGTTATACTAACATGTTACTGCCAGGCTTGTTTGAATAAAAACTTTTTCAGGCTTTTCCAAAAGGGAAGGAGGACGGTTTCTTTTCTCAAGCCTTCTGGCAATCCGTTCCAGAACTGTGGTATCAGAACTGAAAAAGACCGGCCGACCACGGTTGCCGCCATCACTGTACGTATGGTTGAGAATGAGAGAATTGGAACCAGTTTCCGGAGCTGTCTCAGGAGACCTGCGCAACTCCCACACACTGTTGCCACCTGCTTAGACATGGACAGATTGTTTTCCAGCTTAATGCCCAGGCTTTTTACTGCTGGTATGGTGCTGTGGGGGGACCTAACTCTAGGGGCCAGAAACTATCCCTCCACAGTTCAACTTTGTAGTAATTGCCAGCACTTTGGTCTTCTCTGGATTGATCTTCAAAGAGTTAGCTGTCATCCAGTTCACAATGAGCCGCAAGATATTCTACACGTTCAACTGTGACTGTGTAGAACTCTCAATCCGCAAGACAAACTGAGTGTCATCCGCATAGTTGAACAGTTGGCAGTCCAGTTTGGTTAGTGCTGCAATCAACTGCTGTATATAGATGTTGACCAGTATTGGGGGTAATGCGAATCCATGAGGGTACCTGCAGGTTAACTCCCTAGGCCTGGAGATTTGGCCACCCATCTGCACCCTCTGTGAATGGTCGTGCAAGAAGGACAAGATGCACCAAAGAGCAGACCCTGAGATCCCGCAAGCCATTTTCCCGTGTATGAGCAATTGATGGTCCACCGTATCAAATGCTGCTGTAAGGTCTAGGAAATTTAATGCAGATGCTCTGTTCTTATCTACCTCCCTTCTAAGTTTCTCCAGTACAGAGCGCATCACCAGCTCTGTAATATGATGGGCCTGAAAGCCTGATTGGTGAGGGTGAAGCAGTTGCTGCTCATCTAGACATTTTTTGAGGATCTTAGTCACATGCCGCTCCAGAATTTTAGCCGGAAATGGTAGCAGAGATACTAGGCAGTAGTTCTTTAAATTATTTGGGTCCGGCCTCTTCTTCTTCAGTAGAGTGTTAACCATGGCCCTCTTAAAGCTCGATGGAACTTCACCAGATGTCAGAGAGGCATTTAGAAAAGACAAGAGCTCGGTCCCCACACTGAGAAGGCTGCTTTGAACATTTCTGATGGACAAGGGACCTCCGGCAACCCAGATTTAACAGCTGCCACAAAGGATGCCAAAGTCTCCAAATCCAGTAATGGGACTGCAGATACCTGTAAGACTTGATAATAAGACACCTCATCTGGCACCAACGGGCAGGAACACATCAGGCTTTTCCATATATCGTCTGGATATCCCGGATCTTATTCAAGAAGAAATCCTGCATCTGATTACAATCCTCTGGATCTACCACTGGAGCCCGATCTTTGGTCTGCCTTAGTTCTCTCAACACCTTGAAGATTTCCTTTGTGGGCGACTAGCTGCCATGATCCAGAATCATAGAAGGCTACTTTAGTGTCCACAATCTCTCTTTTAAAGGCACCCAACTCAGCTTTCTTTTTTTTTTTGGGAAAACCTTTATTTAACATTTGCAATCAAATACAGACAAGGGCCTACAACCCCCAGGGCTGGCCGCTAGCGTTTCAGTACGTTATTATTATCCAATTTCGAACCCGCCTCCCTGGGGAGCATAGAACCCCGACCACAAAGCGCATCAGTTGCAAAAGCAGTTCAATTCGAAAAACAGGATAGGAGGTTTTCATTTTACAATAATAAGTAGAAAGGATCAGGTATCGTACAGTGTCTCGGATCACAAAGGGGGGCGAGCGAAATAACGTGTCCAAAATAATCTCACTATAATGTAGGTCAACGGCGTTGAGACATACGGCCTCAGGATAAGCTAGCACATTATTGTTCGTCTACGCCATCATTATCGTCTGCCCCATAGCACCAAAACCTCAAGAAAGGGCAAGGTACAGATGTAGAGACAAGGATGTAAGTAAGCCGAACCCACTACACTAACCCGGAAAAAGGAAAAAAAAAGGGAAAAGACAAGAGAAGAGAAGGAAAAAGAGGCCATAGAACAAAAATAATAACGAACACCCATCCCCCCACCCTCCCACCCTGCACCCCTAGTGATGACTACGGCCACCCCCCTCGCAGCGTGCCTGTTGCCCAGTAACCAGAACCCGAAATATAGAAGAAAGGGAAAGAGAAGAAAAGGCAAAGAATCCCACTCGACGAGGGAAAGCGGAGGAGGGCATATTTCTACGGACTCCCGGTCTCCTTTCCCCGTCATAGCCAGCCCCGCCCCGGACTCCGTTAGGTCAATAAAACAATCCCGTTAATCACAGTGCCACAACGAGAGACCCAGATAAAAATTTCAACCCTGGCCCCGTCGATCAAATTCACTGAAGTCGTCAATTAAAGAAAGCTCTTTCCACAAAGTACTGCAAAAGTCTACAAAACAGGAGTACACAGATGAGAAAAGAACGGCAGGTCCCGATGCAGATGGCTGGTACCAATGTTGCCCCTCCCTGCCTTCGAAGCCAAGCGTTACCCCATCCGCCATCTTGAAGGACAGGCCGGGGAGGGGAGTCGATACGGTCCAAAACAGCAAAAGATAGAAAGTGGAAAGTTCCAAAATGGGGACGACCTGTGAATGGTCCGAGAGATACACAATCGGGGGTTTCAACGGTTCCAGTGGGTGGCCAGGCACAGCACATTCAGGTAGATCCAATACAATAGGGGCAAACTCTGCTTCCAGCGCCGGGGCAAGATACGTCTCTGAAACGTCTATTGAAAAGCGGGCTGGCTGCCGGGTCGTGGGTGTCGAGTCAGGATCCGGTCTCAGGCTTGTGAGTCCATCCGTCGCCGACAGCAAACTGCAAGTCTGGACTTCAATAGTCCCCTTAAGTGCCAGGAGTGCCTCCAGCACCGTTCGCAGAGACGGGCCAATTCGAGCCTGCTCCGCTAGATGCCTTTCATCCTCCAACATGGTGATCCCCACGGAGAGGCGCCTTCTCCGGGGCAATATTAGGCGGAGCAGGAGTAAGCCATGAGGGACTGACGGTTAGCGAGCAGTAGTACGCAGCGAGGCACCGACCCGGGGGAACTGGCGATGTGAATGCCGAGCCCCCGGTCAGGGACCCCCCACACAGCACCGTGCGTCACTCGTCACCTCACCTACTGTAGGGCACCAGGCAGCTGATGGTAGCGAAACAATCAAAAAAGTCTGAGTGCTCCAGAGACCGGACCCAACCACATTCAGCAGTCCGTTGTTATTCAACTCGGACCCGGCAGAGCCAGCACTCGAGACCCCGGCTTCCCTGCTGGATTAGGCCTCAATGCGACACTCGACGTAGCTCCGTTCCACAACGGGAGAGAAACTCCCGGATTGCACCCCTGGAATGCGGGTCGGATCACGCACACGGATCCGGTGCAGGTAAGCAGGATAAGTAACAGGATAATAGAGCGTAGGCCGGAGGTCAGCGGAGCCGGGAGACTATGCGGCCATCTTGGTTGGTGTCGTAGCTCCTCCCCCCCAACTCAGCTTTTTAATTACCTAAAGCATATGGTCATAGTGCTTATGCCATGTCCTTTCACATCGATGAAGCCTCTGCTTCCACTTTTGAAGTGAGGAGTGTACCAGGGAGCACACATAGTTCTGTCTCTTACTCTTTCCCTACAAGCTGGGGCCACCATATCTATGAGGTCCTGAATCTAACTGATAAACTGCACACTTTTCTGCTACACATCCTCCCCCTATTAGGAGGCTACCTTGAGGCCCCTAGGTCCTCCACTAAATGGTCTTTTTCAATTTAAGCCCACTGTGTACTGTACACCAAACTGGTGAACTGCGTGCAGCCTGAGTTGGCAGGGAGATAGAAAGCCTAATTCCAATAATGATCGGACCAACCCCAGGGCTCAATCACTGTTATCCTGGCTGTCGACTGAGTGGACCATACCTGGTCCAGGGTATGCCTCTTATCGTGGGTCGGTAGCTCAACCAGTTGCTCTAAGCCTGACATTTTTTCCATCCCTTTGCTACATTCAGTCCTGGAGTGATCCTTCTGGCTTTTATCCCACCAATAGCTAAAGTCCCCCACCACTACTATCTGGTTATATTTGGAACTCGCATCACTCAACAATTGTAGAAAATATTGATTGAATAGGGGTGTTGCCTGCGGTGGGCGGAAATATACCACCATGACCAGACACCTAGATTTCAGGTCCACTTTTAGCCCCAAGACCGCCGCCTCATCTATAGCTTTGGCGTCCACTATTTCTGTAGCACATTGTCCTTGGGTGATCAGTGCTACCTCTCCCCCTCTCTTCCTGATATGCCCATTGTGCCCAAGTAGGTGGCACTCTGGATAAGAGCTGCTACTGTATCAGACCCCGACCCTGCCTCCAACCATGTTTCAGTCAGGGCCAATAAATCCAGCTCCTGTAATCAATCAAACAATCAATCAATCAGGGATTTGTGAAGTGGGCTACTCACCCGTGAGGGTCTCAAGGGACTGGAGTGGGGGGGGGGCGTGCTGCTCCGAATCAGCCAAAGAGCCTGGTCTTGAAGCTCTTCCTGAAGGTGTGCAGAGTGGGGGGAACGTTTGATGTTGAGCGGGAGCTCTTCCGGGTCTTTGAAGCAATGTAGGAGTAGGCTCTTCCACCCGCTCTGGCTCTGCGGGTGTGTGGGGTTTCAGCGAGGGTGAGGTCAGCGGAGCAAAGGTCTCTCTTTGGGTACATGGAAGGAGAGTCTTTTGTTGAGGTATTGGGGTCTGATATTGTGTAGGGATTTGTAGGCGTGAGTGAGAAGCTTAAAGGTTACTCTCTTCTCGACGAGGAGCCAATGGAGGTCTCATAGGTGCTTGGTGATGTGCTCATGTCGTGAGATGCCAAGGACGAGTCTGGCAGGTGTTCTGGATGGTCTGGGGTTGATGGAGCAGGGATTTGTTGATTACGGCTTAGAGGGCGTTTCTGTACTCCAGTCTGCTTGTGATGAGTGCGTGGGTGACAGTCTTTCTGTATTCGGGGGACATCCACTTGAAAGTCTTGGGAAGGATGCGTAGGGTGTTGAAGCTGGTGGAGGAGACTGCGTTGATCTGTAAGGTCATGGTGAGGGAGGAGTCGAATATGATGCGAGGTTCCGTGTGTGGTACTTGGGAGTGGGGGGTTGCCAAGGGCGGTGAACCACCAGGCGTTGTTCCATTCTGAGGGGGTGGGCCCGAAGACGAACACGTCTGTCTTCTCCAAGTTCAGTTTCAGCCTTCTGCTGCTCATCCTGGATGAAATGTCTTTCGTTCATTCCTGGAAGCTGAGTCTGGTGGTGTCTGGTTCCTTCGTGAGGGAGAGCATGAGCTGGGTGTCATCAGCGTAAGATGCTATGCTCAGTCCATGCTGTCTGACGATGGCGGCGAGGGGGGCCATGTAGATGTTGAAGAGCGTGGGGCTGAGAGATGATCCTTGGGGTATTCCGCAGTTGATCTCTGTGGGTTCCGAGAGAAAAGGCGGGAGTCTAATTCTTTAGATTCAGCTGATGAGGAAAGAGCGGATCCAGTCAAGGGCGGTTCCCTGTATGCCGGCATCATGGAGCCTGGCAGTGAGAGTGCCATGGGAGACGGTATTGAAGGCTGCAGAGAGGTCTAGTAGGATGAGGGCCACGGTGTGGCCTTGGTCGAGGAGAGTGCGGATGTCGTCTGTGGCAGCAAGGAGGGCGGTCTCGGTGATGTGGTTGCTGTGGAATCCGGATTGGAAAGAGTCGAGGATGGAGTTGGCTTTGTTGAAGTTTGTTAGCTGGAGCGAGCTTCTCCGTGACTTTAGCTGCAAATGGGAGGAGAGATATGGGTCTGTAGTTTTTGAGGTCCGTCGGTTCTGCAGAGGGCTTCTTGAGAAGGTGCTTGACTTCTGCGCGTTTACAGTCATAGGGGAATGTGCCGGATTCAAAGGGAGCATTGATGGTGTGTCATAGCTCGGGTGCTATGGTGGCAGCGGCTCTGTAGAAGATGTGCAGCGGGCAGGGGTCCATGGAGGCTCTTGAGTGAATGCTCTTAATGGTCTTGGCGCTGTCTTCGGTGGTGACCGGGGTCCAGGCAGAGATGGTAGGCTGGCTGGTATTGATGGAGGTAGGTGTGGTTTCGGTGCCTGGTATCTGTTCTTTGAAGTTGTCAATAGAGGCACTTGATTTTGAGGTGGAAATAGGAGCTGAGTTTGTTGCAGAGGTCCTGGGAAGGTGTGACGTCCGAGGCTTCGCTGGGGGGTGTGGTGCATTCCTGAATGATGCTGAAGAGTTCCTTTGAGTGGCTGGAGTTGGTGAGGATTTTGTCCTGGATGAAAGTCCTTTTGGTGGATCTGATTAGTTGTTGGTATTCTGTCATGGCGTTATTGTAGAAGAGAGAAGATTTCCAGGCTGTGTTTGTGAAAGGAGCGCATGTTTAACAACATCGCTCTTATCTCCCCACCTGGGTCCTAGTTCCTAGTACCATAGTCCTGCTTCTCTTTCCTCACTCCCTCTTCCACCAGCACGTGTTCATGCCGGACTGTTTCGCCTCCCTAACTCTTTTCCCTGGAGTACTGCTGACCTAACTCTCCAACAAATCAATAATTCATCCGATCTTAACCTCCCCACCATCTCACTGAGTAACAAATAAGCAGCCCCCACCTCCCTCAACGCCATCAATTCCTCACTAGTGTACATCAGAATTCGGCAAGGGGTCCTGGTCCCGTTCGAGCGCGGACGGGTGCTGACGGGCTTGCCTTCGGCATAACATCAACGCTTCCTGTGCATGCGTCCGTTGTGCATCCTTTCCAGCCTTCCTAAATAGGCCCTTCCCCAGCCCACCAATCAGCTCTGCCCAGCAGCAGCTGACGATCAGAAGACTACACCGCTCACCGGCGCCAAATCAAAAGGGGGGCTTGGGGGAGGGAGCCGACCGCCGGGAGGTCTCCTCCCCCGGGCGGTTTGGGAGGGCTGCGAGGGGTTCTTTCCAGAAGTTGCCAGAATGTTCTAGTTTTGGGCTGGTCTAGTAGGACCAGCCAGCCCAAGTATAAATTGCCCCTTTCCCGCCTACCCGCCACCATTTTAGGTTTGGTGACCTGGTGGCTAGGAGGGCTTTTAGCTTTTTTGTGAGAGAGTGTCTTGTGTGTCTGTGAGACTCTTTTTCAATCTTTAGTGGTTGTGATTATTACTTAGAGCTTAGATAATGGAAGATGCACGAGTCATTGAGGCGATGCGTCTGCTGGCGGATGCCGGCCGTTTGGATTTGCTCGCAGGAGGTGGGCAGGCTAGGCCCCAACGCCAGGCTTCGGCTGGTGTGGTGGCCACGGTGATGGCATGTTCGTCGCCGAAGAAGAGACGCCCGAGTCAGGTAAGCGAGAGGGGCCGTTCCCGGTCTAGGAAGCTGGCCCCTCAAAGGATGGTTCGGGGGGAGCCCGGTACTTCGGTTCCTCCGGAAACTCAAGGGGCTTTGAGTGTGGGGGGGGGGGTGAGTCTTCCCTAGCTCCGGCTCCTCAGTTGGGAGTTGTTTCTGGGGCGGGGGGATTTCCGGTTATGGTGAGTCAGGGGCAGGTGTCAGGGAAGAGGGGTAGGGGTGGTCGGGCGGAAGCAAGAAACGCTCTGCTTCGGACCCGCTAGTTGAGCGGCGGGGGCAGTCTTCGGACGGGGCCCCTGTGCGTGGTGGGCGTAGGGGATCGGTTCAATTTGTGTTGCAAGATACGGAGCGGGAACAGGTTGATCATGGTGCCCATGACGCCATTTTGGTCGTTGACGAATCTCAGTTTGTACCTGAGGCTGCTCAGCGGATGTTGTTAACCCCTTCAAGACAGCTTTCTTACGATGTTCAACCAGGGGAGGGTCGTGATGTTAATGTGGGCAGGCCTCGGGCTGGTTTGTCTTCTGGTTTCCTTCCGATGGGTGGTCCGGAGGTCGTTGGTCGGGATGCTGATGCGGGTGTGGGTGACGTTGGGGGTAATGTAGGGAGCCCGTTATTGTTTTCGACGCCGGGCTCGTCGGCAGGTGAAGTCGTATCTGTGGGAGGTGGCTCTAGAGGTGAGGGCGAATGGGCCCAAATGGGCGAAGGAGGTTCGTTTTGTGGTGCGAATACGGGTTTTGAAGATCCGCGCTCGGGGAGTGTTGGTGGGGGTGTTTCTCTGGGTCATGATGAGGGATTTCGGGCGGAAGGAGGGGGTGTTCCTATGATGAGTGGTGGGACTTTTCAAGCTGGTTTGCAGGTTCGTCAGCCAGTTTTTGGTTTTGGTTCTGCGGCATTTGGTGCTTCAGTTATGGGTTCGGGAAGGTTCCATGCTCCCGGGGTTTTGAGTGCGGGGGTGTAAGCTTCCAGGGCACGTTGTTGGGTCCGGATAAGGGCTTCGGCCAGGTGAGCGGCGGGCCAGCGCAAGGGCCCGGGAGTACAGCTCCTCGCTTATCTGGGGCTTCTGGGGGTCCTTATTTTATGTGTGGTTCCCCTGGGTGGGAACATTTTGGCGCAGCGGGGCTTGCGCAGCGTAGTTTCCAGAAGGAGGTTTCAGGCCAGGAGTCATTCTCGAGGGCCTATCGGCAATCTTCTTCTACGGCATTGGCACCTGATAATTTGGATCACAGTGGAGACGAGGAGGTTGTAGGTGGATCTCCGGTGCGGGAGGTACCTTTAAGGTCGGATGTACGTGGTCGTTCTTTGGAGCGGGGTCGGAGAATGGATGTTGGTTCTATTTGGAGGGGGAATGTGTCTGGTTGGATTGTGGATGGTAGGAATCCTAGCACACCAGTCCAAACTTTTTCTTTGCAGGAAGAGGTTAGGCGCGGAGTTCCAGACTTGGCAGGGCGCGGTCCAGTCCTATTTCGCCAAGGGGAAGTGAGGAGAGTGCCTAGCGCGGCCCTCTCTGTTCCACCGAGGGATCCCGCCGCGGCCAGCACACGAGGGTCTGGCGTGACCCCGCTGGACCCAACGAGTAGCAGGTATAGGTGGCAGGCCTTGCCGGCGGCTATGGAGCAACAGAGTCAACGCGCAGGGAGGTACAGGCGCGTACAGTCTGCTCCCCCTCCTGGAGTTTCAAAATCATTTAAATGCACAGTTGTTGATACCGGGTTGGGTAAGACCCGTGGTGATTTGTTGCATACCAGTGTCGATTCAGTGGTGTTGGACTACAATGAAGAGAGTCCTGAAGAAGGTGAATTGCGGGAACCTGAAGGGGGGGTGCCCTCTCATGCTTCTCATAGTGTTTTACAGGCTCCAGTGGTCCAGAGTCAAGTGCAAGGGAGAAGAGAGCACGGCCCATCGGGTAGGGCGCCTCGCAGACCGGATGCATTGACCTCGGCGCCACGGGCGGAGCCATCGAGAGTTGTCTCTCTGTTGCCAGGTGAGCAATCAGCCACACAGGCCAAACCTATTATGGTGTCTGTGGGTACAGGTGGTGAAACCGATGTGGTTATTGGTGATGGCCGTCTGGTCAAAGGTCGTTACGTAAAAGACACTGCAGTTGGCACCGATGATGTGGTGGATGTAACGGATAAAGTGGAAAGTGGTGTTATGGCTGGTGCTTCCAGCAATGTTAAAGAGCCAGTGGCCAGTAAGGAGTTAAAAATCAAAAAATTGCCGTACATGGGGGTTACGAAACCTTTAGGTGCTCATCTGATGCTAAGTACCAAGGAACGTATTTGGAATGGTGAGTATGTGGAACTCCTTAAGCTATTGCACCGGGAAGTCCGGTCTAAGGAAGGGTCTAAGGAGGAGGAGTTTGAGCTGGCTAAACGCCCTAGAGTGCCTTTGAATATTGAAAACTGGACAGCTGCGTTTTTGATTTATGCTAGTGTATATTGCGAAAAGTTCCCTGAGCGCAGCGTGTCCCTTTTTAAATACATGGACGTCATTCGTAAGGCACAGATCACCGGGGGTGGTTTTGCCTGGTCTCAATATGATGAGGAATTTAGGGCCAGGATGGCTTGGGATCCCGAGGCTAAATGGGGGGAGCTTGATTTGGATTTATGGCAACATACAATGGGGTCAGCGTCAGGGGGGAAGACCATTTTTACGGCAAGTGGTTTCCCGTTAGTTTACCGGCCCTTTCAGGGGAAGCCCACCCGGGGAGGGGTGGGGGCCACTACAACCATGCAATCAGGGTCTGGGATCTGTTGGGAATTCAATAGGGGCTCCTGCACCAGAGAGTATTGTAAATTTAAACATGAATGCTCTGGTTGTGGAAGGAAACACCCGTTGTCCAAATGCTGGGACAACCAGCCATCGGGGAGCCAACAGGGTAAGCAGACGGGTTCAGGAAATTCCAGTACGTCCTCACAGTTTTCAGGGGGAAGGGGATCCAGAGGTGCTAAGGGTGCTGGGTCCAAGGGCTCGTACACCAGTTAAATTTGAAAGGCTGCGCATTGCTTTACACGGTTACGAAGATGAGTCAGCAAAATTAAAACTGTTGGAGGGTTTTCAGTTTGGTTTCCGGCTAGGTTACCTGGGCTCTCGGGAAAGGAGGTGGTCTGCCAATTTAAAATCGGCTTCTGAACATGCCACAGTGGTACAAGACAAACTTAATAAAGAGGTACATGAAGGAAGGATGGCTGGCCCGTTCCATGATTGGCCGATCCTTAATTTGATTGTTTCACCGGTTGGAGTGGTCCCGAAGAAAGAGCCGGGACAGTTTAGACTTATTCAACACTTGTCGTGGCCTGAAGGGTCGTCTGTTAATGATTTCATTGACCCAGAGGCGGTGTCGGTCTCTTACTCTTCGGTTGACGTGGCCATGTCACTTGTTGTGACCGCGGGCGCAGCCGCTGAGATGGCCAAGTGTGATATCAAGTCTGCTTTCCGGCTGTTGCCTGTCCACCCAGACGATTGGTGCCTTTTAGGTATACAATTCGCAGGTAAATGGTACGTGGACAAGGCTCTGCCGATGGGCTGCTCCATATCATGTGCTCTGTTTGAGTGTTTTAGTACTTTTCTGCAATGGTATTTTTCCCATCAGTCCGGTCATTCACTGGTAACACACTACCTCGATGACTTTTTCTTTGTCGGATCCCCGGGCTCCGCGGAGTGCCAGAAGGCTCTGGACACATTCCATGGGCTCATGGAGGATCTGGGAGTTCCTTTGGCTCCCGAAAAGACAATGGGCCCTGCTACTGTCCTCTCATTTTTGGGTATTGAAATAGATTCTGTACTTATGTCTGCTCGCCTGCCCGAGGACAAAAGGGTCAACATGGTGGAACTGCTGGAGTTAATGTTGACAAAAAGGAAAGTGCTGGTGAAAGAGATTCAAGTGCTTTTGGGCCATTTGAATTTTGCTTGCAGAGTGGTGAGAGCGGGCAGGACTTTTTGTAGAAGACTGGGCAGGGCTTTAGCGGGTCATCACTTGCCCCACCATCGTGTTCGTCTGTCTGCTGGTGTTAAGGAGGATTTGAGAATGTGGAAGTTTTTCCTGAACTCCTTCAATGGTGTCCCCTTGGTCAGAGATGTTGACTTTCAGTGGGACGTGCAAATGTTTTCGGATGCTGCCGGCAGTGATGGTTTTGGGCTCTTTTGGAATGGCAAATGGTGTGCGGAACGTTGGCCGGATGAATGGTTGAATGGTGGTCGCAGCATCACTTTTTTGGAATTGTTCCCTTTATTGGTCGCTTTGACCCTGTGGGGGGAAGAATTGGCACACAAGAAAGTGCTTTTTCGTGTGGATAACATGGCTGTTGTAGAGATAGTGAACCGACAGTCTGCCCGGGACGAACAGGTGTTAAAACTTATGAGAGTTTTCGTTCTGGGTTGTTTGAAACACGACATTCATTTTCGTGCCTTACACATTCCTGGCGTGGACAATGACATTGCGGATGCTCTGTCTCGTTCACAGTGGGGGAGATTCCGTGGACTGGCGAGGGACGCAGACAGATCCCCGACTCCGATGCCGATTCATCTGTGGCACGTCGGCGAGGTCGGGTCGTACAATTGGTGGTAGGTTCTTTGTCTGTGTCTACGCGTTCTGCATATTCCTTGGCCTGGAGGGAATTCCTGGAATCTGGTGCTGTCAGAAGGGAGGATCTGTCGCGTCGGTCGGACGATGTGGTCAATTTTATATTGGACCTCATGGATAAGGGTCTAACCAAAGTAACCATTGCTGGGAAACTAGCGGGGATTGCTTTCATGGGGAAGTTGTTGTGGGGTTATCCCCCGTCAGCGGGGGAAATCGGCAGGAGGATGCTTGAGGGTTGGATCAGGGAGCAAGGGCACGTTGGTAGATCCAGGGCTCCCCTATCTTGGCAAGTGCTTGCCAGACTAATCACAGTTCTGCCTTTGGTATGTTCGGATGATTTTGAGGCATGTGTGTTCTCAATGCTCATGGCGTTCATGTTTTTTGGAGCTTTCAGGGTCTCGGAGTTGTTGGGGTCGAAATATAAGGGTGGATTGTATTAGAAGGACGTTTTTTGTTATGATGAGGGAGTTCATGTCTGGTTGGCCAGCTCTAAAACTGATCATACGGGTAAGGGAAAAGGTGTGTGGTTACAGGCGCGTGCTCCAAAGCTCACTTGCCCTTTACTGCTGGCGCGGCGCTGGCGTTCATTATGTGGGGGTGGTGATGAGGTTCTTGTTTTCCAACATATTAATGGCACCCCTGTAACAACTTATCAGTTATGAATGGTTTTGCGCAAAGCTCTGCAGCACATTGGTCTCGATAGCAATCTCTATGGGACTCACTCTTTCCGAATAGGTGCAGCCACTGAGGCCTTTAACAGAGGTTGGACTGAGAGGGATATTATGCGATTGGGGCGTTGGTCTTCCAATTGTTTCCAGCGTTATGTGAGGAGCTCGGCAGAGGAGGCGCATGCGTCGTCCTCCTTGACATGATTTCTAATTTTCTTTTCTTTTTCAGGATCCGTTGCTGGGCCTCGCTCCTCGGTGGTAACGGTCTGGATAGTGGGGCATTCCTTTGTGAAGTGGGCCAGAGTCCAGGCAGCACGAAGTTACTTTGGAGAACTACTTGGTTTTAATGATCGAATGTTTAACGTTATTTGGAAGGGTAAAGGTGGGATGCTCTGGAGAGAGTTAATCCCTTGTTTGAACAACAACATGGTGGGCGGTTTATGCCTGGATATTTTAGTTATTCATTTGGGAGAAAATGATCTCTGTGCTACAAAAGGTGTGGTTTTGCTGCGAGCTATGAAACGAGATTTAGGCCTCATCAAGGATCTTTGGGCTGGGTGTCATGTTTTTTGGACGGAGTTGATACCGCGCAGGATATGGAGAGGGGCTGTGAACCCCAGGGCTGTTGATCGGGCCAGGAAGAAAGTGAATTCAGAGGTGTCTCGTTGTTGTAGGAGCCTTGGTTTCAGCAGGATCTCACACAGGGACATTAAGTTTGAGTCAGTTGAGTTTTTTAGGGATGATGGGGTTCATTTGTCCCGTGTGGGCATGGATCTTTAACTGTTGCAGCTTCTTGAGGTGTTAGCGCGGGCATTGGCTATGCAACGTTGATTTTCTCATTTCTTTTCCGCTTCGCGTGTTGGGGGGCAGAAAGGGAGGCGTGGAGTGTCTCCCCCGCCTACCTTTCTGGGTGGCGGTGTTTTTGTGTATCAGTACGGTTTTAGGCAGATTGTTGGTTGAGTATTCGATAGAGTATTTCTTTGACAGATGCTGGGGTATGTTGGTCATGGTTTGACCGTTCAGTTTTGTGAGGGGGGTATCTGCAGGAGTGCAGGGTCAGGCAGGGTCTATGATTACGGAGGACATGACCGTTGTTATTTCATTTGTGGTTTGACGAATAAAGTTTTAATGATGACGTATGTTTGATCAATGACGAAATGTTTTATTGATGACGTAATGTTTTATTGATGACGTAATGTTATAATGTTGTTATAATGTTTATTGATGTATTTTTGGGAGGGCCCAAACATTTTAGGGGTGGGGGTTGGGGGCCTGAGTTTGTAGTTATTTATTTATTTAGTGAGGTTTAGTTTTGTAAGGCGTTGCCAAGGTTTGTATTTGTAATGTGCACCTGTTTCCTAATAAAGCGGCCTTTTACACACACAAACAATTTTTGGTCTACTTTTCTCCCACCCCTCGCCCTCCCTCCCAAAGGCAACCAGGAGCAGAAGGGTGAAAAAACGGCCGACTTAAGTGCAAAGATGTGGGAATGCAGTGCAAGTAGCATTTTTAAAAGCATTAAAAAATTCAACAGCAACACTTCCTAAAAATAGCAGTACACACGTAGGCCCAGTATTCACATCACTAACGCTCACGTTCTTCATAAAATCATATAAGGGCAATCAACATAGCATTGAGGGACGGACAGGTATTAGGAGTACTGTGTAATAGCGCCGGATAATACACACTAACAGGATACATGATATGAAAGACAGGATGCGCTAGGTTAGGCTCAGAACCCACACTTCACGCTGTCCGTCTGGCCCTGCCCTCTCGTGCCTGCCCTGCCTCCCCAGACCTATATTTAATTCCTTGCCGGGAGTTCCCCTATCTAGATTTCGACTGCACATCGGGGAAATTGCTTCTAAATACAGCAATGTGTGAAAAAATGATAAATAATAAAAACATCTCCCCTGCCCATAAATTCATGCCCGAGACGAGGTTTAAATATTTAATGTGAGTTTATAGAATGCAGGGGATAATTACAGAGGCCGATCAATGAGTAGCAACTGTGGGGGAATGTAGAATGTGTCTAGGGGCACTCAAGAGAGATTTAATAAAAATGCAAACCACTGCTAAATCGATTCGTGTCCAGGCCCACCCGCCCAGAAAGGAACTACTCAGTGCGTCCAAAGCCAAAATATGACCCTGGCATTGATTGTTATTGAAGGAGGACCATTGTACTGTCCCAATACAAGGGAGGAAAGCTGAAAGAGATGTGTGTATTCCTTCAAAAAGTAGGATTTTGGGAGACTCTGGTCAGCTACAAATATGCTCATTACCACGGTTTGTGGTTTATTTCAGAAATCAGTGCAAATCTGGAAATAAAAACTTATGTTTAAGCATAGCTTCCACGAGGCCCCATGCGGCGTGATGGCTACAGCCAGACCTGGCGTTTTTAGATCACCTGGCTTTGCAGGCTGTAAGCTCTAGTCTAGGCCATGTCTATCGTGAGATGGGGAAAACACAAGTTCAAAAGCTGTTGGATAAAAACCGAGGAGAGTCTGAAGGTGTTATGCAGGAAACAGAGCTACTTGGACCCGTGTTGATCATTGAGAGGTAGAGATGAGTTCGCTAGCCCATGCGATTGCCAGAATGCCCCACCTTCACTCCACTTCTGCACATTACTTTAGCAAATCATATCATTTGTGAGTTATTGGGTTTCTCTGAATCCATAGTGCTGTTGCACCTGGGCCGTATTAAATAAAGTGCCACGGGGGCACAACAGGAATATGTGCCTGTTCTCTGTACCACTGGAGCACTTTGTTAGTACAGAAGGGGCTGCAGACATTTGTGTGATACATATAGCACAGATGCTGTCCTAAGGGGCGTCCCCTCGTTTACATGGGAGGGTGGCCCCATGCACATGAGGGAAACTCTTTGCCTCTGAACCTGCACTGTATTATGGACAAAGGCGCTGAGACAAAGAGGACATCTGGAGGTGCTCGCACTGCTTGACAACTGTGTGCCCTCTTAAGGCGCTCCTCTACAGGAAGGCAAGGGGGCCAAAGTGAGACCCCACAGATAGCTACCTGAAGGTGGTGCAGTCCCAGGCTGGTTGTGCCTTCTGAAGGTCTCTTCACCTCTGCAACTGGGTCCATAATATGGCCTTGGGAGCAGAGGCAAAGTATTTCCCTCTTTTGCATGGGGTCACGCCCCCATGCATATGAGGGAACGCTCTTTTAGGATAGCACTGGTTCTATTTGTTTTACAGTAGGGACTCTGCACGTGCCTGCGGTTCCTTCTGTAATATTAAAGTGTCCCGGTGGCTGCAGAAAGTGAGGGCACGCGTCTGTTGCACTCCCAGGCAGTGCTTGAAATGGGCAGGGTCTGAGTACCGGCACTTTTTTATTTTGAATGGGAGAGTGACGTAACACTTGTAACTGGAGTGTACTGCCACTTGTCAGATACAAGCAGGTACCCTAGTACAGGGTACATGCACTTCTACTTTTCCATTTCCAGCACTGCTCCCAGGGCACTTTCCATAATACTGCGCCCGGTGGTTGTTGAGTTCCTTTGATTTAGTAGTCCCCCCCACACCCCCATTCATGACTGTTTCTCACCCTAGAAGCTCCACACCTCTGTTGCTCCTATTATGAAGTGAGCTGTAATTGACAGTGCGTCAGCCTCACTCAGTATGCAAGTCCCCAGTGGTGGTTGCTCTTCATAACTAGTGGTGGGGCAGGGGTGGGGAGAAGTGGGAGTGGGGGTAGATAACACACAAAAAAAGGACTTACCTGCTGCCCGCAGTCTCGGGGTGCTTCTGCTCCCATCCCGACTCCAATTCCCCATGGGCTGCTGCACACTGCACAGGCTCCTAGATGCCAATCAAGACGTTGCTCCCATACTAGTAATACAGCATGAGAGCAGCGTTGTGATTGGCTTGAGTGGGCTGGTTTGACGCTAGCTCAGGTCTTAGGAGCCTGGGCCTCTTCTCCACTCAGCTTTGCAGCACAGCTTGAATGGAGAGAGATTTAAGTGCGCATGGCGCTTTGGCCGGCCTTAGACAGCTGGCCAAACCGTCATGCGCACTTACAGTGTGCACTACTCCTCCCCTGCTGCCATCATGGTCCCACCCACCCAGTCATGGCTGGCTTTAGGCTGAAAGAAAAATAAAATGGTTGTATTATCATTTTATTTTTCCGATTTCCCTCAGCTGTCTCTCAGTGTTGGGAGGGGGAGAAGGGCGAGGGGCAAGTCCCTCCTGAGAAAGGAGAAGCTGATTTTCTTTAATGTAGAAGTACTT
Organism: Lissotriton vulgaris; assembly: GCF_964263255.1. Lineage (NCBI taxonomy): Eukaryota > Metazoa > Chordata > Amphibia > Caudata > Salamandridae > Lissotriton > Lissotriton vulgaris. Next base: position 316,660,093 of record NC_141695.1, read on the forward strand.
TATTTTCGTCCTCAGTGCAGCTCATGCATTTCTGGAGCTTTGTAAAGCGGTCAGAAGGGACTGTTGAGTCAGGAGGGGCTGCAGAGATATCAGTGCAGATGTGCGCGGGACTTCCAGCAGGACTGGTTCTGTCCCCCTGTTGGGAAGAACACGACCTCCAAGTGCCTAAGATATTCTACGTCTCCAGCTATGTCTGTACCTGTGCTGCATGAAAAGGGAGAATTCAAGATAGGTCTAGCTGTTGGAGATGAGCAGAACATTCTTAGGCACAGAGGGCCTCATTTATGAGAAATGACGCACGGCTCGTGAAAGCAGCGATGCGGCACTTCTCAGTGCGCACTCCTTGCGACATTCCTGATGCGTCATATTTAATATATGACGCATCATGTCGCAAGGAGTTACAGATACGTCAGTATTTCTGACGTATCTGTAAGCGCAAAAGTGACGCATTGCTGGAGTGTGTCACAAAAGTGACGCAACTCCAGCAATGCGTCCTTTCACATGGGGCAAGCCCCATGTGAAAGGGCCTGTGTCAGTCTTACGCCTGCTGTGAGGCAGGCGCAAGATTTTGACGCAACGGTGTCCTAAAAGTGACGCAGTGAAATCTCATAGATTTCACTGCGTCACTTCTACGACCCTTCCTTGCGTCAATACGCCACCCTTGCATACATTATACCTGGCGCAGGTATAATGTGGCGCAGGGGTTTACAAAGTGACGCATCTACCTAGATGCGTCACTTTGTAAATATGGCGCAACAAGGCGCATTTTTTACGCCACTGGTGCGTCACAAAAAGTGACGCACCGGCGGCATAAAAGTGACGCACAGCCTCATAAATGAGGCCCAGAGTGTGCAAAGGGTATTTCTTTTTTAGTTGTTGCAAGACCAAGGCTGTCTTCAGCGAGGCGAGAATGCCCTCTGTAGATTAAACTCTTAGTGCAGGGTTATCGTCTTAAGAAGCTCTTCCAACCACCCACTTATCATGAAGGGAGTGCCATGGTCCTCAGAACAGTTGAGGAGACTCTAGTTGGCCATTATAGCAACCGAGAACTCAAAAACTGAGCAGAATACGACCGGTGAGGACAGCCTCTCTTGTTGGAAGTGATGGAGAGACATGCAAGTTAACCTGACAGATTCTCTGCTGAATCAGGTTTATTTCATAGTTTGTTTAGAAAGAAACATTTTTTTAAAGGCAATAGCAAGACATAGTGTGTGCAAACAAGTTAAAACTCAAATAACTTGTCAACCTAATTTGGATTAGGCATACAATATTTAAAGCATATACATGGTAAACATTTCCATTTCTGTGATCTAGCCAAAGAAAAACCAAACAAATAAAGACACAAATAGACAAGCACTATCATTAATGATTTAAAAGAGTGCGAAAACGGAGCCTCTGAAGCATCTGTCTGGGAAGCCCTGCTACAGGAATGGAACGTTCATTTTCCCGATCCTTGGAACTGAACTCATTAACAAAAATATTTTGCATTTGAACACACCAGCCTTCGGTGGAGAGGTTTTTGGTGCCAGGAGTCATGTGATCTGACAGATATCTATCAGGAGACAGCAAACACGTGGACTTTTTTCTGTCCATTTTTTGGGGTACATTTCCAATACAAAACAGAATCTCCATAGCCGGTATGTTATGTTATGTTCGCAGTTTTGTAAAGAGCATGGGTACTCCACACGGAGAGTCCCCGCGCTAGGCTACCAAAGACGAACCACTTTGTAATGGTAATATTTGTTACCGTGAAAGGCTGCCCTGTAGTGCCTGTCCTGCACTTTTATATCAGACGGTTGCTTATACAGCTGCTGTCCGTCTTGTAAATGCTGGTGCTGCTAAATAAATATGTGTTTGGACTGCTGCTGCCCATGTGGTATCTATTTCCTGTGTTTCACAGGATCTTAAGGAAACTCTTTCGCCATATACAGGCTTGGCTTGGCCAGCGAGAAGGGTCTGACAGTCTTTACTTTGTCCATGAGGGTGGCGGAGGACATTAAATCCTCTTCCCTGGCACCTGGAAGACTGCCATATTTAGAGATCACAGCTGGGACGTTCTGATTCAATCTTAATGGGCAGTCAAGTAAACAGCAGCCCAGTGCTGTTGGTCACTTGGGGCGAGGGTGGGGGGTGGGCCGGGGCACAGGTAAAGGTCAGCAGGTCGGCCTCACAAAGAGTATCTCGTCTTCAGAGAAATTGTCCCCACAGCACTAGAAGTTTGGTGGGTGGCCACTGTCTGTTAAGCAGCCGTTCAGAAAACGTTTTTTGTCGTTCAGAAACAAACTTGTAAAGCAGAAATTTGTCTGTGAAAAACAAAAAATAATGACCCCGACCCCCTGGGATATTACTCCCACGGTGTGGGTGTCATTTTTTTTGTCCATGGCCGCCAGGAAAATCCTGGACAGTGGAGACAGCAGAGATGGAAAGAGAATAAAGACAGACTGTCCACTGGACATATGGTAGGCAGTATGGTGTTCTTACTGCTACATTCGTTACTCCATTAGACTATCTTTATAGGTTTTCTGATGGTACAGTCACGTCCGAACACTGACAGTTCTTCAGACTCTGAATACAACGGATGAACATAGGGTTTGGCAGAGAGGATACATCTGTCCACCAAACTGTAAATCAGCCCTAAATCCTGTACGAAGAAAAGAGCCCTTGTTTCTGCTTCCGCCTAAAACCATTATGCACATTGCCCACTGAAGCTTGAGTGGACGCAAGTATTGATTGCCAAACCAAGGGCTACCTGACTGTACCATGCGCTCTGTTCTCGGATTTCATTTTGAGCAATCTGGCCATGCTGGGAATTGCAACCTTCATTTGTAATTGGATGAAATTACAATAAAAATGATGTGTACATGGTCATCCCAGGACAGGATACACTGAGCCGAGTCACAATACCATTTAAGAGCACGCGAAGGACTACTTCACGTGCTCTTAAATGCCTTTGCGAATTGACCTCAAAGCATCTAAAGTGGAAGTATTCATTAAATATGTATATACATTCACTACAACTATTAAGGACAGTGAACTCTTTGCAGTTTTATTATTAGGGAATTGGACATTTTTGCACCAATTCACCATGGCATTTCTGAGTATGTGAAGTGATAATACTCGAGTACTATTTTGCATACTCAGCCATAAAGGCCTTCTTGAAATGCCCCCATAGTGGTACATGTATGTCAGTCAGGCGATCTGACAGTCCTAGAACGAGCTTCTGTCTGTCCATGTAGGTGAAGTGGAGTGCAGTGCAAAATCGAAGGGAACAAATCTGTTTTTAAAAATGTAAATGAAACATATGGTGGGACGCTGAGATCATGGTTCTTCTAGATAGAGTGACCACTGCTGGCAGCAAGGCTAGGGCCGCTGCCTAGCGCCATTTGCATATTCCTGGACGAATCTGTGTTGAGAGTTCCGCGTGGGGCTGCCAACCTCGATCGGAATCCAACGATTTGTGAGTAGTACTTGTGAACGATTTTGTCTGCTCTATCTGGTTACCAGGCGCGCAACACCCATTGGTCTCACCGGGCTTCAGCCCCCCCCCCCCACCCTCGTGTGTGGCAGCCCGGGATGAGACAGATCCCGGGCACACACAGAGCCGCACCCGAACGTTTCACAGGTCTTTAAAAGACCATTTGAATGCTAATTAGGCCTTGCTGTTGTTTCACCCTTTGTTGGAGGCCCTGCAGCTCCACTCTGCCTACTGATCAAAGGTTCAGTCCCCCCCCCCCCCCCCCCCGAAATTTTTTCTTAGCCCCCCCCCCCCCCCCCCGACGATTTGTGGCTCTAGTTGCGCCTCTGCTGGTTACCAATCTCTATCCAGAAGCCTGTCAAAGCACATCGTCCCCGAAAGATGATTCCCCTCATGAAACTTTGTGAGGCTGTAGGGGACAGGCCAAGGATAGGTTATCTGCAGTGTGGGGGTGGTGTAAAAAGCCAGAACGTTCTGCACAGTGTGCGGTTTCTTTCTCCCGATACCAAGGGTGGACTGGCCCAAGGGATGATTTCCCTGGAAAAGCAGTTTCTGTTAAGAAGGGTGGCTGATTTTATCAGCAGTGCGCAAAAGGACTTCTATGTCTCAACAAACAAAATGTGTGTTGCCCACAAGATGGCGCTGCTTATTTATTCTCTATAATTTTGCATCTCGCGCTTCCCAACGTTCGGACACTTCTGTTGTTGAGCCTCGTGTTCCAATTGCCCTTATAGGACAAGCCTTAATATACACTTAATTCAACTTACTACAATAATTTTAAAAATTGCGGCTCAACTCTTTGAAACACTATTTACTCACAATAAAGCGCGTAGGCCTGATGCGTATGGCGTCATTTCAGTGTTTGGAACACCAAAGGTGACGCCATTTTCTTTGAGTTGGCCATGCAGTTGGAATGTGCGCATTTTTATTGATGTATTTAATGCATTTATTGATTTATTTAATGCATTGCATTTTTATATTGCGCGGACTTTACCCAAAGGTGTCAGAGCGCTTTACGATAGAACAAAGTACGTTACATGAGGAGCGTTAGATACTTACACGTTACAGATACAAACGGAATAGTAAAAGAAGTAAAATCAATCACACTAAAAAAAAACCCACAAGGATTAGGTTAGCCCAAGCATAGAATACATATTCATACACATACATACCATGATGTACCTGTAGGTAATCTAGGGCAAAGTTTCAAGTACATAGAGGAACAATGTGCCTAATTCCTTGCGAGACTAGACCATTATTGAGCTGGGTAACCACTTATTGTAACGTTTGAGTGCTACACGTTTAAAGCGCTATATGAAAAAAACAGTTCTTATTATCAATACTCTAAAGTCATCAATGCTTGCAGTGGGAAACATTAAGTCAATGAACTGGCAAATGGATGAAGGTTGGGCGACTGGAGTCATGAGTAGGACAGTCATGAGAACAATCAGCCTGTAGTCTTCAGTGTCTATTTAAAAGCTTTGCTAACTCCTCCTGGCCAGAGTCCCGCTCTCCACCCCAGCACCTCCACTGTGCCTTCGCCTGCCGCTGCCCCAACACCTCCTCCTGGTAGTGGTAGGTGTTCGAGGCCCTCCTGCTCTCTGCCTTCGACTCGCCTCCAAAATGTAATCTGCTCATTGTTCATTTTGTTGCCCAAGTGTAATTGTGCCTCTGTTGCCCAAGTGTAATTGTGCCTCTGTTGCCCAAGTATAATTGTGCCTCTGTTGCCCAAGTGTAATTGTGCCTCTGTTGCCCAAGTATAATTGTGCCTCTGTTGCCCAAGTATAATTGTGCCTCTGTTGCCCAAGTATAATTGTGCCTCTGTTGCCCAAGTATAATTGTGCCTCTGTTGCCCAAGTATAATTGTGCCTCTGTTGCCCAAGTATAATTGTGCCTCTGTTGCCCAAGTGTAATTGTGCCTCTGTTGCCCAAGTGTAATTGTGCCTCTGTTGCCCAAGTATAATTGTGCCTCTGTTGCCCAAGTATAATTGTGCCTCTGTTGCCCAAGTATAATTGTGCCTCTGTTGCCCAAGTGTAATTGTGCCTCTGTTGCCCAAGTATAATTGTGCCTCTGTTGCCCAAGTATAATTGTGCCTCTGTTGCCCAAGTATAATTGTTCCTCTGTTGCCCAAGTATAATTGTGCCTCTGTTGCCCAAGTATAATTGTGCCTCTGTTGCCCAAGTATAATTGTGCCTCTGTTGCCCAAGTATAATTGTGCCTCTGTTGCCCAAGTGTAATTGTGCCTCTGTTGCCCAAGTATAATTGTGCCTCTGTTGCCCAAGTATAATTGTGCCTCTGTTGCCCAAGTGTAATTGTGCCTCTGTTGCCCAAGTATAATTGTGCCCCTGTTGCCCAAGTGTAATTGTGCCTCTGTTGCCCAAGTATAATTGTGCCTCTGTTGCCCAAGTATAATTGTGCCTCTGTTGCCCAAGTATAATTGTGCCTCTGTTGCCCAAGTATAATTGTGCCTCTGTTGCCCAAGTGTAATTGTGCCTCTGTTGCCCAAGTATAATTGTGCCTCTGTTGCCCAAGTATAATTGTGCCTCTGTTGCCCAAGTATAATTGTGCCTCTGTTGCCCAAGTATAATTGTGCCTCTGTTGCCCAAGTGTGATTGTGCCTCAGTTGCCCTAGTGTAACTTGTTTTTGTTGTCCTTGTATTCCTCTCTGTACATTTTATTTGTATCTCTGCTCCTCTCTCCACCATCCTTCCCTTCGCTGACCCCCCACGGCCCCTGCCACTGCCCGCTCCCTTCTCCCAGCTGCAATTCCCTCTCCCTGCCCAATTTAATAGCGGCCGCACAGCGGGCACGCACAGCAGCTGTGCCGCTGGCGTGCCGAAGTTGCACCAAAGGCAATCCCGTGTGCGACCCGACCGCGACCAGCGCCAGGAACCCAGGATCTCCAACCAGCCACCACTACGACTCAGCCACCCTCCTTGCACTCAACCCTGGAAAGAACAACAACTGCCAACTGTCCACGCCAAGCACCACCCACAGACAGTTCTCCTGCCGCCACTGCCGCCAGACCTTCAACACCATCAGCATCCGCACGGCCACCACCCCCACACCATCCGCCAGCACCACCGAACCCCTGAGGTGCATCCTTCTCAACATGCGCTCTCTGCACAGACACATCATTGAGATCTGGAACCTCCTCGACACCCTCTCACCAGACGTCGTCTTCTTTACAGAAACCTGAACAAACGCCTCCTCCGCCCCCAACATCGCCACCACCATCCTCGACAAATACAACATCCAGAGGAAAGACTGTACCAACCGCCCAGGAGAAGGTCTCGCCATCGCACACAAGAGGTCCCTCCAACTCTCAACCTCCACCACAAATGACTCCTTCTCCACCACTGAACACATGCACTTGCAGTTACAGACCAGCCCTTGAACCACCCTTCGTGGCACCCTCACTTACAGACCTCCCGGACCTCGCACCTCGTTCACCACGACCATCGCCAACCTCATTGCCCACCACGCTATCACCTCCATGGACTACATACTCATTGGAGACCTGAACTTCCATTTCGACAACTCCAGCGACGCCAACTCCACAACCCTCCTGGACAACCTCCCCAGCATCGGCCTGAAACAGCTCGTCACCATGCCCACCCACAAGGCAGGACACACCCTCGACCCAATCTTCGCCGGAGGTAGCAACATCCCTTTCTGCCACACCACGCAACCCCCCTTGACGGACCACCACTGCGTGCACTTCAACATCGACAAACCCTCTGCTCCCAAAACAATAACCCTCCACGTAGGAACAGGAGTGAAATCACGGAAGAGCAGCTCAACCACACCCACAACCGCAACGCCTCCTACGCCATGACCGACGCCAATCTCGCAGCCAAAGAACTCCACAGATGGATCTCCAACTGCTCAGGCGAACTCGCACCCCTACGCAACTCCAACAAACAGCTCCCCAGGAAGGCCACCTGGTTCACCGCCGACCTCCAAGAAACCAGATGCACCTGCAGAAATTTTGAGAACTAAAGAAACAGCAAAACACCAGAAGACCACACCACCTACAAGAACGCCATGACGAAATACCACCAACGCATCAGATCCACCAAAAGGACCTTCTTCGGAAATAAGATCACTGTCAACTCCAGCAACCCCACAGAACTCTTCAGCGTCATCCAGGAATTCACCAAGCCCCCCAGTGAAACCACGGACATCACCCCCTCCCAGGACCTCTGCGACAAACTTGGATCCTACTTCCATCTGAAAATCAAAGGCCTCTACGAGAATTGAAAAGACCAGACACCTGACGCCCAAATCACCTCCCTCCCCAACAACGCCAGCCGTCTCACTATCTCCTCCAGGACCCCAGTCACCACGAGGACACCACCTCACCATGAAAAGCATCCACTCAGGGGCCCCCTTAGACCCCTGCGCCCGCACATCTACCACAGAGCCGCCATAACCCCCGAACTACGACACACCATCAGCACCATCTTCAAGACCGGCACCTTCCCCGACGACTGGAAACACGCAGAAGTCAGACCCCTACTCAAGAAGCCGTCAGCAGACCCCTCGGACCTCAAGAACTACCAACCCATCTCCCTCCTCCCCTTCGCAGCAAAAGTCACAGAGAAGATCGTCATTGCCCAGCTTACAACATTCATCAAAGAAAACTCCAGCCTCGACCCCTCCCAATCCAGTTTCCAAAGCAACCACAGCACCGAGACCACTCTACTCGCTGCCACAGACGACATCCGCATCCTCCTCGACCAAGGACACACAGCGGCTCTCATCCTACTCGACCTCTCTGCAACATTCAACACCGTCTCCCACCACACACTCACCACCAGACTCCAAGCCATAGGGATGCAGGGAACCGCCCTCGCATGGATCCATTCCTGCCTCACCGGCAGACCCCAAAGAATCAGACTGCCACCCTTCCTCTCCGAACCCAGGGAAATCAACTGCGGAGTGGCCCATGGATCATCGCTCAGCCCCACGCTTTGCAACATCTACCTGGCCCACCTCGCCGCCATCGTCAGACAGCACAGACTCAGCATAGTATCCTATGCTGATGACACCCAGCTAATCCTCTCCCTCACCAAGGATCCTGTCACCACCAGACTCAATTTCCAGGAAGAAATGAAGGACCTCGCACCCTGGATGAACAGCAGCTGCCTGAAGCTCAACTCGGAGAAGACAGAGGTCCTCGTCCTCAGATCCGCACGGGACAACGCCTGGTCGCCTGCCGCCTTTGTCAGCCCTCCCACCCACACGGACCACACCAGAAACCTGGGCATCGTACTCAACTCATCCTTCTCCAAGACCCGACAGGTCAACGCCGTCGCCACCAGCTGCTTCAACACCCTCTGCATCCTCAGAAAGACTTTCAAATGGTTCCCCCCTGAATCAAGAAAGACCATCACCCACACACTCATAACCAGCAGACTGGACTTAAGGAACGCCCTCTTTGCCGTGATCAACAAGTCTCTGCTCCACAAACTCCAGACCAAGCAGAACACCGCAGCAAGACTCGTCCTCAATGTCCCACGACACAAGCCCACCACCCAACACCTGAGCATCTTTCACTGGCTCCCATAGAAAAGAGAGTAACTTTCAAGATACTCATCCCTGCATACAAATGCCTCCACAACATCGGACCCCAATACCTCAACAAGAGGATCTCCTTCCACGTACCCAAGAGAAACCACTGATCCGCCGACCAAGCTATTGCAAATACCCCGCTCATCCACAAAGCCAGGACAGGGGGAAGATTCTTCTCCTACATCGTGGCCAAGACCTGGAACAAGCTCTCGATCGACACCAGACGTGCCCCCTCCCTAAACATCTTCAGAAAGACACTCAAGATGTGGCTCTTTGAATGAACTGAGCTGCTAAACTCCCAACCCCGCGCCTTGAGAGCCTCACGGGTGAGTAGCTCGCTTACAATTCCCTGATTGATTGATTGATTGATAACTCTGCAAGTTGACAAAGGGGAAAGTGCTATAGTAACGCTGTTCCGACTTGCTTAATTGGTCACTAGCATACTATGTTTTAACCTCATCACTGCGGCGCGAATTCCACCGCAGTGCTGAAGGTTCTGATCCCGGACGTGGTCATGATGGTTCCCAGCCGTCATCAGCACACGCCCACCGTGACTCATGACGGCCGGGAGCCGCCATCAGCATCGAAGAGGTTAAGATGATGTGGTGGTCATGGAAGTTGCTGCAGGCATCTTGATGTATAAGTATGTTTCTAAATGATACTGGTATGATAGCTCAGGTGGGTAAAGAACTTGATGCAGAAAGCTCTGTAACCATCTAATCACAGGTTTCTGATGGTCATACAGTAGCTTTTAGAGTGTTAATATGCTTGATGTACAGCACTGAATGTAACCATAGTCCCGTAGGTTTATATGCGAGGAAGATAGTTCACTGAATTAGTTGGCCACTTAACCTGGTTAACCATGCTGGTAAACATCACTGTTCGGGATGCACAACTACATAGGCTAGGGTTGTCTTTCTTACGGTTGGAGTCCGCCGGTAGTGAGTGGTGTTCTTCATGGGTAGTGTTAGTGGTTTGAGGCAAGACTGAGATAAGGAAACTAGTAGGCCAAAGAAGGAATATGATAGACAAGAACTACAATAACGCTAGGCGATTGTCCTATGTTACCACCTTTGCAGGTAAGTCCTGCAGGAGAAAGGGCAAATTTGTCCACATCAGACTTTGAGAAAGGCATGTAGATAATCTGCATGTACACAACCGCGACGCCCCCACCACCTAGACCGACGCTAACCTCGCAGCCAAAGCACTCCACAGATGGATCTCCAACTGCGCATACAAGCTCGGACCCCAATGCAACTCCGACAGACAGCGCCCCAGGAAAGCCACCTGGTTCACCACCAACCTCCAAGAATACATACGCACCCACAGACATCTCGAGAAGAACTGGAGAAACAGCAAAACGCCAGAAGACCGGACCACCTACAAGAACGCCATGACGGAATACCACAACGCATCAGATTCACCAAAAGGACCTTCATCCAATACAAGATCCTCGCCAACTGCAGTAACTCCAAGGAACTCTTCAGGAATTCACCAAGCCCCCCAGCAAAACCACAGTCATCACCCCCTCCCAGGGCCTTTGTGACAAGCTTGGATCCTACTTCCATCTGAAAATCAAGGGCCTCTACGACCATTCCAACAACCAGACACCTGATGCCGGAACCACCACCCCCCCCAGCAATGCCAGCCCGCCTACCGTCTCCTCCTGGACCCCAGTCACTACAGAAAACACCACTTTGACTATGAAGGGCATCCACTCAGGGGCCCCCATGGACCCCTGCCAGCCGAACATCTACCACAGAGCCGCCACCGCTCCAGCAATATGGCGCACCATCAACACTACCATCAAGACCGGCACCTTCCCCAACTACTGGAAACGAGTAGAAAAAAGACCCCTGCTCAAGAACCCACAGCAGACCCCACAGACCTCAAGAACTACCGACCCATCTCCTTCCTCCTTTTCGCTGCCAAAGTCAATGAGAAGATCGTCAATGCCCAGCTAACAAAATTCATTGAAGAAAACTCCATCATCGACCCCTCCCAATCCGGATTCTGTAACAACCACAGCACTGAGACCGCTCTACTAATCGCGGCAGACGACATCAGCACCCTCCTTGACCTGGGAAACACCGCGGCCCTGATCCTACTTGACCTCTCTGCAGCGTTCAACACAGTCTCCCACTACACACTCACCGCCAGACTCCACAACGCTGGCATACAGGGAACCGCCCTTGACTGGATCCGCTCCTTCCTCACCGGCAGAACCCGAAGAATCCGACTGCCCCATTCCTCTCCGAACCCACGGATACAACTGTGGCGTACCCCATGGATCATCACTCAGCCCTATGCTCTTCAACATCTACATGGCCCCCATCGCCGCCATCGTTAGATACCACAGACTCAGCATAGTGTCCAACGCTGATGACACCCAGCTCATCATCTACCTCATCAAGGACCCCGTCACCACCAGACTCAACTTCCAGGAAGGAGTGAAGGACAACGCATCCTGGATGAGCAGCAGCTGCCTGAAGCTCAACTCAGAGAAGATAGTGGTCCTTGTCCTCGGACCCTCCCCCTCTGCATGGGACAACACCTGTTGGCCCACTGCCCTCGCAAGCCCTCCTGCCCCCACGGACAACACCCAAAACCTCTGCAGCATACTCGACTCCTCTCTCTACATGACCCGACAGGTCAACGCCGTCACCTCAAGCTGTTTCAATACCCTCCCCATCCTCCGAAAGACCTTCAATTGGATCCCCCCTGAATCAAGGAAGACCGTCACCCATGCACTCATAACCAGCAGACTGGACTACGGAAACGCCCTCCATGCCGGGATCAAAAAGTCACTACTCCACAAACTCCAGACCATACAGAACACCACAGCCAGACTCATCCTCAGCATCCCTCGACAGAACACATCACTCAACACTGATGTAACCTCCATTAGTTCTCGGTTGAGAAGAGAGCTACTTTCAAAATACTCACCCGTGCCTACAAATGCCTCCACAACACTGGACCCCAATACTTCAACGAGGGAATTTCCTTCCACATACCCAAGTGAAACCTCTGATCCGCCGACCTCACTGAAACCCCACGAATCCGCAAAGCCAGATTAGGTGGAAGAGCCTTCTCCTACATCACGGCCAAGACCTGGAACGAGCTCCTGATCATCTTCAGGAAGACACTCAAGACCTGGCTTTTCGACTGAACGGAGCTGCTTACCCTCCCTCCCCCAGCGCCTTGAGACCCTTACGGGTGAGTATAGCGCTTACAATTCCCCTGATTGATTGATTGATTGATTGATAATCCACTTTTTATATGACACCCGTCCTTTTTTTGTGCTGTTTAGTGCTGTTTTCTTGGCGCTCCACATTGATAAACCACTAACAACTCTCTCAGTACTTATGTTTGCATTATCAGGCCTTTAAAAATATTAAAAATGTTACCAGAGCACTCCTCTTGACCCCATAAACTGTTCTCAAATTGCGTGATCCTAGGCAAAAATGTTATTTCCCTGAGCCTCTGATTTCTTCATTATCTCATATAAGAGCACCTTCAAATACGTGAGTTCATCATGTGTGCTGTACAATGAAATCTCTTGTTGATTTAATAGTATATGCATTTGCTCCATGTATAATAGAATCAAGCCCACAAATGGGGTATTTAGGACCTCTGACTTGCCTTTTTGATTCCCTAATAGAATCTTCATCGGGCAGGTTCAGGAATGTTTCTAAGTTCATGTTTAAAAACTCTCACTTTAAATAAATACTCCCAATGCAATGAGGTAATCTGGAGTGCTAAAATGAAACACTTCCGCATGTTGAAGAAATGCACACCCTATCATATTCTATGTCAGGAACGGAGGCTCCGATTATGCATTTCTCTTCCATTTATTTTAGCTCAGCAGCCAACACAACAGAAACCACAGCTCAAAAGAATATATCTCCCATGAGTCTTTTCAGCTCAAACATCAATTTCTACCAATGACATCACTCTCATTTGCACATATTCATCATCAAGGAAAGGCACTTCCACTTTTGTCATGTGGCTCACTGGTTAGAGGCGGCAGACCCGGAAGCAGAGGTCGACCCGGGACCAGGATTCGATTCCCGACGCGGCAGGGTCTTGGGCCATGGTCAGCGGACTCGATAATTCTCGCCTTGGTGCCTACTCCAACCATGGGTCCCACTCAGCAACTCTGGGCAATAGCTTGCTTAATCTCTACTAACGGCCCCATCAGCGCCGGGGATGCTTGTCTTCACCTTGGAGATCCCCGGAGGGACCATCTCACATGGAAAGCCAGGATGGGTTCCCCAGCGGTATACAGCGCCGGGACGCCCTTTTGCTGGGGCAGCTGTGCGCTTTACAAGTATACGACATTTAACATTTAACATACTGTCCTCCACTGATCGAAATCCTTGCTTTTGTTCCGATCCTAGGGAGAGAAAACAAACTGTAAATCCTACACACTCCATAAATGTAAACTTTACGGGAACAATACGAGATTGAAATAGCTATCAGAAACCATTTAAACATCTGAAACATATATGCAGTGAAAGTGAAGATACTTATCCCTACAGAGGAATCCATCTGTGTACTTAGGTAAGATATATCAAGTATGTAAATATTGATGGGTGGGATAATCCTCGCCTCCGTGCCTTTAATAGGATTGGAACTTTCCTTCACGTTAGCTAGGAAATTTTACATTCTGTCAGGACCGAAGGCTCAGATTATGCAGGATTAAAGCTGACTGGCCACCATTGGGGCATCTCCCATTACTGGCTTAAAATAGAGAGTATTGAAAGTAGAGTCCGAGGACTAGTCTGACGCATTCAGAATACCTTTGAGGCACTGGTGTCTGTGTCCTTCAGATGCACAAGGAAGCATGGCTGTTTCACTGTACGTTATTTTCTAACTATACAACTTAAATAGTGTAATTAGCAATGTTATCAAGTTTCCAATTAATATGTCTACATTGGCTCACTAGCTTTCGCTAGCTCTCTGGTGGTCTCTCACCCGTGTTCCTCCAAGGTAGCTGAATGTTGTACGCTGACAAAAAGGCCAGAATCCCACTGTCATTAAAGTGGGGTTCCCAGGCAAAGCCAGCAGGTCAGGACATGTTCCATTAAAACGTAGGGCGCAGATATTGGCAGCAAGCTCCAATCCAACTGTGAAAACAAATAGGTGCCCATTTGCAACAATTAAACACAATCTTAAAATATGTAAAGGTATAACCAGTGAAAGGTGCTTTGAAAAAGCGTCAGTACTTTCAGCCTGGTTCCGTAGACCATGGCTATAGCCGGCCTCTTCGTGCATTGTCATCAGGGCATGGTATGGCAGGAATGTTTCTGAAAAGTTTCAGCGCTCAGTCCATCATCTCCTTGTGTTCGCTTTCTATGCCCTAAGTTGGCAGGGTTTGCCCAGATATTGCTCACTTTGTGACTGGATTCAAGCTAGCCTAGCTGATGAGGGGTGTTACCCCGAACCCCGTCCCAGGATCCTTGTTACCGATTCAGGGAAGACCTGGCTTGGCAGTTCAGGCTGGACTATTCCCATAAGGCACAGGATCAAGACTGATTTGCATATAGCTGGTTCTGAACTGAGGCAGCAAAGTGAGCTAAAGAATGATAATGGCTTCATCCCAGATCTGTGACTGGGGGTGAGTGTCTGAAAAGTTTCAGGGCTCCCTCCATCATTTCCTTGTGCTTGCTTAGTAATGTTTCTAACTGCATGCTTAAAAACTATTGTGAAGTTGCAATCTAATGTAGGTGAAATTATCCACACATGAGTTTCCTGGAAGTGACGAGCATTGAAAACTGGCTATATGTCCACCCCTCTAAATTAGGTGGGCAGATACATAGACAAACCTCCTTAGGCTCTTACTCTGTCGGGCCGTCGTAGGGGTTTGACTATGGAGCAGACAGAGTAGCCTCCCTCATTGTCAAACTAGGACTTGTCCCAATTTAAATTGGGCGGGCGGATCATAGGGGCCGATTACGATGGCGGGCGGACTTTCAGATGCAAGTGGGACCGCCCACCATAGGTGCGGCGAACCCACTATAAGACTTGGGATGCGCCCTCCACACTGGCGGGCGCATCCTGGATTTTTACATTGCGGCGGGTGGCAGCACCCACCACAATGTAAAAATACATGTTGTGCATATGTATGTACGACGTGACAGGCACCGTGCGGTGCCTGCCACCTTGTACATGCATATGTAGGGGGGTACCATAGCTACCCCCCACGTGCAGTACATTTCTTCCGCTAAAGAGTGTGTTTACGCCAATCTCCTCAATGTTTATAGATATTCTGACTTAGAATTTATTGAGGTCTAAATACTCTTTCCTGGCAAGTATTATGTTGTAGAGTGATCCAGGAATGTGTGTCTTAAATGCTTCAATGGCAGCGATTTTTCATACATTGAATGCCAGTCGTGTCTTATTTTTTCCTTCTTATCTAGATTTCATCTCTTTGGATTTCCCACACCAGGATGCCTTTGGGACTAAAGTACGCATTTCATTGGAAGCAGCTACTTCCCTGAAGCCCCTGCTATTTTACTTTCTGGCCTCTGCTCTGATATCTTCTAATTTCCCTCTCAGCCTAATTCCCTCCATGTCCTTGAGAGTCCTGCTGGATATTTTGGAGCAAAACTCATATTCTTTTGTGGAGGGAGCTGCAAGGAAACACCCACATGAAGTGCATTTGACAAAAACAGAAGGCATTCTTACTGAAAAAATGACGTAGCATTCAATAATTACTCTCCCACTTAACCTATCTACATTAATCAATAGAATGAATTCAATGTGGTCTGACCCAGAAAAATTTGTTTACATTTTATTTTTCATGATTTACTTAATATCTGGATATCTTTTACAATTTTCATATATTTCATTTTTGCATAACTTTTCTTTCATATAAATATAGTGCTTAAAACTCATACATAGATTCCACAAACAATACCACAATAAATACAAAATCAAAACAGTACAGTACACAATAATAAAACATTTGACCACCCCACTTGCTGGTTGGTTGAACAAGCTTTATTCGAGACAATTTCTCATAAAAGCACAGCATAAAATTAAACATAACAAATTAAAGACAAATCATTTAACATATACAAATTCATATAAAACATTTTGTGCAAGCTCATGCAATACCGACATATAAAAATACACATATATAGTTAGTTTAAAATTTGTGGAACAATCGAAAACCAAATTAACTAAGCCCAACCATAAATCGCCGCCTGATTGCCCAGGCCCACCCCAGGTATTTGGCTACCCCGAGAACTATCGACTCCTGCGTAGATGTGCATAAAATTCTCAATGCCTCTGTACTATGTCTTGTCCCAAGGTTTTTGCATACAGGGGTGAGCCACACCCTCCTAGGTGATGAATAGGCTTTACAAACAAATAAAAAATGACCTAGGCTTTCAGCAGCGGCTTCACACGCTGGGCATGACATATTGGACGACCTCTGCCAGCCTGCAGTTAGTTTTTTTAGCGGGATGGATTCTGATCTTAGCTGAAAGACTAGCTTCCTGTCCAGTGGGACCGTAATATTGTCCCAATAATTTTCTAGCATAGGGTAGATTTTAGCCTCCAAGAAGCGACCCGCCATGGACTCAGACCTAGTGCCTCTCAGAAGATTGTTGTCCGCCCAATCCCAATATTGGGATTTGAGGGCTTCCTTACTTGGGAAGACTTCCCCCTGCGGGTTGGTCCAAAGATTAGCGAACCCCAAGTTAGTTAACATGGCCCTTAAGTTTTTTAGCCACTTTATCTTGTGGAAGTTATCTTCCTTAATTATCGAAAGGAAACCATCAGCATATTGCCTAATCTCAGGAGTTGTTCAGAGACGTCTCCAATAGAATACAGGGCGCAATCTCGCTCTATCGCTAATTGTCCGCCTACCCAACTCCAAGAACAATGGTATTAGAGGGGTGCTCTGTGGAAGTCCTGTGATTCCTCTAAGGAACCTGTTTTCAGATGTCTGTAGAGTTGAGAGGTTATCCCAAGCCCATAACTCTGCACCATATAAGGTCGCACCTAGGACCTTTGCATCGTAAACTATAAGGACAGGTTTAATCGGTTTGGTCTTGGATTTTCTGTGTTCCCCCCGCAATGCACCTGATAATTGTTGGTGTTTTAAGGCTGTTTTTTCTAGGTGATGGGACCAACCCGAGCCCTCTGCTATTTGGACCCCTAAATATGTAAACTCCTTGACAATCTCTAGCTTACTGTTGTTCAGGGTTACCTTGGGATGGATTTTACGGCGTGGGGAGAAAACCATTAATTTTGTCTTACCCACATTTACTTCTAAGCCGTGCTCTATGCAAAAAGCATCGAAAATATTTAATGCACGTTGTAACCCTGCAGGGGTCTTTGACATAATCAGGGTGTCGTCAGCGAACATCAGGATCGGGACCCTGTCACCCGCTAGTGATGGTGCATCTACGCTCGCTTCTAACATTCGCTCGACAATCCCGTTGATGAATAATGAAAAGAGTAAGGGTGCCATGGCACAACCTTGGCGGACCCCCCTTTCCACCGGGAAGTCCGATGTTGACTCACCATTCCCACCCCACTGGACTCTTGCGAAATTAGATTCATGCAGACGCATGATTAGGGTGAGCAATTCAACCGGAATGCCTAGTTTTTGCAGGACCAACGATAACTTAAACCTAGGAACCAAATCAAATGCTGCCCGCAGGTCGACGAATGCGACATACAGGGAGCCCCTACCGAGCAAAACTGTCCTCCATCGTAGTATAGTAAAACGGAAGACCTGGTCAATTGTGCTGGTTGCCCGCCTGAATCCTGCCTGGAAGGGGGAAAGAGCGTTGTTGTCATCCACCCAGTCCATAAGCTGATTTGTAACCATTTTCCCCATTACTTTTTGTATGGTTGCTATCAGACTTATGAGCCTGTTGTTGGCAGGGAGAGAACGATGTCCCTTTTTGTAAATGGGAATGATGATTGCTCCCTGCCATAACTCGGGTACCACCCCCCCCTTAGCTAGAGCGTTTCCCAGCAGAAAAATGTACCTCGCCCATCTCTTCATGTCATGCTTGAAGACATCCGAGGGTATTCCGTCTAACCCCGGTGCCCTCCCGCATTGTACAGAGCTAATTGCATTCTCTACTTCTTTGAGGGAGAACAAATTGTCATTCGCAAAGACTGGCAGTATGGCCTCCCCCATCCCAGGATGCTTTACTTCAGCGTATTGTGGTCTGAAGTACTCGACCCAGGCTTCTTCGGCTACATTATTGTCGGGCCTTGCGGGGGTACCTCCTCTGCCCCACTTGATAATTTTCCATAAGAGCCTAGAATCCTTACTACTAGAGGCCTCCTTTAACTCTGCCCAATGATCTTCATCCCATTTCCTCTTGGCCAGAGAGATGGCTATTTTGTACGATTTCCTGGCCGCTCTAATTAAAGCACTATCCCTATCTCTAATGGCTTGACCCAATTTCAATCAGGCAGATCTGCACTGGCGATTAAACCACCTACCAACGTCCGGGGCTTTTTTTTTCCCTTTGTTGGTCTTCGGCTGCATAAAGCATGGTTTAAGGAGGGAAAATAGCTTATCGTGGATATCTGTGATATCCCTAGCCCCAGAGGTTGTGGAATCAGCCGCTTCCATAGTGGAAATTGCCTTATCCACCTCAAAGTTGATATAGGTCATTGCTTCGTCGTTTGCCATTACCCTTGGCCATTTTAGCCTACGTGCATCATTGGCCATTACTGGGATCTGGTCATTTCTTAAGTGCATATTTTGGGATCCTACATTCCACCACCTATGAGTCACACAAAGGGGATTGTGGTCACTTTCTATTCTGGGCTTAATGGCCATATCAGTAACTCCCTGCCACAGCTGGAGGCTACATATTACATAATCAATTCTACTTCTGCTATGGCCATTGTCAAAAGTACAACTGCCCTCCTTGTCCCCAGGTGTTCTCCCATTCAGGGCTCTTAAACCGTGCTCCATGCAGATAGCATTTAATAACAGGATATCCTTAGTCCACCGCTTGACAGGGTTTAAACATAAAGGTGGTACTCCCCAAAGAGTGTCCTCATCCTTCCCTAAGGGATCGTTTGTACTGTCAAGGGGTTCGAAGGTCCTGTTAAAATCTCCGGCTACTAGTACCCTACTATCTTGGGACTTTGTTTCTAGAGAGGCAGACAACACCTCTAAGGTAGGAGAGTTTACTGAATTGTTGCCTTTTGCATAGATGTTATACAGATCGATTAAAACCCCCTTTTTTGATGAAATTCTTAGCAGTTGTAAATCACTAGTACCCAAGTCCAACACTTTGATAGAGATGTCCTGGTCCTGCTTTATCCATACAGTGAGACCACCCATTGGCCGACCCCTACTTCCTTTGAAGGCTGGTATAGAAAAGTTTAAGTAGCCATAGAGGAAACTGGGTCACAAGTCCAAGTTTCTTGGAAACAACACACATCAAACCCATTAATGAATTCTACCCACGTTTGAGAGTCTAGCTTACTTCCCAGCCCAGCAATATTCCAGGACAGAAACATACTAAGCTCGCCCTCAATGTAATTGGTGTTATTGGGACATGGTTGCGAAGTCATTGGGTTTTCAGTGTTGTTGGTAGCCGTCGCAAAACCACCATTGATAACATCTACCTCATTTACTGTGGATGTGGATGGTTCCCCTACACCAGCGTTGGAGTTTACTATCCCGCCTCCTTCCACCACAATCAAACTCCCATTTCCAGTGTTCCTAGCATTTGGAATTATGCCATCATTGACATCAAGTTCTTCATAACTCCCCTGTAAGTCACTAATACTTCCTCCTCCACTACTGCAGAAATATTGAGGGGTTTGTCAGCATCCCCACCCTTGATCTTGCCATCCGACCGGAGGGTTATAATTCATACAGGTGGTGTAATTTTGGAACAATGGAGGTGGAGCTGGTGTGGCAATCGTTGGCCATGGTAGGGTGAGAGTATTTGTGTGTTCATTAAGCAGGCTAGTTGATACACTGGTTGGACGGGGATAAAAAAAGGTGAGGTCGACAATTCCAATTCCTCCCTTATTTGTGCCCCAACCCTGTCTTGTTATCCATCCTGCCACCCTTGGGTCTTGAAAGTTAACCACGATGCAATCCCCTCCCAGGCTTTTGGTTGTATAGCCTATCCAATCTATTCTCCTTACCCCCAGGATTAACCCATCAACGTCTCCAGGTAGAGGCCGATTCACCCTTAACCAGTGCATGATCTTATTTTTGAGCATCTGGAAAGTTTCTCTCTGCCCTACAGGTAATGGTGGAACATTTATGAGCACTGCTACGTAGGGGAAGGAATCTGGGGTAAGGTTCACTGGGGGTTTCCTATGTGGTGGCTTTATCAAGGGTGTTGGGATTGGTACAGTAGCTATGGGAATAGGGCGGAGTGTAGGTTTGTTTGGTGCCAACTGAATGTTTGTTGGTTGGGTAGGTACTGTGGCATTCCCCACTAAAAGACACACGTTGCCCCCCTGCCCAATAGAAGGAGGATTTAATATTTTAGTTGTTTGCTGCACCCCAGTCTGGGCAGGATTTACAGGGTTAGTGGGGTTTGCAGCAGGGCCTGGATCAACAGGCTTAGGTGGTCTTTTTGCAGTCACACTACCTGACTTGGGCGGCGGTGGAGGGTTGGTTTGTGGCCTTTTTCCCTTGTCCTGGGTAACACAGTTGGTATTACTCGGGGGCATGCTAACTACATCTGCCCTTGCATAAGTTTTAATCAATGCTTTTGTGGAATAAAAGTTGTCTAGCGTTACTTGCTCAAAATGATCTAATCGTTCAGTGAGCTTACCAATTCGGTCCTCAATCGGGGAAAGTAGTGATCTAAACAACTTTTCTAACTCTGGGATCAAGTTTGCGAGTGGCGATTGTTTATCATCTATTGAGGGACCTATCTCTGGAGTAATATTCCTTCCAGTGACTGGGCTATTTAGTAAAACAACATCACCCTCCTGTGCGCTACCAATACTACAACTTGCTTCAGTGGCAACCTCTCTAGTATACATACTTTTATGTAACTTTCTATGCTTTTGTGGGGGTTTAACAAGTTTACATTTTCTTAGTATGGTAGTCCTTTTCCTTTTAGATCCGTGCTTGGTTTGGGCCAAAATAGCAAGGGCACCTGAATCAGGAGGCAACATAGGATCAATAGGACTCACACAAGATGAAATCAGTTCAGTAACATTGACCTTACTCGTTGCATTTGAAGGTACATCATAGCGCTCATTTACAACTGGGAGGTTTACTGAGGATAACGGTGTTACCAAAGCAGGATATATTTGGGCAGAGTGTTTATCCGTAGAGTTTTTAAGTAGTTCAATAGACAATCTGCGCTCAGCGCGCCTCTCTGCAAGTGTTATCTCTTTGTCAATGGATAGGGGTGGGCGGTTAAAAAAGAATTTGTCCAGCGGACCAATTGCCGGTGGTCCAGTCTCGACAGAAAGAGTTGTCGGAATAGCACTGTTTGTGGAAGTAGACATTGATCTATTGAGCGCCGACACAGTAAAACACTTAGTTGTCACTTACTGTAATGGGGTCCGTTAGGGAAAATATCAAGGGGCTGGCCCAGCCCGGCCTCCCTCGGCCCCTGACGGCCACAGACGGTCCCGCCCTTGTCCCGGGCTTCTCCCAGCGCTCCCGCGCGCTCCCGCGCTGCGGGACACTCAAGTTGAAGATATACTGCCTAAGGAGGAAGGGGAGGAGCCTGCAGGGAGAGCGTCCCAGCTGTTGGCAATTGGGAGTTGTGGGCGCTCCTGGGACTTGGAGTTAAGCGTGGGCGGAAAATCCGTTCCGCTCGCGGATTTTGCGGATTTTCGGGAAATCCGCAATCCGCGAGATTTGCGGATTTCCCGCAAAATCCGCAAATTCGCACGCAGCGGATTTTTTTGGCGGCGCGCGGCGTTGGTGATACAATTTTTGCGGCGCGCGGCGTTTATCATCGTTTGCCGAGTTGTTTTTTTCGATAGTTTGCGAGTGCTGCGCCATTTTGGATCTTGCTGTGTGATCCCGCGGGAATTGGCGAGCGCGATTACGTCATCGCGGCTTGCCAGCGAGAGTTTGTCAACGCGAGTACGGCGAGATCACGTCTCGCGGTACTTCGCAAATTGCGAGATTTGAGATGCGGCGCGCGAAAATATAAATTTGCAATTCTGCACAAGAAATCCACCAGCAAGCAGCATAAACCTTCTAGAAATGATGATTTTTATGTGAATAACTCCTTAGTTTGACATTTGCCTGCACTTTTTTAGCTAGGAGTCCATTTTGGGGAGGGGGGCAGGGGGGTGGGAGGAAGGAAGTGCCCCATAGTCTTCAACTTCCTGTTCCTGTTCAGCAGGCTCCTCCCAGTGCTTTGTCCATCTCCTGGTCACTTTTCATTCGGATGTGGACCTGGAAGGATTACCTTTTGTGGATGCTGCTGGATCTTTGGATTTGAGGCCTTTTTGACTTTCTTTGGATCACTGTTGGATTAGAAATTTTACAAGTAAGTTTGTTTGGGGCATTACAGTTGCTGCAACTAAAATTTTGGGATTTTCGATTTTTGGGCTGTTTTGGGGCCTTTTCCCAGGGGTACTCAGTGGTGGGTGGACTGATTCTTTCTGTGGGTTGTCTTGAATTTAAACATCATGGAGGCCATAGATGAATTGGGATTGTGCTGATTTTTCTGTGTTTTTCGATTTTTTTTTTTTGTAAAATTTTGTGTTTTTCGATTTTTGACCTGTTGTTGGGGCCTTGACCAGGGGTAGTGAGTGGTGCATGGGGCCTAGTCTTTCTGTGGGCTGTCTTGAATTTAAACATCATGGATGGAATGGGATTGTGCTGATTTTGCAGTGTTTTTCGATTTTTGGGGGTGTTCATGGGGAGGGACATGCCATGTGGCTGGTGGCCATTTTGAGTGCAGCTACAGGCACTTGCCATGTGCTGGCAGGCAAGTGGCCATTTTGAATGCAGGCTTTGTTGTTAGGCCTCCAACCATTTTCCCTACTTTTCAACCTTTATTTATGCCAGGGGTAGTGAGTCTTGCATGGGCCTAGTATTTCTGTGGGTTGTCTTGAATTTAAACATCATGGAGGCCATAGATGAATTGGGATTGTGCTGATTTTTCTGTGTTTTTCGATTTTTTTTTTGTTGTAAAATTTTGTGTTTTTCGATTTTTGACCTGTTGTTGGGGCCTTGACCAGGGGTAGTGAGTGGTGCATGGGGCCTAGTCTTTCTGTGGGCTGTCTTGAATTTAAACATCATGGATGGAATGGGATTGTGCTGATTTTGCAGTGTTTTTCGATTTTTGGGGGTGTTCATGGGGAGGGACATGCCATGTGGCTGGTGGCCATTTTGAGTGCAGCTACAGGCACTTGCCATGTGCTGGCAGGCAAGTGGCCATTTTGAATGCAGGCTTTGTTGTTAGGCCTCCAACCATTTTCCCTACTTTTCAACCTTTATTTATGCCAGGGGTAGTGAGTCTTGCATGGGCCTAGTATTTCTGTGGGTTGTCTTGAATTTAAACATCATGGAGGCCATAGATGAATTGGGATTGTGCTGATTTTTCTGTGTTTTTCAAATTTTTTTTTTTGTAAAATTTTGTGTTTTTCGATTTTTGACCTGTTGTTGGGGCCTTGACCAGGGGTAGTGAGTGGTGCATGGGGCCTAGTCTTTCTGTGGGCTGTCTTGAATTTAAACATCATGGATGGAATGGGATTGTGCTGATTTTGCAGTGTTTTTCGATTTTTGGGGGTGTTCATGGGGAGGGACATGCCATGTGGCTGGTGGCCATTTTGAGTGCAGCTACAGGCACTTGCCATGTGCTGGCAGGCAAGTGGCCATTTTGAATGCAGGCTTTGTTGTTAGGCCTCCAACCATTTTCCCTACTTTTCAACCTTTATTTATGCCAGGGGTAGTGAGTCTTGCATGGGCCTAGTATTTCTGTGGGTTGTCTTGAATTTAAACATCATGGAGGCCATAGATGAATTGGGATTGTGCTGATTTTTCTGTGTTTTTCGATTTTTTTTTTTTGTAAAATTTTGTGTTTTTCGATTTTTGACCTGTTGTTGGGGCCTTGACCAGGGGTAGTGAGTGGTGCATGGGGCCTAGTCTTTCTGTGGGCTGTCTTGAATTTAAACATCATGGATGGAATGGGATTGTGCTGATTTTGCAGTGTTTTTCGATTTTTGGGGGTGTTCATGGGGAGGGACATGCCATGTGGCTGGTGGCCATTTTAAGTGCAGCTACAGGCACTTGCCATGTGCTGGCAGGCAAGTGGCCATTTTGAATGCAGGCTTTGTTGTTAGGCCTCCAACCATTTTCCCTACTTTTCAACCTTTATTTATGCCAGGGGTAGTGAGTCTTGCATGGGCCTAGTATTTCTGTGGGTTGTCTTGAATTTAAACATCATGGAGGCCATAGATGAATTGGGATTGTGCTGATTTTTCTGTGTTTTTCAATTTTTTTTTTTTGTAAAATTTTGTGTTTTTCGATTTTTGACCTGTTGTTGGGGCCTTGACCAGGGGTAGTGAGTGGTGCATGGGGCCTAGTCTTTCTGTGGGCTGTCTTGAATTTAAACATCATGGATGGAATGGGATTGTGCTGATTTTGCAGTGTTTTTCGATTTTTGGGGGTGTTCATGGGGAGGGACATGCCATGTGGCTGGTGGCCATTTTGAGTGCAGCTACAGGCACTGGCCATGTGCTGGCAGGCAAGTGGCCATTTTGAATGCAGGCTTTGTTGTTAGGCCTCCAACCATTTTGCCTACTTTTCAACCTTTATTTATGCCCAGGGGTAGTGAGTCTTGCATGGGCCTAGTCTTTCTGTGGGTTGTCTTGAATTTAAACATTATGGAGGGCATGGATGGATTGGGATTGTGCTGATTTTGCAGTGTTTTTCGATTTTTTTGTGCTCTATAACTGAACTGATGTTCCTCTGTCTTCCATTTTTTTTAGGTGCACAAGACTCAAGAGAACCACCAGTGCCAGGAAGAAGTCCTGCAGCGGTGTGTGTGTGCAGCATAACGTCACGCGACGTCACGTCTGGCCTCAGACAACTCTACAATTCGTGCAACTGCGGCCTGCTGTCTGACCTGCTCTGAAGAAGATGGCCCCAAAGAAACTTCTCCGTAGCTCCTCTAGCAAGAAAGTTGCTAGTAAGGAGCAGAAGAAGCAAGTTACCAAGGAGGCTGGTGTGCCACCCACCACTTTTTTTGGGAGCAAAAAAAAAAGTACGCCTGCAGCAGCAGGATCTGCTGGGGACCAACCTGAGAGCAGCACCCCTGCTCCATTGGGTTCAGTGCCTCCACCACCACGCCAACTTAAGTCAAAGCCCTTGAGTGCTTCAGAGGCAGTCAGTGTACTTCTCCAATCACCATCGACCAGTGATGTTGGCTCATCGCAAGAAAGTAGCAGCAATGTCCCTGAATCAACACAGGTTGTTGTAACTCATCTGACAAGTGTTGAACAACCACAGCCGCAACAACAACACCATGTGCAAGTACACGCCCAAGTACATGTGGAAGGAGAGGCAGCAAAAGGAGATGCGCAAGCAAAGGTGCATGGACGTTCACAAGTGCCCACAATAGTTGTTCCTCCCGAAGTAGGGGCACATTTGGAAATCGACAATGAAGCTGAGGTATCATTGGAAGCCACTCCTCCTGATGATCATTCATTGTCTTCCACATCCCTAGCAAGGAAAAGATCAAGGGGGGTGTCTACATCTTCTTCAAGCCCACCTCGTTCTGGTGCAAGTGATCTGTCTTGGGAACCACGACAACTGCGGTCTGACAGTGAGGCAGAGGCACACCATGATCTGCCACCGGTACCTAAGCGTAAAAGGAAGGTCGTCCAAAAACTCAAACCTATGGAGTGTGATGAGGCTCAACAAGAAGTGACAGATACTGCTGGTGATGAAGCCTCTCACGATGACGACGAGGCAGTCATCACAAAGGTCACTGCAGCCCCACCGGGCATGCAGCAAAGAGACATTTTGACCCTATCCCGAGAAGCTGCTGAGCGTGATGATGATGTCGGCGAGGAGGCAATGGAAATGGAATCATTAGATTTGGAGTTAAGTAGTACACCAAAACCTACCGCTTCCATATTTCTTCCTCGCAAGAAGGTACCCACCTCGTCCTCGACCTCAATTCGTGGTGGTGAAAGTGCAAAACGTACTGAAGTTCGGCAATCCACATCCTCCACTTCATCTGTCATTAGCAGCAGGACCACCACCACCAGTATCGCCGCCTCCTCCGGCCCCCGAAGACATTTCAAGTCTCCAGTTTGGGACTTCTTTAGTGTTTGCCCAAAAAAGGAAAACGTAGCCATTTGTAGCCTTTGTAAGCTTCGATATAGTCGTGGTAAGCTTGGTTCTAACTATGGTACCGGAGGCCAGAGAGGTCATCTTGAGAGAAGGCACCCTGTCGAATGGTTTCCGCACCTAGAGGCGGTCAAGAAAGCCGGAATTGCACGTAATGAAAACGTTGATTTGTCATCTGCTGATGACGAGGAGGTAGAAGAAGACGATTCAAACACTTCACTTACACCCAGTTCCCATGTCAGCAGCACACCCCATGGGAGCCACACTAAGAGTGTGGGAGAGAGTGAGACATCAATGCGGAAAAGTACATCAGCGAGCGTAACTGGGTCGAAGAGATCATCATCATCCCGTAAATCATTGGTCCAGG
Source organism: Lissotriton vulgaris (assembly GCF_964263255.1). NCBI lineage: Eukaryota > Metazoa > Chordata > Amphibia > Caudata > Salamandridae > Lissotriton > Lissotriton vulgaris. Next base: position 316,686,809 of record NC_141695.1, read on the forward strand.
GCAACATTAAAAAGATGTTGTTTACAGAAGCGCAATATGAACGCAACCACCCAATGACCCGTCTGTATAACACTAAGCTGGCTAAAATGCTAGCTCTGGACCTTCTCCCTTTTTCTTTTGTAGAAGGGGTTGGTTTTCTAGAATTAGTGACAGTGCTCTGCCCTAAATGGAAGGTTCCTAGCCGGTTCTATTTTGCCCGAGTTGCGGTTCCAGCACTACATGAAGATGTTCTGAAGTTGATTGGGGCAGCTTTGGAGAAGAGTGCTGTTCACACTATACATCTGACAACAGACATGTGGACCAGTGGCGCAGGCGCTGATTACATGTGCATCACTGCACACTGGGTCTCTTTTTCAGGGGCTAAAGCAAAGCTAAACTCAGGTGTTGACACTAACATTGTTTTTAAAGGTGCTCGGAAACATGCAACACTAGCCATGTTTGGTTTGGAGAAACGTCACACAGCAGAAAACATTTTGGATGTCTTTAACACAAAGGTCCTTAACTGTCTGTCCCCACTAAAACGCAAGGTTGGTTATGTTTCCACAGACAATGGCTCCAATATAGTTAAGGCCATGAGGGACGGTTACTATTTCAGAGTGCCGTGTTTGGCGCACTGTATAAACCTGGTTGTCCAAAAATTCTTGGGTAATAAACGCAGTGCAGCGTACAGTGTATTGGACAACTGCCGAAAAATTTGCAAGCATTTCAGGCATTCTTTTAAGGCCCGCAAGCAGCTGAGGAGCATGCTATATCAAAGTCAAATGCCAGTGAAAGCACTCATCCAGGAGGTGGTAACACGTTGGAACTCAACCTTCTACATGCTTGAGCGTCTGTATGAGCAGTATACGCAACTCGATCAATTTTTCTTGAAAGAGGGTATAGAGGAGCTGAGGATGGGTGGGCCGCAATGGAACATAGTTGAAAGCCTAACACGCATGCTTCGTCCTTTTGAGGTCTTCACACGTGCAGTCAGCAAGGAGGACTCTAATTTGGGAAAAGCTATCCCATTGTTGTACATGCTGGAGGACCAACTGAAGGAGGTGTGTTCTGTGTTTCGAAAAGATGACAAAAAGAAAGACTCTTTGCTTCTGGCTGAGACATTATTAGAGCTCCTACAAGGTGATGAACGTCTTCAAAAGATCCACTCAGAACAGCATTACATTTGTGCTACTATTCTGGATCCACGCTACAAAAAGGCGCTGGCAGGCAGAGCATTCTTTCCTTTTGCTGATGAAGATGTTACAAAGTACAAACGTTGGCTAGCCTTGTCAGCCAAGAAGTTTGAAACAGAACGGCTGGAAATTGAAGGAAATCGCAGTACATCAGCAGGCCATCCCCAGTCAAAACAATCCACTTCTGCACCTGTGGCTGTGGCACAAGTGACCTCTCAGCCGTTAAAGACACCGGCAACCGCATCATCTGCACGAAAGGCAGCAGAAACATTGGAGGCTGAAGAGGATTGGCTAGCTCTGCGTGGGTTTGGTTCTCAAAAGGCCAGAGGCACAGCAAGAGCTACGCAAAGTGGAGGAACCTTGGAGGAGGACCTTGAGTCGATGGTGAAGGACTATCTGAATGACTCCACAGAGGTCTATGTTAATTCTGACCCATTGGCGTATTGGCATGGGAAAAAAGAATTGTGGCCACAGCTCACCAACCTGGCTTTAAACTACTTGTCTTGCCCACTCGCAAGTGTGTCTTCTGAACGGGTTTTCAGTGCGGCTGGTGGGATTGTAACTCCCAAACGGAGCCGCCTCTCGCCCAAAAATGTGGAGAGGTTAACAATGATCAAGATGAATCAGCACCTCATACCACCAGATATAAGAGTACGAGAGAGCGTGCCAGATGAAGAGGAGGTGGCCAGCACCATAGATGAGGGAATTTCTACTCTGTCAGGTGGCACTGACCTCACCCGGGCTGAATTCGCAGAGTATGATGACGAAGCCTTATTCTTATTCCTGGACCGTGATTCCGACTCCGAGCCCTGAAAATGAGACAACGAATCAATAACTTTCTTTTTCATCCTTATTCACTTTTATTCCTGTGTGTCTGTCTTTCTTTGTTGTGCACAGTTAATATAATTCAAACTTTAATCAGATAATCACAAAGACAAGCCCATCAGCAGAACTGTCTTCACTTGTTTGCTAATTTATTTGAAGGTGCCGCAGTCTGCATTCCTCAGGTTCACAAGTTCAGAAGAACATGCTCCTCTATCCTCCTCCTCCAGACTCCTATTTCCATCAAAGCAGAGGGCTGGTTTACGCCCAATGAAGAAAGACTCAGCACTTGTGGGGGTGTTGTTCTACCTCTTTGCAGGTGAGTTGACGGGTCTGGGGGCCATTGCTGGGAAGCACTAAAAGTGGTTTGTGCCAAATCCGAGGCGGAAATTTTTTTGTGTTTTTGATGACTTGCTTGCCTTTGAGGTGCTCTTAGGGGGGGTTCCGTCTGTTTGTGGGTGAGTTTCATGGTCTGAGAGCACTGCTGGGACACTCTAATCTTGATTGCATTTGCTTTTCAGGAAATCCGTCGTGCCAACCCCGACTTATGGCCCAGCTACGCAGCGCGTTTGGACCGAAGGCCCAGAAATATTGCAAGTATGAGAGTTTGCTTTTGGCCTGTTTGGGGGTGTTATACTTCTTGGCGGGTGGGTTGCCGGGTCTTGGGGCATTCCTGGGAAGGTCTAATACCGGGTAGAAGTGGTTGGGACTAAATCCAGGCCGATTTTTTTTTGGGCTATTTCTGACATTTTGCTCTATGTAGCGTTTTCGGGGGCCTGTTTGGGGGGCTTCCTGGTGTTTGCGGGTGAGTTTCGTGGTCTGGGAGCACTGCTGGGACACTCTAATCTTGATTGCATTTGCTTTTCAGGAAATCCGTCGTGCCAACCCCGACTTATGGCCCAGCTACGCAGCGCGTTTGGACCGAAGGCCCAGAAATATTGCAAGTATGAGAGTTTGCTTTTGGCCTGTTTGGGGGTGTTATACTTCTTGGCGGGTGGGTTGCCGGGTCTTGGGGCATTCCTGGGAAGGTCTAATACCGGGTAGAAGTGGTTGGGACTAAATCCAGGCCGATTTTTTTTGGGCTATTTCTGACATTTTGCTCTATGTAGCGTTTTCGGGGGCCTGTTTGGGGGGCTTCCTGGTGTTTGCGGGTGAGTTTCGTGGTCTGGGAGCACTGCTGGGACACTCTAATCTTGATTGCATTTGCTTTTCAGGAAATCCGTCGTGCCAACCCCGACTTATGGCCCAGCTACGCAGCGCGTTTGGACCGAAGGCCCAGAAATATTGCAAGTATGAGAGTTTGCTTTTGGCCTGTTTGGGGGTGTTATACTTCTTGGCGGGTGGGTTGCCGGGTCTTGGGGCATTCCTGGGAAGGTCTAATACCGGGTAGAAGTGGTTGGGACTAAATCCAGGCCGATTTTTTTTGGGCTATTTCTGACATTTTGCTCTATGTAGCGTTTTCGGGGGCCTGTTTGGGGGGCTTCCTGGTGTTTGCGGGTGAGTTTCGTGGTCTGGGAGCACTGCTGGGACACTCTAATCTTGATTGCATTTGCTTTTCAGGAAATCCGTCGTGCCAACCCCGACTTATGGCCCAGCTACGCAGCGCGTTTGGACCGAAGGCCCAGAAATATTGCAAGTATGAGAGTTTGCTTTTGGCCTGTTTGGGGGTGTTATACTTCTTGGCGGATGGGTTGCCGGGTCTTGGGGCATTCCTGGGAAGGTCTAATACCGGGTAGAAGTGGTTGGGACTAAATCCAGGCCGATTTTTTTTGGGCTATTTCTGACATTTTGCTCTATGTAGCGTTTTCGGGGGCCTGTTTGGGGGGCTTCCTGGTGTTTGCGGGTGAGTTTCGTGGTCTGGGAGCACTGCTGGGACACTCTAATCTTGATTGCATTTGCTTTTCAGGAAATCCGTCGTGCCAACCCCGACTTATGGCCCAGCTACGCAGCGCGTTTGGACCGAAGGCCCAGAAATATTGCAAGTATGAGAGTTTGCTTTTGGCCTGTTTGGGGGTGTTATACTTCTTGGCGGGTGGGTTGCCGGGTCTTGGGGCATTCCTGGGAAGGTCTAATACCGGGTAGAAGTGGTTGGGACTAAATCCAGGCCGATTTTTTTTGGGCTATTTCTGACATTTTGCTCTATGTAGCGTTTTCGGGGGCCTGTTTGGGGGGCTTCCTGGTGTTTGCGGGTGAGTTTCGTGGTCTGGGAGCACTGCTGGGACACTCTAATCTTGATTGCATTTGCTTTTCAGGAAATCCGTCGTGCCAACCCCGACTTATGGCCCAGCTACGCAGCGCGTTTGGACCGAAGGCCCAGAAATATTGCAAGTATGAGATTTTGCTTTTGGCCTGTTTGGGGGTGTTATGCTTCTTGGCGGGTGGGTTGCCGGGTCTTGGGGCATTCCTGGGAAGGTCTAATACCGGGTAGAAGTGGTTGGGACTAAATCCAGGCCGATTTTTTTTTGGGCTATTTCTGACATTTTGCTCTATGTAGCGTTTTCGGGGGCCTGTTTGGGGGGCTTCCTGGTGTTTGCGGGTGAGTTTCGTGGTGTGGGAGCACTGCTGGCTATATATACTTTACTTTGCAAGAGGTTTGAAGCAAATCCATGGTGGCTGAGGGGACTTAGGGCCTAGCTGCAGAGCGCGCGCGGAGTGATTTGGGAAATTTGTGAAAAAGTGACTAAGTCCCCATTTTTGTACTTTTGCTCTTTGGCTGTTTGGGGGTCTTCTACTCGTTTTCTCCTGGGTTGACGACTCTGGGGCCATTGCTGGGAAGCTCTAATACCGGATAAAAGTGTTTTGGACCAAATCCCAGGCGGAATTTTTTTTGTGTTTTTGATGACTTGCTTGCCTTTGAGGTGCTCTTAGGGGGGGTTCCGTCTGTTTGCGGGTGAGTTTCGTGGTCTGGGAGCACTGCTGGGACACTCTAATCTTGATTGCATTTGCTTTTCAGGAAATCCGTCGTGCCAACCCCGACTTATGGCCTAGCTACGCAGCGCGTTTGGACCGAAGGCCCAGAAATATTGCAAGTATGAGATTTTGCTTTTGGCCTGTTTGGGGGTGTTACGCTTCTTGGCGGGTGGGTTGCCGGGTCTTGGGGCATTCCTGGGAAGGTCTAATACCGGGTAGAAGTGGTTGGGACAAAATCCGCGCGGAAAAGCCTTTAGTTTTGGCACTTTTTGTAACTTAGGGTTCGTTAGGGTTAGCCCTAGCAGCAGGATTGCATGTGTTTCGGGGTGTTCTAGATTTTTCAAACTGAGTTCTGGGGTCTTAGAGCACTCGTGAGAATGTGTAATTTTGGTTGCAAGTCATTTGAAGAAAATCCATGGTGGGAAAGGGGGGATTTGGCATAGTTAAAGAAAGCCTTTGCCACTATTCTTAACTTAGGGTTCGTTAGGGTTAGCAGTATTTCTATTGCATGTGTTTGAGTGGGGGGGATTTCGAGTCTTGGAGCGATGCTGGCTATGGCTACTTTTGCTTGGTTGCTTGCAAGTGGTTACAATGCAATCCACGGTGGGTAATGGGTAATTAGGGTACTTCGGCCTACTTTTACTTTCAAAGTAAGTTTTGTCACCAGTTTTCTGCTAGGCCTCGTTTTTTGAGATTTGATTGGGGGTCTTCTACATTTTTGCGACTGGCTTTAGTAAGGGTCTGGGTGGAAGCACTGCTAGGAAGATCTAATTTTGTTCTAAAACACAGTTTACAGTACACCTAGCTTGAGGGGCAAGATCCGATACATTAATTTGCCCATACATCCTTCAAAAGGTGACTCAGAGTACGCACTTTCAAAAACATTGTACTGTCTACTAGGAAAAACAAATTGTGACTTTTTGCACTCCACAGCCTACATGCCTTATATTTATTTATCAGTGGTGTTGTAATATTATATCACTTCCTGTTTTTCGTTGAATAATTACAGGCCGGGTTTCAGTCTCTGCAATGGGGAAAAAAGGATGGAGTCAGGCTTCACAGTAGCGAGCCACAATTCAGCATCAGGCAGGCAGTGGACAGGGTGTCTTCTGGTGACCAACATCGATGGACGAAGCGTCGGCTGCAATGGAGGAGTGCCGCTAATAGGAGGATTTTTTTTCTGCGGGCAACTTACTTACCACTTCCAACAGGACCACTGCAACCACATAGATACAGTATCCCTTGCCTTTTTCTCTGACTGTGACTGCATTTCTTGGCTCTCTCTCTGCTTCTACATTGATCCCTTAACACATCACTTAGTCCACTCCACTATCACATCTGCACCACACATAGTCATTTGTAAGTGCTCCTACGTAATTCGCAAGTCGCAGCACGCCCCAGGCCGTAGAGGACTGGGATGGCCCCAATGATGAAGCATGTCACCAAGGGGCAACCCTGGTGAGTGAGGGGACACCTAGAAAAAAAGCAATTTCTCCTTTTCTATCTACTATACCTTCTGTCAGGTTACGCAGCCCCTAAGCGCCTACCGTACTATGAAACTACATTTCCCATGAGTAGGCGGGAGACTTGCAGACTATTTAGTGAGACTATATGAGAGTACCCTTGTATGTTAGGACAGCACTTCACTGATGCCTGTCTTGTCTTCTGTTACAGGTATCCTTTCCCTGCTGACCCTACCTTTACCCATCCCACATTTTTTATTTTAGTTTGTTATTTTTCTCCCCCGCCTAATGCCTCGAACACCCTGTGTTTACACTTCTGGGTGTTGGTGACATTTGGAAGTGGAACCATATTTGCATCGACTGGATCACGGGGAGTAAACCTGACACCTTCCAGACCAACCCCATTGAGTGTTGTTGTGAATGGATTTATAGTGACCAGCAAGGCTCTCAGGTATCTGGCTACAGAGACCTTATGTTGAATATAGTTATCAATATTTCCACCCACGCCCTGTACTGTCGCATTCTTTCTTCCACAGTTGTCGAAAGTACTAATTACTTTTAACTGACATGCATGCAGTTACAGTAGTGTATGCACTTTCAAAGATTGATGGATAGGTTTGTACCCAAAGATTTGTTTATGTTCACAATTGTTCGTCCATGCTGTGCTACTTTTTCTTGTCTCCCAAAACCTTTCCCAAAAACCCCCGTACCCATCCATTTTTCAAACCCTAACCCTCTTCCCCCGGGCTGTGTGGTTTTGATTGATGTGTGACTAAATTACAGCAATAAATCCACACACTTGCTGGGGAGGATAAGGTGATAGCAACAGGCTGGTGAAGAAATCCGATGATATATTCTTACTCTGCTTGACAAAGACCCATGGCTAATGTCAAAGAACTTCAACCGAATTAGTTATACTTTAACATTTGTTAGGCTACAACGTGGCACTGTTCTAGTGTACTTCTGTCACCTGCTATATTCTGTATTGTACCTTTGTATTGCTCAGGAGCACAAACCAGATTTCATTTTCTTTTTTTCATAGGCAAGCAACTGCCACAACCTTATTTGCTGTTTCCCGTGGAGCCAGCCCTGGGCCTAGCCCTACTTGCAAACAGAAATTACAGGTAAGATAGGCGTTTGGTTGGAGGTAGTATAATGGAGTATTAGGAGAGACGAGAGATTTGATTGACGGTAGTACTACTAAAGTCCTAGGACTATTCAGGAAAACAAACTTACTGTTATGTTAAACCCCCACCCACCAGACTCAAAAGCAGTAAAAAACAGGTATGGTCAGATAAAGTTTCAAAAAGTATATTTTTATAGCCCTAACAAAAGAATCTCCCGCAAGACCCTCCCTAACCCCAACGATTGTCCTTCAAAAGTCCCCAAAAATCACAACTCCCAATTCCCACCCCCCAAAAGTCTCTAAAAAAGGGGCAAGGGACACTATGGCAGGGTGCTGTTGGAATTAGCAGCCAGGGCATCATGCTCCTTGCGGAGAGTGGCAAGTTCGAAGCGGAGGCCCTCCACCACGTTCTTATAATTATGGACCTCCTGCTCCAGGTAGGACAGTCTGAGGGATAAGCGGCGCCGGTGTGCCTTGCAATTCCTGTGAGGGGCAGCTGCTTTCTTTGCTGCTGGGCGGTGGCGTTTGGCTTTGGTAGCCCGGCTCCGTACCGCTGGAGCACTGCGCTGGCTGGCAGCCCGCACGGAGGAGGAGGCAGCTGTCCCAGTGGACGTTGTTGTTGTTCCAGACTGCGTCTCCTCCTCCTCCAGGGCCACCAGCCGCCGATATTCAGCAACAGTGGCATCCAGCCTCCGTTGCCGGGCCATTCGAGCCTGCTCCTTCCTCCTTGATGGTGTCTTGGATTTGGAAGGAGCAACTACATGAAAAAAGAAAGACATAGTCTGTAACCAATGCTCCTTAAGATTAACACAAAATGATTGAGCAGAAAGTTGTCACAGTACAAGTAGCAAATTGAAAGCACAGTGCATAACTATTGAGGACAGTATCTATGTAACCTCCGACTTCTTCATCCTTGCTCTAACATTAGTGGGAGTTTAAGGAACAAATTCTACGAGCACTATGGACTTCTATTACAGTCGACTATGACAGTACACCACTCTTATTCTTCTTCTTCTCTCTTGTTTAGGACAATTGGTACGTTATCTTATGCAAGCCGGCATAATGCCAGCGCAGTGAACTTGCACCCGAGAAAAACAGACGCACACCATGGTGAGTGAGACAGACTTGCGTTACTGTACCGGTCCAGTACATGCAGGTGGTGAAGCTCTTACTTTTCTATTACGGGTGGCACTGAGAATACTCTGTTAAAAGGGCTACTGCTTAATTAATTTAGCTTTCACCCTACAGTGCAAATGAGTATTAGAAAAGGAAAATGAAGAAGCTAAATTATCTGATTATCTATCACTTCACATGGGATGTATTTGATGACATATGGGATGACTTTAGGTGCTTTGCTTATTATTGAGTGAACAGTGATACCCCCACACATGAATGACGTACTACTACTAAACTAAAGTTATTAAGGGAGGTAGGGAGTGCCCACCGTAATAACTGGATATATGCTGTGCTTGCAGTTGCAATACAAACTACTGCTACTATTCATGGTAGTCTTTGGACAACGTTACAACTTCTTTTCCTTGCCTTTCCTACACTGGAACGGACGTGCGGGTGCGGTGTTACATGCTCTTCAAAGTAACACTTAGTTCATCCAGTGACCGTCTACTCTCTCTAGATTCACATATGCTATCTAAGAGTCAGATAGTACCATGAATGATCCAGGCATCCATCCATTCAAAGTATATTGCACACATACAGTTTCTGTCTCACCCACCCAGGCTGTTCTCCTTCCACCCATCCTTGCTTCATCATTCACCCAGCCATGCACCATACCATTTTCTTACCTTCCCAGCCACCTCGGGGACCAAGCAAACACATATCATTCTTCTTTGCCAGTCATCATTACATTTCTCGTGCTTCCACACTTACTTACACCCTTCTTTCGCTTTTCGTTCATCCCATCCATCAAGTTCACCTCAGATCTGATTGGGATTCTTCTCGCCAAAAACTTCACAGCTAAGTCGAAGTACATTTAGAGGAGGCTACTACCTGCTTTTTTTATAATACACCCGTGCAGAAAGCACACTCTGCAGTCTTCAATCTCAATGACTAAGGAATGTATAGCTTACCTCTGCCCGCCACCACCGTGTGAACCCTCACAGGCATGTCCTTTTCCGGCACTTGCACCGCCTCCTCCCCAGAGTTGTCCTCCTCGTCCAATGCCACCACCTCCGCGCTGGCCCCGTCTCCAGATGTTCCACCTACAAAGTACATTTAATAATGTTAGAATACACCACTCACTACTATATAATATTTGGTCTAGGAGGAAGAAAGAAATGTGAAAAAAGTGTACAATTTAATAATTTTTGACTGTCTACTCTAGAGTAAAAAGGTCCCTTTTTCCAGGGAAGGCTGTTGTCTTGCTGCACTTTTTGGCACAACTGATGAATGTTTGCTTTTTACTTTTTAACACGCACCACTTTTTCTCCTAACAGACAGAACCTTGACTTCTAAGAACACGAGCAGGATCAAGTTCAAACCAGGTGAGAGCTCGGCTCGACCACAAGAAATGTGTCCAATTAATCGTCAGCACTAAGCACTTTTCCATTTCCAGTTACACGTTCACTTTTATGACAAACTTGAATTTAATAAATGTGTTTACTTTTAATAAAGCTTTTAAACTTAAATAGAGTCTGTGGTTTTTGGTCATCCAGACTAGAGTGGATGAGCTAAAGGTTTTCGAATTTTTGCAAGCATGAGTCCGTGCCTCTGCCATCGGTGACTTTGGGAGCTAAATGACTCTGCCACACTATCTAGTCAGTAAGGAGATTGGGGCCGGGGTTCAACTACAAAGTCTGTTATCACTGAGGTATGTGGAAAGTCTAACAGTTACAGCACCTATTATAATTGATAAGCTAAGCGATGCATTATTTAGTGTCCATAGTTCTGTTTGTGCAGATTTGTCCCTGCAACAGTAGTAGAATGGATTGTCCTATCCAAACCAAAAGTAAAGTAGTATCTTATTATTTCTTGGTGGTGGTCATTCACCTTTTTATTGTTGGCAATGGTCAAAGCATAAACATTTAGAATACTTGAAAAGACAATATGGACAATCCCAGAGGACTACACTCAGTGCATAGAGCTATTGCTGACTAGAATGGGAGTCCAATGGAAATGCCAAATGTGCAATCTTAGTTAGCTACACAGACAGACTAATAAGAATAATCTAGTAATACCACACGGAGTCATAGGGATAAGAATTTAGATCCTGTCTACAAGAAGATCAAAGACGATTTAGAAAAAATCGAATGAGGAACGCTAGGAAAAAATAAGTACTCTATATTAAAATTAAAACTTACTGGGGCCAGCAAAGGAGCCCTCGACTGCCCGGTCCTGGCCTGCATCGACAACAGCACCCTCCTCCTCCTCCTCCTGTGTCCTCCTCTTGCCCCTGGGGGAAGCTGATGTACAACATGAAAGAAAGAAAAACAGAAAACATGGATGATATTTATTTCTCAACCAAATCAAACATTTAAAAAAGAACTAACAAAGTAACAAAATATTTTTGCGAAATAGCAAATAGGGAACGACTCCACGGGATATATTATTGACCAATCTCATGTGGTCGACTACGTCATTACTTTAGTATTGCTTGATTTGCGGACCGTCGAATTGGAAACTACCCTATGTAACTCACTAAACAAAGTACTAAAAAGGTTTGCCTAGGATTGGCAGGCAGCAGTCCGCAGCACGCAAAGTGACAGCCAAAGTCCATTGTGATTGAAGATCAGCGACAACACTAAAGTTTCCTACTACATTCACCAGTCATTAAAATACTCAAACTATTAATCCACCACCACTATTTCTTCTTATCGCCATGTGTACAAAGGAAGGACTGGACTTGAGTCTGTAGGGGCTGATTTATAAGGCCCTTGCGGCTCTTTTGCTCCATTGTTGCGTGACTTTTGTGACGCAGCGACAGCACATAAGAGGCGCAATGGTGCGGCGTATATTAACAACGTGACGCATCTGGGAGATGCATCACGTTGTAAAGCCCTGCGCCAATAGGGGTGTTCCGGCGCAAGGGAGGGCGTTCCTGCGCAGGAACGCATCCTAAAAGTGGCTGAGGGAAATCTACAAGATTTCAATCAGTCACTTTGAGGACAATGATGCGTGACTCAAACCCTGCGCCTGCTTGAAGCAGACGTACGGCTTGACGCAGCATTGGGGAGATAGGGCACCCCAGAGAATTGATGGAGCTGCACCATCGTTGCGACGCAACTCCAGCAATGCGCCACCTTTACGGCACAGATGCGTAACGCTTTGGTGACGTTTTGGGCCCATGGCGCGCCGCATTGTAATACGGCGCACCATGGGTGATGGTGGTGTGACGCACAATTACTGGCGCATCCCTGCAACTTTGCAGGGATGCGCCGGTAATTAAAAATCTGAACCTTAGTGTGTAGCATTGCGCAGTTCTTTCAACTACACTCATACATAATTTCACAGGCCAATGAAATAAACACAAAATCTAAAACAAATAAGCATAGTAGCAACACTACTGAGAAGGAGAGCAGTGTACCTGAAATGCACAGAAGATTTTGAAATAAAATGTACCTACAATGTAATGAGCAGCATTATTGCTCTTGTAAAAAAAACAAAAATTTGCAATATAATAACACAGCAGGAGAAAACATAGTAGTAAAGACATAGCTACTACTACTCACCAAGCCCGGGGATCTCAAGGCCAAGGAGGTCGAGCAGATCTCGCTCACGGGTCAGGACATCCGTCCAGCGGTGGGTGGCCTGGTTGTAGGTGCGCCAGACCCGAGAGTGGTGGTAAATGGCCTGGCACACCTTCTCCCACCGCTTCCGGCGCTCCCGGGCCCCGTACCCGGCACTGATCTTGCCGCCTCCCATGATGGTCCTGGGGAGGCGGCGCTGAACATAAAAAATGAGCTGGCCCACCTCCTCCGGGGTAAAGATCTCCCGTGGCATCACTAGCTCCCCCCTCAAACGCCCGCACGGGAGCCGGACACGGGGTGCGGGACCCTTCCCCTTCTCGGGATGCTTCCCGGCTCCCTTCACCATGGTCTGGGCGGAAAGGAATAAAGAAAATAGAATAGGGAAGAGAAGAAAAGAAAAGAGTTTACAAAAGTAGTTTAAAATTAACCAAAAGTAGCAGTAAACACAAAAATATAGGGCTAGAAAAATAGAGGGATAGATAATAAGTAAAATAGATAAAAAAAAACTTCAAACAAGCAAAGGATGGCAGAGATTGACAGAGGATACAAAGACCATGCCCAGAACCATAGCAATGAATGAGAAACAAGATGGCCGCGCCCGTTCACGACCGCGCGGGTAAGTTCGCGCGAGATTTTCCTTGCGAACACGCGCGAGACTGTACTGGCAAACCGCGGACTTTGCGAGATTACACTTCGCGCCCGGAAACGGAAATACGTCAGGCAAACAAGATGGCTGCGCCCTTGCACGACCGCGAGGGTAACTTCGCGTCTTGCGCTACGAGCGGCTCGCAAAAACGCACAAAACCTTGCCAACTAACACGCTGCAAAAAAACCAAATTGCATATTCGCACGAATTTGCGGCTTCCGAATCCGATCTTGCGCGTGTTCGCACCCCGCGAACCCCGCGAAATTGCAGAAAAACGAGTTTTTCAAAAGTGAAAGCACTCGGCAGGGGCAAGAGTTCAAACTCATCATTAGTAACAATTCCCGGTAGTGCTTCCTGACTGGGGCCCCTCCAGAATTCAGTTGCTAGTTGCAACAATTGTATGACCCTGCTCTGACCCTCACAGCAGGCTCATACAATAGCTACAAGTAGGCCACAAAGAAGGTCCTGGGGAAAAAAAATGCACTGCAACAGAAAGCAAAATTACAGATAAGGAAGCAGGTGCCAGACTGGAATTTTAAAACAGTGACACATTAATAAACTAACCCCAAATTAATTCATCTGAGTTGAAGCAGGGATGGTGTGCTTGCTTTTCCCCCCCATAATCTACAGTAATGATGAACCAGAGGGTGGCATTGATGTAACAGAGGGTTGCAGTGGTGAAACAGAGGGTGCTGGGAACCTGTGATGATGAACCAGACGTAGAAACAACATAATTCGCGACCGTTGCGCGACGAAATGTAAGTTCGCAATTGCGAACTGGTACGAAACCCTCGCGAACTGGCAGAAATCCTTGCGAACACAAAAAAAAAAAAAAATCCGCAAATTCGCAAGAATTCGCGGATTTTGCGGATTGCGAGTTCAAAAATCCGCAAATTCGCGAACGCGAGATCCGCAAAATTCGCTCATGCTTACTTGGAGTCCTGCGCCCACAACACGCTCGCAGCCCTGCAGGTCTCAGTGCCCAGAGGATGACTTTAGGCAGTAGCGCTGTGCAGGGAAGGCCTCCGGCGAAGCGGGACCCGCGCAGCGGGTACCGCGAGCAGTTGAAGGAGGGAGGCAGAAAGGTTCAGGAAATGCGGCAACACAGCAGCCCAGCGTCTGGTCAGCAGCAATGAGGCAATGGAATCCGCCAATGCAGGTGAGGAGGCGACTTTTCTCCACGTTCACAAGCCAAGGGAGGAGCCTGCAGGGAGAGCGTCCCAGCTGTTGGCAATTGGGAGTTGTGGGCGCTCCTGGGACTTGGAGTCCTGCGCCCACAACACGCTCGCAGCCCTGCAGGTCTCAGTGCCCAGAGGATGACTTTAGGCAGTAGCGCTGTGCAGGGAAGGCCTCCGGCGAAGCGGGACCCGCGCAGCGGGTACCGCGAGCAGTTGAAGGAGGGAGGCAGAAAGGTTCAGGAAATGCGGCAACACAGCAGCCCAGCGTCTGGTCAGCAGCAATGAGGCAATGGAATCCGCCAATGCAGGTGAGGAGGCGACTTTTCTCCACGTTCACAAGCCAAGGGAGGAGCCTGCAGGGAGAGCGTCCCAGCTGTTGGCAATTGGGAGTTGTGGGCGCTCCTGGGACTTGGAGTCCTGCGCCCACAACACGCTCGCAGCCCTGCAGGTCTCAGTGCCCAGAGGATGACTTTAGGCAGTAGCGCTGTGCAGGGAAGGCCTCCGGCGAAGCGGGACCCGCGCAGCGGGTACCGCGAGCAGTTGAAGGAGGGAGGCAGAAAGGTTCAGGAAATGCGGCAACACAGCAGCCCAGCGTCTGGTCAGCAGCAATGAGGCAATGCCAATTACTGTCTCACACTCATAAACACCTATGCACACTCCATATGCACACTTACTTTAACCACCCACAGCAATAATCTTCAACAGACAACCAAGGAGACCAATCTTCATTAGTCTTCCATTGATGTGTCTTGAACTGGGTTTTTCAAACAAAATTGTTGAACGCACGTTGCGGTGGGATACATGTTCTTTTAATGACCTTCTTCAGGACCTATTACTCTAAATTTCCCTTTTTAAAAAAAAATCTTTTTTATTTAAAAAACAACATAGTTGCATTCAGCACATATGCGATATATTGTCCCAGCTCCTGGTTACATAATTTACATTTCTAACGACCTTGATAGCACCACTTTATTGTGTATCCCTCCTGTTATCTCCTTATTCCTCATGTATTTCCTCCCACCTCCTCTTGGGCGTTCTTGCCATATATGGGTTGCCTCTGAACTCATTCCACTTGTTCCACACCTTCCCCCATTTTTGGGGGCATCCTCTATTAGTATGGACCGTTTTTTCCACCACCATACACCAGCCCATGTCCCTCTTCCAGTCCTTCAGGGCGGGAATCATGTCTGAGCCCCATGCACGGGCTATATATCTTTTGGAAGTCATAAGTGCTAGAGTCATTAATTTTCTTTTTTAACCCAATCCAAAAAGTGGAGTAATATAGTTACATAGGTCTTGTATCATTTAGAATACAGCCGCATTCAGTTTTTTTCTCAGTCACTCATTTATTGTTGAGTAGTTTACACTAAGAGAAGTAAATATGTCCAAATATATAGTCCACCTTCCAAATCATATAATACTCGGATCCATGTAATTAGCTGTAACAATAATTGCACTCTTCCTGGAACTTGTCACGAAAAACCTTAGAGATGCCTTATTTCTCACGCTTCTAATCTCTGACTGGAATCCTCAAAGTCAACAGATTTGAAGCGGTTTCGCCTTACATTATACTTTTGGGGGTACCCTTCTTCTAATAAATATGAAAAAATGACTTAGAAAGCCTGTTATTGATTTCTAGGCACAAGAAGCACGCAGTGAAAATGTTTTGAAGATTTCTGACAGCAAAAATACACAGAAATGTTGGGTAAAAATCACCCATAGTGTGCAAAGGTCCCAATAGACCTCATTCAGGTGCGATACTCCTGATTTCTTTAAGCCAAAAATGCCTTTATTTAAGCTATTTCCTGTCTGAAATTTCCTGTTCTTCATTAATAGTCAATGGGGAAAATAGAGTCCCACAATTTTATTTTCAAAATCTCCCACTTTCCTGTTCTAAAATATTAGCACGTTTCAGATAACTGTCAATACAAGGCCTCACGGGATTGAAACATTTGGACCTCTTAAAGGCTCAGGGTACTTTTTTTTTTGTTTTAAATATATTTTTGTTAATTTGAGGCAGTGATTAAAATAACATCACACCACAGTCTTGTACATTATACCAATAAGGCAGTACATCACCACATAGTACAGTTCAAAGACATATTCAATGTCAGAATAAGATTACCCCATGTATACCCCATCAGGGGCCCTGTCTGTTCTTCACCCTCATAGACCAGGGATTGAAACGTTCTAACAGTGGCGGCAGTACACAGGCTCCCTCTGTATACATTCCTCTTATTCCACACCCTTTCCTATGTTCGGGTGCAACCTCTACTCACATAAACTGTTTTCTCTGCTACCCTACACCAATCCATGTACCTCTTCCAGTCCAGGACATTTGGTGTAGCTTTCGCCCTGCAATGACGAGCTATGTTACGCTTTGCAATCATCAAGCCTAAGGTTATCCAGGGGTCTCAAGCGACTCCCTTTTCCCTCCTTTGATTAAGTTGTCTTCATTTTGTTGTACCCTATGTCCACAGTTTGGCCTATGATAAAACATGTCTGAAAACGCCTAAATACTGGTTAGTGGTAAGACACTCTGGCATTGATGCGCCCTCTATACAGCCACTGTCACGAGTCGTCTCTCAGTATCCTGTTGAATAACTTACCTGTTTACACAGTACTGTACTTGATACTGCGCCACTTGAAAGTAGCTATGCATGGCGTCCATACATTGTTCATTTTGTATGACTGAAATAATAAAATGACAATAAAAAAGATTTAAACAAAAAAAAAAATCAAGCCTAAGGTTACCCAGGTCTGATCAGCTCGCCCCAGGTCCGTGGCTTCCCAAACATTGAGTAGACACCATTTGGCCGAGAGTGATATGCCCATACCAGAGATCCCCATCATGCAAGACACCACCGAGTCCCAATCGGATTGCATTTTTGAACATGTCCACAGAATGTGATACAATGCCCCCTCCTGCCCCCAACTTCTACGACAGAGTAGATCTGCACTCTGGCCCATTTTTACTATTGTGTTGCATTAGAGCAGGGTACTTTTTTAACTCATCTAGTGCTGACCCTATCATGCTTCCTTTACCCCTCATTGAAAACAGACTTAGACAACAGTTTAGACTTAAGGCTTCTGCAAGTTTCAATAAGGGTTTTTAATTTGGAAACGTGGACATTTCAGGAACAAAATTAGCTTTTGATAGGCTTTGGAGGATGTTCCTTAGATTTACATAATCTGGATTTATAACCTTTTAAAAAAACAGTTTGTGGATAAAGTATTTCTGGGTTACCACACACATCAGGTAATTATTCTGGTTCTTACTATCAGTGAAGATCCTATAATACAGAAGCGTTAACACTCCTACGGCTTAGGAATGTAGAGCTGGACGAATTATTTTTATTCCACTGTAAACAGGGTTCAGTGTATGTGAAAGGTAGGACATGTACTGGCGTGTGTTACATGGTATTATAGTTTTTCACTATTGAAAGGCTGTATGTCCCATATGTTAACATGGTAGCGGCCTTGTAACATCTTACAAGTGTAACTTTCCATTGGGACAGGTCTGAATTCAGAATTTAAGAACACACCATTTGGTAAACATGGTTTTTAAATTGTGAGTTTGAAAATGCTACTTTTAGAAAGTGGCCATTTATTTTGCTTTACCATGCTGTGTGCATCTGCCTGTTTGTGTATTCAATGTCTGATTTTGGAGTGACAGGAGCTGGGGATGTGCATTAATTCTAGACAATTACAAGGCGGGTTGAGGTGTGTCCTGCCTTGCCTGGCTGACTCATCGCTAGGCTGAATAGATCTGGTCTGCATTTAGAGTGGTGGACGGAGTTTCACTAGTACCTGAATAGGCTGTGTCTCATTTGAACAATGCTGTCTCCACCACTGTGGTCAAGCTGGACCAGAGAGAACAGAACTGGTTTGTACTGAGCTCAGACACTCTGAAGCAAAGAGAACAATGAGAAAATGGGGTAAAAGTATGATACCTTAAACCCCAGGTCTTTAGATCACTTCTGGAAGCAAGAGGAGCCTGTCAAGATGAAAAGCTGAAAGGCCAAAGCGAGCATTAGGTCAAAAAGACCAAGTTCATGTGGAATAAGATCTAAAGAATCAGAAATACTTCCAGCAAAGAGGAGAGGTATAGAATACGGAAAAGAAATTGTTAAACAGTCGAGAAATATAAGACCAAACCATCTCCCAGAACTCAGATACAGAGGGACAGAGAAAGAAAAGATGTAGGAGGTCAGCATTAGAGGAACCACAAGTCCAACAATTGGAGTCAGCAGAGGATGAAAAGAGTGCCATAGAAATAGGGGTGAGAAAAAAAGTCTGTGGTAAAGGAAAAACATAGACTGGGTGAGAGGGGTGAGAAAAAAAGTCTGTGGTAAAGGAAAAACATAGACTGGGTGAGAGAATCAGAGCAAGAATTTTTAAAGATCTCGACCAATGGTTATCCCAAAACAGGGTAGACCAATCACATCCTAAATCAGATTCCCAAGAAAGTTCCAATTTGGACTTAGTGCGATCTGGGTTGAGAGCTGAAAAGAATTTGTATATAAGGGAACCTTTGGGGAGAGTAAGAAGTATTTTGAAAAGAGGGTTTTGTATATCAGAAAAAGATGAAAGGGGAAGGGAGTAATATATATCAAGAATAATTGCCATAAGAGTGGAAAATTTCTGTAAGAAGGAACGATGGCAATGAAACAAGGATTGAAATTTGCGAGCAAGGTGAAACCCCATCAAAAAGTTAATTAACACATAAAATACCCTGTATTCTCCACGCATTCCAGAAAATGGGTCTGTTATTGAGGAGGATAAGCGAATTATGCCAAATAGGAGAGTCTAGGAAAGATTCGCTGGAGATGATAGCGGGCTGGACCAAAGGTTTTAAGAGGGAACAAGCATGTCTAAATAGGGGAAGGGAATTTAGAGAAATTTTAGCAGAAAAACAGACAATTTCCTTGAAAGAAAAGGGTAATAATACGATTTATTCGATGTTGAGCCAAAGGGGAGTAAGGGGGGAAGCGTCTGGTATAAGCCATCTTGAGGCATGGAGCAAGTAGAATGACTTATGATAAATACGAAAATTGGGGAAGTTAACACCACCATTAGATTTTGGCTTCCGAAGAGAAGATAAAGCGATACTAGATTTTTTATTCTTCCAGAGAAATCTAGAAAGGCACGAGGCAAGACGTTTGAAATAGATAAAGAGGATGTGAATTGGGAGCATGGAGAGAATATACATAAAAATAGGGCAATCATCATCTTAATTGAGTCCAATCGGCCCCACCAAGAAAGAAAAAGAGGGTTCCACCAGGAGAATGATTTCTCAATTCGCAATAGGGCAGCAGACATGTTTAATTTGATGGAAGATTATATAGAATTGGCGAACCATATGCCTAGAAACTTGATTTTTGAGTTATTCCAGGCAAATCAAGTAGAGAAAAAGAGACGGGGAAGACAGAATGTTGTGAGAGAGAGAATTTCAGTCTTGTCTAAATTAATCTTGTAGCCGGAAACCTACGAAAAGGAATTAAATTCAAGCAATAGCGGGGTATAGATTATCAGGAGAAGAGATAAATAAGAAAATATCGTCTGCATACGCCAAAAGTTTCAGTTGATGATCACCATAAGGAAAATCGGAAATAGAATCATTGTTACGGATAGAAGTTAAAAAGGGCTCAAGGGTGAGAACAAAGAGAAGAGGAGATAAAGGACATCCTTGACGAACACCACGTTGTAAAGGGAAAGAAGATGAAACACGACCATTAAGTAAGACCGAGGCTTTGGGAGCAGAGTACAGGGAAATAAGTGATATGAATTTAGGACCGAAACCGTGCCAGCGTAATGATGAAAATAAAAAGGACCAATCTACTCTGTCAAAAGCTTTCTCTGCAACAACAGAGATAGCAGCCAAAGGAGTAGAGAGAGAGGAGACCTTATTTAAAACGTTAAGAAAAAGACGGGAATTATCAGAAGTGAAACTACCTTTAATGAAACCACACTGTTCTTTACCCATAAGATGGGGCATGATAGGAAATAAATGTAAAGCAAGCAATTTAGCAAATAATTTATAGTCTACATTAACTAATGAAATCAGACGGTAATTTTTACAAAATTGAGGATCACAACCTTCTTTGGGAATAAGACAGATAGTTGCCTCTTTAAAGGTGCCTTCTGCTTTACCCACTGAATAAAATGAATTGAACAGCATTAAAAGTTTAGGAAGTAGTAAGTCAGAAAAATGTAGGTAGAATTCAACAGGAAAACCATCTGGTCCTGGTGTTTTCCCTTTGGTGAGAGTATTTAAAGCTTTGGAAAGTTCATTGAAGGAAAGATCATTTTCAAGGCCAAGAAGGATAAGTTGAGAAGTAGAGTGGGTAGGAAGTTTATCAAGATAGGACTGATGAAAGAGGGAGTGGGAGGAGATTCTGGAGTGTACAGGTTCTGATAAAAAAAAATTAAATTCATCAAGAATTTCCTGTTCTTTATGTAAAAGAGAATTATCATAGGAGTAAAGCGAGTCAATAAGGGTACATTCTTTGCGTGCTTTGAGGTAATTTGCTAAAAGTTTCCCTGATTTATTACGACCGCCATAGTAACAGGCACTGCTACGAAGAAGTATTGAAGATGCATTGTCAGTAGAAGTTTTACTAAACTCAAGCTTGGCTCGTATTAATTCTAGCGGAGTGAAACTCTGTGAGGATGTATAAAATTTATGTTCCAAATGTTTAATTTGGGCCAATACAGTTTTCCGTTTCTGAAGAGAGAGTTTCCTTTTCTTAGAAACAAAGTCAATATTGAAACCCCGTGCCGTAGCTTTAAAAGAATCCCATATAATATGGGGGCAGGTGTTCGGATCAAAGTTAAGGAGAAAAAAATCATTAATGAAAGAACGAAACGAGGAAGAGAATAGAGGATCAGTTAAAAGGGAATTATTGAAACGCCATCGGGAAGATTTTGGGTGTGGGGGGAGTAAATCAAGGTCAGTTATAATTGGAGAGTGATAGACAAAGAAGGAAAAAGAAAGATGTAGTCTAAACGAGAAAGGGATGCATGAGGAGGAGAGAAAAAAGAATAGTCAAGAGTATCAGGATGAGAAAGTCGCCAAGAGTCAATGAGATGTGTTTGAGAAATAGTGTCAAGAAAGTGTTTATGCGATTTATTGGGAATAAAACTGGCTGACTATTTGCGGTCCAGAAAAGGGTCTACAATTTGGTTACAGTCACCACCCAGAACAAACAAATCATCCCGAAATTGAATACATTTTTACGTAATCAATGGCCAAAAAAAACAATCCGGCTGTGTAGGGCCATAAAAGTTAAAAACAGTTAAAGGAACAGAATTAATTAACGACTTAGCTAATACCTATCTACTTTCTGTGTCATTTTCTTGTGACAGAACTTTACATTTCACTTTCTTGTGAACTAGAATGACAACACCATTTTTTTCATTGGTAGAAGGAGAGAATAAAATCGTACCACCCAGCTTCTTTTTAGCTTAAGAGACTCAGCTTCTGTAAGGTGGGTCTCTTGTAAATGGACTATATCAGGGTTATTAGAAGTAAGGTGAGAAAGGATTCTATGTCTTTTAATAGGACTGATAAAACCCTTTACATTCCAGGAGATAACTCTGATTGTGAAAACATAAATTTTTTGAAGAAACAGAAATTACAATAATAAGAACATCAATGAGGATGACAGAGAAAGATATGAAAGAAATATAGAGGAGGAGGAAAAAAGGAAGGGAGGAGAAGGAACATGAGATGAAAAATTCATACGGAAAGTAAGAAGAAGTGGAGGAATTGAACAAGGGAAGAAAAGAGAAGAGTATGAGTATTAGGGAGCAGGAAGAGAAAAAGGGGAAAGGAGAGAGAGAAAAGGAACAAGAAGAGACAGTACATATCCAAAAGGAATGACTGAAGATAACATACCCGAGGGGCACGAAGAAACAGATAATGGGGCTGGGAAAATGCAGGACAAGATGAAACCACCCGAACCTGGTGTGGAATTTTAGTTTGCGATCTGAACATCATCTGCGCCAGCTTGTCACCTATGTACTACACGCACGGCAGCCATTTTAGATATCATGGTCTCCCTGTCCACGACCGATCGCCAGCGCGCCCCTCTGACCCAGCAAGCATCCTCCGCGCACCCTGGCTCCCCCCTCCCTCCTCCTTACGAGCATGACCCATCTGCGTGACCCTGTCCTTGGAAGTCATGCCAGCGCCTGACCAACACCTCCTCTCTTCCCATGAATGCCCCTCTGTTGATAAACCTCCCCTCTGCGCTGGATTGTCCACGCAGCATGAATACCACTCCATTGATGGCCCCTCACCCGGTGTCCGACTGTCCACACAGGTCCGAGGCCATTGCCTAAGCCGAGAGATACCATTTACTGCCCTTATTGTATGAGGTCGCTCTCCTTCAAAGGACCCTCTATTGATCCAGGCCTCCCCACCCCCTGTGACATGATCAGGCGCACACATCCTAAGACTCGACGAAACACTCAGCTGCGTGATGACCCTCTCTCTTATCAGCAGGTTGAGGACCTCCATTGTGAATGTATATGGGGGTGGGATTAACACGAGGATTACGGGGATGTCTTTTCCCATGCCTTACAAAGTTGTGATTGTATTAAAAGAAGGTCACATGCCATAAACCAGTGTATAAGAGGCCAGGCCTCTGAGTGGCTGTTAGAGCACCTCGAGACGATACCTTGTTGTCTGATCTGATGTGTTCTGCTCCGTCGGAATAAAACTTCTGTTTCCTGCCTTCTGGTCTCCGGCGCCTGCCTCATTGCTTGATAAACTTGAATGGTACAAGGGCGGTTAGCGCCGGGCAAATCTTGAGAAAGGTCCTAGCCCTACCTTTTTCCACAATTGGCGTCCCAAAGCGTGGGGCCCATCAGCGACACGTGGATCCAGTGGGAGAGGTCCCGATGACAGAGTGAACGACTGCAACGATCGGGAAGAGCTCATGTCCGATAGACCCTCGTCTGACAGCCGATCATCCGACCTTCACTAGTTCTGAACAGACCTCTCTCGAGTGATCTACGGTCCTGACTGGGAACCATCAGGAGTGCCGCGAACATCACGAAGGAGAGAGGACGATCGGGCGCTGGATCCAGAGGACAGGAAACCGTCCATGCGGTCCGGGTAAGGTCGTGTAAACACGACGAATTAAGGAAAATTGTTTGTTTGGATAATACTAGTATTACGCTTTGTTGAAACCTCTGGAGATTCGCTGTCTGCAAACGGGGAAAAACAAACAGGCTCTCTCTTTGCAAACAGTGAAGGATAGGTAACGCGGACTTTTGTACCTATTGTAATCCGCCGTGTCTATCTTCCTCCCCCACTGTTTCCCGAACTGTCGTTCGTGGATTATTGTCTGGAGATTCTTTTTCTGCAAACAGGGAAGAACAAGGTCTCTCTTTGCAGGTAGAGAAAGAGTGGGTAGCGATAACTTTTCGTGCCCACTTATTCTCCCCACTGAATTGTTTGATTGGCCGATTATTCGGTATTGGTTCGTTTGAGGTATTCACCGCCGGCAAACAACGGAGAATAGAAATATTCTGTCTAGTCTTTGCCCGCCGTGATAAGATAGGTAGTGCAGACTTTTGTCCCCGGTGTAAACCGTCATGCCTATCTTCTCCCCACTGGTTGGTAGCCTGTTTAGCCCGGACCGCTTATTAGAGATGAACCACCCAGCTCCACTGGAGGGCACCCCTAATAAGGACATGTTCACTAAGTATGGACTAGTCGCTATAGCTTACACTAGACTATGGCATAAATATACGAAAAAGAACCCTGAAAGTCAGTGGCCACTGATAGGTTCCTTTAATGAAAATAAAATAAAAACATTAGAAATAGCGCTCCAGAAGAATAAGACCACGCCCACTATGCTCGATAGTATAGGCATGTGGCGCAAAGAAACGGAACAACGAAAGAAAAGAGAAGAAGCAAAAATAGGGAAAGAACTACGAAAGGCAGCCCACCTAGCCGCAAAGCAACTAGATGAAGAAATAAAAGAAAGAAAAGAAGCTACACAAAACCAAGAATCAGGGTCAACAGGCCAATGTCCTGTTAGGACCCCCTCTGCGCTCTATCCTGAACTACCCTCCAAACAACGGACAAACGATGAGCTATTGCTAGGTCCACCGATCATCTACATGCCCCCTCCATATGCTCCCAGCCAACAAAACTTGCAAGCCCCGAGTGTGAGTGAAAGTGACCCTAGTGCTAGTGCACCGGCTCTCACGGCCTCCGCACCAGCCACATTAACAACTTCGTTAGGCGACCCCGAGGCTAGCAAACAATCATCAGCCAGGTTAAATAGGTTAAGCAAAGATGAGCGGGATGGGATCGACAAAATAGCAAAGACATTGGTAGAACGAAGGGAGAGCGAAGAATACACAATGAGCGTATATAATTCACACGCCGACAGCCATAAACGGCATTTCATTTTACGATTCAGCTACCACACCCTGAACGCGTATGAAGATAGGTATCAGAGTAAGGGTCCCGCTAAACTCACAACACTGTATAGAAAGATTGATGTTGGAGATGGGACTGAACGTGAGGCGACGGAACTCTTCATGCAAATGCTCGAGGTCTTCCGCCACCTCGCGGAACAGAAACCAGAAACCAAGGTTACGGTCCCTGAAACAACCTCGGCAGAGGTAGCCAATACTATGATGCCTATCAGAGAAGCGGCTCCTTACTGGATCCCGCCACGGGGCCAGGGAACGAGCGATGATATTAATAATGAACATGCAAAGGGAAGGGTTGTGTACAATTGGGTTTACCAACCATGGGACCGACAAGACATCCTAACCTTCAAGCAAACCTTGCCCGACTTAAGAAAGAACCCGACGGCATTTTATACTGAATTAGGCACAGCCTTGGGTTCGACAATAATGACTTTAGCAGATATTGACTTGTTCTTTGGGTTATGCCTGCCAGCTGATGTGTGGAAGCAAATCCGGAAAGTCGACCACACGGATCTGTTTGGACATACCTGGGACCAACTCGGTAAACTAGATAGACAGCGAGAGCCGGGGAGTAAACCAGTGAAGGACATACTGGAACTCCCAGACAAACTGGTCCAGAAGTTAAAAACCCTGGTCCCGGAAAGAAAAGTAGACTGGTCGATAGTCACGGCCTATCGACAGAAACCCCAGGAGGATGTGTCAGAATACTTCTCCCGATTCAAGACAGTGTTCTCCGACTACAGTGGCCAAGACATGACCACCGCAACCGGACAACACCTGTTTGTGCAAAATTATGTAAAGGGACTAACGCAAGAAGTCTCCCAAAAACTGCAGACGAGTGAGAGTAGTTGGGGGGCCTCCAAACCCGCAGCTATCCTTCAGATGGCTCAGTATTACGAGCACCAAAAGAATGAGAATGATAGGGCGTCCGAGAAAAAGAAGAAAGATTTGAAGGAAAGGGTAATGATAGCCCAGATACAGGGTATAGCACTAGGACGGGAACACCAAAGGGGGAACTACCAATCAACCACCCCC
This sequence comes from Lissotriton vulgaris, assembly GCF_964263255.1. NCBI lineage: Eukaryota > Metazoa > Chordata > Amphibia > Caudata > Salamandridae > Lissotriton > Lissotriton vulgaris. The sequence goes on from NC_141695.1 coordinate 316,712,322, forward strand.
AGAGATCTACCTCCTAAAGATCACACCCCAGCACCCCACACTGGACGTAGAGACGTTAGCAATGACCAATGCGCCTTCTGCAAAGGGCTCGGTCATTGGAAATTTCAGTGTCCAGTTCTGATAGAAATGAACAGAAATAGGGAGTCCAGGGATGTGGCGGGTGGTCCGAGGAATAGAATACAGGGACGAGGGAGCCCCAACGACACCAATAATGACAGATCAGGAAGACTGAACACATTTGACCGTCCCCGACAGAACCAATATCAGCTATCTGAAGGTGAACATGCCCCCGACTTTGCATAGGACTGCCAGGGGCAAGGGAGGGATCCAGTCGAGCTCTGTGTTGACCAGCAAGGTCCTTATGTCACCGCTAAGGTCTTGGGTACAGAGTCTCCATTCTTGGTAGACACTGGGGCGACACGTAGTGTGTTATCAAAACGACTGATTCCAAGGGCACCCTTGTCTGGCTCACACATAACGTCGATAGGTTTCGATGGGACGCCCTCCACTAACCCCCTGTCCGTACCTATTACCTTTGACCTAGAAAACAACACTACTGACGCGACATTTCTCCTCTCCTCCAACTCCCCTGACGCCATTATGGGCATTGACTTACTGAAGCATTTTCGAGCTACCATTAGGTGTTCCCCAGATGGAATACGAGTCATCCTGTACGACAACCCAGACATGCCCAGATCCCGTCCCCCACGACACATGTGCTCTATAACTGACGCTGACCTATCCCTGCTTGACACCCTACCTTCGTACCTGTGGGCCAAAAATGACTCTGATGTGGGGCGAATGATGATTGACCCTATTCACATAACTGTACGACAGGACGCTATGCTCCCGAAACTCCCGCAGTATCGGATATCGCCAGAGGGTGAGAAGGCACTGGTAGCGATCATTCAGTCTCTGGTAGACGCAGGAGTGGTTGAAGAAGTGGTTAGCAACGTCTGCAACAGCCCAATTCTACCTATTGTTAAGAAGCAAGGTGAAGGAGATGAGAAAGCGTACCGCTTCATCATCGACTTGCGAGAGATTAACAAAGTAGTTGTACCCCAATATCCTGTGGTATCTGATATCACCACCATTCTAACCCTCATCCCGTCCACTGCCACCACCTTTACTGTTATCGACCTTAAGAACGCGTTTTTCTCTATCCCCATCCATCCAGACAGCCGTTACCTCTTCGGCTTCACTCTAAAATCCCGCTCGTACCGATTCTGTAGAGCTCCCCAGGGGTACACTGAAAGTCCCAGCATTTACAGCCAGGCCCTCAAAAGACAGCTGGATGCCTTCCAGCTACCAGAGGGAGTGGTGTTGATCCAATATGTCGATGATATCCTTTTGGCGGCTGACACCACCCCCCTTGCAACAACAGCCACCGTTCAACTCCTACACTTTCTTGCAGAAAATGGCCGTAAAGTCTCCAAAAAGAAGTTACAGTTCTGCCAGCCACAGGTGACTTACCTAGGCCATCTTCTGTCCAAAGAAGGGAGAAAACTTACACCCGACCGAATCCAAACCATCCTAGATACCCCCATCCCGAAAACACAAAAGCAGGTCCGCTCTTTGGTTGGCCTGACATCTTTTTGCAGACAGTGGTTGCCTAATTACAGCCTCATTGTGAAACCATTACTTGCCCTACTGACCAAGGATGCCCCCTCCCCGTTTCCTTGGACCGCTGAGTGTCAAGCCTCCTTTAAGGAATTACGGGATGCACTCTGCTCAGCGCCCGTCCTCGGAACGCCGGATTACTCCAAACCCTTCTCCCTCTTCACCCACGAAAGGGAGGGATGCGCATTGTCTGTCCTAACTCAATCAATTGGTCCTAAGCAGCGCCCTTGTGCCTACTTCTCCGCCACTCTTGATCCTGTAGCCAGAGCTTTGCCTGCCTGCCTTCGAGCAGTAGCCGCCGCTGCTGTCTCTATCCGTCAGAGCGAGGGAATCGTACTTTCCAACTCCCTCACAGTGCTAGTACCCCATGCAGTCGACACCCTCTTGAATCAGACAAAGACCCAACACCTGACTAGCGCACGACTGACAGGGTATGAACTGACGCTACTTGCACCCCACATCACCCTAAAAAGATGCACGACTTTGAATCCTGCCACATTGTTACCCCTGCCTGAAAATGACCCTGACATTCCTCCCATCCACGACTGTGTGACCCTCACGGACGAACAAACTAGGAGTAGGGTTGACCTCCGAGACACTGCTTTCCCTGACCCCGATGGAGAGCTATGGGTAGACGGCTCTTGCATCAAACTCCCAGATGGCACCACTTCAGCTGCCTATGCAGTAACGACAGCCCGAACAGTAGTTGAGACAGCCTGCATCACACAACGATCTGCCCAAGCAGCAGAGCTGATAGCCCTCACTCGAGCATGCATCATAGCCGCAGGGACCACCACGAACGTATATACGGACAGCCAGTATGCCTTCGGAGTGGTCCACCATTTTGGGCTCCTGTGGAGGGAGAGGGGATTCCTGACGTCCCACGGCACCCCGATCCTCCACGGAGATTTAGTCTCCGCCCTGATTGAAGCAGTTCTCCTCCCCAAACGATTAGCGGTGATAAAATGTCAGGCACACAAACGGGTGACAGACTTAGTTGGACAAGGGAATGCATTGGCCGACATTACTGCACGAACCACAGCCGAGAATAGGACGGTGACACGCATGTACGTGACCAGGTCACAAGCAGAAACATGGAGTGACACAAGGATAATGATCAGAGACATACAATCGGCCAGCACCCCTCACGAGCTGACTAAATGGGCAGGGGTGGGTTTGAAGGATGAGGAAGGCTGTTGGCGAACGAAGGATGCAAGCAAATGGATGCTGCCCGACTCATATCTGATTCCCATACTGACCATGGCCCACTCCCCCGCACACATAGGATCTGCACCCATGATCGAACTCATTTCCAAAGTCTGGCATAACGACAAAATCCCTGACTCAGCCAGACGCCTAGTTCAGCAGTGCCTTATCTGTCTGCAACACAACCCCGGGAAAGGGACTGTAGTGCCCCGGGGAGGGTTTGGGACCCCCAATCACCCCTTTGAGGTCCTTCAGATGGATTACATCCAACTAGAGAGATGCCAAAACTTGAAGTATGTACTAGTCATCGTATGTGCCTTCAGCAAATGGGTAGAAGCCTATCCAACCCGTGACAACACTGCCATGACTACTGCCAAAGTACTACTGAAGGAATTCTTCCCTCGCTATGGCCTTTGCCGAATTTTATGGAGCGACAATGGCCCCCACTTCATAGCTGAGGTTATCCAGCTAATCCTGAAAGGGTTGGGGGTGAAGCAACGATTCCATGCGGTCTTCCACCCCCAATCCGCTGGTCTAGTGGAACGCCACAATGCCACACTCAAGCTGAAACTGGCAAAAATAGTGGCCACCACTGGACTTAACTGGCCGGATGCCCTTCCACTGGCTTTGTTATCAATGCGCTCCACTCCCACCAAGCACCATTTGACCCCCTACGAGGTCGTGTTCGGGCGGCCAATGAATCTCTGGACTGCTCCCAAACCGACCTCCATTCATGACGTCCCAGACGTCCTACTATCTGATTATTTGTGCAAATTAACTAAAACGTTGTCTGTCATTCATCAACAGGTGCAGCAGGCCATCCCCGATGCTTCCAGGGGCCCCGGTCACGACATCCAACCGGGAGATTTCGTATTGATACGAAATTTCCAGCGAACCAAGAGTCTGGAGCCTCGGTGGACGGGCCCCTGGCAAGTGCTGATCACCACCCGAACGGCACTCCGAGTGGAGGGGAAGAGGCACTGGCTGCACGCGCATCATTGCCGGAAGGTCTCTGCAAACCTGGCCACGACAGAAAGCATCAACACCCAAGAAGAGCTCCTGAGCAAAGACCGACCGATATTGGACTGTTATCCAGATACTGAGGCACTCGAACTTGCAAAATTCTCTGATCCTACTGTGCCATCCAGAGAAGGGTATTTCCTGCGTCGAAAGGAGGGAGTCTCGGCTAAGTAGGCCACGGACTAAGTTAAAATCTCAGAACGGTGACCTACACACAATCAAGGGTTGCCGGAAGAGAAGCTAAACGAAGTCTGTGGTTCTGCCCACTACCGAGCCCCTTGAAGGTGATGGAAGCGTCAAATAAGAAGATGATGGAAGCGCCAGATAAGAAGATGATGGAAGCAACGGGAAATACCCAGTATAGAAATCCAAAGACTGACAACCTGCACAAATCAAAGACAATTGCACTCTTCATTGTCTTCCTTTTCTGCCTCCTTCTCATGACCTCCTTCTGGATTCTGGAAGAGAGCACACCAGCTCATGAGACATTGCTACCTACTGCACAGCCAACACCCCTGAAAGAGCATCACCTAATCTCTCTGTCGCCTCAGCTCCGAGAAAGGCGCAGGGAATTCTGGAACAATTCCTTCGTGCAACTGTTGCACCAACATAACCTTGCTGCAAATGCTACGAACTGTTGGATCTGTGGGTTGCTCCCGCATGCCACTGGACACTCCATCCCCTTCATCCCTTCACCCTTCTCAGTTCACGGCTCTTGCCTCGCCTGGTTGATCCTCATGCAAGAGAGCCACAGGGACAACGCCACCTCCAGCCGGACAGTGTCACTCTTCTACTCTGGGTTCTGGCTGAACAAAACAGGAAAGACTCCAGCTGCCCTGTGCCCTGCACTCGCAGGCACCACCTTCATCAAAAACATTCCAGCCAAAGAACGAGTCGAAGTACAGGTGCTCCACAATCCAGCCAGAACCACCTTCTCTCATCTGCAGAAACAAACTACCGCCACCCTGACTGTGGCTCTGTCCGTGATCAATGTTACTGGCCTTGTGTGCCTAGAAGGCCAGGGAACGCAGCTGGTGGGTTACAGCACCTGCCGAGTCACCAGAACATTGGACTCAGCTGAACCCCCTTCTTTTGTTGCTTCTCCGAATATGTACTTTGTGTGTGGCACCAAGGCTTACACCTGGCTCCCGAGAGGATGGAAGGGCACCTGTTATATTGCCTTCGTTCTTCCACCCACATATGTAGCCCCTGCCAACCACCACCGGCAGAGGCGTGCAGACGACCTTGGACAAGCCGACTCCACCGGAGCACAGTTCCTGGATGCAGCAAAGGGACTTGTTCCTCTGTGGGGTCCAATGGCAAACAGCCGTGCTATCCGACATCTGACCCAGGCCGTAGAAACAACGATCAACATCACGGCTGGCATCCTCGCTAATAACACTGCGGAACTTCAGGCGGTCCGCCTTGTGACCCTTCAAAATCGACTCATCCTAGACGTAGTCCTAGCCGACCGAGGAGGAGCATGCCGCATCATCGGATCCAGCTGCTGCACCTACGTACCTGACAACTCGCCTTCAGTCTACAAAGCCATTGAACACCTCCACAGACTGTCCTCAGAGGTTCACCAAGAGCAGGAAGGATGGTCGCTTGGGAGCTGGTTTTGGGACACTTTGAAAAATTGGGGTTGGAAGTTGTTTTCCTTCGTGCTGATACCTATTGTAATACTATGTGGGTGTTGCTTAGGTATTCAATGTCTGCCACCATTGTTCGGCCTTCTTTCTAGCTATATGTGCCCAAAGACTTTGGACTTCCGAAATGAGCACATGAGCCCCCTCTATGAAGTAGAACTACGTGGCCTTATGGGGATAAATCCGAACTGACAAGTTGGCGAGACATGTTAAAAGGGAGGACTGTGGAATTTTAGTTTGCGATCTGAACATCATCTGCGCCAGCTTGTCACCTATGTACTACACGCACGGCAGCCATTTTAGATATCATGGTCTCCCTGTCCACGACCGATCGCCAGCGCGCCCCTCTGACCCAGCAAGCATCCTCCGCGCACCCTGGCTCCCCCCTCCCTCCTCCTTACGAGCATGACCCATCTGCGTGACCCTGTCCTTGGAAGTCATGCCAGCGCCTGACCAACACCTCCTCTCTTCCCATGAATGCCCCTCTGTTGATAAACCTCCCCTCTGCGCTGGATTGTCCACGCAGCATGAATACCACTCCATTGATGGCCCCTCACCCGGTGTCCGACTGTCCACACAGGTCCGAGGCCATTGCCTAAGCCGAGAGATACCATTTACTGCCCTTATTGTATGAGGTCGCTCTCCTTCAAAGGACCCTCTATTGATCCAGGCCTCCCCACCCCCTGTGACATGATCAGGCGCACACATCCTAAGACTCGACGAAACACTCAGCTGCGTGATGACCCTCTCTCTTATCAGCAGGTTGAGGACCTCCATTGTGAATGTATATGGGGGTGGGATTAACACGAGGATTACGGGGATGTCTTTTCCCATGCCTTACAAAGTTGTGATTGTATTAAAAGAAGGTCACTCTGAGTGGCTGTTAGAGCACCTCGAGACGATACCTTGTTGTCTGATCTGATGTGTTCTGCTCCGTCGGAATAAAACTTCTGTTTCCTGCCTTCTGGTCTCCGGCGCCTGCCTCATTGCTTGATAAACTTGAATGGTACAAGGGCGGTTAGCGCCGGGCAAATCTTGAGAAAGGTCCTAGCCCTACCTTTTTCCACAATGGGGAGTCCAACCACATCGGGATGCGGAGAATAGGAAAGGGAGCATGCAAGTTGAAGGAATAGAAACAAATCTGTATGAATATTTATTTATTTATTTATTTATAGCATTTGTAAAGCGCTTCTGCAATCCTACGGGCATCCTGGCGCTGTGTACATATTGCTGAATAAATACTGTGCATCAGAGGAGGGGAGGATAGTATTAAAGTTCTGGTGAGATTAAGCTTTGGGGAAGAGCCATGTTTTCACCTTTTTTCGGAAGGCCATCAATTCGTCTGTTTTCCTGATGTCAATAGGCAATTTATTCCACAGATGGGCTGCGGCTATGCTGAAGGCTCTGCCACCATAAGTGGCTTTCCTGATCCTGGGTAAGCTTATGAGATTGGAGGATGAGGATCGGAGGGACCGTGTGGGTATATACCATTTGAATTTCTTTTGAAGTGGTCGGGGGCCCATTCCGTGTACTGCCCTAAAGACAATGCAGAGGGATTTAAAGCAGATCCTTTGATGTACAGGTAACCAGTGAAGGTCGGCCAGAGCGAGGGTGGTAGAGGATCTTCGCTCTCGGGAGAGTGCCAGCTTCGCTGCTGCTGCCTGGATGCTTTGCAGTCTGGAGATCAAATAGGCCGGGGATTCCAGAAGCAGAGCATTACAGTAATCCAGGCGGCTGAGAATGGTGCTCCTAATTATGGTGGTACTGACCTGCGCTGGTAAGAGGGGTAGTAGCTTTCGCAGTCCTCTCATTAAAGCAAAGCAGCTACTCACCTGCTTATTAACATTGGTCTCTAGACTCAGACAGTCGTTAAAGCTGACTCCGAGATTCTTCACTGATTTCACTGGGGTTAATGATTCCCCTGAGTCCAAGGGCCAGAAATCGATGGGTAGACTTCTGGTGATTCTGCCAACTGCGCAGTGCATTATTTCTGTTTTATCACTATTGAATTGTAGTGAATTCTGGTTTAGCCAGAGTGTCATTTCTGCCATGCAGGTATGGAAAGTCTCGAGTGAGTTGGCCTGGGCACCATCAAGGGAAATCATCAGCTGCGTGTCGTCCGCATAGTTGATCACGCTAATACCGTGGGCCTTGATAATGCCCAACAGGGGTTGCATATATATATTAAAAAGTATCGGACTAATTGCGGACCCTTGTGGGACACCATGTGGGACTTTAACAAATTCCGACTGATATGGGGGGATGGCTACTGCCTGCCATCTGTCTTTTAGGTAGGAGTGAAACCAATCGAGCGCCACTCCGCCGATTCCAATGTTCTTTAATCCTGTCAGCAGGATGTCGTGGCTCACCGTATCGAATGCGGCGGACTGGTCCAGCAGAATTATGATTGCTGATTCCCCCCTGTCCACCCTCATTCGCAGGTCATCCAGAACTGTCAGCAGAGCTGACTCGGTTCCGTGAGCTGGTCTGAAACCGAATTGCTCCTCTTCCAGGATGTTGTTGGTCTCTAGGAAGAGGGCAAGGGATCTGCTGACCCACCGCTCTATGATCTTTATAGGGTATGGCAGGAGCAATATAGGACGGTAGTTTTTTTTGCAGTTCGGGTCTAGATTAGGTTTCTTTAGTAGGGGGGTAACAACCGCCAGTTTCCAGTCTTTTGGTACTGGGCCAGAAATGAGGGATTGATTGCAAAGCTGTTGCAATACAGGGAAAATGTCATCCCTGAACTCCTTTACTATTTTGTGAGGCAAAGGGTCCAGAGGGGACCCTGAGGTTGTATTAAGAGCAGTTTTTGTGAAGTCTTGTTCTGTAAGGACTTTAAAATTTTCTAAGGTAGCCTTTGGGTTGGGTCGTCCTACATTGCCTTCGCTCTTCTCCCTATTCTCGGGGTTACTATTATCCTGCTCAGAGGGGATGGAAACACCCTTCATTCCCTCAATGATTTTAGTAATTTGTTCCTGAAAGAAGGATGCTAAGTCATCGCATAATTCTTGTGAGGGCTTAATTTGACTGTTCGCACAATCCGGATTGGATAACTCTCTGATTATCCTGAAAGTGTCACGGGACTTATTAGAGCTGTGGAGTATTAAGTCTGCGAAATAGTTTGCTTTGGCTGCGATGATATCTTTTTTATACCGTACAATAGTTTGTCTCCATATCAGTTTCTCCGGCTCCGAGTAATTTTTTCTCCACATCCTTTCGGCATTTTTACAGGCTCTTTTCAGTGCCTTCAGGTTATCCGTGTACTAGGGCGCGGAGGGTCTTCCTCTTTTCCTGATTACTTTCAGGGGTACAGTATCGTCGAGCTTTTTAGTTACTTCTTTACACAAAGTGAGATAGTTTGTGGTGCTGTCGTTCTCTGGGTTGAACGAATTCCCAATGTGACGGAAATTGAACTTTCCTTTCTCTTTCCTTTTTAGCAGGCCTTTCCAATCGCGGCCAATAAAGGACCTGCTCTGTGTATTAGTAGGTCCTGTTTTAATCAAGGTGTGAATGTTGAATAGTAGGAGGTGATGGTCTGACCAATCTACTGGGAGCGTTGTTCTCATTGTGATAAGATCCTCTGCAGCAAATATTAGATCCAGTGTATTTCCCTGTTTATGTGTGTGGGTAGTTATCCACTGTTTCAGCCCTAAATTTTCCCAGGAATGGGTGATATTGTGAAAGGCCGTGTGTAGTTGGTCATTATCCCAAAGATTGAAATCTCCTAGTACCAGTAGTTTGCTATGTGAGATTGACATGTTGTTGATGACGGCAATCAATTCCTGCTGTTGTGTTGCGTTAATATGTCCCGGTGTCCTATAGCAGATTAGGCTTGTGAGGCAGTGGCCTGAGTCCTGTTTGATCGATATCCCAAGAATTTCAGCACATGAAACCGTGTCGACATCTACGGTTGCAATATTTAGCTCCTCTTTAAAGATGATCCCTGTTCCTCCTCCTCGTCCTATGGTCCTAGGCTTATGAATGATCTTGTAACCTGGCGGGCAGGCCGGCCCTAGCTCTAGTTCCATTCCCGCAGCCGTCCATGTCTCGGTCAGAAATAAAATGTCCAAATTGTTGGACTCGACCACAAGCTGTATTTCAGTGGCGTGTTTCGGCAGGGATCTGACGTTTAATAGTCCACTGACTATTTCTCCCTTAATGGTCTGTTTGGAGACGGCGTGTGTTGGTGGGATATGCCTATATCCTGTAATATGATCAGGGTTCGATTGTGAAATGAGTGGAAGGGGATTGATATGAGGCAGGCGCCCTAGGCAGTTGGGACAGGGGCTATTGGTCTCAGACTCAATGTGAGGGCTTAGGCGAGGGCAGTTAGCTCTGCCTGCCAAAGGGTTTAGTAGCATGAGTGTTTCTTTACTGTATCTATTTGCCTTGTGGAGCGGGAGAGCTCGAGCAGGGGGGGATGCCCTAGGCCCGGTCTCGGCGCGGACGAGCGCAGACGAGCTTGCCTTAAGCGCGCCTTCGTCGCGCCTTCGTCGCGCCCACTGCGCTCGTCCGCTGCGCTTCCTGTAAGGGCACATCTTACATAGGGATGAGATGGGGAGTAGAGAGGGGCGTGGCTTCGGTTGGTGGGCGTGCCGTTCTGTTCCGGCCAATTGTGCCTGAGCAACACAACAAACCCCGCCCTCGTCAGCGTTTTCTTCGCTGTGCGAGGAGTAAGGTGCAGTGAATAAACTTTAAAATCAGTAATAAACACACAAGTATTAAAAGTGCAAAGGGGTCCCTTCTCCCGGCTGTGCCTCAGGAGATTCAGCAGCAAAGACGCAGCGCTCGTGTTCAGCGCGCGTTTTGCCGAAAAAGGGGCGTGGCTACGGTTGGTGGGCGTGCCGTTCTGTTCCGGCCAATTGTGCCTGAGCAACACAACAACAAGCCAATAAAAAGGCATCTACCGGTAAATCTGCAAAGAGAGGAGATTAAACAGACAAAAAACAAAAATAGGAAGAAGTCAACTGGCATCCTGTAAAGAGAGGGTTAAGTATTCAACCATTTGAAGAAGAACCAGAGGTGTCCATAACATTGGTATTATGTAAATGAATAAAGTTTTTAAGTTCCGCCGGATCCTGAAAAGACCATGTTGGATTTTCGTATGTCACTTTGAAGATACAAGGGTGAAAAAAGCCATATCTAGCTTCAAGAGCTCAGAGAGGAGCCCGAAGATTCAGGAATTTCTTTCTTCTGGATGCTGTAGAATTAGAGACATCTTAAGACAGAAACACCTTTTGGCCAAGCCAGGAAACTTGTCATTTAGCTTTAGCTGCAGATAGAACTGAGAGAAGATCAGTAAACTTCAAAAGGAGAATGATGACACCTTGTGGTTTAACTGGGGTTGTTGAAAGAGGCGGACGAGGACCAAGTAGTAGGTGACATGTCCAGGAGTTTCAGCAGAAAGGAGGTGAAGAAAGGCACAGGGTGGTCACCTTCCAGAGATTCAGGCAAACTATAAATACGAAGGTTGTTCCTCCTATTCATATTTTCTAAATCTTCAGTATGTTTTTTTACGGTTGAGGACCGTTTTCTCTAGAGAAGAAATTCTCTGAGAGTTACTCTGTACCTCTGAAAATTGTTGCTCCATTGAAGCCACTCTACCCTCCATATTAGACCACTTTTCTTCAAGAAATTGTAACTTGCTGTTAGTTTCCTCTACAAACGGGTGCAATGCACGTATCTCCTCTAAGAGCAACTCCATGGAGATGGGAGATGATGATTATCAAGAGATGGAGGGTCATGTTTCAAGTGCTTAGATGAGACAGTAGATGGAGAGGATTTGTTTGTTGTATTTTGTGATGAAAAATTGTGATTAGAAGTTACTCCAGCCATCTGTCCTGTAGAAGAAGAAAGGTCTGATATTGAGGAAGAAGAAGGAAGTACCAGTGGAGTGTGTTTTGAGGGCACAAAAACAAATTTTGGTTTACACAGTCTTCCCATAAATATTTGTTTTGCAGGGGGTACAATAAACATTACATGAACTTATTGGGATCCGTGGAGTTTAAACTCTCCAAATGAGCTATCAATTAGATTGACTGACAGTTTCATGAGAAGAAAAGAGACACACAGATGTACTTAATATCAGTAGATAGAAAGCAGCAAGCATGCGAAGAGTCAACATGTTGACTTTTATGTTGGAGAGGTGAACAAAGCAGCTGCATTCCTTATTTGTAGCACTTGATTTATAGATTAGGTGTCCAAGAAATTCAAATAAAGCTGTTGTTATTTCAAAAGCGGTATTTTTATGTTTTGTCGAGACTTGGCACGCATTCCTGCTGCAACACACTTCCAGATAGCGGGCGTTCTGAGGCAACAACTGCGGCTGCAAAAAGGAGCTCACTAGAGTCATCACACACCACGGTTGTATATGCTGGGCTTCCCATAGATATTTGCCTTGCAGGGAGTATGGCAAACATTGAGTGAACTCATTTGCATCCGTGGACTTCAAACTCTACAAATGACCTAACCCTTAAGTTGAGTGAGATCTCATGGGAAGAAAAGAGTCACACCGAATTAATTAGCAGCAACAAATTGAAAGCAGCAGGCCTGCAAAGAGACAACATGTTGACTTTTGTGGTAAAGAGGCAAAAATATAGCTGCATTCCTTGAAGAAAATAACAAAGGGTCAATTGCTCCTCACAAAACCCGGGTTGATATTGAAACAAGCAAGAAATTCAGACAAATGATGAAATGCACTGATTCTGCATAATGACAGACATTGTGTGAATCATGTTGAAACAGGAACAAGAGCGCTATGTAATAGAGAGAAAGTCCAGACATGTGACAGGTGCTCCATACATCAGAAGGCCAAGTAATTCAAATAAGGGTGCCTACACTTCAAAGTCGCTATTTGCATTCCTAATACGAGGCGCGCATTCTTACTGAGACGCGCGTCTAAGATGGCGGGCGCTCTGAGGCAACAGCTGGGGCGGCAAAAGGGAGATTCAGCCAAGGTGCAACCTAATAAAAATAAGTTCACCGGAGTCACCACATGTTCTGGTTGTATATGCGGGCAGTTTCCAGGAAGAGACAGCACGGGAAGCGCTCCGGCAAGTCAAGGGTAGATCCCGATGCTACGGAGCTAACCCCCTAGGCGGCCTTCTTCTCTGGCATCACAGCCACGCCCCGCCGCATACCCCATTTCTAACAGGGAGCTGCCAACTCCACCTACCTTCCTGCCAACATGAAGACTGCTCATGCAGCTGGGCTTGTGGAATACACACATTCTGTCTGCAAAGTGAACATAAACATGGGGCAGAACCCCCTAAACAGGATGCCAACATTTCCCATCAGCCAAAATCAGTGGTCCCACAGCAGTGGAGACAAACACATTTTTTGCAGCTATGTTCTAGTGGCTGACCTCCAACTTCCCTTGCAAGTTGTGGGAAAAGAAACCTGAAAACTCTGCACTTGCCAGGACGATCTGCCTTGCAACCACTAACAGGAAGGTGCCCACTGACTGCTGAAGAGAAATAATAGAGGTATCCCTGCATGAAGCAAAGGCTCTCTATTAGAGGAGAACCACAGGGAGCTGTGCAGGAAGAGCAGCGATAGGCCACTGTAAACCATGGAGACTGTTCACAGCCAAGATGTGTGGTGAGATATTGTAATCGTATTCCCTCTACAGCAGGTCCCAAAGTGAAGCATCTCACCGACCAAGCCTGTGCCTACAATTAATATAACAATAGCCCTACTGCCAGTGTGTACTCTCCCAAAATCTCTTAAAGTAATACCTCTCAATACTTGCAGATGGCCTTAAATCAAACTTGCATCCACCAAAGGCAGGGTTACCATCAATCTTCCTTTACTTCATCCTTAGCAGATTCCAGACAACATTTGTTTCGTCAAGATGGGCACTATCCCTTCAACGTCCTCAGGTTTACATAGGTGGATTAAACAAAACCAGTTGTGTGATTTATATGTAAAATGGTATATTCTATATTCCACAGTTACATGTAATCTTCTCAAAGTGGTGGCATCAGTAGTGGGTGGGGAAACTCGCAGTAGGGTACGTAATGTTCTATTAGAAAGTGGGCCTTGTATGTGGTATCCCGAAGGCACGCAGCAATATGATTATTCCTTGTGTTAGCGTGTACAGCTATTTCTACAGGTGGGGCTTCTCCTGGTGGGCCCCATGGACACAAAAACGGCACAGGAACTGGATCTTCTGCTTGATTTTTAAATAGCTTTGATGTTACTTCTCCAACACCAACTATCCTTTTTGGGGCACATAGATGTTTCCATTGATGGTACACTCCTTAAAGAACATTTAACAAACCATAACCCCAGGACATTCATGCTCCCATCTCAAACTGCACCAGTCTTGATGTCTGAGTTTATTTATTTATTCATTTATTTTTTACATTTCTAGAGCGCTCTGTTACCCGGAGGTGTCCTGGCGCTAACGGATTAAAACTGGTGCGTGTGGGTAAGAAAGTTAATGAGTAAAGAGCCAGGTCTTCAGTGTCCTCCTAAAGGATAGGAGATCCGGCAATTGTCTAATGTGAAGGGGAAGCTTATTCCAGGCTACTGCAGCTCCTAAGGAAAAGCTCCTCCCACCCCATCTTGCTCTCTTGACTCTAGTGACCGATACCAGTGCCTGCTGACCAGATCTGAGAGATCTCGCCGGTTTGTACCAGAAGAATAATTCCTTCATGCAATTAGGGCCCAGATCATGGAGTGCTTTGAAGACTACACAAAGTGACTTAAAGGTGATTCGTTTCCGCACCGGTAACCAATGAAGTTTTGCCAGGTCCTGAGCCACCGAAGCGAACTTGGGTGTATCTGTTATCAGGCGAGCGGCAGCATTCTGCAATGTCTGTAATTTATTTAGTATGCCGGTTTGAGCGTTCAGCATAAGGCTGTTACAGTAGTCTAACCGAGAAAGAACTAAACCGGTGACTACTGTTTTTCTTTGTTCATGCTCCAGGAATGGTAGCACTTTCCTGATTGTTTTAAGAACAAAGTGGGTGGATTAAACCAGGGCATTAGTCTGATGTTTAACCACATTGCTGCTGTGGTTATTTTTCTCCTGTGCTGCATATTGCCATTTCCCATTGTTCATGACGAGCTGGGCTCGTCATCAGTGTTTGAGGAGGCTACACCATGACGAGCCCAGCTCGTCATCAGCCTCGAAGGGGTTAAAGGACAATAAATCATCCATCAGAATGCCAAGATTTTTCACTTTAGACACAGGGACGGGCAAGGCTCCCATTTCTTCGGGCCACCATCTAGGGGACCAGAAGTTGTCTTTGGAGCCAAAGAGTAGCACCTCTGTCTTTGATGAGTTTAACTTCAGACAGTTTTGGGCCATCCAAGCACCCACTTCACGCAGACAGCCTTTAAACCTGTCCGCAGTGCTGTCTATATCCCCCGGCATCAGAGACACCACTATCTGCGTGTCGTCCGCATATGCTGTGAGGTTGAATCCAAAGGTTCCAATTATCGGGGCTAGTGTGGAGACGTAGACATTCAAGAGAGTAGGACTCAGGGAAGAGCCCTGGGGCACTCCACAAGGAAGCGAAAAGGGACATGATTCGAAGTCCCCCAGTGCCACCACCTGAGTCCTGTTGGAGAGGAAGGCCTGTAAGATCTTCAGCGCCTTACCTTGAACTCCGCAGGCCCTCAACCGGTCCATCAACAGTTTGTGATGGACCGTATCGAAGGCCGCAGAGAGGTCCAAAAGGATCAGGGCGGCTCTGCCTCCTCCATCCAACACTCTTCTAATGTCTTCCACTGATTTAATTAACGCGGATTCCGTGCTGTGTTCTGCACGGAACCCATGTTGGCAGGGGTCAAGATGTTCTCCTGTTCGTAGATAAGTGCTTAGCTGGGTGTTTAGAACGCCTTCAATAACTTCAGCTGGAAGAGGAAATCTTGCGATGGGCCGATAGTTGTTTAAATCGGCTATGTCCAGATTGTTTTTTTTTAGGAGGGGTAAAATGGAGGCATGTTTCCATTTTGCTGGAAATTCCCCTCTGTCCAGCATAAGATTAAGGAGGGGGGTGAGTCCGACTGCCACAGTGCCTGGCGCTAATTTAATAATAGAGGCCGGGCAGGGGTCATGGGGTGAACCAGATTTTATCTTCTGGAGTCGACTCATGACCTCTTCTTCAGTGATTTGGGGGAAGAACATTAACAATCAAAACAACCGAGTTGAGGCACTCCTAGCTGTAAGAGGATTGTAAAACAATAAATATTAAATTGTAAACTACAAAATACATTTCCATCATTGAAGATCAATTTGATTGACAAATCTAAGACTTGTTTACATCGCATCATTTTGGAATACATCCTTTCTGTAATTGGAATTTATTTCAATTAACAAATCTAGGAGTTGGTTTAAAAAGCCCATAAATCCAATAGATAGTACTTTGTAGAGTAACATCTCGTGTACTGGTGCATTGATCAGAAAAGACCAGTGTTACTCCTGTTGTACCTGGCAGTAGAATGACAAACACTTGTCAGATACCACAATGTATGGCCAACCACAATCCACCGCAACATACAATTTAACCCCCTACAAAACTATTTCACACTGGGACACCCTCCACTTCATTCACCAGGCATAACCCTGTTGTATGTATAGGCACAGGGCTTAGAAAAGCGAAATTTTTTATTGGTAATGCTAGGAAATGTATGTAATTCACGTTGGACGCAGGCTATAATGCCACAATGAATTTATTAGACCTCTCAGCCTCATTTTACATTATCTCGCACAAGATCCTTTTACAGCAGTTCACCCACTTTGGGGTGGAGGTAAAAGAATTGGCCTGGCTGAGTTCAATT
The DNA here is from genome assembly GCF_964263255.1 of Lissotriton vulgaris. NCBI lineage: Eukaryota > Metazoa > Chordata > Amphibia > Caudata > Salamandridae > Lissotriton > Lissotriton vulgaris. The sequence continues at coordinate 316,728,611 of NC_141695.1, forward strand.
CTAGAAGGCAGGGAACAGACAGTATTGCTCAAACCCTACTTTTCAGAACCCCTAAAACACGTAAGTATGGAGAGCCTTAGGGCTCAGCTCTGAGCCCCACACTTTTTAATATATATTTGACACCACTGGCATACCTTATCAAGTTTTTCGGTATCCAGGTAGTTTGCCGTGCAGATGATACACAACTTCTGCTGACCTATAACAACCATGAGCCAGAGGCCAAAGCTAAATTTGCAGCCTGTATGACAGCTGTGATGGGTTGGTTGAAGGCTAACCCCCTGCAATTGTCATGACACTCATCCTAAGAGTTATCCTATGTCTATTCGGGTAGTTGAAGACCACCTTAGCCTACACTCAGACACCCCACGAGGTATGGAAGCAGGGTTGCTCACATTGACAGCATTACTCATGAATGGACTGCAAGGTCCATAAGACACTGCAGCATTTTCTTTCTCAGGAAACGTCATACGCTCCTTAGTAGGTAAGTGCGTGACAAGCAGGCACCAGCACTTGCTATTCTGTATGTGGCCAAAGAATTATGGCCAAACACTTCCTGGAAGGAGGTTGCCTCGTTTTGGTGTTTGGTGACCAGGATGTTGTTACGGCAGTGAAGGCAGCAAAAACTTCGAATATCCCACTAGAGTTCCTTCAGCAGGATCCGGCATGCTCAGCAGAGGTCCTTTCTTCGTAACCCGCTAGTACCAACTCGGAGGTCTTTGCAGCCGAGAAAGCTACCATCAGGACGGCACATTGAAAAATAATTCAACAAACGCCCTGCTCCGGGGGCCTGCATATTAGAAGTAACATTCAGTCTTTATCCAGAGCAGAAACAATAATGCCCAAGAGTTCATAAGCGTATAGTTGTTTGAAACCTTCTTCTTTAATTCCAAATATTCACTATGTATTTCATGAAAATCACATCCAGTAGTATATTGTTACAGTTTATTTATTTATAAGGTTTTATATGGCGCGAATGTGACCCACGAGGGTATCAGAGCGCTTTTTTCAAATAAAAGAGGTACATAGTGTATGGATAACATAAGTGATCAGTAGTCAAAATAAAATACATGGTTATTAAATGTTCAGGTGGTTGAAGTCATAGACATACAAGTAATATTCTCCATCGATACACAAGAGGTAGGCAGTGAAATGTAGATCATGTAGGAGACTCGTGGTCAACCTAGAATTCAGTCTTAGGAAGTGAATTTCATCAAAAGGAGTATTTTTACTTCTGTTTTGAAGGCGGTAAATGAGGAGATTCCACGTATCCCAGGAGGTAAGGAGTTCTAGATCTTTGGAGCAATCCATGAGAAAGCTCTGCAACCAATTCTCTTTTTATGGAAGGATTGTTGTTTCAGAAGTCGAGAGCTCACGCTGCACAGTTGTCTGCATCCTCCAGAACGCTCCAGCTTTAGGGCTAAGTAATTGGGTGTATTGGTATGCAGTGCTTTGTGGGTCATGCAAGAGACCTTTAGGTGTATTCTTGCCTCATAGGGCAGCCAGTTCAACGCTTTTAGGGTCGGAGAGATGTGGCTATTTCTTTTTGTTCCTGATACCAGTCTTGCCGCAGCATTAAGCGTTGCCCTCAGCGGAGCCAGCTTGTATTTGGGGAGACCGCAAACAGTTGTGCTTCCATAATCTAATCTTGATAGCACTAGGGCTTGTACTGCCGTTTTTAGGTCGGCCTGTGGGAGGTAGGGTGTGAGTTTCCTTAGTATATGCAACTTGTGATTAGCTCCCTTGATGGCATTAGTAATGTGCGCCTGCATATTCAGGTGTTTGACTCCGAGGATTTCGCGGAGTCGATGATGAGGGGAGCATAGTCAAATGAGGTTAGGTATTTTAGCCGTATATCTATCTTAGGAGTGTGATTGGGTGGGGAGATGAGAAGGAATTCAGTTTTTTTGTATTAAGCATGAGATGGTTGCCAGTGAGCCAACTTTGAGTGTTCTATAGAATAACCTTGAGGGAAATGAAGACTTCTGGAGTGGAGATTTTCAAATACAGTTGGGTGTCGTCTGCATACAGGTGATATAGAATGTTCGCTGAGTTCAAGGCGTTTGCCAGGGGTTCCATTAGTATGTCGAAGAGAATGGGTGATAGAGCTGAGCCCTGTGGAACGCCTAGGGTGACCGTGGAGGGTTGAGAGAGTGAATGCTTTATCTTGATTCTTTGTGTTCTGTTATTTAGGAAGGAGGAGAACCATTGTAACACTGTGCCCATAAGGCCCATCCTTCGTTCCAATAGGGACAATAGATTATCATGTTTAACTGTGCCGAAGGTGGAGGATAAGTCCAGAAGTATCAGTAGGCATGATTTGTTGAGGTCTAGCATTTTTATTATGTCATCCATTATGTGGGTGAGTGCAGATTCTGTGCTGTGACCTTGCCGGAAGCCAGATTGGTGGTTGTCTAGGTGGTTGTAGTTCTTGATATGGTTACATAATTGTATTTGTACACATTTTTCCAGCAATTTTGCCAAAGTGGGGATGTTGAATATAGGGCGGTAGTTGTTGAGATCTGATGGGATGGCATCAGATTTCTTTAATATAGGTGTGACCTACCCTATTTTAAGACAGTCCGGTATGGAGCCTTTTCTCAGAGAGGAGTTTACAATTTTTGCCCATAGGGGTAGAATAGATGTTTTTAACATTTTGAATAAGGTAGGAGGAAGGGGATCCGAGAAGTGACTGGAGGGGTTGATTGCTAGCAGAGTGTTATAGATTATTTGTTCAGTTTGTCGAGAAGGTGTGAAAGGAAGGATTGTTTTTTGTGCTTTCCCATGGAGTACTGAACTGAACCTTGAGCTGAGAGTAACATTTAGGGGTCGATTCCGATTCGGGAAACGAATCCGTACGACGATTCATATTCGTAGCCGTTTCCGTACGAATCGTACAGATCCATCCGAATTGCATAGTACTATCCGTTCCGAGAAAAAACGTTCGGATCATTGTGAACCGTACGAAAAGGAAGGGTAAATCCGTAAGACATCGACCCGCACAGTGAACCGTACGATTCGTAAAAATGCCGTAAGATCCGCCAAGTACGATCTGGACCGGGGAATGAGTATGCGATTCATACGGTAAACGTCACGTATGAGCAATACATACGGAAGGCAACACTATCACATACGCACCGAACCCCTAAAATCAAGGGGTGTATGCACGGGGTATACGCACTGTACACCTACGACCTTGGGGTGTACAAACCATACCCCTATGATCCGTACACCTACGATCATGGGGTGTACGCACGGGGACATACACACCGTACTCCTGAAATCCAGGAGTGTACGCACCGTACCCCGATGCACCGTACCCCTGCAATCATCGGGTGTACGCACCATACCCGGGGGGGTCCGTTTCGTACGCATTTTGAGGCGAAATCTGCTTTTACGGACGCTTTAAGCTCTCGTAGAAAAAGAGTCGTATGGAGTGTTGTCGATACGATTCGTACTTGCTGGGTCGGAAAATGCAGCTGCGATCCGTACGGACATCGCGTACTGCTCGTTCTGAATGTGATTCATACAGATTAGTGAGTTGTATGATCTTCGGTATGATTCGTACTGAGAACTGCTTTGGGTACACATCGTACTAAATCGTACATACGGGTACGGTTCTGCATACGATTCGTATGGGAAAAACGCTCTGTACGGCTATTCGGAGGGCATTTTACCGAATCGGAATTAGTCCCTTAGTATCTTGGGCCACAGGTTGTGGAAGGGTCATCTTAGATTGGATGTCCAGTCCGATGGTCTTTGTCTTTTCTCTGAAGAAGTTGGCAAACTCATCACAATTAGGTGTAGCCGGGCCGTTTACTTCTCTAGAGTTAGTTGAGTTGCGCATTTATTGCTTGACAATTTCAAATAGTTTCTTGGGACTGTTTATAGCTTGGTTCTGCTGGGTTTTGAAAAAGTCAGCCTTGGCCTTTAGAATCTTCCTATTGTATGAGTTCCTTAACACTCTCAGGTGGTATAGGTGGTCATTGGTGGGTGCTGATTTCCATAGTCGCTCAGCAGCTCTTAACTTGCGTCGCTCCGAGTTCAAGGTCTCATTGAACCATGGTTTGGATATTTTGGGGAGACTTTTTTTTCATGGAGGGGCGCTGTAGAATAAAGGATTTCAAGCATGATGGAGTTGTAAAAGACTGTGAGGTCATGGACATCCACCATATCTATCGAGGAGGTCAGGGCAGAGTTGCATCGGTTTACCAGGGTGATGGGGTTAATATTTTGTAGGTTCCTTTTCCATTGCTTTGTTTTTGAGGGTTGTCCCCTTTTTGGAATTACCACGATAATGATGTAGAAGATGATGGCATGATGGTCAGTCTAATCACATTGAGTGACCATCTCAGGGCAACAACAACAAAATGTACCCCATAACAATCTACGATATCATGATTTGCAAAGGTTAGTCTAGTTAGGGTGTCAGAAGAGCCCTCGAGAAATGAGTGCTGTGATTTCAGTTATGCTCAAAACTGAAAGTAAGATTAAAGAACAAATAAAATATAGACAGAGTCAATCTATATTTAGAAAGACATGTCCAGCCGGACAGTGGTCTTTCAGAGTTTTTACTCAAGGTACATGTAGTTAAATCACAACAAGTACCTTCCACAAGTAATCCAGTGTGGAACACAAGCCTGTGCCCAGCACTTACAGGACAGGTAGAAAGGTAGGTGTAGAAAGCAAAGAAGGGCAGCAGCCAGGGGACCGGATAAGTCGGGTCAGTCGTGCTTCCTGGCTGCCGACGGATACCACTGAGTACCGCGGCTTCTGCTGCCCGATTGTGGCATTTAGAGCCTAATCATTTAAGGCTTTCATTGTTATTGTCCTGATGATGGACCCCGTGATTTAATGGGGGTCCAAACGCCGTCGACCTTTATAGCACCAAAACTTATAAACGTGATTACTATGTGTTTTAAGGTGCTTTGCTGTTATACTCTGTGCAATTGTATTCATGTCAGAGATACTTGCTTTGCCTTATAAAGCCCTTCTTTGCTTTCTACACCTACCTTTCTACCTGTCCTGTAAGTGCTGGGCACAGGCTTGTGTTCCACACTGGATTACTTGTGGAAGGTACTCGTTGTGATTTAACTACATGTACCTTGAGTAAAAACTCTGAAAGACCACTGTCCGGCTGGACATGTCTTTCTAAATATAGATTGACTCTGTCTATATTTTATTTGTTCTTTAATCTCCTGTATGCATGGGACCAATGTTGTTTGAATAAAAGTACGCTCCCCGAGGTCCCTGCTGACTGAAATTGGGGCCCCTTGTTGTTGTAAAACAAAACTGAAAGTAAGAGACGAGAAAAAAGTGAGAGGGAGGGGCAGTGTAAGGGAAAAAACTCAGAGTTTTTCTGAGCCACAAGAAAAATAAATGATGGTCTAAGCCCAACAAAGAGTATTCCCTACTATCGTGAAAGGAGATTACATTTGTGGTGTGTCACTGACACTTTAGGAACAAGACCCACCAACATAATGGTACCATTATGTATAGAACAAATGCTCTCCAATGCTGAGTAGAAAACTATACTATTCTGCAATTCCATATGCAAAGTGTTCTGTATTTTATTCCTCCAGAACCTGGTCATTAGGACAGAGCATGTATAAGTGACACAGTAATCAATAGCCCAAACAATCAGAAAAAAAAGATCATAAAAAAACTAACTAATTTACTAAATCATACCTATATCTTCAAACCAATCTGCAGAAGTCTGAAAATGAAATATAAATGCAATATCAGCATATAGACTATGAGTGACAAGTGTGACAAACCCACATAATGCTTTGAACAGCTCAGTATTTACAGGTTAATAAAAAGCCACAAAACAGCGTACCTATAAATCCACGTTGAACAGTCTAATATTCCATTACTCTAAAAGTAAATCATTAGAAAACCGCTCGTATTCATTGGGGCCATAACACTTGTAATCGTCAAGCTGCCTGAAGCATCACCCGAAATACTTTAAAAATGATAAAAACGCCACAGGTCAGCATACGTGTAACTCCACTTAAACCAACTTGATAATTCGTCCTTCAAAGTAATTTTCAATTAGACCTGCCAGTACTCGGAGTGCCTCAGCATTTGTAATTATCAAGCTACAAGAGGCAATACCATATCTTGAGCTAAACGTGAAACAGTTCTATGCGTGAAACGCGTCTTAAACAAGAAGTTACAGGACTGACAAAAAGTAGTGTCAGCTAAATTTGCGTAAAAGCGAGTCTAACAGTATATATCATATGCTAGAGAGTATCACCTTACAACACGACGGAGCGTACTCCCATCAAAATATCGGCATCTCGATAACGGGTAGGAGACCGTCCATCCTAAATACAGTAAGTAGATCAATCCGTACCCGTTCATTCCAGAGGTTGGTCAAAACGTTGCATATGCGGCCGACATCTTGTAATGGAGATCCCCGCATATTAGTGGTTATTATTAAAACTAGAATCTAGAATCCACGTGGGTAGGTCACATCTATGTGGTCTCTTATTATTCTCCTTAAAACAGTAGCCAACATTTTTCGTCCTCATGGATTTCTTCAGAGCTCTGTTTCTGGATAGAAAACATAAAACAATAATATGAATAAAGAACTTTCTACAAAAACACTTTGATGGAGTTTTTAAAATTACATGTACTATGTATTTGATTTGCATTATAACTGTGCTGAACTATGGTGATCAAAAAGTGAGACACATTGAATAGTTGTAATGCTGAACCTGTGGAGGAGGCGAACTTACTCCATGACACTCAGTTCAGTTTCAGGCCTCGCCACTCAACGGAGTCGGCCTTACTTATGGCAACTGAGACCTTAAGGCAGGGTGCAGACGAGGGACAAACTATGGCCCTGATTCTGTTGGACCTCAGTGCTGCCTTCGACAATGTAGCACATTCCACCTTGCTACAGTGTCTGAATAAAGGAGAAATATCAGGTGCAGCGCTGAGGTGGATCCAGTCCTTCTTAGCAGATCGTGGATTTCAAGTCAGGCAAGGGGACTGTTATTCCAGAGTGGTCACTTTGGGCCAGGGCGTGCCCCAGGGCTCGTCCCTGAGCCCAACTCTATTTAATCTATATGTTGCCCCTGTTGCAACTATCATGGAGAGCTATGGCCTACGAATTGTGTCCTACGCCGACGACACGCAGCTGGTCATCTCCCTATCGTGTGCGCCCTGTCTTGCTGCGGACAATTTCAGAACATGCATGCAAGATCTTGCTGGTTGGATGTCCACCAATTGTCTGAAACTGAACGGCGGCAAGACGGAGGTGCTCATAGTGGGGGGCGGCAGGTCGGCGTAGTCGTCGGAGTGGTGGCCATCCTGCCTAGGGACGGCACCGACGCCCTGCCAGGAAGCCAGGAACCTGGGAGTATGGTTCGATGCAGGTCTCACCTTTGGATCCCAAATCAATCGTGTGGTCGGTGTTTGCTTCGGTGTCTTGAAAATTCTGAGGAAAGTACTGGAGCTTCTTCCAACTGAAGCCCGCAAGACACTGGTGCATGCATTGGTGACCGCGAGATTGGATTATGGGAATCTGCTGTATCTGGGGGCACCTGAGAAGAGCATTGGTCGCCTTCAGGTACTGCAGAATGCTGCGGCACGCCTGATCTTGAGGCTACCCAAGAGAGCATCCTCAAAAATGGCACTTCAGACTCTCCACTGGCTCCCGGTAAGAAGCAGAGTGGAGTACAATGCACTCTGTACCTGCCATCGCATTTTGAATGGCAGGGCGCCACAACCGCTGCAGAGCTTGATAGCGTGGTATCAACTGTCCCGTGCCTTAAGATCTGCGGGCTCGGGACTGGTGAAAATTCCCAAAAAGCGCGCATAGGGGGAAGATCGTTTAGGTACCTGGCAGCGTTTAAATGGAACAAATTACCGCTTGAACTGCGTCTTGAGCCCTCGGAGACCAGGTTCCGGTCTAAACTCAAAACTTACTTATTTGTCCAGTAGTTGGTCCGTCTCCCCTTCTGTTTGGATCCTGTTGCAGCCATTTCACTATAGCGCGGGGACACGCCGGGGCGCTTAACCAGGCGCTTTATAAGCTTAAAAAAAAAACCCTCTGTTTAATGAAGGCTACTAGTCTGTGCATTTATTTTTTTATCCACTCCCCCATTCCCTTGGCTGCGCATCTGTGGTGAACAAGATTACTTGTTCTCGGATCACTGATACAACATCGACTATAATAACATCAAACTACAAAAATATTGAGTCAACAATATTGTGTACAAAAATATTGACACACAATACGCAAAACAGAAATGACACTAACATGTCTAAAAAATCTCGATTACCAAAATGTCAACAACAAAAATAAAGAACACAAAAATATCGATTACATTAAAATAAAATTAAACACATCAAAAACCTCAATATAAACAACATTTACACAAACGACGATAAAATATATATAAACTATATAAAAAATAATAAATATTTTAAACAAACAATAAAAGTAATAGCAAATTAATAAGATTAATCAAAACAAATAAATAAAAAATAAAAAAATTAAAATAAACAAATACAACATTAAAAATATTTCACAACTACCGAAAATAAACATAAATATATATCATATATAAAAAATATATCACATTTATCTACACATACAATTAAATAACAATGATAAACAAAATAAAAACAAAAAATAAATAAAAATAATAATTATGAAACAAGTTAAAAGCAAAAAAATTCAAAAAAGCTATCTCGACCAATACATTTAAACTACACCAACACAAACCATTAGAAAACTCTAACTAATTAAATAAACAATATAAAAACAATTAATTAACATAAAATGTACTGTAAAACGGACAACCACGGAGGAAGAGCAAACCTATGTGAGAGAGAACACAGAACGAAAAACAACTACACAAACAACTATTCCGAAAATCCCTCAATAATGGTATAAACAAAACTTTAATAACTAAATAAATAAAATTAGCTTTTTAAAAAACTACATATCACAGATTACACTTCACTAAAATTCCACCTTGTAAATTCAACACAAAAATTTACATACACAATAGCAATAAAATCAACATTATAAAAAATATATCACAAAGTAAGTATATGACTTAACCAACAAATAAAGTAAACTATTTAAAAGTAATAAAGTTAATAAAAGCGCAAAACATAGATAGCAAATGCTTTTTACTTGGCAGCTTCTACAGAAATCAACAAAACCACAACATCAACGAAAGAAACTTCATCAACTAAAAGGAGTAAGTATATTTGTTTATATTAAAATAAATAAAATAGAGACCAAGGACACGATTACGATATCCGCCCACCACCGCAACGGATAATGGGACCACCTGCCATAGGTGCAGTGGTCTCGCCGTACGCATTATGATGCTCCCGCCACACTGGCGGGCGCATCCCGCATTCCTAACATTGCCACGGGTGGTGCTACCAGCAGCACCTGCCGCAATGTCAGAAATGCATGTCGTGCATTTGCATGCACAAAGTGACAGGCACCGCGTGGTGCCTGCCACCTTGTGCATGCAAATGCAAGGGGTACCATAGGTATCCCCCATGTGAACCCCCCACAACAGCCTGGGGGCCCGCAAAGGGGCCCCAAAAGCAAAGACCGCATGCCTTTGCATGGCGGCAGCACCCTCATGGAAAGGCTGATCTCCACCAACATCTTAACATGGCGGGCGGTATCTTGCAGACACCGCCTCCAGATTAAACATGTTTTCGGCCCGGTCGACGAGTCGACTAGCGGAAAAACGGCAGACGGTCTTTCCTTCTGCCGCTGACCCCCCAGCCATCCAAATATGGTGGGAGGTCTTTCTGGTGTGGATGGTGTGCTGTTCGCACCTGCCGGGCGGTGGCTACCCCAACCCAGCGGTGCGAACCGCCCGCCATCCTAATGGGCCCCAAAATAATCAAAATAATCCAATTAACTAAAACTATAACATTTTCTTTTATGTTTCACAGAATATACTTCACGATAACTCCTCCAAAAAGACTCAAAACAAATATTAAGGGGCTGATTCCAATGGTGGACTGGAGTCCGTCCGCCATCGTGTTGGTGACCAGGACTGTCCACAGTACATGCAGCCGTTCCGCACACCAAATCAGGATGCAACCGCCACCAAGGCAGTCGCATTTTGCATTTTAACATTGCAGCGGGTGCTGCTGACAGCAGCACCCACCGCAATGTTAAAATAGCCTGTTGTGCATTTCACTCCATTACATGGCAGGCACCACACGGTGCATTGTAATGTAGGGGTTTACCATGGGTCCCCACCCCCAGTTCACCCACACCTCCCCCAACACAAAGGGGACCCACAACGGGCCCCCAAAACTAATCTCCCTCAGCCCTTCAATGACGGTTTACCCGCCTCGGAAAGGCTTGCTGGAAACAGCGTCATGATTTGGCGGATGGTGCCTGCTAGGCACCGCTACCATTTCATGCAGACCACTCCACCAGGAAATCGCAACAATTGCTTATGGCGGTTCCGTGGTGGACGGTCTTTGCGTCCGCCGCGGTCCGAACGCAATTCCCCCCACTATTGTAATGTGGCGGGGAGAAAATCGCAGTCCGATTGCGGAAGGACCGCCACTGCATGGCTGGTGGTGGTGGTCCTTCCACAATCGTATTCGGCCCCCTAGTTCGAAAACAAGTACAAAATAAATATTAAAGAAAAATATAATACTAAGTAAGTATATAAATTAACCAACAAATAGAACTACCTTTTAAAAACGATAAATTAAATAAAAAAACAAATATTACTAACAAATACTTTTCTCTTCACAGCTTCTACAAACAAACATACAACATCAACAACAACAAAAAACTTCATCAACTAAAAAAACTAAAAAAGCGAAATAAACAAATATACTAAAACTATAACCTTTTATTTTATATTTCACAGATTACACTTCACTAAATCTCCACCTACAAAACTCAAAACAAGGATTACCTTCGAAAACAAGGATAAAAGCAACATTGAAGAAAAATATAAAACTAAGTAAGAATATAAATGAACCAACAAATACAGCAAACTAATAATAAACTATAAAATACATTAAAAAACAAATATAACTACAAAAAACTTTCCTCTTTACAGCTTCTACAAACTTCAACATAAAACCACATCAACGAAAAAAAACGTCATCAACAAAATAATACGTATTTTTTTCTCAATTAAAAAAATAGAAACTTAATAAACAAAATAACATAATTAAATGTAACACTTTAATAAAAAATAACATTTTTCATTTAAACCAACAGAAAAAACTGAATAACCATCGACGATCGATAAACTATCCATCAAGAAAATTCAAGCAAGACAAATGTACATTTATTTTTAAATATAATAATCATACAAACATGTTTACTGCTCAAATTCGTGTAATATATATATATATATATATATATATATATATATATATATATATATATATATATATATCTATACAAGGCTCAGAAGCAGATATAGTGAAAGCCCTTCCTCCCGGCTTTTTAATTTATTCACAGGACAGGCCAGTGGGGCGGGGGGGGGGTGGGGGGTGTTGCCATTCTCTATAAGGACTCTTTGGTATGTAGAGCCCAAAATGGTGAGGTGGAGGACTGTGAGAGCTGTAAGTTCTCCATACAAATTTCACCTACTGTGGCGATGTCCGGGATATTAGTCTACCGGCCTCCAGGAAGCATTCAGAATTTCGTGAGCTCCCTTATGGAAACCGTGATGGTTCTTGCCGCTTCAGCGACACATTTTATCACACTGGGAGATTTCAATCTTCATTTCGATGACCAGGAAGATCGGTCGGCGCTAGAGCTTCAATGTGACCTAAAAGCTTACGAGGTCAATCTTTTAAATCTAGAGGCCACCCATAACAAGGGTCATCTGCTTGATCCGATCTTTACGAATGTTACTGCCATGAAAGCCGCCTCCCCGATTCCCCTCCCGTGGACAGACCATTTTTTGATCCCTTTCGCATGGCAAACTGAGATGGATAGTACTTCCACCATCAGTGTATGTGCGCCTGAAAGATCCTGGTCTAGGCTGTCTGTGGAGAACTTGACGCTCAGACTGGAGGGCTCGCGCCCCCCTCTAGGGAAGGATCCGGTATTGGCGGAAGCAGATTTCTGCAGATGGATGTCCAATGCACTCGACTCCGTCCTCCCCATAAGATCGGCAGAAAGGAGGGAGAAAAGAACGAGCTCCTCTCCCTGGTATACGCCAGAGTTGAGAGCTATGCTGAGGGGCTGTAAAAAACTGGAACGTGCCTGGAGGAGAAATTGGGAAGTAGCCAGAAAGACGGAATACCGCGCTGCGATAAGGAATTACAAACTCACCATCCGATGTGCTAAAACTCGAGAAGAGAATCAGCAATGCCTCCAACTCCTCCAGAGAAACGTTTCTAGTGGTCAAGGAACTCCTGAGGGTCCCGGTACCGCCTGCTTCCACAGACAACTTGGAAGAAAAATGTAATGACCTATCAGAGTACTTCCTTACAAAAATAGAAAAAATTCTGAATACCCTGCCTCAAATTAGCATAGGAGTAGAGTCCAACGAGGACGGAGGGAGACCCCGGGAGACCCTCGAGTCTTTCGGACCAGTATCTGTGGATGAGGTGCTTAAGGTCCTGGTGACCGTTAAGAGTGGCTCTCCCCGTGATGTAGTCCCCATGAGGATTCTCAAACTAGTTGCCCCTTCCATCGCGGAACCGATAACTGAGGTTATTAATGCCTCGTTGGTTCCGGTGTGGTGCCTCCTAATTGGAAAGGAGCAGTAGTAAAAGCCCTCATAAAAAAACCTAACCTCGATCCCCTTGACATGGCGAACTACAGGCCCATTTCTCTACTTCCGGGACTCAGTAAAATCACGGAAAAGTTGGTAAATTTCCAGCTATCCAATTTCCTTGAGTCCAACGGTTTATTGAGAAGTTCTCAAACGGGCTTTCGCCCGGGTCAAGGCACCGACACCGCCCTGCTGGCAGTCGTTGAAGAAGCAAGAAGCATTTTGGATTAAGGAGGATCAGTGGCAGTGATCCTCCTGGACCTTAGTGCAGCTTTTGACACTGTTAACCATCAAGTGTTACTTCAACGGCTGTCAGACGTCGAAGTGCGCGGGACTGCGCTGAAATGGCTGCGGTCATTTCTCAGCGATCGGACCTTTCAGGTCTGGGAAGGCAGCGCACGATCGGCATCCACCCACCTCCATTGTGGAGTGCCGCAGGGCTCTTCCTTGAGCCCCACATTATTTAATGTGTATATGGCCCTCTTGGAGGATGTGGTGGCTCCTTTTAACATCAAAATCGTGAGCTATGCCGATGACACCCAGCTGGTGTTTGCCCTATCCCAGGCCACGGAAAATCCCCAGGTGCTGCACTCCTGCCTATCCAAAGTCCACACTTGGATGGGTGAGTCAGCACTAAAGCTGAACGGTTCAAAGACCGAAATAATGCTGATGGGGAAGAAAAGTCCCTCACTCCCCCTGTCCGTCTGGCCTAGTTGTCTGGGATCACCGCCCAAACCCAAGGTAGAGATCAAGAGCCTTGGAATTTGGTTGGAGCAAGATCGCTCCTTTAGGACCCAGGCTACTAAGATGGCAGGTATCTGTTTTGGCCTCCTCCGATCTGTGCGCAAAGTGCTGCCTCTTCTTCCATTTCCATCTCGGAAGCTTTTGATCCAGGGGCTGATTATATCAAGATTGGACTTTAGCAATGCAATCTACTTGGACGCCCCTGAGGCCACTCTGAATAAATTACAACAAGTTCAGAATGCGGCGGCACGAATGCTCAATAACATCCCCATGTCGCGGTCGGCCAAACCCGCACTGGGGGCTTTGCATTGGTTACCGGTGCGGGAAAGGGTGAAATTTAAATCTCTCTGCCTTGCACATAAAATCTTGCAGGGTAAAGGCCCCCCCGTTCTGCAAAATCTGGTGACCCCTTACAAGGCCAGTAGAACACTTCGCTCAGACCAAAAGCATCTACTTAAGATCCCTAGGGTAAAAAAGGCCCGTTCAGGAGGAAGGAGATTCTCCGTGAAGGTTGCGACTCTCTGGAACTCACTACCTTTAAGTTTGCATTCTGAGCCATGCCTCTTGCGTTTTCGTAAACATCTGAAAACTTTTCTTTTCTGTTAACCGCTGTCCCTCTGCTCACATAAGCGTTATTCTGTTTGGATAAGCGCTGGGATGCTCCAGGGTAACCACGCGCTATACAAGACTGCCCTAATAATATATTTATATATATATACATATATATATATATATATATATATATATATATATATATATATATATATACATATACCATGTGATCAAGCTGTAAAGGCGAAACGCGTTATGGCAGCGGCAGGCTTGCTGAAATAAACACGAAGGTTTAAGCACTGAAAAATTTGGGTCCGTTCTTTCGTCAGCGCTGGAGTGTTGGGCTAAGGCGGATGCCTTGGCAGTGACGAATTCTCGTTCATATATATATATATATATATATATATATATATACACATATATTCACAAAAAAATGCCAGAAGGAGCAAAATACATAACTTCACAAAAGGGAAAACTACTTCTGTACTACTGAGCTGCACTTATACGCAAGAAAAAAAAATAACTGGAAACAAAACACTTTGGAAATGAAGTAAATATTACTCCAATCCTTGCTAGGGGAGAGCCACTATAGTAGAAACAAATGTAGTTCATGTCAGAGAAAACAACCATCCCGCCAGTGTGACTAAAATTGAGGTCAGAGATGCTCTAAAAACAATCGGAGAAGCAAGTACCAGCTCCCAACAAATAATTACCCAAATACTCAAAAACATGTTAACTATGGTACCGAAACATGTCACTGGACAACTACCATCCATCCCCACTCTGAAAAGATGAATTGTCAGAACTAAAAGAGCTACAGCTCAAACACCACCCACCCCCCAAACTTTTGCTGAAATAGAAATTTTACCAGAAATACACCATCACCCACAAAGGTGAAAAATTTCTTCTTTATGACAATAACAGTCATGAAAAACGAATGATCATCTTTCCCACCAACAACTTAAACAAATTTAAAAACTGCAAAATGTGGATGATGAATGACACATTCAAAGTTTGCCCCAAGCATTTTTATCAACTATCTACCATCCATGGTGAATATGAAGACACTAACATCCCCTTCATATACGCATTACTTCCTAATAAACAAAGTGAAAACAAAGATTGCTGGGCTGTTCCTAAAGCTTAAGGAAGGTACGTGTCACTGTCGTGTGTAGGATGTTGTAAGGTCTCAAGGAATCCTACAGATGGGCATCCATTTTGTTGGATGTATTGCCCACACACATCCTTTCAGGTGTCATGCTTCATCATCTGGGCTGCTCCTCGTTGGGTTGGCGGTACCCAATGGGCAACACCTCAAAGTGGGGCTCTTTAGCGGAGATAACGTGCAGGAGGAGGAGCGGTAGCCATAGATAATGTATCACGCTGTATCTCAGTATGTGTAGTAAAAGCTATGTGACCCGTGCTCGGTTACAAGAGGGCGGCGGTAGCCAGAGATAACATGTCACGCTCTATTTAATGTCAAAGAATGGCCCAGGATATATACTCCGGAGGTTGACTCGCACGGGCAACGGGTCCTAGTCTTGAAGCCTCCTACTCAGCAGCGAGTTGTTCACTTACTTTCTGGCTCCTCTGCTGCCTCCTATTGCACCTACCCCTCGCCGCCGGATCCGGGTAGTAATTGTGGAGCCGGCGGCTAAGGCTATTAAATACGAGCTGGGAGTCACATGGTAGCGTGACTGTGCTCAAAGTAAATGTCACATGACCAGTGTGGTGTCTATGGCGGCCATCATACAGTGGGGTTGTCTTCATTAGCTTTGTTGGAGTAAATACTACAACTCTTCATCCCTAAGCCTATTTGGTCATGTTCGGGGTATAGTTATGTGTTACTTGTCAACAATAAGGTATTCGGAGCTGGTTGACGGTTGAGGATTGTATAATTGAAATTTGTAGAGAACGTCTGTGGTTAAAATTTTAGTGTGTCCAGAACTCCGTTTAATCAGTGCCCTTTGTAGAGTCTGGTGTGTATAGGGGTTCGTCCCAACCCTCATAGGTTGAGACCGGAGGGGGGCTATCCCACAAAGTTGGATTTATTCATAACCTCGTCCCTGTGTCATATGACGGTCAGTGTAAGCCGAGTGGCCATTAAAGGGGTAGTGCTAAGATTGAACAAGGTTAAGCGCCCCAGTTATGACTCCCGTATGGGGGCAGATGATCAATAAGAATTATTCACTACTTCGTGTGTGTCGCGTGAGGGGCATTACCACTTGTGTTCTCCCTGTTGTGTTGTGCTGTATTCTGTACAGAGATTGTCTGTAATGATCAGTTATATATGAGGTAGTCCGGTAGTGCCTGTATGGAGGCTCACCTATAACGTACTCTGGATTGATCAGCAGTAGTGAGCTAGTCTTGTAGTACCTGTATGGAGGCTCACCTATAACGTACTCCATGCTATTTCCTCGTTTAACCCTTTGCTATCTGTTGAAAGCCTGTGTAAGCCACCTTTGTACTTTGAAGAAAAAGCTCTGTTTTGATGTTCTGGGGTTCGCTTCCAGGATCAACCACTTTAGTGAGTCAGGAGTATGGTTCAGTTCAATGTAGTGTCTGCACATTTTGGTATTGCTCTTCTTACACCTAAAGTTGCTCCGGTGTTCAGAGATTTGTGTCTTAATAGGGCGAGTTGTCATACCAATGTAGTAAAGTGCACAAGGGCATATTAGCAGGTAAATGCAATTGGCACTATTACAATTCATATGTCCTCTCATCTCCCAAGAGAAGGAGTCGGACAATGTGATTGTCGTGTGTACTTTCGTAAAAGGACAGGCAGCGCAACTCCCGCAGGGGTAATGTCCCTTGACTGCGGGTAATTGCCAGAGGGTGGTTTGTGTGACCAAGGCTTTTTCTTTCTTAGTATTTACAACAAGGGGTGGTGAGGGACAGAGTCTCTGAATTAAGCAGAAAGCTCTCACCCAGTCAAGAGATCAGGGCTAGATCCAACACCGTTTTTTAGCTCACTGCACCATCCCAGTTTCAGAACCTGGCTGTATGCAAATTAGTCTGTTCCTGTCCCAGTGCATGATGGGAACAGGGCAAACCAAACTACAAAAGCCAATTCTTACACTGGGAAGGAAACAAGCTCCCGGGGACCGGTTTCTGGCATTACAGCCGTCTTCGGCCCGGTTTGCTTGAATCCTGATGGTGCAATGAGCAAGGGTCTCACATCTGAGAATACCCTTCCACGCTTAGGGTGGACAAAAATATTTACAACAAGGGGTGGTGAGGGACAGAGTCTCTGAATTAAGCAGAAAGCTCTCACCCAGTCAAGAGATCAGGGCTAGATCCAACACCGTTTTTTAGCTCACTGCACCATCCCAGTTTCAGAACCTGGCTGTATGCAAATTAGTCTGTTCCTGTCCCAGTGCATGATGGGAACAGGGCAAACCAAACTACAAAAGCCAATTCTTACACTGGGAAGGAAACAAGCTCCCGGGGACCGGTTTCTGGCATTACAGCCGTCTTCGGCCCGGTTTGCTTGAATCCTGATGGTGCAATGAGCAAGGGTCTCACATCTGAGAATACCCTTCCACGCTTAGGGTGGACAAAAATATTTACAACAAGGGGTGGTGAGGGACAGAGTCTCTGAATTAAGCAGAAAGCTCTCACCCAGTCAAGAGATCAGGGCTAGATCCAACACCGTTTTTTAGCTCACTGCACCATCCCAGTTTCAGAACCTGGCTGTATGCAAATTAGTCTGTTCCTGTCCCAGTGCATGATGGGAACAGGGCAAACCAAACTACAAAAGCCAATTCTTACACTGGGAAGGAAACAAGCTCCCGGGGACCGGTTTCTGGCATTACAGCCGTCTTCGGCCCGGTTTGCTTGAATCCTGATGGTGCAATGAGCAAGGGTCTCACATCTGAGAATACCCTTCCACGCTTAGGGTGGACAAAAATATTTACAACAAGGGGTGGTGAGGGACAGAGTCTCTGAATTAAGCAGAAAGCTCTCACCCGGTCAAGAGATCAGGGCTAGATCCAACACCGTTTTTTAGCTCACTGCACCATCCCAGTTTCAGAACCTGGCTGTATGCAAATTAGTCTGTTCCTGTCCCAGTGCATGATGGGAACAGGGCAAACCAAACTACAAAAGCCAATTCTTACACTGGGAAGGAAACAAGCTCCCGGGGACCGGTTTCTGGCATTACAGCCGTCTTCGGCCCGGTTTGCTTGAATCCTGATGGTGCAATGAGCAAGGGTCTCACATCTGAGAATACCCTTCCACGCTTAGGGTGGACAAAAATATTTACAACAAGGGGTGGTGAGGGACAGAGTCTCTGAATTAAGCAGAAAGCTCTCACCCAGTCAAGAGATCAGGGCTAGATCCAACACCGTTTTTTAGCTCACTGCACCATCCCAGTTTCAGAACCTGGCTGTATGCAAATTAGTCTGTTCCTGTCCCAGTGCATGATGGGAACAGGGCAAACCAAACTACAAAAGCCAATTCTTACACTGGGAAGGAAACAAGCTCCCGGGGACCGGTTTCTGGCATTACAGCCGTCTTCGGCCCGGTTTGCTTGAATCCTGATGGTGCAATGAGCAAGGGTCTCACATCTGAGAATACCCTTCCACGCTTAGGGTGGACAAAAATATTTACAACAAGGGGTGGTGAGGGACAGAGTCTCTGAATTAAGCAGAAAGCTCTCACCCAGTCAAGAGATCAGGGCTAGATCCAACACCGTTTTTTAGCTCACTGCACCATCCCAGTTTCAGAACCTGGCTGTATGCAAATTAGTCTGTTCCTGTCCCAGTGCATGATGGGAACAGGGCAAACCAAACTACAAAAGCCAATTCTTACACTGGGAAGGAAACAAGCTCCCGGGGACCGGTTTCTGGCATTACAGCCGTCTTCGGCCCGGTTTGCTTGAATCCTGATGGTGCAATGAGCAAGGGTCTCACATCTGAGAATACCCTTCCACGCTTAGGGTGGACAAAAATATTTACAACAAGGGGTGGTGAGGGACAGAGTCTCTGAATTAAGCAGAAAGCTCTCAGGGTATACTCAGACATGAGTCCCTTTCTCACTGCTCCATCAGGATTCAAGCAAGCCGGGCCGAAGAAGGCTGAAATGCCAGAAACCGGTCCCCGGTAACTTGTCTCCTTTCTGGTGAAGAATTGGCTTTGTAGTTTAGTCTGCCCTGTTCCCATGATGCACTGGGCCAGGGACAGATTGATTTGCATATAGCCAGGTTCTGAGCTGGGATGGGGCAGTGAGATAAATAACGGTGATGGATCAAGACCTGATCTTTGGACTGGGTAAGAGTGGTCTGCTTAACTCAGACACTCTGTTCATCACCACCCCCTTTTCTAAATCGTTTTTGGCCACTATAGGTGTGGCAGGGTATACTCAGACATGAGTCCCTTTCTCACTGCTCCATCAGGATTCAAGCAAGCCGGGCCGAAGAAGGCTGAAATGCCAGAAACCGGTCCCCGGTAACTTGTCTCCTTTCTGGTGAAGAATTGGCTTTGTAGTTTAGTCTGCCCTGTTCCCATGATGCACTGGGCCAGGGACAGATTGATTTGCATATAGCCAGGTTCTGAGCTGGGATGGGGCAGTGAGATAAATAACGGTGATGGATCAAGCCCTGATCTTTGGACTGGGTAAGAGTGGTCTGCTTAACTCAGACACTCTGTTCATCACCACCCCCTTTTCTAAATCGTTTTTGGCCACTATAGGTGTGGCAGGGTATACTCAGACATGAGTCCCTTTCTCACTGCTCCATCAGGATTCAAGCAAGCCGGGCCGAAGAAGGCTGAAATGCCAGAAACCGGTCCCCGGTAACTTGTCTCCTTTCTGGTGAAGAATTGGCTTTGTAGTTTAGTCTGCCCTGTTCCCATGATGCACTGGGCCAGGGACAGATTGATTTGCATATAGCCAGGTTCTGAGCTGGGATGGGGCAGTGAGATAAATAACGGTGATGGATCAAGCCCTGATCTTTGGACTGGGTAAGAGTGGTCTGCTTAACTCAGACACTCTGTTCATCACCACCCCCTTTTCTAAATCGTTTTTGGCCACTATAGGTGTGGCAGGGTATACTCAGACATGAGTCCCTTTCTCACTGCTCCATCAGGATTCAAGCAAGCCGGGCCGAAGAAGGCTGAAATGCCAGAAACCGGTCCCCGGTAACTTGTCTCCTTTCTGGTGAAGAATTGGCTTTGTAGTTTAGTCTGCCCTGTTCCCATGATGCACTGGGCCAGGGACAGATTGATTTGCATATAGCCAGGTTCTGAGCTGGGATGGGGCAGTGAGATAAATAACGGTGATGGATCAAGCCCTGATCTTTGGACTGGGTAAGAGTGGTCTGCTTAACTCAGACACTCTGTTCATCACCACCCCCTTTTCTAAATCGTTTTTGGCCACTATAGGTGTGGCAGGGCATACTCAGACATGAGTCCCTTTCTCACTGCTCCATCAGGATTCAAGCAAGCCGGGCCGAAGAAGGCTGAAATGCCAGAAACCGGTCCCCGGTAACTTGTCTCCTTTCTGGTGAAGAATTGGCTTTGTAGTTTAGTCTGCCCTGTTCCCATGATGCACTGGGCCAGGGACAGATTGATTTGCATATAGCCAGGTTCTGAGCTGGGATGGGGCAGTGAGATAAATAACGGTGATGGATCAAGCCCTGATCTTTGGACTGGGTAAGAGTGGTCTGCTTAACTCAGACACTCTGTTCATCACCACCCCCTTTTCTAAATCGTTTTTGGCCACTATAGGTGTGGCAGGGTATACTCAGACATGAGTCCCTTTCTCACTGCTCCATCAGGATTCAAGCAAGCCGGGCCGAAGAAGGCTGAAATGCCAGAAACCGGTCCCCGGTAACTTGTCTCCTTTCTGGTGAAGAATTGGCTTTGTAGTTTAGTCTGCCCTGTTCCCATGATGCACTGGGCCAGGGACAGATTGATTTGCATATAGCCAGGTTCTGAGCTGGGATGGGGCAGTGAGATAAATAACGGTGATGGATCAAGCCCTGATCTTTGGACTGGGTAAGAGTGGTCTGCTTAACTCAGACACTCTGTTCATCACCACCCCCTTTTCTAAATCGTTTTTGGCCACTATAGGTGTGGCAGGGTATACTCAGACATGAGTCCCTTTCTCACTGCTCCATCAGGATTCAAGCAAGCCGGGCCGAAGAAGGCTGAAATGCCAGAAACCGGTCCCCGGTAACTTGTCTCCTTTCTGGTGAAGAATTGGCTTTGTAGTTTAGTCTGCCCTGTTCCCATGATGCACTGGGCCAGGGACAGATTGATTTGCATATAGCCAGGTTCTGAGCTGGGATGGGGCAGTGAGATAAATAACGGTGATGGATCAAGCCCTGATCTTTGGACTGGGTAAGAGTGGTCTGCTTAACTCAGACACTCTGTTCATCACCACCCCCTTTTCTAAATCGTTTTTGGCCACTATAGGTGTGGCAGGGCATACTCAGACATGAGTCCCTTTCTCACTGCTCCATCAGGATTCAAGCAAGCCGGGCCGAAGAAGGCTGAAATGCCAGAAACCGGTCCCCGGTAACTTGTCTCCTTTCTGGTGAAGAATTGGCTTTGTAGTTTAGTCTGCCCTGTTCCCATGATGCACTGGGCCAGGGACAGATTGATTTGCATATAGCCAGGTTCTGAGCTGGGATGGGGCAGTGAGATAAATAACGGTGATGGATCAAGCCCTGATCTTTGGACTGGGTAAGAGTGGTCTGCTTAACTCAGACACTCTGTTCATCACCACCCCCTTTTCTAAATCGTTTTTGGCCACTATAGGTGTGGCAGGGTATACTCAGACATGAGTCCCTTTCTCACTGCTCCATCAGGATTCAAGCAAGCCGGGCCGAAGAAGGCTGAAATGCCAGAAACCGGTCCCCGGTAACTTGTCTCCTTTCTGGTGAAGAATTGGCTTTGTAGTTTAGTCTGCCCTGTTCCCATGATGCACTGGGCCAGGGACAGATTGATTTGCATATAGCCAGGTTCTGAGCTGGGATGGGGTAGTGAGATAAATAACGGTGATGGATCAAGCCCTGATCTTTGGACTGGGTAAGAGTGGTCTGCTTAACTCAGACACTCTGTTCATCACCACCCCCTTTTCTAAATCGTTTTTGGCCACTATAGGTGTGGCAGGGTATACTCAGACATGAGTCCCTTTCTCACTGCTCCATCAGGATTCAAGCAAGCCGGGCCGAAGAAGGCTGAAATGCCAGAAACCGGTCCCCGGTAACTTGTCTCCTTTCTGGTGAAGAATTGGCTTTGTAGTTTAGTCTGCCCTGTTCCCATGATGCACTGGGCCAGGGACAGATTGATTTGCATATAGCCAGGTTCTGAGCTGGGATGGGGCAGTGAGATAAATAACGGTGATGGATCAAGCCCTGATCTTTGGACTGGGTAAGAGTGGTCTGCTTAACTCAGACACTCTGTTCATCACCACCCCCTTTTCTAAATCGTTTTTGGCCACTATAGGTGTGGCAGGGTATACTCAGACATGAGTCCCTTTCTCACTGCTCCATCAGGATTCAAGCAAGCCGGGCCGAAGAAGGCTGAAATGCCAGAAACCGGTCCCCGGTAACTTGTCTCCTTTCTGGTGAAGAATTGGCTTTGTAGTTTAGTCTGCCCTGTTCCCATGATGCACTGGGCCAGGGACAGATTGATTTGCATATAGCCAGGTTCTGAGCTGGGATGGGGCAGTGAGATAAATAACGGTGATGGATCAAGCCCTGATCTTTGGACTGGGTAAGAGTGGTCTGCTTAACTCAGACACTCTGTTCATCACCACCCCCTTTTCTAAATCGTTTTTGGCCACTATAGGTGTGGCAGGGTATACTCAGACATGAGTCCCTTTCTCACTGCTCCATCAGGATTCAAGCAAGCCGGGCCGAAGAAGGCTGAAATGCCAGAAACCGGTCCCCGGTAACTTGTCTCCTTTCTGGTGAATAATTGGCTTTGTAGTTTAGTCTGCCCTGTTCCCATGATGCACTGGGCCAGGGACAGATTGATTTGCATATAGCCAGGTTCTGAGCTGGGATGGGGCAGTGAGATAAATAACGGTGATGGATCAAGCCCTGATCTTTGGACTGGGTAAGAGTGGTCTGCTTAACTCAGACACTCTGTTCATCACCACCCCCTTTTCTAAATCGTTTTTGGCCACTATAGGTGTGGCAGGGTATACTCAGACATGAGTCCCTTTCTCACTGCTCCATCAGGATTCAAGCAAGCCGGGCCGAAGAAGGCTGAAATGCCAGAAACCGGTCCCCGGTAACTTGTCTCCTTTCTGGTGAAGAATTGGCTTTGTAGTTTAGTCTGCCCTGTTCCCATGATGCACTGGGCCAGGGACAGATTGATTTGCATATAGCCAGGTTCTGAGCTGGGATGGGGCAGTGAGATAAATAACGGTGATGGATCAAGCCCTGATCTTTGGACTGGGTAAGAGTGGTCTGCTTAACTCAGACACTCTGTTCATCACCACCCCCTTTTCTAAATCGTTTTTGGCCACTATAGGTGTGGCAGGGTATACTCAGACATGAGTCCCTTTCTCACTGCTCCATCAGGATTCAAGCAAGCCGGGCCGAAGAAGGCTGAAATGCCAGAAACCGGTCCCCGGTAACTTGTCTCCTTTCTGGTGAAGAATTGGCTTT
The DNA here is from genome assembly GCF_964263255.1 of Lissotriton vulgaris. NCBI lineage: Eukaryota > Metazoa > Chordata > Amphibia > Caudata > Salamandridae > Lissotriton > Lissotriton vulgaris. Next base: position 316,752,284 of record NC_141695.1, read on the forward strand.
GTAGTTTAGTCTGCCCTGTTCCCATGATGCACTGGGCCAGGGACAGATTGATTTGCATATAGCCAGGTTCTGAGCTGGGATGGGGCAGTGAGATAAATAACGGTGATGGATCAAGCCCTGATCTTTGGACTGGGTAAGAGTGGTCTGCTTAACTCAGACACTCTGTTCATCACCACCCCCTTTTCTAAATCGTTTTTCTTTCTTAGATCACGTCTGTACCAGAATGTCTTTTATATTCTTGGACCTTTTGAACGCAAACCTAGGTGATTCCATATCTAGGGTACCTGTGTTCAGGATCTGCCAGTGTCGCCTAACAATTTTCCTCACTTCGTTAGATGCTGGTGTGAAGGTTGTGACGCATGTCATGGGTTGGTTGTCTAAGGGAACCTTTGTTCTGCGTTCTAGTAAGCTCTCCCTGTGATTGTGTTGTGCCCTTTTCCTGGCTCTCGTGATTTCCCTCGAGGGGTAACCTCTGTCGGCAAGATTCCTAGAGAGAATTGTGGATTCAGCTTTATAGTTCAACATGCTACTGCAGTTGCGCCTGACCCTTAGGAATTACCCAAAGGGTAGGTTGACCCGCAGTGCTCTGGGATGGTGGTTAGTGAAGTGCAGGAGGCTATTACGATCAGTACTCTTCCTGAGCATAGTTGTGCTGGTTAAGCCACCTTCAATCTTGATAGTGAGGTCTAGAAAAGCAATCTGGGTAGCAGATGCTATCATGGTAAACTTTAAGTATGGATTAAGTATGTGTATCCAGTTGAAAAACTCATTGCAGGATTCTCTGTTTCCCGCCCAGAATACCAAGATGTCATCTATGAAGCGCTTCCATAGTCTTATGTTAGTCTGGTACGGGTTAGTCTGTAAGAAGATGTGCTTGTCCTCAAAATCGGCCATATATAGACAGGCCACACTAGGCTGGACCTACCACTCATTAGGAGTGGTGATTGCCCTTACCTACATACCTCTCCCTTTTGTTGTAAAATATCCCTAATAAACAAAACACCACCTTCTGGGAGCTCCTAACAAAATTAAAGCAATACACAGACAACTGCTTTCCACAAAATTGACAAGCAACGATTCAATCAATAAAAAAAAATACCTGCACACTGCAATACAAGGTTGCTATTTCCACTTTAACCAAAGTATCTGGAGACACCTACAAAAATCTACTTTAAGTATAGATTACGCCACCAATAGCAACTTTGCCTACCAAATAAAAAAAATAATAGCCCTGGCCTATGTACCAACAACTGAAGTAGCCAACCATTATAACAACCTTCTTGAAAGCCCTATCAATGAAGCAAACAAAACTAAACTAACTCGCTTCATAGGCTACTTTGAAGGCACTTAGGTGGGAAGGCTACATAAGCCAGGGCACCATAGACAACCCAAGTTCCAAATTCCTTGGTGGAACACCTACGATAGCACTCTAGCTAAAAAAGCTAAAACCAACAACTCGGTGGAAGGATGGCATAATGCCTTCCAAGCCACAATAGTAAGAGTACAACCAACCCTACATATTATTGTAGAAGCTATCAAAAAAGAACAGAGCTATCAAGAGCTAAGGCTAGAGCAATCCTTCATTAAAATCGTCCCCAAACTCAGTAAACAAAAGCAATGTATGAATACCTACAACACAAAATTTTACTATTTCCAAACACCATAGGGCTAGAATACCTAGACATGATTGCTAAATTTATACTTTAAAAAACCCAACCCAACCCAAACCCAACATCATAAGCATTTTAAAATTACAAAACATTTAAATAACATAATTCTACTCTTTTTAAAATTAATTATAATTATGTCTTTTAACATTTTTTAACAAACACAAAAATATGACATAATTAATAAAATAATAAAAGAAACAAGCAAACCAATATCACAAAAAAAATTCCCAACCATAATAAAAAATAACGTACAGCTATGTAGCGGTAGACGATCCGGGACAAACAATAAATCCATAGCAGATAAATCACAAGACGAATCCATTTGAAAAGAAAGCCCCCCCAAAAAATGAAAAAAAACAACAGTAGAAAAATGGCTCCAACGACGCAATCCTCTCAAAAATGAAACTCTCAAAAACCTGAAAATGTGTTTAAAAAAATAAAAGCGAATATTGAACTGTTGAAAAATGGCTCCAACGACGCAATACTCTCAAAAACCCGAAAAATAGCTTGAAAAAAAAGGAATGTAAAGTAACTTATTTTAAAAAACAAAATACATTTTCCTTTTTTAAAAAAAATAAATGCGTTGTCACCACCATTCATTCACAAGTGGAAAACCTGTAAAGAAAAAAAGAACAATACGCTGATGCAGAGGCAGGTGATTACAAAAAACTAGGACACGTCATCCCTACTCACCAGAACTGCCAATAGCCCTCCTAGGTGCACTCCCACAATGGGTACATTGGAGGGGAATTGAAAATTGGGAACAGGTCGGGGTGCCAAAGGTGGGGGACCTATACAGGGATGGGAAACTACTCCCCGTACAGAGTTCAGTACAGATTGGGACATCCGAGGGGATACTTTCTGCTCTATGGAGCAGTTACGGGGGCAATGAGGACGCAATAGGGCACAGGCGCATCAGAGCCGCCACGGCACGCCACCTGCGAGTATATAGGATTGGCAGGGGGGACTATAAAAGCTGTCACTTGCCTATTTAGGACCATGGGGAGGGACTCTATACAATCTCAGGACAGGCTGAGGAATCAGTGGGTGACAGATATCGACAAACCATTGGAAGATAAAGACTCGGAGAACATCTTCTCACGCACGACCATAGATGGAAGAGAGATGGAAGAGAGAGTTAGAGAAATGGGCAGGAAGTGAGGGCAAAATCTTTCTCGGAAATGCAAGAAGGGGATTGGGAACCCTAAAAAGGGCACAGGCATGAGAGGGCCTGATGGAGGAGCTGAGGGACAAGGATGCTGGAGCTGAAGCCACCACCCCTGAACATTCCCCATGACAGAGATGCCTCCAAAGGCGGAGCCAAGGGAGAGGGGAGAGCAGGCATTAGGAGGTAAAGATCAGTGCACTGAAGAGGATCTGGGCTACTTGAGTGCGGCCAAAGGATAACGACGCACACAACATGGCATGGGAGAAGGGACCACAGGAAAACATCCGGTAGTTATAGGAGACAGCAGTGCCGGGGGAGGGTGGAGGAGTGATGTTTATGTTTAACTTTGAGTGTTGGGAAGCATGTGGAAGGGGGGATAAGAAGGCAGACCAGACCTGGAACTGTACTGCAGTACTAGAGGAAATCTATGATGCGAGAAGCAAGACCATGATCAAATGATATAAGGGTAGTTAGACATTATTGTACAATTGAGGTACTTGCAACAGAGATATTGTATGATGTGAGAGTAAAACGCAATAAAATCTGTTTAAAGAACAAATAACATCCTAACAAATCTACTTACACTACTATTACCTCTCCCCTACCCTACAACTACTGTAACCGATGAAACACCGATCCTAACCGCATGGTTCCGTCTTCCAAAATGACCCAAAACCGAAACAGATAGTCAGAAAAGTGGGGAAATGTGAAAATAAATTGCCATGTGATAAAAATGAAAAAAAGACGTACTCCCCATTGAAAAGAATGGAGAAATATTTTTAAAAAATCAAAAAACGACATGTATATTTTTATTTATTGTAAAAATATATTTCAACTGTTCAAAAAATATACAAAAATGCCTTTAATATATTAAATATTATATTACCAAAAAACTAAAATATGATCTTTTATATATATTAAAATGTGTGTTTCGATTATGTACTGTAAATGTACAAAAAAGTTAAAAGTGTTTAATTAAAATGTTTATAATAAAAAGTGTAAATATTCAATATACTGAATAATAAAATGTACAAAATATAAATGTGTAAAATCCATATTAAATAATTGTATAAAACAAAATGTATATGAAATATATTTAAAAAATGTAAAAAGAAATGTATACAAAATGTTTACTTTTTGTCATAAAAAAAATACAATAAGGGGCTGATTCCAATCCAGGTTGGAAGGGCACCGAACGCCGGAAAAACTATGAGCCGTACACGTGTTTTCCGCCTACTCGTACAGCTTTACGTGCGAGCAAGTATGATGCGTGCTACGTGAAAATCACCTACCAAGTCGTTTCTGGGTCCGAACCGCTCCGTACATCTCGGCCGAAAGCTAACCGTGACGTGCAATGGATGCGATTTACGACCGAGCCAGTACGATGCACGTGTCGGACAGCCGGTGCGAGCCGAAGTGTCTGGCTCGCAAAACATCCAGGAAGTTGCCTGTGGGGGTCCGCGTCGGATCCCCTGTCACCCGCAGCCCTACGACTAGGACACTGTAGGGGGCGCCCTTGCACGAGACGTACCCATTCAGTCAGTTCGAGCCCTTGCACGCGTCGTACGACCGGCTCCCATTGACTTTTCTGGAAGTCCAACCGAACTGAGTCCGGCAGCATACGGCCGCATCGTACTTGCTCGGTCAGACTGCAGGACTTCGGCTCGGTCGGAAAACACTCCAGATCCAGCTCGGTCGGAGAGCTTTCCGACCCAGATCGGATTCAGCCCCTAAAAGTCAAACTTTTTATAATTAAAAAACTAAAAATATATTTACTTTACTATTACATGACTATACTTAAAAAAGTAACATTTTTCAAAAATGTTATTAAAAAATATTGTTAATTTTGCAATTGGGTCCAAACTGGAATGGCATGGTGAGCAAAAAAATGATGAATTTAGGCCCAGATCTCTGTACTGGGGTGAATGTATGACATTGTTCTGCATTCTGTCCATCAATTGTTCTTTTTGCATTTTTAAATTTGCAATAGTACATGAAAAATGTATGTTAAAAAAATAGGATACTTTATGATCAATTTTGAACAACATTGACATATCTGAATTATGTTTTTGATATTGGGAAAAATTACATAACAAAATCAAAGGAAAACAATTAAATTGTGAAACAAAAAAAGACATGTTGACAAATAAAAATGTTTACAATAAAAACTAAGGGTACCATTACGATGGCGGTTGGACTTTGTCAACTAAACTCAGGCAACGTGCTGGATAATAACCTTAATAAATTACTATTCCAACTCCAAAACCAACTAAACCCAGGGAAAGTGCTGGGTAATAAACCATGAAAACTTACTATTCCAACTCCAAAACAAACAAAACTCAGAGAAAGTACTGGATAATAAACCTCAAAAAATGACTATTCCAACTCCAAAACCAAGTGAACTCAGAGAAAGAGCTGGATAATAAACTACAATAAATTATTATTTCAATTCCAAAACCAACTAAAATCAGCGATAGTGCTGGATAATAAACCCAAAAACCATTCCTATTCATAACTCTAAAACAAAATCAAAATTCTACTTAATGAAAAAATACAAAATATAGAAAAAGAAAATATATTTTGACACCAAAGGTAATAAAAATGTTATAAAAATTTACATTTCTTAAACAAAATTAAAAATGTAACACAATTTGTTATGAATATTGTCACAAAAAATTCAAATAATAAAATATAAAATAAAAAATTATTAAAACATTTAACATTTTTCAAAAATATTAATATTTGGAGACCCCACTTCTTAAAAAACTGAAAAAATAAAACTATTAAATTCTAAATTACAAATAAATTTAAATTCAAAATGATCTAATCTTTCCATTTTTTTAAAACAAAAATATTTTGAAGAAAAAAGGTTATATAAAATGTTAAAGTAATAAACTAATCATATATATATATATGTATATTTTTTATGTAATTAAATAAATATTTCTAAAATATTGTAAATTTTTTACATCAAAATATAAATAACCCCCCAAAGAAATCACATTTTAGGGGGGGGGGATCAATATTTAAAAAATATTTTTATTAATAATGTATTTTTAAACAACATTCTTAAATTATTCCCCACTCCTATCCTCTATAAACTCAACATCCTAATACTAAATTTTTACAAAAAATTTATAAATATAACAAATGTTCAGTAAATATTTCTTAATTACTCTCCACCCTTATATCCTATCAACCCAACATCCCACTCCCAAAAGTTTACAAAAATGAGAAAACTATTTAATTTTTACTCACATTTTTTAATTACTCCCCACTCTTATCCAATAGAACCCCAAACTCCCACTCCTAAAACTTAGGGCTTGATTAGGATGGCGGACGGAAGGGCGGAGGTTCCGTGTCCAGAATTAGGATGCATCCGCCACAGTGGCGGGTGCATCCCGCATTTTTAACATTGTGGCGGACGGTGCCTGCCATGTTGTACTTGTAAACGCAGGGGGGTACCATAGGTACACCCAATGTGCCCCTTCCACCCCCCCTTCACCCTGGGGGCCCGCAACGGGCCCTCAAAGCAAAGACCGTATGCCTTTCCGGGAAAGGCATACCCCAAAGCCCATCCTAATATGGCTGGCGGTGTCTGATAGACACCGTCACCATATGAGAGCTTTTCCGCCATGGTCGCAACCCGACCGCGGCGGAAAAGCGGCGGACGGTGTTTCTGTCCGCCGCGGTCCCCCGCCATTGTAATATGGCGGGGGCAAATTGGTTGCGGACGGGCTTGGATAGCGGATGGATCACCCCCGCCTGTATGGCGGTGGCGATCCGTCGGCCATTCTAATCGACCCCTTGATTTTTTTTTTAAATACAAACATTTTAACATACATTTTTTTAAAATTATAACTAATACAACATTAATAAAAAAATACCAACATTAAACCAAAACAAACAAAAAAATCAATATAATTAACAATATATATTTGCCATCGATATATACAAAAACAATATTTTTACATTAAATAAAAAACAATCATTTTAACAACGAAAAAACATGCCTCGATATTTTGCACCATCGATATTCTTGACTGGATATTCATGCAATTCGATATTTCAATGTCGATATTCTGTCTCTGCAACCTTGTTCTCCAGTTGAACACCAAGGGGAGTGGTTGGATTATTGTCATGCCATCGTCCCTGCCAGCAGAACAAAACCAGGTTAGTCTTTCCCTACTTATGTAATGTTAACTGGTTTACAGAGTAATAGCAATGCAATCTTGGAAAAATGGATGTCCTACTGTTTGGGAACGACCCCCTGCCCAGTTGAAAAGAAGCCTGGCCGACCAGTTGCACTGCACCGCCACCTGGCCGAAGTGGTAAGAAACCTAGGGGTTCTTGTCTACATAAATCTATGCCTTAAATACCAGATCTCAGCTGTAATCAAATGTGCATTCTGGAGCCAAAGGATGCCAAGGAAATTCCACAAATTCCTGCCATGGGAAGCCCAGAAAATAGTGGTACAGGCATTGATCCTCACCAGGCATGGCTATGTCAACATCTTGTAACTAGGAATCCCAGATTACCTTATGCAGAGATTACGAAAGGAACAAAACAAAGCACCCACCTTCTATTTAATCCCCCCAAACACTCTTTGATACCCCAGTACGGAAGCCAGCTACAGTGGCTTCCAGTGAAGGAGAGGGTCATCTTTAAAGCACTGACAGTGGCTCGCTTAGCCGTCTATAAAGCTGGTCCCAAATAGGTACTTGGCAGGATGACCTTATATTGCCCCAAAAGATCTCTATGGTCACAGTCGGCCCATCTGCTTTCCATTCCCTTCACCAAACATTAGAAATGGGGCGGCTCTGCCTGCTCGGTGCTGGCAGCCAAACATTGGAATGAACTCCCCTCTCCCCTCAGATGATTCCGGATAAAAAGCTTTTCCGCAAACTAGACATGAGCGGATTTTGCGGATTGGCAATCCGCGAATTTGCGGATTTGCGAACTCGCAATCTGCAAAATCCGCGAATTCCCGCGAATTTGCGGATTTTTTTTTTTTTTTGTGTTCGCCCGTGTTTCTGCCAGTTCGCGAGGGTTTTTACAATTTCGCAATTTGCGAACTTACCTGTCGGGTCGCAAGTTTTGCGAACTTGTTGTTTCTACGTGTCCAACCTGTTTGGGACACTCTTCTTCATCACTGCCACTCTCTGTCACCACTGCCACTCTCTGACTACTCATGCCACCCTCTGGCCCACCCATGCCACCCTCTGTTTCATCACCACACCCTCTGGTTGTCCAGTGTACATTATTTTCGGCAAAGCAAAGCACACCTTCCCTGCCTCAAGTGACCTGAATTAATTTGGGGCTGATTAATGTGTCACAGAATATTTTTTTAGCTGGCACCTGCTTCCTTAGTGCGCCCTGATTAGTGATCTTTTGCACTTGCTAAGTGCTTTCATTGTTGCAAAATTAGTTACAACACCTGCCCTGCCCCAACTGACAATAATGAATTAGGGGCTGATTAATGGATTTTAACTTCCAGCCTGGCTCCTGCTTGTCTCCCTTAGCTGTAATTCATGACCTTTGTGGCATATGTGTAACTATTCTGAGGTTCAGAGCAGGGTCACATAATAGTTTCAACTGGCAACTGAACTCTGGAGGGGCCCCTCAGGAAGCACTACAGGAAATGGCTACTAATGATGTGCCTGAACTTTTGAACCTGGTAAGTAGTTACTTTCAGTTTTGCTTAGATCGTATTTCTGCAATTTCGCACTTATTCGCGGGGCGCGAACTCACGCGAACAGTGCGAGCAGTGCGAGCAAAATCCGCTGCTCGCGGATTTGCGGATTTTGCAGGAAATTCGCAAATCTCGCGGATTGCGGATTTCCCGAAAATCCGCAAAATCCGCGAGCGGAACGGATTTTCCGCCCATGCCTACCGCAAACCCCTGTTCAGGGAATGATGGTGATCTTGATCCTCCCAACAGCTATGTGCCTCAGCGGTGGGATAGTCTCGCTGTAGCCAAGTGCTCTATAAATCCCACCATTGCTTTATTTATTCATTCAAGCAAACAAGGCATAGAAGAGAAATGTTCCACTTCTCTGGTACATACGCTATAATTGTGGCTGCAAGGGAAAATGACCTTGCAGACATCTGTCTTGGAAGGAAGAAGGAAAAATAGCACATGTTCTGTATGCTTCTGCAAAAGAGTCATACTGTGCACATTTTTGTGGCTAAGCAGGAATGACTCCCTTCCTTACTCCATAAGACACCATTAGCAGCAATAAAAGTATAGAAGGCATGGTTAGACACATCGACCGCTTGCTGAAAGGGGAAGTTGAAGGGCTGAATTACAGCTCCTGACCAATAACAGCATAAGTTATGCATGGAATCTATACATTGCTTGTCTTAATAAAGCTTAGTGGAATGATACAGCCATTTAGATTGGACAGCTAAAACTATAGTAAATATATTTCGTAGGGAATAGACTAACTGGATAGAGATGTGTGATTAAATATGATTGGGGCGTTCATAATCTTCCTATAATTTGCATATTAAATGCTAAGGTGTTTTTTATAATTGTAATAATTCCAGTACAAGAGTTGCCAAGACAAGCACTACACAATCAATAAACATATGTTTTGAAGTACCAATTGTTGTGTGCAGATATTGATTCTGGAACCGGTGGTGGGACTCCATTCCATTATCAATTGCAGATAATAGATTCTCTTCCTGGTTTTGTCTGACTCCTAGCACACTGTGTCTAGAAGAGGATAACTCAGTAGAGGCAGACTAAGAGATGCCTGCCAGTACTCCATTTCTCCGAAAAAGGTACATTTCCTTTTGTCTCTAAGGGCATTTACCAGTGTGGCTTCAATAACATTGGGTTGAACTTGACCCCAGTTTAGTGCCCCACTAGGCAATGACAAGATGTGATTGGTATCGCAGTAGAGCAGTGTCTGTAGAAGTATATTACAATCTGGTGGTTATCCTTGGGTGCCTTTCTGCTACTTAACCTGGCTGCCCTCCTACTGCTTGTCCTAGTCACCCTTTTACATGCCTCTTCCCAACACCTCTGCAGCCCCTGCACGTAGCCATACCCCTGACTGGTCCTGGAACCCGAACTTATCCTCATCCGTTTACTGAGTTGCTTGCACACGATCAGTCAGAACCACATGGAAGCAATTTGGCACATTGCATTTCAATGTGTGACGCCCTGCACTGACAGTGGATTTACAAGATGCTGCATGTCTGATTTGAGCCCCAGAGGTTTGAGGGAAAGGCTGGTACCTGAAGGCTGGGACTCTTGGGACTGGGAGTAAAACACATGGGTCAGATTAAACTCCATCTTGTCAGCGCTGCTGCTTGCAGAGTTGTGCACGAGTCTGGGCTGGTACTGTGTATGTCTTGCACTACTGTGGCAGGAGGCAGTGCCTTCCCAGGGTGTTCTTGTGGTTTTAGAATATGCTATTTATTGCAGTATTACCCTTTTACCTGTGTTTGGTACTCTTTTGTAACATGCACACGTCACTTTTCTCTTGTAACACACTGTTTGCTACCTCTTACATTTTGTTTGCTTTCGATACTTGCACAAGTGCCACCATTGCCTACGTAACGTTTGTTCTTGTGTTTGAGTGTCCTCCATTTATTGCAGTATTATACCTCCACTTGTACTTTGTACGCTTTTGTAACCAGCACACGTCACTTTTTCCTCCTGTAATGCACCGTTTGCTACCTCTTGTATTTTGTTTGGTCACGATTGTCACTTTTGCCTCATGTAATGTAATGTTTGCTTTTGTAATTTGTTCACTTGTAATGTTCTCATGTATCAGTTCTGTTCCTATTTTGAAGCGGTCCGACACCTTCAGGTAAAGTCCGCGCTATATAAAAACGCATAAATAAATAAATAAACCTGCAGGCCTGTGTACTCAGGCACAGCTGCAGGCCTGGGTACTCAGACACAGAAAACTGTGGCGGTTGCTGCAAGGCACTTGAAGGGTGTGAGAGGCCTTATTTGTCAGATAACAGCCTGTGGTTTCCTGAGCATGTAGGAAACTGCAAAGAGCTGCCTGTGGTCAGGAGGTCTCCAGCAATGGCTCAGCATTTAGTTCAACAGAATCATTTGCCCAATTAATCTTTCATATCGCACTGAGAAGCATTAGACCGGAAGTGGAAATAAATATATCTACACAGATTTAGAGATATAGATATATATTTTTCAAGAAAGCAAAAATGTTTCAGCTCCTCGTCACAAGAAGTGACAAACTGAAAGTGTTATTTTGGTAAAACGGTGAAATCGACGGCAGACACTGGAATAGGAAGTAATGTTCAGATGACTTTAACGAGCTAGGTCTGAGCTGCAAACACTGCTATTCCAGGGTCAGAACTTATCACCCCCGGTAACAGGCGAACTAATACAAGGGCATATTTTCCCCACCCTCCTCTATATTACCGCCTTCCTGTGCTGAACAGCTCTTCTTAAACTTCTGAGACTTGTTTCCATTGGCGTCTCCAGAAGGGGGCAGATGGGGCCCGTGCTCCACCCCTGTTTGTCCCGCATCCCCCCTTTGGGCCCCGCCACACCAGCGGTTGAATGTACCAGGAATCGGAACAGAATTGCATACTGCCAGACACTTTAATTTGCCCAGCTACGTTTCACTGCAAAGCAGTATTGTTTTACTTGTAAAGCTTAAAATGTTTCAATCTCATTTTGTATGTCTGCATGTATGTATTTATGTATATATTGATGTTTATACATATACAAAGTTACATTTGAAAATGTTAATAAAACATATATGTATATATATGTTTGTGTATGTACACGTTCACACACTCACACATTGACTTTTTTAAGTAACCCCAACAGGTTTTATCGGCGGCCCAAATTTTTTCTCCTTAAAATTCACTTCTGGAGGGGGCGTGGCCTGAGGCGGTCTAAGAGTGCTCTGGACCCTCCATCCTTCATCCGCCCAGCAGCCGCCTTTTGTAGCTGCCATCGACTCGCAGCCCCTGTGGTACCGGACTCCCCTGGCTGCATCACCCGGTGTCTCAGACTGCCTCCCCGAGGCCTGGCAGCGCCCCCGCCGGCCTGATCCTCCCTGGCCGCGAGGCTTCCAACATGGCGGCCCCCATCTGAGCTCGCCCGCTTGGCTCCCGCCCCTGTCGGGCGGTTGGAGCCGCTGCAGTGACCTGCTCCCCGCCGGGCCCCCACCACTGGACGACGGAGGCCTCCCCGGGGTGGCGGTGCTCCCCCTGCCTGGCGCTGGGGGTGCGGCGTGGCATCGACGGCCTGAGGTGCCTGAGGCGGCCCCCCCACTGACATCAGGCTTGGGCCACTGTGAAGGGGGTGGCTACCGCGGGGCCGGCCCTGGGCCCACCGTGGCTTCGCTGCACCAGAGGAACTGTTCCTGCGACCTCCAGAGACCAGGGGCTGCTGAGGGCCCCAGAGGTGAGGAGGGGATCGAGACAGGGCGGGGGGCTCCCCCTTTGGCATCGCCTGTGTATGGCTTAAGCGGGCTGGGAGGCCGGGGAGCCCCAGGCGCGTTGTTTCCAGTGCGGCCCCCATCACTGACACCCTGCTTGGGGCTATGGAGACGGACTCTGGAGCCTGTGAGACAGTCCCTGCATTGGCCGCGGCCCCGCCGCAACACTAGGACCTGCCTCACAACCTGTGGTGACCCGGCCTTGCCTGTGAGCTGCTCGAGCGGGCGGGGGGCGGTCTATGCAGGCACTACACTTCGGGGCTCCCAGGCCTCCCAGCCCGCTCGAGCGTTGACCGGCCCCCCGGTACTTCCCCCGGTACCTCTGCACTCCTGTGGAGGTGTCGAGCCGGCGGGTGTATCTGACCGCCTGGGAGCCTGCCCTTCAGGCCCGCTCACTGCGAGTTGGGGTGCCCACGGGGCACTGCGACTCCCACTGCTGCCATTACTGGAACTATTGCCCGGCACCTTGGGCCTTGGTGGTGTGGGGGACTGTGGCAGGCGTGGTCGCCCGTGGACCGCCTCACTGAGGCCCCGCTCTGCCTCATTGGGGGTTGGCCGGCTCTGTTGACAACCGGCGCCCTAACCTGCAAGATTGCCGGACGACCCTCCGTCCGTTCTGACTGTCACCGCACAAAGAGTGGAGCCTTCCCCTCCTCCCCCCCTGTCTCCTTGTTCCCTGGACCTTGCCGCCTGCGCCGTGGGGGGAGGCCTGAAGGACGGTGGCCTGTGGCAGGGCTGTAACGCCACCACCAGACCCCGAAGACTTGGAACCCCCTGAGACGCTGAGAGGTCTGACCCTCTGGAGTGGGCCCTTGGGATGGAATCACTCCCCACGCGCCGACATCTGACTCGCTGCGACCATGGGCAGGGGAAAGACCACGCAAACTCCGGTTCCCCCGACCCACATGCGAATGGACCAGTTCACTAAACCAGATCACGAATCCAGCGCCGGCCCCCCACCTCCACAGGGGGCTGAGGGGCGGAACTATCCACAATCCTCCAAGTGATCAGTGCATTCCAGGCCTCCGTGGAAAGCAAGATTGGAGAGGTGAAGGTGGATGTCCACAGCGGAGGGTGACCTGACCAACCTCAAAACCCAGGTGGCCCGTCTTCAGACGCTGACTTCGTAGCTCCATAACAGGGCGGAGGACACCGAAAACCGAGCTTGCCGCAACAACTTGCGCCCCTGGGATTTCCGGAGGGAGTGGAGAAGGGGTCCACTGCTGTCTTCCTTGAGGCCTGGTTCTGCTCCTGGATGCCTGCAGAGAAGCTTTCCCCCTGGTTTGCGATAGAACGAGCCCACCGCTCACTTGCGCCCAAGCCGCCTCCTGGGGCCCCGGCCCGACCCATCATTCTTCGTATTTTCAACTTCCGGGAAGGGGACGCCATCATTATTATTATTATTATTATTATTATGTTTCTTATATAGCGCCAGAATCGACCCCCGAAGGGGTATCTCCGCGCTTGCCTTGGGAACCCGTCCTGGCTTTTCCCTGTGAGATAGCCCCTACAGGGCATCCCCAGGGTGAAAGCCAGGCATCCCGCCGCTGGGGGGCCGTTGTGGAGATTAAGCAAGCTTAATGCCCAGAGTTGCAGAGTGTGAACCCATGATTAGGTCAGGCACCAAAGCGAGAATTATCGAGTCCATGGACATTTGAGCTCAAGACCCTGCCGCCTCGGGAATTGAACCCTGGTCCCGGGTCTGACCTCTGCTTCAGGGTCTGCCTGCTCTAACCAGTGAGCCACACTTCTCCACATCCCTGGGGGATGCCAGGGACCTGGGCCCCCTGCTCTTTCAGAACCCTAAAATAATGGTCTTCCCGGACTACTCCAGAGAGGTCCAATCCCAGCGCAGGTCCTATGACGAAGTCAAACAAAAGCTCAGGGCGATGGGACTGCGGTATGGTCTCCTCTTCCCGGCTTGCCTCAAGGTCTTTTTCCAGGACAAGACCTTCTTCTTCGACAGCCCGCAGGCGGCGTGGACTTGGCTTATGGAGGAGCGTTCCCTCCTGCCTGGGCGAGCCCTGTCTCCTGCTCGGAGACCTCCAACCCACCTGAACCATGAAGCGCCTAGGCCACGGCGACGTCGAACCGGCCCCTGTTTCCGCTCATGAACCAGGATGCCCCCCTTCTGCTGCCCCCTCCTCCCTGGTTGTCATCGACGGGACCCCAGAGTTGGGTGCGGGCTTACGGAAGGCAAGATCGGACTCAGACTTATCTGGCAGCCCTGTGATCCGTAGAACCCCAGACGATGTGGAGGTCTGAACCAACTTCACCTGATGTCTGGTCTTCGTTGGCCGGGTCTGACATGCCTGGTCCGCTCGGGCCGGCCATCCGGGCCTTGATCGCCGCCTGGAGAACTGACCGCCCATGGCGATCCCCCATGGGGCAAGGGCCCTGAACTGTCTACACTCTCATAGTCAATGTTCCTGTCCTGTCCACCTCTTCCTATTCGCCCCACATCCTTTCTGTCATTTGTGTGACTGTTGCTGATATCCTGTATGGAAGGGGGGTCCACCTTAGCGAACTCTCGACTGGTGCCACTGCTCCCTACTAACCGTTTTAGTTTAGTACTTTCCCCCTAGCAGGGGGTCTGTTGGTTGATTGAAATTTGGGGCGGCAGATGCTTCCTGTTTTGAAGTGTAGAGTGGGGGGAGTTGGGGAGTACGGGGGAGGAATAGTCCGTTGACTCCCACTGCTTTGTTGTTTTTAGCCGCCTACGGGCCGCTTGTTAGTTCAGCTCTGTTTAGCCGCTCCTCGGCCATTGTTGGTACTACCTGCGGGTGGCTGGTTGCAGCTCTCCTTTTTTTTTTTTTTTTTAAATTTTTTGAAAACCTTTATTGTGCATGAATAAAAGAACAAATACGGGCCTACAACCGTCAGGCCGGCCACGATACTTTTGAAGCACAGGTGCAAACAATACAGTTCCTCAGCGGCATCAGGTGAAATAGCAACAATCAATGAGCGTTACACTGGGAAGAATCATGTCGCCGGGGAGAAGGAGAATTGAAGGTTAATTTTTAAAGTTTTTTATGTGTTTTCCATCATAAAGATAAATCAGTGAAGAATTAGAACTAAGGAGAACTGAGTCTGTACAATAGCTTCACGACATGGGCAAGCGGCGTCATAGCTGGAAACAACAGTGGAGTTAACACCACGGGCAATATGGCGGTGCAAAGTAAACAGCAAGATCATCATCCAGCATTTACGCACCCCATTCAGCGCCACCCCCTCCCTACCAACCCCGATCGCGGACTCAGAATCGAACCAGATTAAGAAAGCGCAGAGAATCAGAAAAAATAAGGCCCATAGAAACTAATAAAGAAAACTAAATCTTCCCCCCCACCCTACACCAATGCGGAGGCTACGGCCTACCCCCCCCCAGCAGAGTGTCTGTCGCCCTTTAAAGAACCCGAAATATAGACAAGAAAGAAAGAAAGGAAAAGGAGAATGAGAAGAAAAAGAAAGAAAAACCTTAACACTTGTAATATAGGGAGTAAGAAAAGAATAAACTAATCTAGACTCCCAGAAAAAAGAAGGTGGGGAGGAGCCCACTCGGTATCAAGTCACCCGGAGTCCCCAGCCAGCTACAACTTCTACACCGTGTCCAACAATAAATTCGGAAGACACAGAACCAAGGATAGGAATGAAATCAGTCACACCCAGGTCCCCGGGACAGCACAGAACACGCATCCCCATCAGGTGGAGTAAAAGACAGAGCATAGCAAGTACAATCTTAAGTGGGGAAATGCAGCATAGTAAACAATCAGCATAGCAAAATGCGGGTCAGCCCATGTCAGAAAATCTCCGATACTCGATGAGGACCCAATTGTAAGTCTCCCGAACTTCTCGGCCATAAAGTACTCCCCATCCCCAACATAACACCAGAATCAGGACTTTCATGCACGATATGGAATAGGGAGAGACATCATAGAACATTGCAGCACACGTTGAGGAAGCGTCTCCTCCCGGGTCCCCGCCCGCCCCACATTCACATTCCATAGGAATAAGGACTTTCCTAGCCCTGGCCAGATTTCAAGCGTCCCCCTGAACCCGGCCCCGGAAAGGGACCCGCCCCAAACAGAACAAAGGAGTAAGATGGCCGCCCTCGGCAGGGAGAAGGTCCCAAAACACAAGATGGATACCTACAGTCAAACACAATAGTAGCGATACAAAGGAGAGCCACCACCAGGCCCGCCTGATGTTGCATAAACCACTGAATCGGAGTCACATTGTGCATAACATAGTCAGTGAAGGAAGATAGTAGCATCGTCAGCAGCGCCGTGAACAAGGATAGTAGGTCAATGTCTGAAGATGAAAACTGTGTCAGGATGGGAAACAATGTAGCATCAACGCAATGGGCTGGCGACAGTTCCGTAGAATATTCACAGTGAGAAAGTTGCTCCAGTTCACAGTCACGCAGCAACAATGTCTCCATTGCAGTACCAGGAGGGGGCCGATCGACGCGGCAAGGGGAGCCGGCCGACGATGCACCCTCCGAGCCGAGAGTGGCTGCATCCAACTACGCGCCGAGTGCGCGAGAACACTCACGCCATTCTGCCCTCAATTCAGCAAGTGCGCCAATAATGGAGGCAAGGGTGTATACAGGCGGGCGGTCCAAGGTATCCACAGCCCGAAGTCCACCAGGGTATTCCATGCGCCTTTCGAGACAATGTAGGGCGACCCAGTCAGGGGCCGATATGGAGCCCATCAGTACTGCAGAGGGGATGGCCGCCATGTTAGGTACAATGCGTGGTGCACCGGCCACGCAAACGAGTTTCACAATAGGCAGTGAGGGTGTAATCTCACGGCAGGAACTGGGCCCCCCAATTGCGAGCGGTAAGCAATAGAAGTCCCCCTCGTGCGAGCCCAAGCAGAAGAAGTCCCAAAGGCGAGCCGCAGCGGCCAGTCCCGCGCCGACAAAGAAGAAGACAGCGCGGCTCACCTCGGCGTCGCTCAAAGCAGGAGTAGCGGTGCAGACCCACAATCGGTCGTCCCACAGTTTCACCGGGGGAATCAGAGCAGGGGCTTTCGCAAACCGCAGGTCGGCAGGGGATGGCAGGCATTCCAGTCGTGAGGCAGGCCACAGGAGCTCCGGCCATATCCGGCTGTGCGCAGCAACACGGGGTCCGGACCCAGGGCTCGGCACCGATCGTCAGGCGAGCACTCCAGGAACACCATCCAGCAGGCAGGTAGGGACACCGGAGAAGCACTCCCCGGCAGCAGCGCGCTTCCCTCGTCCTTCCGCAATAACGCTACAGCAGGCTGGAAAACAGGATAGTGTTGCAGAAGGTACAGGCTCGGGGAGCCGGGCGACTACACGTCCGTCTCCGCCGCCATCTTGGCTCCTCCCCCGCAGCTCTCCTTTTTGATGAAATGTGGCGAGTGGGTCCACACCTGACACATCTCCTATTGCCCAATACGTTATTATTTTCGGCCTCCTACGGGCCGCCGCGGGCTGTCGCCCCCCCCCCCCGGCTCCCTGCTCGGGCCTCCAATGCCCCATATCCGCTCATTGCCCTTGATTGGCTCCTCTTGCCTCTGCGCGGCGCTGCTGGCCCTCTCTTCCTGGGTGCGCTTCCCGGCTATCCATGGTCCCCCTACATCTTCTCCTCCCCTGATGGTGTACACGCTGATTAGACCTCTCCATGTGGAATTTTAGTTTGCGAACTGAACATCATCTGCGCCATCTTGTCATCTTGTACAATATGCACGGCAGCTATTTTAGGTACCATGGTCTCCCTGTTCACGATCGATCGCCAGCGCTCCCCCGACCCTGCGAGCATCCCCTGCACACCCTGGCTGCCCCCGCTCTCACATGCACAAGTCATAAACCCTCTCCTTCCGCATGACACTATCCTTGGGAGTTGCACCCGCGCCTGACCAACACTCCCTTTCCTTTCATGAATACCCCTTTTTGATGACCCCTTCCTCTGAGTCCGATTGTCCGCACGGGTCCCAGGCCACCACCTAGCCGGGGGATACAGTTTATTGCCCCCCCTATTGTATGGAGTCGCTCCTCTACAAAGGAGCTACTATTGATCATGGCCTCCCCACCCCCTGGGATACGATCAGGCGCACACATCCTAAGAATCGGTGGAACACTCAGCTGCGTGATAGCCCCCTCCTATTGTATGTGGGGTGAGGACCTCTATTGTGGATACATGCGGGGGTGGGTCTGAAACGGGGATTCCGGGGATGTCTTCTCATACTTCAAAGAGTCTTTTCTGCAATAAAGAATGCTCACATGTCATAAACCAGAGTATAAAAGACCAGGCCTCAGAGAGGCTGTTAGAGCACCTCGAAACGATACCTTGTTGTCTGATCTGATGTGTTCTGCTCCGTCGGAATAAAACTTCTGTTTCCTGCTTTCCAGTCTCCAGCGCCTGCCTCTTTGTTTGATAACTAGAATGGTATAGAGGCGGTTAGCGCCGGGCAACTTTGAAAAAGGCCATCAGCCCTACCTTTTTCCACAATTGGCATCCCAAACGTGGGGCCCATCAGTGACTCGTGGATCCAGTGGGAGAAGTCCTGAAGATAGAGTGAACGACTGCAACGATCGGGAGAGCTCCTGTCCGATAGACCCTCGTCTGACAGCCGATCATCCGAACTTCACTGATTCCGAACAGACCTCTCTCGAGTGATCTACGGTCCTGACTGGGAACCATCAGGAGTGCCGCGAAGATCACGAAGAATAGAGGACGATCGGGCGCTGGATTCGGCAGACAGGAAACTGTCCATGCGGTCCGGGTAAGGTCGTGTAAATGCGACAAATTGCGAAATGATTGTTTGATTTGGATAATACTAGTATTACTCTTTTGTTGATTCGTTTGGAGATTCGCTGTCTGCAAACAGAGAAATAACAGGCTCTCTCTTTGCAGGTAGCGAAGGATAGGTAACGCAGACTTTTGTCCCCGTTGTAATCCGTCGTGCCTTTCTTCCTCCCCCACTGATTGATTGTTTGGCCCGAACTGTTGTTCGCGGATTGTTTTCTGGAGATTCTCTGTCTGCAAACGGGGAAGAACAGGTTCTCTCTTTGCAGGTAGCGAAAGGGTAGGTAACGCAGACTTTTGTCCCCGTTGTAACCCGTCGTGCCTACTTATTCTCCCCATTGATTGTTTGATTGACCGAACATTGATTGTTCGATATTGGTTCTTTTGAGGTATTCACCGCCTGCAAACAATGAAGAATAGAAATATTCTGTCTAGTCTTTGCGCGCAGTGATAAGATAGGTAGTGCAGACTTTTGTCCCCGTTGTAATCCGTCATGCCTATCTTCTCCCCACTGATTAGTAGCCTGTTTAGCCCGCACTGCTCATTAGAGGTGAACCATCCGGCTCCGCTGGAAGGCACCCCTAATAAGGACATGTTCATTAAGCATGGACTAGTCGCTATAGCTTATAACAAGTTATGGCATAAATATACAAAGAAGGACCCCGAAAGTCAGTGGCCACTGATAGGTTCCTTTGATGATCATAAAATAGAAACATTAGAAGCAGCGCTCCAGAAAAATAAGACTACGCCCACCATGCTCGATAGTATCGGCATGTGGCGCAAAGAAACGGAACAACGAAAGAAAAGAGAAGAAGCAAAAATAGGGAAAGAATTACGAAAGGCAGCCCACCTAGCCGCTAAGCAACTAGAAGAAGAAATAAAAGAAAGAAAGGAAGCTACACAAAAGCAAGAATCAGGGTTGACAGGCCAATGCCCTGTTAGGACCCCCTCTACGCTCTACCCTGAGCTGCCCTCCAAACAACGGGCGAACGATGAGTTACTGCTAGGTCCTCCAATCATCTACATGCCCCCTCCATACGCCCCCTGCCAACCTCTGATACAGCACCTACCAGCTCCAAATACAAGCGAGAGTGACCTTAGCGCTAGTGCCCCGGCCCTTGCGGCCTCTGCACCGGCTGCATTAGTAACGACACCAAATGACCCCGAGGCTAGCAAGCAACCACCAGCCAGAACAAATAGATTGAGCAAAGATGAGCGAGATGGGATTGACAAGATAGTGAAGACACTAGTAGAACGGAAGGAGAGCGAAGAATACACGATGGATATGCACAATTCACATGCCGGTAGCCACAGACGGCATTTCATTTTACGATTCAGCTACCACACCCTGAACGCATATGAGGATAGGTATCAGAATAAGGGCCCAGCTAAATTGACAACTTTATATAGAAAGGTCGATGTTGGAGATGGGACTGAACACGATGTGACGGACCTCTTCATGCAAACTATTGAAGTCTTCCGCCACCTCACGGAACAGAAACCAGAAGTCAAGGTTACGGTCCCTGAAATGACCGGGTCCTCATTAGAAGTAGCCAACACTATGATGCCTATCAGAGAGGCGGCCCCTTACTGGGTTCCGCCGCGAGGTCAGGGAACAAACGACGATATCAACCACACAGATGCAAAGGGGAGGGTTGTGTACAATTGGGTTTATCAACCCTGGGATCGACAAGATATCTTAACTTTTAGGCAAACCCTGCCCGATTTAAAAAAAAGAACCCGACAGCATTTTATACCGAATTAGGCACAGCCTTGGGTTCGACGATAATGACTTTAGCGGACATTGACTTGTTTTTCGGGTTATGTCTGCCGGCTGACGTGTGGAAGCAAATCCGGAAAGCTGACCACACAGATCTGTTCGGACATACCTGGAATCAACTCGGTGAGCTAGATAGACAGCGAGAGCCCGGAAGGAAACCTGTAAAAGACGTACTGGAACTCCCAGACAAAATAGTTCAGAAGCTAAAGACATTAATCCCAGAGAAAAAGGTAGATTGGTCGATAGTCACGGCTTGCCGTCAGAAACCCCAGGAAGACGTATCGGAATACTTCTCCCGATTTGAGACGGTGTTCTCTGATTACAGTGGCCAAGACATGACCACCGCCACCGGACAACACCTGTTTGTACAAAATTATGTAAAGGGTCTATCACAAGAGGTCTCCCAAAAGTTACAGACGAGCAAGAGTAGTTGGGGAGCCTTCAAACCCGCAGCTATCCTTCAGATGGCTCAGTATTACGAACATCAAAAGAATGAGAGTGATAGGGCATCCGAGAGAAAGAAGAAAGATTTGAAAGAAAGGGTGATGATAGCCCAGATACAAGGGGTAGCGGTCGGAAGAGAACCCCACAGGGAGAACTACCAATCAACCACCCCTAGAAATCCACCTCCTAAAGATTGCACCCCAACACCCCACATCGGACGTAGAGACATTAGCGAGGACCAGTGTGCCTTCTGCAAAGGATTCGGCCATTGGAAATCCCTGTGTCCGGTTCTGTTAGAAATGAACAGAAATAGGGACCCCAAGGACGTAGCGGGTGGACCGAGAAATAGGGGATAGGGACGAGGGTACACAAATGACACCAACAGCGACAAACCAGGGAGATCGAACACGTTTGACCGTCCCCGACAGAACCAGTATCAACTATCCGACAGCGAGAATGCCCCCGACTTTGCATAGGACTGCCAGGGGCAAGGGAGGGATCCATTAGAGCTCTGTGTTGACCAGCAAGGTCCTTACGTCACCGCTAAGGTCCTGGGTACAAAGTCTCCATTTTTGGTAGACACTGGGGCGACACGTAGTGTGTTATCAAAACGACTGATTCCAAGGGCACCCTTGTCTGGCTCACACATTACATCGATAGGTTTCGATGGGACGCCCTCCACTAACCCCCTGTCCGTACCTATCTCCTTTGACCTAGAAAACAACCTCACTGACACAACATTTTTGCTCTCCTCCAACTCCCCTGACGCCATTATGGGCATTGATTTACTAAAGTTTTTTCGGGCTACCATTAGGTGTTCCCCAGATGGAGTCCGAGTCATCCTGTACGACAACCCGAGCATGTCCAAATCCTGCCCAGCACGACACATGTACTCCATAACTGACGCTGACCTGTCCTTGCTCGACACCCTGCCCCGTGCCTATGGCCCAAAAATGACTCTGATGTGGGACGAATGATGATTGACCCTATACACATAACGGTAAGACAAGACGCAATACTCCCGAAACTCCCACAGTATCGGATATCGCCCGAGGGCGAGAAGGCACTGGTAGCGATCATTCAGTCCCTGGTAGATGCAGGAGTGGTCGAGGAAGTAGTTAGCAATGTCTGCAACAGCCCTATCCTACCCATTGTTAAGAAGCAAGGCGAGGGAGATGAGAAAGCGTACCGCTTCTTCATCGACCTGCGGGAGGTTAACAAAGTGGTAGTACCCCAGTACCCTGTAGTCTCAGACATCACCACCATTCTGACCCTCATCCCACCCACTGCCACCCCCTTCACTGTCATTGACCTCAAAAATGCATTTTTCTCTATCCCCATCCACCCAGACAGCCGTTATCTCTTCGGCTTCACCCTAAAATCCCGCTCGTACCGATTTTGTAGAGCTCCCCAGGGCTACACTGAAAGTCCCAGCATTTACAGCCAGGCCCTCAAAAGACAGCTGGACGCCGTCCAACTACCAGATGGAGTGGTGTTGATCCAATATGTCGATGATATCCTTTTGGCGGCCAACACCACCCCACTTGCAATCACAGCCACTGTCCAACTCTTACACTTCCTTGCAGAAAATGGTCACAAGGTCTCTAAAAAGAAATTGCAGTTCTGCCAGCCTCAAGTGACATACCTAGGCCATCTCCTGTCCAAAGAAGGGAGGAAACTTACGCCCGATCGAATCCAAACTATCCTAGACACCCCCATCCCAAAAACCCAAAAGCAAGTCCGTTCTTTGGTGGGTCTAACCTCTTTCTGTAGACAGTGGTTACCAAATTTCAGCCTCATAATAAAACCCCTACTTTCCTTGTTGACCAAAGATGTCCCCTTCCCACTCCCTTGGACCCCCGAATGCCAAACGTCCTTTGAAGAGTTGCGGAATGCCCTTTGTTCAGCACCTGTCCTGGGAGCACCAGATTACACAAAGCCCTTCTCCCTCTACACTCACGAAAGGGAGGGGTGCGCTTTATCTGTCCTGACCCAGTCCATTGGCCCAAAG
This sequence comes from Lissotriton vulgaris, assembly GCF_964263255.1. Taxonomy (NCBI): domain Eukaryota; kingdom Metazoa; phylum Chordata; class Amphibia; order Caudata; family Salamandridae; genus Lissotriton; species Lissotriton vulgaris. The sequence continues at coordinate 316,775,567 of NC_141695.1, forward strand.
CAAAGAGCGTGCGCTTACTTCTCTGCCACTCTTGACCCCGTAGCCAGAGCCTTGCCTGCCTGCCTTCGAGCTGTAGCTGCCGCTGCTATCTCTATCCGACAGAGTGAGGGGATCGTGCTCTCAAATTCCCTCACGGTACTAGTACCCCATGCAGTTGACACCCTCCTGAACCAAACCAAGACGCAACACCTGACGAGTGCCCAATTGACTGGATACGAACTGACTCTGCTCGCACCCCACATCACTCTGAAAAGATGCACCACACTGAACCCGGCAACTTTGTTACCCCTACCAGAGAGCGATCCCAATGTGCCCCCTGTACACGACTGTGTGACCCTCACAGACGAACAGACTAGAAGTAGGGTTGACCTCAGAGACACAGCTTTTCCTGACCCTGACGGAGAGCTGTGGGTGGACGGCTCTTGCATCAAACTCCCCGATGGCACCACTTCAGCTGCCTATGCAGTCACCACGGCCCGAACTGTAGTAGAGACAGCCCGCATTACACAACAATCTGCACAGGCAGCGGAACTGATTGCCCTGACACGAGCATGCATCCTAGCAGCAGGAACAACAGCGAACATATACACCGATAGCCAGTATGCCTTCTGGGTGGTTCATCATTTTGGGCTCTTATGGAGGGAAAGGGGATTCCTGACGTCCCACGGCACACCCATCCTCCACGGGGATCTAGTCTCTGCCCTGATCGAAGCAGTACTACTCCCCAAATGATTAGCAGTGATCAAGTGTCAGGCACACAAGAAGGTGACGGACCTAGTCGGACAAGGAAACGCACTGGCCGATATAACTGCACGAACCACAGCTGAAAATAGGACAACAACACGCATGTATGTGACCAGGTCACAAGCAGAGAAATGGACTGACGCTGGGGAGACGATTAGAGACATCCAGTCGGCCAGCACACCTCACAAACTGACTGAGTGGGCACGGGTGGGTCTGAAGGACGATGAAGGCTGCTGGCGGACAAAGGATGCGAACAAATGGTTGCTGCCTGACTCATACCTGATCCCCATACTGACTATGGCACACTCCCCCGCACATATAGGATCTGGGTTTGGGATCCACGACCACCCCTTTGAGGTCCTCCAGATGGATTACATTCAGCTAGAGAGATGCCAAAGCTTGAAGTATGTACTGGTCATTGTATGTGCCTTCAGCAAATGGGTGGAAGCCTATCCAACCCGTGATAATACTGCCATGACTACTGCCAAAGTACTACTGAAAGAGTTTTTTCCTCGCTACAGCCTCTGTCGAATTTTATGGAGTGACAACGGCCCCCACTTCATAGCAGAAGTTATCCAGCTAATTTTGAAGGGGTTGGGTGTGAGGCAGAGGTTCCATGCGGTCTTCCACCCCCAATCTGCTGGTTTGGTGGAGCGACACAACGCTACATTGAAGCTGAAATTGTCAAAAATAGTGGCAACCACAGGACTTAAATGGCCAGATGCCCTCCCACTGGCATTGCTATCAATGCGCTCCACTCCCACTAAGCACCATTTGACCCCCTATGAGGTTGTATTCGGGCGACCAATGAACCTTTGGACTGCCCCCAAACCGACCTCCATTCATGACGTCCCGGACGTCCTGCTGTCTGATTACTTGTACAAATTAACAAAAACATTGTCTGTCATTAATCAGCAGGTGCAGCAGGCCATCCCCGATGCTTCCAGGGGTCCGGGCCACGACATCCAACCGGGGGACTATGTATTAGTCCGGAATTTTCAACGAGCGAAGAGTCTGGAACCCCGGTGGACGGGCCCCTGGCAAGTACTAATCACCACCCGGACGGCTCTTCGAGTGGAGGGGAAGCGGCACTGGCTGCACGCACACCACTGCAAGAAGGTCTCCTCGACCCTGGCCACCACCGAAAACATCGACAACCAAGAAGAGCTCCTGAACAAGGATCGACCATCACTGAACTGCTATCCCGATACCGAGGCACTTGAACTTGCAAAATTCCCTGATCCCACTGTGCCAACCAGGGAAGGGTATTTCCTGCGTCGAAAGGAGGGAGCTTCGGCTAAGTAGACCGCAGACTAAGTTAAATCTCAGAACGGTGACCCAAACACCACCAAGGGTTACCCGGAGAGAAGCTAAACGAAGTCTGTGGTTCTGCCCGCTACCGAGCACCTTGAAGATGATGGAAGCGCCAGATAAGAAGATGGTGGAAGCGCCAGATAAGAAGATGATGGAAGCAGCCGGGAATACCCACTACAGGAACCCAAAGACTGACAATATGCACAAATCAAAGACAATCGCCTTCTTCATTGCTTTCCTCTTTTGCCTCCTCCTCATGACTTCCTTCTGGATCTTGGAGGAAAGCACTCCTGCTCATCAGATATTGCTAACCACTGCACAGCCAACCACTATGAAAGAGCATCACCTGATCTCTCTCTCACCTCAGCTCCGAGAGAGGCATAAGGAGTTCTGGAACAATTCCTTTGTACAACTGTTGCACCAGCACAACCTTGCTGCAAATGCCACCAACTGCTGGATCTGCAGACTGCTTCCGCATGCTACCGGTCACTCCATCCCCTTTATCCCTTCTCCTTTCTCAGTTCATGGCTCCTGCCTTGCCTGGTTGATCCTCATGCAAGAAAGCCACAAGGACAACACCATTTCTGGTCAAACAGTGTCACACTTCTACCATGGGTTCTGGCTGAACACAACCGGAAGGGCATCTGCTCCCTTGTGTCCTGTTCCCTCTGGTTCCGCCTTCCTTATGGACATCCCTGCAAAGGAGCGAGTAGAAATGCAGGTGCTCCATAATCCAGCTAGAACCACCTTCTCCCACCTACGGATGCGAACCGCCGCCACTCTGACTGTGGCCCTGTCTGTCATCAACGTCACTGGCCAGGTGTGCATCGAAGGCCTGGGAAGACAGCTGGTAGGTCACAGTGCCTGCCACATCACAAGGACACTGGACTCAATTGACCCCCCCTCTTTTGTTGCTTCTCCGAATATGTACTTTGTTTGTGGCACCAAAGCTTACACCTGGCTCCCGAAAGGTTGGAGAGGCACTTGCTACATCGCTTTCGTCCTCCCCCCCCACGTATGTAGCCCCTGCTGATCATCACCGGCAGAGACGCGCAAGTGACATTGGACAAGCCGACTCCACTGGAGCACAGTTCCTGGATGCAGCGAAGGGACTTGTTCCTCTGTGGGGCCCGATGGCGAACAACCGTGCCATCCGACATCTGACCCAGGCAATAGAAACAACTATCAACATCACAGCTGGCGCCCTCGCTAACAACATGGCTGAGCTTCAGGCGGTCCGCCTTGTGACCCTTCAAAATCGCCTGGTTCTACGCGTTGTTCTAGACGACCGTGGAGGAGCATGCCGCATCATCGGATCCAGCTGTTGCACCTACATGCCAGATAACTCGCCCTCAGTCTACAAGGCAATTGAGCACCTCCATAGACTTTCCTCAGATGTTCATCAAGAGCAAGAAGGATGGTCACTTGGGAGCTGGTTTTGGGACACTCTGAAGGGCTGGGGATGGAGGTTGTTTACATTCATATTGATACCGATTGTGATACTATGTGGGTGTTGCCTAGGTATTCAATGCTTGCCATCTTTGTGTGCACTCATTTCTAACTGCATGTGCCCTATGACTTTGGACTTCCGAACTGAGCACATGAGTCCCCTCTACGAGGTAGAAGTACGTGGCCTTATGGAGATAGACCCGAATTGACAAGTTGGCGAGACATGTTAAAAGGAAGGACTGTGGAATTTTAGTTTGCGAACTGAACATCATCTGCGCCATCTTGTCATCCATGTACAATATGCACGGCAGCTATTTTAGGTACCATGGTCTCCCTGTTCACGATCGATCGCCAGCGCTCCCCCGACCCTGCGAGCATCCCCTGCACACCCTGGCTGCCCCCGCTCTCACATGCACAAGTCATAAACCCTCTCCTTCCGCATGACACTGTCCTTGGGAGTTGCACCCGCGCCTGACCAACACTCCCTTTCCTTTCATGAATACCCCTCTTTTGATGACCCCTTCCTCTGAGTCCGATTGTCCGCACGGGTCCCAGGCCACCACCTAGCCAGGGGTTACAGTTTATTGCCCCCCCTATTGTATGGAGTCGCTCCTCTACAAAGGAGCTACTATTGATCATGGCCTCCCCACCCCCTGGGATACGATCAGGCGCACACATCCTAAGAATCGGCGGAACACTCAGCTGCGTGATAGCCCCCTCCTATTGTATGTGGGGTGAGGACCTCTATTGTGGATACATGCGGGGTGGGTCTGAAACGGGGATTCCGGGGATGTCTTCTCATACTTCAAAGAGTCTTTTCTGCAATAAAGAATGCTCACATGTCATAAACCAGAGTATAAAAGACCAGGCCTCAGAGAGGCTGTTAGAGCACCTCAAAACGATACCTTGTTGTCTGATCTGATGTGTTCTGCTCCGTCGGAATAAAACTTCTGTTTCCTGCTTTCCAGTCTCCAGCGCCTGCCTCTTTGTTTGATAACTAGAATGGTATAGAGGCGGTTAGCGCCAGGCAACTTTGAAAAAGGCCATCAGCCCTACCTTTTTCCACACTCCACATTCTTTCTTGGGCTGTTAATGGTCTCCTGGACCGTATTAAGCGCATGGCCATCCTCCGGGGCCCAACGCCACGTGGCGGATGTCCTTCTTCTCCAAGAAACCCTCCTCCTAGGCACACAATGCAACTTCGTGGCCCGGTATGGCTTTGCGATGGTCTGGCACTCTGGGTTCATGTGCGGGTCCCGAGGAGTAGCAATCCTGCTTAGGAGAGGCCTCCCCTTTACCTTGACCAAGGCCTACACCGACCCACAGGTGATATCAGGCATGGTGGAGGGCTGCCCTCTAAATATCCTGAATCTTTATATCCCGCCCGCCGTCCTGCCCCCAACGCTTCGATGCCTTACACAGATTTTCTCTTCCCTTCCGCACGGCCTCACGGTGGTTGGAGATGATTTCAACGCCGTCATGCAGTCCCACCACGACAAGACCGGGTCTCCGTCCGCGGTCTGGATTTCCTCTGCTGCTGCTCTGTCGAGCTGGGTCTCGGCTCTGGGGCTCTGCGACATATAGCGGGTTTGTAATCCCAGTAAGGCACAGTACACTCACACATTGGCCTCCTACCACACCCACTCCTGTATCGACCTTCTCCTGCTTCCGGCCACTGACTGCCACCTGGTCTCAGGAGCGGTTATACTGCCCAGGGGCCTGTCCGACCATTCCCCCGTCTCTCTCCGACTTGGCTCTTCACCGACCATCAATCAATCAATCAAGTATTTATATAGGGCGCTACTCACCCGGAGGGTCTCAAGGCGCTTGGGGGGACCTCTACTGCTCGAATAGCCAGGTCTTGAGTTGCTTCCTGAGGAGAGGTGGTCTTGGGTCAGGCGGAGGTGGATGGGCAGGGAGTTCCACATCTTGGCAGCCAGGTAGGAGAAGGATCTTCCTCCCGTAGTGGCTCTTCGGATGTGAGGAACGTCGGCGAGGGCGTGGGTGGTCGATCTGAGTTGGCGGGTGGGAGTGGAGAAATTCAGGCGTCGTTGAGGTATCTGGGGCCTTTTCTGGAGTTTCGCTGTGGTTCCGGTGTAGAGGGTGTTTCCGTAGTCCAGTCGGCTGGTGACGAGGGCTTGGGTGACCGTCTTCCTGGTTTCGGTGGGGATCTACCGGAAGATCTTTTGGAGCATGCGTAGGATGTTGAAGCATGACGAGGAGACGGCGCTGATTTGTCTGGTCATCGAGAGGGAGGAGTCCAGGATGAAGCCCAGGTTGGGTGCATGGTCCGTTGGTTTGGGTGCGCTGCCGAGGGCAGGAGGCCACCAGGAGTCGTCCCAGGCGGAGGGTGATGATCCCAGGATGAGGACTTCCGTCTTATCTGAGTTCAGTTTCAGGCGGCTATTCGTCATCCACTCAGCTACGTCTTTCATCCCTTCGTGTAGGTTGGTTCTGGCGGTGGCTGGGTCGTTGGTGAGGGAGAGGATCAGCTGGGTGTCGTCGGCATTGGAGATGATGTTGAGGTTGTGTTGGCGTGCGATGGCCGCGAGGGGGCTCATGTAGATGTTGAACAGCGTGGGGCTGAGTGAAGATCCTTGTGGTACGCCGCAGATGACTTCGGTGGCCTTGGATCTGAACGGGGGGAGGCGGACTCTCTGGGTTCTTCCGGCGAGAAAGGAGATGATCCACTCCAGTGCCTTCTCCTGGATTCTGATGTTGTTCAGGCGCTGTACTAGGGTGCTGTGGCAGACCGTGTCGAACGCCGCGGAGAGGTCCAGGAGGATGAGGGCCGCTGTTTCCCCGTTGTCCAGTAGGGCTCGGATGTCGTCGGTGGCTGCGATGAGGGCGGTCTCGGTGCTGTGGTTGGCCCGGAAGCCGGACTGTGAGTGGTTGAGGGATCCATTTGTCTCGAGGAAGGCGGCCAGCTGTCTGTTGACTGTCTTCTCGATGACTTTGGCAGGAAAAGAAAGGAGCGAGATGGGGCGGTAGTTTTTGAGGTCGGAGGGGTCTGCTGATGGTTTCTTCAGTAGCGCCCTGAGTTCGGCGTGCTTCCAACTCTCCGGGAAGGTGGCGGTGTCGAAGGAGGCGTTGATGATGTCCCGGAGATGGGGTGCGATGGTGAAGTCGGCCTTGTTGAAGACGTGGTGAGGGCAGGGGTCGGTTGGTGATCCGGAGTGGATGGAGTTCATCGTGCGGATGGTGTCTTCGGTGTTGACCGGTGTCCAGGTGCGGAGGGTGGTGGTGGGGGGCGTTGGTGCGTTTGTGGGGTGCATCGGCTGCGTGCTGAAACTATTGTGTATGTCTGCGATCTTGCTGTGGAAGAATGAGGCGAGCGAGTTGCAGAGTTCTTGCGATGGGGTGATGTCGTTGTTTCCGGCGCTAGGGTTCGAGAGCTCTTTGACAATGTTGAAGAGTTCTTTGCTGTCATGGGCATTGTTTTCTAGTCGTTCCTTGAATGCGGTTTTCTTGGTGGTGTGGATCAGCTGGTGGTGTTTTCGAGTGGCGAGCTTGAGGGAGGTCATGTTGTCTGGTGTCTGGTCTCTGCGCCAGGCTTTCTCGAGGGCTCGGCAGTTCTTCTTGGAGCTCTTGAGTTCGTCTGTGAACCAGGATGCTTTCTTGTTGCCGAGTCTGACGGGGGGTCTTCAGAGGAGCGAGGTCATCTGCGCAGTTGATGATCCACCTTGTGAGGTTATCGGCGGCTCGGTTGGTGTTCACTGAGCTGGCGGGAGGGTTCTGGCTCAGGGATGAGGCGAGCTGGTCGGCTGTGATCTTGTTCCAGCTTCTGCGGGGAACCTGTTGTGGGTGGTGGTGGAGCGTGGTTCTTCTGAAGCTGAAGTGGACGCAGCTGTGGTCTGTCCAGTGGAGTCCGGTGGTGTGGCTGAAGGAGAAGTCCTTGCTGGAGGAGAAGACGGGGTCAAGCGTGTGGCCGGAGTAGTGGGTGGGGGTGGTCACCAGTTGCTTGAGTCCGAGATTGGCGAGGTTGTCCAGCAGGGTGGTGGTGTTGCGGTCGTTGTTGTTCTCCAGGTGGAAGTTGAGGTCCCCTAGGAGGATGTAGTCAGTGGAGGGGAGAGCGTGCGGGCTGATGAAGTCGGCGATGTCTTCGCTGAATTGTATGCGTGGTCCCGGGGGTCTGTAGATGAGGGTGCCTCTGAGGGTGGTCTTGGGGTCGGTGTGTATCTGGAAGTGCAGGTGTTCGGCGGTTGTGAGGGTGTCGTAGGAGTTGGTCGTGATGCGGATGGTGTTCTTGTGGACGATGGAGATGCCTCCGCCTGTCTGGTTGACGCGGTCCCTCCGGGTGATCTTGTATCCGTCTGGGATGGCGATGGCGTTGTCGGGCGCTGAGGAGGCGTTCATCTAGGTTTCCGTGAGGAAGGCTATGTCTGGGGATGTGGAGTCGAGGAGGTTCCAGAGTTCGACGGCGTGTCTGTGGACGGAGCGGGTGTTGAGCAGGATGCACTTCAGGTGGTTGTTGCTGGTGCTTGATTTGGCGGGTGCAGTGCAGGTTCGGATGCAGGAGAACTTGCAGGATTGGCAGGTGAAGGGTCCGTGGGTACGTCCTGGGGTGTCTCGGTGGCAGCCGGGGGTCCGGCCAGTGTTGAGTGCGTTGAGGGTGGCTGCGTTGAAGGTTCGGCAGGCGGGCTGGCATCTGCGGGGGCTAGGGGTTCTGGCGCTGGGCGCGGTCCAGGCGCGGACGGGTGCAGACGGGCTTACCTTTGGCGCGCCTTCGGCGCACAATCGGCGCGCCCGTGGGGTGGGGCAGGGGACAAGCGGAGAGACGGGTGAGGGTGTCGTAGGAGTTGGTCGTGATGCGGATGGTGTTCTTGTGCACAGTTAGCGAAACGGAGGGGTACAGTACAAAAAACCAAAATACCAAAAACGAGTACAATACAGAGCTTCACAATTAAGTACAATATGAAACTTTACCAGGCACAAGGACGGCGGAACGAGTAACCGACGGGTCCGCGAGCGGTCTGGCGTCTCAACGCTTGGTTCCTGAAGGACCCCAAACTGGTAGACACACTAGGATAAGAACTAAGCCACTTCTTCTCTACCAATGAGGGTTTAGTTCCCTCGCCGGGAACCCTGTGGGAAGCTGGCAAGGCCGTGATCCGCGGGGTAGCAAGGGGGCTTGTGCATGCCAAACGGACGGACCAGTTGGCCCGGCTCGCGGCGTTGGAGTCCTGGGCTGCGCGATTGGAGGCAGAGCAAGCCTCTGCTGGGTCGCAGACCCCACCGGGTAGCTGACGCTGGTTCGGGAGGAAATCCGACAGGTTTCACTGTACTCGCCCCAAATGTTATGGCGATCGTCGGTGGCGCGGGTGTATGGCTGGGGGGACAAAAATGGCAAACTCCTCCATAACCTGGTCTCCTATCCCAAAGTTCATCACATCATTCCGGAGGTTCGCGCACAGGTCGGTACCATCCAGGTAACCTCCGTGGCCATAGCTGGAACCTTTGCAAGTTTCCATATGCGCCTCTATGCGGCGTGACCACCGGATGCACCCCTGACCGCCCTGCTGGATGGGGCCAGTGCCCGGCTCCCCTCTCTCACTCCTGAGTCCGCAGAAGCCCTGGAGCGCCCCTTTGCCCTGGACGAGGTTCTGGAGGCCATCCCCCTTCTCCACCCTGGCAAAACGCCTGGCCCGGACGGGTATCCACAGGAGTACTACGCTGCCTTTTGAGATATTCTGGCTACAGACTTTTGGCCCTCTTCCGGCATGTGGCGGAGATTGACTCCTTCCCCCCTGAATCGGACCTGGCCACGATAGAGGTCATCCCTAAGACCCAGCCGCCCTCCACGAGTTACGCGGACTACCGCCCAATTTCGCTCATTATTACCGAGATCAAGCTCTTCGCCACAATACTGGCCCTGAGGCTTAAGCCTCACCTACAAGATCTGGTCCATCCCGACCAGTGTGGGTTCATGCCGGCCAGGGGCACCCGTCCCTGCATCTGCCACCTTCACCTGGCCTTAGCCCACCGTGCACGCCTGTCCCCATACCTGGCCCTCCTCTTCCTCGACTTCGAGAAGGCCTTCGACACGGTGAACTGGGCATACCTGCAAGATTTGCTGGAGGCGATGGGCTTTGGCCCGTTGTTTCGCCGCCTTATCAGGGTCCTTTTCGCCAACCCTAGGGCCCGAGTACTCGTCAATGGGACGCTCTCCGAGGCCTTCCAGATCAGCAGAGGCACGCGCCAGGGATATACCCTTTCCCCACTCCTATTTGCACTAGCGATGGAGCCCCTGACGACGCTTAACTTAACGGGCTCCCCCTCGTCCAGGGGTGGGCCTGGAACAGGAGTCACATAGACAAAGTAGCCCTATATGCTGACGACGTGCTCCTGTACTTGGCGGACCCGGCGGGCTCAGGCCCCAGGTGCTTGCGCATCCTTACTGACTTTGAGGAGGTTTCCGTGCTCCGGCTCAACGCGGCCAAATCCACACTGGTTCCGCTGCATCTTTCCAGGGAGTGCTTTGACTGGCAGCCGTCTATTCCTCTCAGACACCAATTGGTTAAATACCTAGGGATATGGGTGGCCCTCCTGCCGGACCTTGAGTGGGCATTGAACATCGCGCCCCTGGTGGCCCAGACGAAGGCGGATCTCAAGAAATGGCAATCCCTTCCCCTAAACCCCCTAGGAAGAAGCGCCCTTTTCAAAATGATGGTACTCCCCCGCTTCCTCAACATCTTACAAAACATCTCGATCCCCCTCTCCCGCAATTGGTTTTGCGAACTTGATGGGACCCTGTCCCGATTCCTCTGGAGTGGCGGACGGCCGCAGATGTCCCTGGCGCACAGCCGCATCCCCCCCTTTGATGGGGGCCTAGGGGTGACCCACCTTTACCTCTACTACCTTGCCACCAAATTGATAGTCATCCACGACTGGTATGCGGGTAGCTGGTCCAACCCAGCATACCTCGTGGAGCTGGAAACTATGGACTTTCCGCAGATCCAGGTGTTCCTGTACAGATGGCCAGTGCCACAGACTATAGCGCCAATCACTAGAACGGTCCTCTTGGCCTGGCGCGCTACCCTGCGCCATGTGGGGTGGGACCGTAAACTCACTCATCAGACGCCGCTCTGGCATCGCACCTGGCTCCGGGAGGTTTCGTCCCTGAACGAATTCCACCACTGGGATTTAATTGGCATCTCGGTCCTTGGAGACGTCTGGGTGGGGGACCATATCCGTGCCTTCGCAGACCTACAACAGCGCCATGCCCTTCTCCACACCCAACACTTCCGTTATCTGCAGCTACGACATTCCATCCTTGCACATCTCTCCTCACCAACTTCCCTCCCAGAGTTCAGTCCGCTAGAGGCCCAGGTGATGATGGGGAACCTGGGCAAAGGAGGAGTGTCCCGTATCTACCGCTCCCTAGTGAATAATGTCCCTGCGTCCTTGGTTGGGGTGCGCGCCCGGTGGGAGGGGTGGGTGGGCCCCGGGGTGGGTGGGCCCCCTAGAGGAGGCAGACTGGAGAGATGTCCTTATGGCCCCTAAAACCCTAACCACGTCCTCCAGGCTACGCCCGGTGCAGATATACTACCTACACGTGGTCTACCTCACCCCTGAGCGACTCTTCCGTGCCCGCTTGCGACTAAGCATGGGCGGATTTTGCGGATCCACGATCCGCGGATTTTGCGGATTTTGCGGATTTGCGGATCCGCGGATTTGGGGCAGGGCTTCCATGCGAGTGCACATGCTTCTTGTGTGTATAAAAGGTCAGAGAAAGATCAGTTCAGCAGATGAAGAAGGCACACCTGTCCAGCCTCGACGACGCTCACGATTGTTTTTGGGCTAATGAATGAGTCACTGAATTTGAGCATCAACTAGTTCGAGCGACCATGTGTGTGTTACTATGCAATCGCCCCGAAGGGCGCAGGGGTCCCTTGAGTGAGCTGTCCATCATAGTGGGTGAATGGCGGGAAGACGGTGCAAACCCTCGAGTGTGTGGGCGGTGCCAAACGGGCAGGGCTACCATGCGAGTTCACACATGCTTCTAGTGTGTATAAAAGGTCAGAGAAAGATCAATTCAGCAGATGAAGAGAAATAAGCTCCTGGTCACAGAAACAGCACGGGTATTGCGCTCGTGAAAGTCACGGATACAAAAGCCTTTATCCAGCATCACAGCTGATTTTCCACGGTAGATTTGTGAAGAAGGCACACCTGCCTCGACGACGCTCACGATTGTTCTTGGGCTGATGAATGAGTCACAGGAAGGGCATGGTAAATATTTTAGGATGGCGCCGGCAAGCTGCCAGCGCCATCCTAAAATACTTACTAAATTAGCTTCAACAGGAAGCTCGAATAGATAAAATCGAGCACCTGCTTTATTTTATCCATTAGAGCTTCCTGTTGAAGCTAACTTAGTAACTATTTTAGGATGGCGCTGGCAGCTTGCCGGCGCCATCGTAAAATAGTTACAACAGGCCAGGCTTCAACTTTTGCCCCCGGAAAAATCCGCCGCTCGTGGATTTGCGAATTCTCGGTAAATTCGCGAGAGTTCGCAGATCACGAATTTACCGAAAATTCGCAAAATCTGCGAGCGGAACGGATTTTCTGCTCATACTTACTTGCGACCCTCCCCAGACTGCCCGAAATGCAGCTCATCCCCCGCGGATTTTTTCCATATGGTGTGGCTCTGCCCGGCGTTGGAGAGGTTCTGGAGGGGGGTGAGCGGGAGCTCACATAAGCCCTAGGATGGGAGGTTCCTCACGACCCACTCCGGATGCTGCTAGGGATATTTGACGGCCTAGAGGGTTCCAGGATGGATAAGCGCCTACTGGGGACAGCGGTGGCTGTGGCCAAAAGGGACATAGCGACGTACTGGTCGCGTGCCGCTGCTCCTACTGTGAAGGGGTGGGGGAGGGGGGTGGACAAGTGCGGCGCCCAGGAGGAGGTCATGTTCGAATCCTGGGGCTCCCCAGAATTGTTCCATAAAATATGGGGGGAATGGTTCAATATGATCTCGTCATAATCCTTGTTGTATCAAATGCCTCATGCTCCGCCGTCACTGCAATGCAGGTTGAGATGCTGGACTGGAATGGATTGACCCTGAATATATGTTTTACTGGTTCTGATCCGATGTCTATGTTGAGTCTTGAGTTATGTCCAGAGCGTTTTTATTCTTGTCCCCTGAGGCGGAAAGCTGGGGGTTAGGTGCTCCAAATATTTTTATAAATACTCTCTAATCCTTAGTGGTTTTACTGTGTGAATAATTTGTTTTTAATAACTAAGGAATTTTTGCTGGCACTCGCAGGGCTTGAACCCTGGTCCAAGCCCAGAGCGATTGAGGCTCTGGGGCGGTAAAGAGACGGAGAGACGCCATCTTAGGTGAGGGAAGTTAGCTCACCGCACCAGCTGTCGGGCCGCCTTCCCGGACGGGGTATTTAAGCCTCGGTCGCACGCCAGCACAGATCAGTGCGTTTTTATTCTTGTCCCCTGAGGCGGAAAGCCGGGGGTTAGGTGCTCCAAATATTTTTATAAATACTCTCTAATCCTTAATGGTTTTACTATGTGAATAATTTGTTTTTAATAACTAAGGAATTTTTGCTGGCACTCGCAGGGCTTGAACCCTGGTCCCCGCCCAGAGCGATTGAGGCTCTGGGGCGGTAAAGAGACGGAGAGATGCCATCTTAGGTGAGGGAAGTTAGCCCACCGCACCAGCTGTCGGGCCGCCTTCCCAGACGGGGTATTTAAGCCTCGCTCGCACGGCAGCACAGATCAGTGCGTTTTTATTCTTGTCCCCTGAGGCGGAAAGCCGGGGGTTAGGTGCTCCAAATATTTTTATAAATACTCTCTAATCCTTAGTGGTTTTACTGTGTGAATAATTTGTTTTTAATAACTAAGGAGGCCGAGGCCGCGCCGAAGGCAAGCCCGTCTGGGCCCGTCCAGGCCACGCCGGGTCCAGGGGCCAGCCCCCCTGCTCCTTTGCCTGCTAACATACCTCTGATTTCATATGACAGGAATCAACTCCTGCAACTAAGAAGTAAGGTTGGAACAAACTGTACCCTGTTAGATACTTATAAGGATAATAAGTCCTGTATGGGTTGTCAATTTCACTTCACCCCAGAGATAATAGCCCCTGAGGAACACCCTTTCTCACTTGCTTTGCTTAACTGTTGTTCCCTACCTAAACACGCCCTAGAGATTTCCCTGTTACTGGAGGAACTGGACATTGAGGTTCTTTTCCTCACAGAAACATGGACTAAGTAGCAGCCCATCCAGACGTTGTCCGGGTATGAATTGCTTCCGGACAGTAGTATATTGTTTTGTAGAATTTCGTTTTTGATAGCATTTCTTATCTGTGACAGGCCTGTGAAACGCTCCGATTCACAGTGCACTGCTGATGCACTTAAGAGTGCTCGTTCATTAGTGTGTGGACCAGAGTTTCCCTACTTTATTTTTCCTTGCAATATTATATGGAGCGAACTCGACAACATGGCATGAGCACAATTTACATTACAGAAGAACACATTCATTTGTGGTAGGCACGGAGAGACAAAGCGATTTGCCTGGAATCACACGATGTTGATCTGATGCCGAGATTCGAACGTAGCTCCCCAGCTCTAAAGTTCAGTAGTGTGTGAACCCGAGTTTCCCTACTTTATTTTTCCTTGCAATATTATATAGCGCGAACTCGACAACATGGCATGAGCACAATTTACATTACAGAAGAACACATTCATTTGTGGTAGGCACAGAGAGACAAAGTGATTTGCCTGGAATCACAGGATGTTGAGCTGATGCCGAGATACGAACGTAGCTCCGCAGCTCTAAAGTTCGCAATTCTAGAACTTGTGGCGGGAGGTGTGTCTAAAAGTGTGTGTTGGTGCTGGCCATCAACCTGTGCATTTTTCAAATGGGTGGTGAAAAAATATGAGTATGTTGCTGGAGATGTGGGCCGCCGTGCCACCAATGTACTTACCGGGGGTGGTTAAACACCCATTATTCCGCAACTTTCTTTCCGCATACCGTCACTCCGCATACTTTCATTACGAAAGTACCATGACTCTGCAATGCCATTATGAAGCATCTATTTTCTAAACAGCAATTGTTGAAATGTGCATGAAAAATAAGCATGAACACTTGCTTTAGAAATTGCAACGTTTGTTTTAATTCTTTAAAGACTATTTTGCTTTTTAGTCTCTTTGTTTTTTAGGGCATGAGAATACAAAAATTATGAAGAGAAATATTATACATTTATATACAAACAAAACAAACTTTGGTATGTACATAATTCAACCAAACTCGCACTCAACACATTCTTGGCCATCCAGTCATACAGAAACACATTCATACTGGTCCCATTGTCATAACACAGTTGTGTAAATACAAAGAAAATAACATTTGCTGATTTAAAACGTTAATCAAACTTTTTCACAGTTCTTTGGAAAAGATGATCTTTCAATTGAATGACATATTCATATAGAAAAGAATGACACGGGACCGGGTCAGGTCGACGCATTTCGAACCCTATTGTTCCAAGGGTTCTCTTCAGGACCACAGTTTTACTATAAAGGAAGAGGAGAGCAATAGTCACTAAACCGAAACCTGAGAGATCAACGTCTCAACCAATGCACCGCTAAACTCAGCCTACCTCAACAAGTGGGTCAAGGCTCCACAAAAAGAAAAGGGAGACAGATGTATTCCCAGCGAAGGGGGAGCGAAGAGGTGCTGTAAGAAAAAGAAACAGGTATACTCAATCATACAGAGTCCCTCATGTCTAACTGTGCCAAGGCTGATGGAATCACAAGGTGGGTCTGCGCGCTTACCTTAAAAGCCGCGCTTGTCTGCTCAAAAGATGCTTCCCAAACGGGTTGCGCTCGGTCCGCGGGGATTTTGATCCGGCGTCCCTACGGTTGGGAAAGTGAAAGGACAGAAATCGTGAGAATCCGATATGCGAGGGAAAGCGCATTGTCAGTAGCTAGTAATCGGCGCATGCTCGCGCCTTGGTGTGCTTACCGTGATTTGGTATTCCAGAAGTCAAAAAGGTATTCAAAGTCCTCGCTCCTCACCCTGCAGTCACTGGCAGGTTACTGAGGCCTCCCTGCCGTTTAGTTCAAGAGTATGGTCGCGCCCCAAGGGGTGTAGGGAGTTGTAGTATCGTAGAAGGTGTACCAAGGAGGATTCTGGGAGATGAAGTCCTCTAGCCAGTGTCAAGGATAGGTTTTATAAATTTCAGAAATTTCGTTCAGTCCATTGACCGCTGTGTCATATTTCATGATCAGCAAGGCTTCTCTTTGATTCAATCTTGTTTCCAAATCCCCTCCTCTTGGGTCTTTTTCGATTTTGGACAGGACGGTCCACTTGAAGTTATTTTTGTCATGTTTCTTCATCACCCAATGGTGCACCAAGGGCGCATTCTCAACTTCTCTGCGCAGTCTGGATTTGTGCTGCGTAATGCGTTGCCTGACCTCTTGGGTGGTTTTCCCAATGTATAACTTTGGGCAGGGGCATAAAATCGCATAAACCACATTCCTTGTTTTGCAGTTTGTGAAAGCTTCATGCTTCCAATGAATGTTGTTAAAAGAGAACAATGTTTCTTCCATGGTGTCATGACAGCAGATGCAAGTGCCACATTTATGATGTCCTTTAGTCTGGGAAAAGCCGAATAAGCTTCTTAGAGTCGGTATTTGTTTACTGGGTAATGCTGCCCTCACAATGTGGTTAGCCACGCTCTTTTCCTTCTTAAAAGCAAATAAAGGTGGATTCCTGAAGTCCTCATGCAAGTCTTTCACTAGATGCCAATTGAGATTTATCAGCTTCTTGAGTTGATTTGCAGCAGGGCAAAAGGTTGACACACACACCACTCGATTTTGCTCCACCTTAGCTTTTTTATACATTAGTGTTTCGCGTGGCGTCCACCATGCTCTCTTAAGGGATAGTTTTAAAAGTTTCCTCGGATATCCTCTTTGGAGAAGCCTCTCCATGAGTGAATTTGCATGGTCGAAATATTCCTCTTTACCTGAACAATTCCTTCGAATCCTAAGGAATTGTCCAAATGGTAAATTCTGTCTCAGACTTCGCGGGTGATTGCTTGTGAATAACAGTGCTTTGTTCCTGTCTGTTGATTTTCTGAATAAAGTTGTTTCAAGGCTTCCATTGTGGGGAACAACTTTAACGTCCAAGAATGTGATGGATTGGTTAGACGATGTACAATTAAATTTTATATCGCTTGTACGTCCATTAAGCCATTCAACAAACCCATTGAGAGTTTCTGGAGTCCCAGTCCAGATGAAGAAAACGTCATCTATATAACGCATGTAATGCGAAATCTGATGACTGAAGGGATTATCATTGTAAATGAATTTTTGCTCGTAGAGACCCATGAACATGATCGCTAGTTCCGGGGCAAATGGACACCCCATAGCTACTCCCTTGACCTGAAGGAAGTAACCGGAGTCAAAAGTAAAAAAATTCTTTTTCAGTGCGAAGGATGCCAGCTGTAAAATGAATTCTGAAGGGACCTGACAAGGTCTGGCACGTGTGTCCAAGAAACATGAAAGTGTCTCAAGAGCCTGATCTTGAGGGATCTGCGTGTACAGCGACACGACGTCCAACGTCACTAGAAGCTGGGAACTTTGTTCGAAAGATATTGTGCTGATTCTTTGGAGGAAGGCCGTGGTATCTTGAAGGTGTGCTGGGATCTCTTCAATGAAGGGTTTAAGGAAAAATTCAATATACTTCGCCACTGGTTCTAATAAGGACTCACACCCAAAAACTATGGGGCGTCCTGGCGGATTTACTTCATCCTTATGAATCTTAGGTAGTAAATAAAAAACTGGAGTTCGTGGATTCTTATTCTGTAGAAATGTCAGTTCTTTGGGTCCGACAAACCCTAGATCGAATCCTTTCTGGATCGCTGAGAATAGTTCGCTTTGAATTTCAAGTGTAGGGTTTTTTGTAATGCGTCTGTAGCATGAGTTGTCATCCAGCTGACGAAGTGCTTCCGTTTTATATTTATTAACATCCCAGATGACCACTGCTCCCCCCTTGTCTGCTTGTTTGACTACTATAGTTTTGTCATTTTTCAGGGTTGTTAAGGCCTCCTTTTCAGCTTTGGCAAGATTGAATTTAACGAAATTCCTCTTTTTTTCTAGGGCTGATATTCCTGATAGAACTGTTCGTTCGAACGTAATAATCTCTTTAGGAATCTTTGAGCCAGCTGGGCAAAAGGTGGATTTCTTTCTTAGTCCCGTTACTTCGGGTTGATGTTCCTCGCATGTATCCGAAAAGAATGTTTTTAGTCTTATTTTGCGACAGAATTTCAGTGTTTCTAACTTCATCTTAATGAAGTCTGTAGGTCTCGACGGGACAAATCCAAGGCCCTTCGTCAAGATGGATGTTTCAGCCTCATTCAGAGTTCTGTCAGATAAGTTAAAGATGGATGGGAGATCTAACTCTTGTAGAACCGGGACCGTGTTCTCATTTCCCATGGCTGGACCGGTCGTGACCGACCTCTGGTCTTCTGGGGGCCTTGTCCTAAAAAAGGGGCCTGATTTTGTTGTTGTTGTTGTCCCTGATCTTGTAGGTTGCCTTGCCTATTTTGATAGGATCTGTTTGTATTGTTTGAATCACTTCCGGAAGAAGATGTATCTGAGAATGAAACAAATTTACGTCGTGATCGACCTTGATTATCCTGGAGGAACCTCCGTGAATCAGGGTTAGAATAAAAGTCTTTTCTCAAGTATGGATATACGGATTCCAGAGAGAAATTTTTCTTGTCCAGCTCAAACTTATTGTTTTTTTGGGCAACCGTGAAATCCCTAAATTCGCTGATTTCTTTTTCCACCTTTTCCAGGAGTCCTTTGGAATCAGTTATAAGTTGGTTGTCTTGAATTTCTTTCTCAAGCACTGCAATTTCTTCAAGTTCTTTTACTGAAATTCTGTGTGCGGTCTCAATAGTAAGGACCATCAGGTCCCTACTGCACTTTGTTTCAACCCCACTGAATCCTTTTTTGTATTCAGGGTCGTCCGTGAAAACGACCGGGATGTTGCGAATTTGAAGTCCTGCGGGGATCGTGCCTGATTTTAAATGCTGGAGTAAAAAATGTCCATGGAGATCCGTCCTGATTTGTTTTTTACGTAGACGTACAAGTTTTTCGGATTCGTTAACGGTGTTAGCCGCAACGCTGAGGGTTGCAGATGCAAAAGGAGGCGGATCTCTGATCAGATTTTGAATATGTTCCTCTGTGTAAGCTACCGTGTCCTGTTCAGCCATACCAACACTGAACACACGTGCAAGACAAATAGAAAATTAGAAAAAGTATGTGCACAATGAATATGGTGCAGGAAAGAAAGAGGGATTCAAGAAAAACTACAACCCACACCACGAACACTAAATGTAATGTAGCCCAATCAATGGTACACCAGGATTAGTCCTGTGGCAGCTCCTTCTCTGCCCACCAGAACCTCGCGAGCATGCGCCCGCTAAACAGTTTTAATAACAGAAGAGGGTTTTGACTCAAAACTCAGCAAGGCTGAGCCAACAATAACTAGAAAAACAACACACCTGCCTATGCTGAGCAGCTATTTTCTAAACAGCAATTGTTGAAATGTGCATGAAAAATAAGCATGAACACTTGCTTTAGAAATTACAACTTTTGTTTTAATTCTTTAAAGACTATTTTGCTTTTTAGTCTCTTTGTTTTTTAGGGCATGAGAATACAAAAATTATGAAGAGAAATATTATACATTTATATACAAACAAAACAAACTTTGGTATGTACATAATTCAACCAAACTCGCACTCAACACATTCTTGGCCATCCAGTCATACAGAAACACATTCATACTGGTCCCATTGTCATAACACAGTTGTGTAAAAACAAAGAAAATAACCTTTGCTGATTTAAAACGTTAATCAAACTTTTTCACAGTTCTTTGGAAAAGATGATCTTTCAATTGAATGACATATTCATATAGAAAAGAATGACACGGGACCGGGTCAGGTCGACGCGTTTCGAACCCTATCGTTCCAAGGGTTCTCTTCAGGACCACAGTTTTACTATAAAGGAAGAGGAGAGCAATAGTCACTAAACCGAAACCTGAGAGATCAACGTCTCAACCAATGCACCGCTAAACTCAGCCTACCTCAACAAGTGGGTCAAGGCTCCACAAAAAGAAAAGGGAGACAGATGTATTCCCAGCGAAGGGGGAGCGAAGAGGTGCTGTAAGAAAAAGAAACAGGTATGCTCAATCATACAGAGTCCCTCATGTCTAACTGTGCCAAGGCTGATGGAATCACAAGGTGGGTCTGCGCGCTTACCTTAAAAGCCGCGCTTGTCTGCTCAAAAGATGCTTCCCAAACGGGTTGCGCTCGGTCCGCGGGGATTTTGATCCGGCGTCCCTACGGTTGGGAAAGTGAAAGGACAGAAATCGTGAGAATCCGATATGCGAGGGAAAGCGCATTGTCAGTAGCTAGTAATCGGCGCATGCTCGCGCCTTGGTGTGCTTACCGTGATTTGGTATTCCAGAAGTCAAAAAGGTATTCAAAGTCCTCGCTCCTCACCCTGCAGTCACTGGCAGGTTACTGAGGCCTCCCTGCCGTTTAGTTCAAGAGTATGGTCGCGCCCCAAGGGGTGTAGGGATTTTGGACAGGACGGTCCACTTGAAAACCACCCAAGAGGTCAGGCAACGCTTTACGCAGCACAAATCCAGACTGCGCAGAGAAGTTGAGAATGCGCCCTTGGTGCACCATTGGGTGATGAAGAAACATGACAAAAATAACTTCAAGTGGACCGTCCTGTCCAAAATCGAAAAAGACCCAAGAGGAGGGGATTTGGAAACAAGATTGAATCAAAGAGAAGCCTTGCTGATCATGAAATATGACACAGCGGTCAATGGACTGAACGAAATTTCTGAAATTTATAAAACCTATCCTTGACACTGGCTAGAGGACTTCATCTCCCAGAATCCTCCTTGGTACACCTTCTACGATACTACAACTCCCTACACCCCTTGGGGCGCGACCATACTCTTGAACTAAACGGCAGGGAGGCCTCAGTAACCTGCCAGTGACTGCAGGGTGAGGAGCGAGGACTTTGAATACCTTTTTGACTTCTGGAATACCAAATCACGGTAAGCACACCAAGGCGCGAGCATGCGCCGATTACTAGCTACTGACAATGCGCTTTCCCTCGCATATCGGATTCTCACGATTTCTGTCCTTTCACTTTCCCAACCGTAGGGACGCCGGATCAAAATCCCCGCGGACCGAGCGCAACCCGTTTGGGAAGCATCTTTTGAGCAGACAAGCGCGGCTTTTAAGGTAAGCGCGCAGACCCACCTTGTGATTCCATCAGCCTTGGCACAGTTAGACATGAGGGACTCTGTATGATTGAGTATACCTGTTTCTTTTTCTTACAGCACCTCTTCGCTCCCCCTTCGCTGGGAATACATCTGTCTCCCTTTTCTTTTTGTGGAGCCTTGACCCACTTGTTGAGGTAGGCTGAGTTTAGCGGTGCATTGGTTGAGACGTTGATCTCTCAGGTTTCGGTTTAGTGACTATTGCTCTCCTCTTCCTTTATAGTAAAACTGTGGTCCTGAAGAGAACCCTTGGAACGATAGGGTTCGAAACGCGTCGACCTGACCCGGTCCCGTGTCATTCTTTTCTATATGAATATGTCATTCAATTGAAAGATCATCTTTTCCAAAGAACTGTGAAAAAGTTTGATTAACGTTTTAAATCAGCAAATGTTATTTTCTTTGTATTTACACAACTGTGTTATGACAATGGGACCAGTATGAATGTGTTTCTGTATGACTGGATGGCCAAGAATGTGTTGAGTGCGAGTTTGGTTGAATTATGTACATACCAAAGTTTTTTTTGTTTGTATATAAATGTATAATATTTCTCTTCATAATTTTTGTATTCTCATGCCCTAAAAAACAAAGAGACTAAAAAGCAAAATAGTCTTTAAAGAATTAAAACAAACGTTGCAATTTCTAAAGCAAGTGTTCATGCTTATTTTTCATGCACATTTCAACAATTGCTGTTTAGAAAATAGCTGCTCAGCATAGGCAGGTGTGTTGTTTTTCTAGTTATTGTTGGCTCAGCCTTGCTGAGTTTTGAGTCAAAACCCTCTTCTGTTATTAAAAATTATGAAGCATGGCATTACATTTTATATGCTTTTACCATGCATACATTTACAACGAAATTCGTTGTAAATGCATGAATGGTAAAAGCATGGTTTTTTAAATGTTTGGATAAGCTAAGTATGGGTATAGGGGTGTATGCTTTGGGGTACTGAGGTATATGTTTTGGGGTGTTTGGGTATTTTAAGGGTTCAGATATAGTTTTGGGTATTTTAAGGGTCAGATATAGTTTTGGGTACAGGGATAGTTTTAGTTTTAGGGTTTAGGGATAGGTATTGGTTTTGGGGTACAGGGGTATTTTTAGGGTTCAGGGCTAGGTTTGGGTTTTGGGTATTTTTATGGTTCAGGAGTGGGTTTGGGGTACAGGGGTATTTTAAGGGTTCAGGGCTAGGTTTGGGTTTTGGAGTACAGGGGTATTTTTAGGTTTCAGGGCTAGGTTTGGGTTTTGGGGTACAGGGGTATTTTAGCGTTCAGGGCTAGGTTTGGGTTTTGGAGTACAGGGTTATTTTTAGGGTTCAGAGCTAGGGTTGGGGTTTGGGGTACAGGGGTATATTTAGGGTTCATGGGTAGGTTTGGGTGTTGGGGTACAGGGGTATTTTAAGGGTTCAAGGCTAGGTTTGGGTTTTGGGGTACAGTGGTATTTTAGGGTTCAGGGGTAGGTTTGGGTTTAGGGGTACAGGGGTATTTTTCGGGGCTAGGTTTGGGTTTCGGGGTACAAGGTATATTTATAGGGTTAAGATTGGTTAGTGTTTAAGGGTGTTGGGGTATTTTAAAGAGTAAGGTTGGGTTATGATTATGGGGTGCAGGGGTATTTAAAGGGAGTAGGGTGGGATTAGTTTTTAGGGTGTGAAGGGTAATAAAATAAAATAATGAATAAAAATAATATAAATAATGCAATTTAAAAGAACAAATGTTTTAATTAAATTTAAAAAATGTGTATATATATGTGTTTGTGTGTGTATATATATATATATGTATATATATATATATATATATATATATATATATATATATATATATATATATATATATATATTACCTACTGGCGGTCGCCAGTAGGTAGTTATAGTTAGGACCTAGTTTCCATAGGAAATCCTCAACATTCTATTTGGAATAACTTTGGCCCTGGTTGAAGAATCTTAGCGAATTTCTCAAAGAAGATGGCTCGGTCCGCTGCGCTCCTTCCCTAAAAGTTTGGGGGGGATTGGTCAAGTGGGGGCTGAGATAAAAGGGGGGTCCCAAAACATGTTTTCTCCATGTTATTTTCCATAGGACCTTTAGACTCGGCTACAGGTCGAACGGGTGAATGGATTTATAAGAAATTTGGCAAAACTGTACAGTCCGGCTCGCAGATTACGCTTTTTTTGGAATGGTGTAAATCCGTTCAGTAGTTGCTGAGGAAATTAAAGTTAAAGTCAATTATATATCTATACGCGCGCACACGTGCGCGCACCCAAACGGCTGCGCGCGCGAGCGGAATTTTGTTGCGTGACGTCTGTTAACGTTCGATTCGAAGGAAATCAGGAAGTGTTGACCGCCATTTTGTCATTGCGAGTAAATATATTGTTGATTTCAAAGCGTTCGAATATGGAAAGGGGAGAAGGTAGAGATTGTTTTGCTGCGTAGGTTTTCTCAGGGTGTGCAGTAAGGCCCTTAAAGGCGAAAATATATATATATATATTTTTTTTAAAGTTGCGTGGTGCGCGCACTCGGTCGCGCACACCTTTTTACAAGAGTGTGAAAATGGAGATAAATCAGAAGTTTGAGTGCTTAGATATAAGGTGGCTCTGAAAAGAGCCATTGTGTTAATTGAGTGTTTTCTGCATTTATAAGTAAGTACCGATGCAGAGCCTGATGTTGCAGAGGAAGATTCTGTTTCCCTCATTCGTGAAATGAACACCGTCTCTCCTATAGACGTCTTGCATGTGGTATCGCAAGTTGTTGTGGTAAATAGAACCCATGCTATAATCTCTGAGGAACGCAGAAACAGATTTATTTACATGTCTCCTTGCTTTCTCAAATTGTGCACAATGGTGATTGGACCAATTCCATTTCTGTCTTTGGCATATATTGGAATATACCAAGGCAGATCGAGGAAAAAGTGTCATCAATTGTCGAAAGGTGTCTTTTAGAAGCATTTCCAGACCTACCCCAGTGATTGTGCCTAGATCGTTTCCACCACAGTGCACAATTATAAGGTCTGGTTCTGGGAGATGCATAAAAGTTTTCACCAATGGAATCAATTGGTGACATTTCAATCCTCTTTTGGAAATCCATGTTATGTGTACATTTGGTAAGCTGAGGTTGCAAATTCGTCTGCTTACTGCATATTTTTCACTCCAGTGAATATAACTGTGTCATATTAGCCAGACCTTCATTTTCAAGGGATTTGTAGTCGTCCTCCGATCGGTTCTGGAAGTGGAATGGTAGTTAGAAGTTGAAATTCTAAATAAAGAAAAAGGAAGAGGCTGGGTGTGGTTTAAAAAATAAAAATGATTGGTTGATTGTAAGAAGTGGAGATTGAACAGTACGTTGCATGTTAATGTTTATGTTAAACGAAAAGTACTATTGGGTGTGAAAAAAAAAGACATGTAACAGAGCTGTGGATTGGCAGGTGTTTCTGGAGGGAAAACAGTGTTGTTACTTTGCTGTTGAGATATGAACTTTTGACCTGTGCCTTCAGCCAGGTGCAGAATGAGGTGTTACCATGGAAACAGCCAGAGATGGCAGTGGGTGATGGGTGACTTTTATGTGACATTGAAAATATTGTGAGGGAGAACCAACTGAAATGTAATTGCTTACGTTACGCGCTCCGCATTGCTTCCGGGAAGCTGCGCTTCGCGCCTCGCGCACCGGAGCACTTCCGGGTGCGCTAACGCGGCGCGTCATATGACGGATTACGCAAGAACGCGATACGTCGTTGGGGCTCCACCGGAACTGATCGAATTGGTAGTCTACAGTGTTTCTGGATGTTTCAGACTGAAGCTGGCGTCAGCATGAGAGCACCCCGTGGCTACGTCGTGGCCATTCCGCGAGCAATCATGGCAGTCGCTCCCCACCGGAAGTCTGCAGGAGTCGGGGGCCTCGGTGACTCTTGTAGAATCTTCAAGGCTGACGGGACGCTTTTGGGAATGGGGCTCATGCCCTAGCAGTCAAGCGTCCGAGTTCCAGGGTTGCCCAGAGCCATCCTTGCAGGCCAGGCCCAAGTCTGTGGAGCCGACCGCCATTTCCTGAGCTCCGTGGCAGCCGCCTGTCGCTGTATCGGAAGAGTGGGTGCAATTCAGCCGGATGGCGGGTGAGACGGTGTAAATGTGATGGTTGGACCAGGGCACCGCAGGACTGTCTTCAGGTCAAACGGTTTGTGGGACAAGGTCCAGAATGGAAGAGGCATCAAAAGGCAAGAAGTTCCGCCTGACCCCGGGAGCCGGCCGCCTATGTCGGGGGCGATCTTAGGCCATACCAGGGGAACAAGACTTGTGTTGTTTTCATGTTGCAGTAGGTTCCATGTAAATAGTTATTTAATAAAACGTTTTATCCTGTTACTTTGCTGGTGTGTTGTATATATTTATAATATTTGCATAGTGTTTGTCGTTATTTTGGGCGGGGTGGGTGGCGGAGCCGAGCTGTCTTGCAGCCATCATGGCGTCGAGCTCGGTTCCTCTCTCTAGTTTCATGTTTTTTCTAACGATTTATATGTTATAGTTTGCTAGCACGATACAGCGGATAGTCCGCATTTTATATATATATGTCCTTTTTATTAGGGGGGTCCTCCGGTGGAGTCGGACGATCTACCTCTAATAAACGGTCCGGGTTGAACCAACTACCAACAAACGGGGCAGAGATAGGCATGACGGGTTACAAAGGGGACAAAAGTGTACACTACCTATCCTTCACTATCTGCAAAAACTAAATAGAGTATTGCGACTTTATGCTTATTTGTGAACAGAGAATGACCCAAAGAGAACCTATTTCGAACAATCATAGGCTATTGGCAGTGGGCAGAGAGGCCATGACACAGAAAATGGCTGTTACTTACGTGCATGATGGGGCCTAAAAGGGACTAGATGGCGTGGCCACTGTTTCGCGACTTTCACTTTACTTTTAACAATGGCTGTGGTGAACATAAATGAACGCCGCTTATGTATACCTAATTTTAGTCATTTTCCACAAAAAAGCTTTTGATATTTGCTATTAAAAAACCAAAGAAAAACACTGAAAAAACCTTAGGTTATAGACCATATATAGTTAAATATCTGAAGTCCATCTCTGCACTCCATGGAGATACAGGTCGTCGATCAGAAGATGTGCTGGCCACCTCTAATGGTAATAGCGTGGCCAGGGCTCTTGTCGTTGCCTCTGCAAATTGCAGAGGGTGCACTTGTTTGACATTCCGCACCATGGTATGTATGGAAAAGAAATATTTTTTTGCTGGATTTCTTCTTGAGAGAACCAAGTCACATATCGTGCAGGTTACTTTTGGTGCATTCACTTTCTTTTGATCTTCAGGATAAGTGAAAAATTGCCAGATGAAAGATTTATTTTTTCTTAGTCGATCATTTTGGTCAGATTCGGAAGATGAATGAGATACGGTAGCCATTTCACCAAAGTCTTCCGAAAGATGTAGGACGTTGTTGTCTCTTGAGAGTAGAAAAGATAGTGAGGGAAGTGGGTGGAGTGCTGCGTGTAAATTCCAGAATTGAAACTATTAAGAACCAATTGAAAGTGTTGTTTTCATGTTGCAGTAGGCTGCCATGTAAATAGTTATTTAATAAAACGTTTTACCCTGTTACTTTGCTGGTGTGTTGTGTATCTTTATAATATTTGTCGTTATTTTGGGTGGGGTGGGCGGCGGAGCCGAGCTGTCTTGCAGCCATCATGGCGTCGAGCTCGGTTTCTCTCACTAGTTTCATATTTCTCATGAGGGGTTGTTCCTAATTTTTCTATTTTAGCGAGGTCAAAAAAAGATCTCATCAGTGGCCTACTGATTTTGCTCGATTCCTTTTGTTTTTTCTAACGATTTATATGTTATAGTTTGCTAGCACGATACAGCGGCTAGTCCGCATTTTATATATATGTCCTTTTTATTAGGGGTGTCTTCCGGTGGAGTCGGACGATCTACCTCTAATAAACGGTCCGGGTTGAACCAACTACCATCATGATTTTGTATATCTTCTGAGCTGGATTTAAGCGCACAATTGTTAAAGTATGAAACGTTTTATATTTCTAAAAAAAATACCAAGGTGTGTACATCTGGTAACGCACGAAAGTTTAAAAATACATTCGGCTCCATTTACTGAAAAGTTTCATAAGAATAAAAAAGAAGTCTAGGTACAGTCTCTTTGACGTACTATAAGTTCTTTGAGGGGTGTATGAAGAAATTCAATAAGTTCAAATCGCAAGGTTTTTACGAAATATATAGGCCTGTGCGCGCACATGGTCGCGCACGAAAGCCTGGAAATGCGATATCCATTTTATTGACAACTGTTGCCGAGAGTGCGCACACCGGGTCGCGCACGAAAGTTTAGTAAGGCTATTTTTATTTACAGACAAATTTAAATGTGTTTAAAAAAAGGCAAGGTACAGACTTTCGAATTCTGTATTGCTTTACAAGGAGTCTCATTGCAACTTGAACAGTGAAGAAAACGGCTTGTTTTCGAAAAAAATATTGCCAGAACTTTATTGCCAAAAGTATAGGTTGCATACACGACATTTTTCTGAATTAGCATTTTAAAAACCAATGAAATTCACAGAAAAAACCATAGGTTTTACACACGTTATAGTTAGAAAGTAGCATTTAAAAAACCTATGAAATTCACTGAAAAAACCATAGGTTTGACACATGTTATAGTTAGCTGGAAATTTTACTGACATAAAACCAATGAAATTCCACGTTATAGTTAGTTGGACTCACTATAACTTGCGCGTGCAATGCACTGCTGATGACGTCACATATTACATCACTCATGACATGGTCAGTGACATCACTGATGACACCATCCTTGTGACATAGTGACAGACCTCCTTTCACTGTAATGTAACCCTTGAAACACATATTCAAAAATAGAAACTGAAATTTAAAAAAAAATGCAGATACCCATATCAGTTACAACAAGTAATTCAGTAATTCCACCATCTATATACACATCCACTCATACATATACTCACTCATCATATGAAATGATACACCTATACATCCTGTTACACACCGACAATCATCGAAAAGTTACTCACAGACATACTCACACGTGCAAATAAACTATTGAACATCCATTTATTTGAATATAGAGTTATACACACACTTCCACCTTACTTCTATTGAAAATTACACATATTTATTCTCTTAAACAATCACTTATAGAAACACATACTTATTTAAACAGGAACTCTTTCAATCTCTTACTCTCACATATACTCACTTATATACATCAATATTCACATATACTAGATTAAAACATGTCGTTATGCTAGAGCGCGCAGTTTTACCCAGGTCACCCGAGTTACCAATTCCTTCACACGCACTGGGCCCTTGGCGTGAAAAGACACTATTTATTATTTCACTAATTTTATTGGGTGATCCGGGTGAGGATTTCTCCTCCTGCACGCTGCTAAGAGTAATAAAGTTTGGATTTACCTCTGCTTACCATGCACCTGACTTACCACAGGCACAATTCTTCCGACGGACCTAGAGCTATTAGGGAAAATAGTAGACAGGCCTAACATCCAATACACTTAAAATCAGTAATATACTTTCCACAATTCTGTAAAATGACCACAGACACCTGATGAAGTTAAAATTTTTATATAAGTATTCAAAGAGAAGATGCCAGGATAATAAGCGATACACAGAGTAATATATCAAACATTAAAATCAACACCAATAGGTAGCTTTGTATCAAAAATATGACCATTAGGATATATGGGGAGACTAAAGGTAGGAGTTTTAGAGCAAAACTAGTCACTGCAATTTTATACTAGAACATAGGATTGGGAATGACCTAGAACATGTACTTAACCTAAGTATTTAAGCTATTCTTTGCTAAGTTCACTGCAAACCACTAAAGGAAAGGGGGAAAAACGGGAACATGCTATGGTTTTATAAAATCAATGAGTTCTCTAAAGGATGGGGGGGGAGAGAAGGAACCAACTAAAATTCAGACACATATAATTGCAATGGCAATAAAGCAATAATACAGGTAAGAATGCTTTACCAGTTCGGATAAAAGAGAGAGAGAGAGAGAGAGAGACGTAAACCCACAATCTATATTTACCTAGATCAGATCGAAGACCAACCCTGGCCACGGGTCAGTTGGGAAGACGGGGACAGGGACCCTCAGAAAAGGAATGCCAGAAATGCGAGCAGGTACAGCTCACGGACAGTAAGGACAGGATACCCCTCAGGTTCAGGTCAAGGACTGGGCCTCCCAGGGTACGACCAACACCCACAGCTTCGGACAGCAACGCCTGCGTTACCCCCTCCTGCAAGTAATCCGCCAGAAACCCCGATTGGATTTTCGAATTCCCCAGCAAAGTGCTTCGCCAGCACTTAGGATTTTCCACCCCTTAGGAGATTGTGGAAAGTATGGACAAAGTGCTCCGCAGCACTTTTCAGAATGAGCACCTATTGAGATCGTAGGGTCAGTGACAGGTCTGCTACTCGGACAAGTCGGACAATTTTCCTAAGCTAGACTAGGGTAATTATACAGTTTGGGGACCCTTAGACCACCCACTAATGTTGCAAGTGACAGTTTCCCACATTGTGATTGGTCAGGAGAGGTGGTGCGGTCATTACCACCTCCTAGAATTCAGTTTTCACATGATTGATATTCAAATTTGAACACCCGCCCCCCAGGTTCACGTTCCCATGCATAGAATACAGCAGTACAGGACAGTTTTACAATAGGTAGCAACAGTATTGCTTCTTTCAAGGTAAGACTCCGTATTCCCAGCGATGTTCCCAGGCGCATTGTGCTTCAGGAGCCAGCTGGCTAGGTTTAGCTTCTGCGCAGTTGGAACTTTCTCCGGTCATGTGACGGGGCCCAGCAGAGCTTCAAGTATGGCTCCGCTCATGATTACCCAGCCCACAAAGACGCGGTACATGAAAAGTAAGCGAAAACAAATTAAAATCATACATAAAAATGATCGCACTGTATACCAAGCTAAAACTTAACCAACCCTTACTTTATAATGACTATTGCATTAAGGATTAATGCGAAAGAATAGATAGGCTGAAAGCTGCTGCAGTAAGCAGAGAGCGTGGTGAGAGACAAGCGGCCATGTTTGCAACAGTGCGCATGAGCACAAAATCCCTCCAGAATGCGAGTGCGTCACATCACATGGGTATGACCGACGCATGCGCAGACTGAATTACGGCAAAGCAGCCATTTTCAGTGCAAGCTTCGTTAGTACGTGAAAAGACAAACAAGCAAGCATCCTAGGGACACCCGCGTGTAGGGGAAAACACTTTACAAATGACGAACAAAGGTGTTAATATTATTATGCAATTTTAGACAAGGGTTTTGCATACGAGCAAGGCGCTATACGTGCGAATCCTTGCTCCATCAATCCCCTCTTTGATGATATTTACTATCATCACTACATGAAGGAAACAGATGCCAACTTTTCTCATTCATTCATATCGTCCATTTCAATTTCAATAAACTTATTGTTTAGTTTTCTTTCAGCTTCCCTATGAGAGTGGTGATTTTTCGCCTTTTTATAAATTGCACTCTTCAGCTCCTCTAATTCTAATTCATCAATGTTTCTTTTCACCCCCCTCGGATTGACTGTATATTTCTTTTTACACCTTTGACATTTGCAGCAGATAAAAATGATCAATACAATCACACCTATTATGACTATTGGCATCAGTATTTTCCACAAAATATTTCTACCTAGATTAGTAAACCAACTACCTATAGAGGAGAGACCTCCAGTCAGTCTCGTCCAGGCACTGTCAACCTCTAATGGTTTGAGTTCTTTTTCCAAATTAGTTATGTTCTTCACATATTGTTTTAATTCGATACTTTTATCTGGAATGTAGGTGCAACAATGTTGCGCTTTCAGCATTCTACAGACTCCGCCCTCTTTTGCTAATAGGGTGTCAAGGGCAAGACGGTTTTGTAAAACCATTGATCTGATCGCAACCATTTCAGTATTGACCAGCAGGAAACCAGCAGCAGTGTCCGTTGATAACCGGTCCACTACTGTAGACAGTTTGCAGATTCTATGGGTGTTCAGAACTACCCCCATTCCAGGTATCAGTGCACTAAAGATATCACCTACAATTTCGCCTACACTTTCGCGTCTACTACGCACTAAGCCATTAGTTTCATCATCGCTTCCAGCTGCGTTATTCACATGGTATATTTTCGGGAAAACAATGCCAAAGTAGCAGCTTCCATACCAGTGATCCGGCAATTTGAAATAAGCCTTGTTCCCACATATATAATATATTCCGGGAAACACAGGTTCTGACCCATTTTTGAATCCCCAGCTTCCAATTACCTTATAATTATGTTCACACTCGCTGGAACCGATGAATACATTGTTATAGTACTCTGTCTTTTCCCTATGGATACAAAGTTTCCCCTTTCTTTCAAAATCCAGCAACAAGGCAGGACTGGCTTCGCCTTCTGAGGTGTTATCCATGTGCTCAGCCCACCTAGGGATTCTATCCTTCTCGTCATTTGCCTTCTTCTGAAACTTTTCTCTCCTTCTGTCTGCCATCTTTATAAACATCTTTTCCTGCTCTTGCAGTGAACAGGTCAGATTGTCTTCTCTTGCTTGATCTAAGTCTATGTTACCTATAGTCAGGAAATATTCTCCCATATAGCGGGTCACATCACTTGTAGTATGTACACGGTTCAAATGTCCTCTAACAGGAAGTTCAGAAAATACTACGTCATCGTTTGAATAATAGTACTGCAAGGTGCTTCTATAGAACAAGCTAGCTAATATACTACAGGAGATTCCATAGGTCAAAGGTAGATGGTGGTATGTCACGCCTTCAGCCACTGAGGTTGGTAGCTTCATGCAGACATAACAGTCCTCTATTTCCATAGCTTCTACATAATGTACTAACAGGTTAGCAAAAACATTTAGATGCGTCCTGTTCTTCATTCTGTGAAAATGTAGTCCATCCTCATCTGGTGCTTCTAAATTAGGTCGTGTGTGTGTCAGTCCTACTCTTTTGTAGCGTCTTTCTAGTCTACGTGGTGTTTCTGCAGTCTGTACAACCCCTACATCCACTGCTTCGGGTTCAGTAGGGGACAAGTTTGGATCTCTACTTATCATAAAGGGCAGAAAAACTGTTAGTCCTATCCACATTACTATTAGCATAGCTCCACTACACAAGCATATCTTACAACATGTTTTGAGACACCCACACCGGGATCTCCCAGAGACACTCGGATCAGACATTTTTAGCTTACAGGTGGCTTTTGCTACCCCTCTTCGTTCCTTTGTACCAAAGGCTCACTTCAGGGGTTCTCTTACGGAGGGTCTTCGTCCGAACTCCGATCAGCAATAGACTCGTTGTCACTGTTGCCACTGTGGTGAGGCTCGTCAATCTCCTCCAACACAAAGTACGTCCATTCAGGGCTCCGATACAGTCGGTTCTGTTTCTTTATTCTGTCGCTTTTTCTCAGCGATTTTCCTTGGGCTGCACTTCTTTCACTTTGAGCCCTTTTTCGGTCTTTATCGTTTTCTCCGACTGTCTTTAGTCTGAGCCTTAGTCTCTTGACGTATCTGGGTTCACTTCTTCCTCCGTGCCTCCCAGTGGTTGAGGAGACTTCGCCTTCCTCGTGCACTCTTTTCACTTTTTGATGTGGCACTTCTGTTTCCCTGCCTGTCTGACTAGTTCCAGGTCTTTCGTCTATTTCTTCTGCCTGGTCCCTATTCTGTCCCTGCTCAGATTCAAATCGCACTTTCTTTTTGTTTCTGGTTACTGTTGTTTCCGTTGTCTGAGCACTTTGATCTAGTTCTATCTGTTCCTGTTCATGCTCTTCGATCTCTTCGTTTTCTTCTGCATGAACGTCAACTCTAACTTCTAACTGTCCCTTTCTCGGCTCCGGAGTTTCAGGAGGAGTCTCGAGATCTTGATCTGACCCTACTTGGCCTATGTCCTGATCAGGTGTGTTGTGGCTTTCGTTGACCTGACCTGCTCCTTCTATTTCTGTCTCACCTGGACTATCCCACTCACTGTCTAAGTAGGAATATTTCCTTGTTCGTATTGGATCATGAACTGGTTCGTCGGCGGGATACCATTCAACGTCTCGACTTGTGCTCGGCAGTTCGATGTCAGCTAGTTCCGGATCTTCCTCCTCGGAAGTCTCTTCAGCTGTGCTGCCTTCAGCTCCAGTCGCGTTTTCTCCAGATACCCGCTTTGTGTGGCTGGCGTGGATCCACTTCGGTACACCAGCGCACTTCACAGCAGTGGTAGTGACGAGGATCACTTGTCGTCGCTTTCCCCACCTTGGCTTCAGGCAACTGCTCCGGGTGTGTTTCTTTAACACCACCCAGTCTCCTGGCTGCAGATTGTGTGCTGGAGTCTTTGGCCACTCGTCTTCTGTCTCTCCAATCTGCTGAGAGAGAGAACGCACTTGGTCACCCAGCTGCTTGCAGTATTCTAGCACCATATCATCAGAAATGCTTAGCAGTTTGTTTCCGGGTACCCATGCCTGGCGCATCACTCTTCCCATCAACACTTCATGGGGACTTAGGCCAGTCTTTCGATTTGGGATACTTCTCAAACTCATCAGCACCAGGGGTAAAGCTTCTATCCAGTTCATTTTTGTGGAATCACACATTTTTCCCAGTCTGGACTTCAGAGTGCCATTTATTTGTTCCACTACCCCAGAAGCCTCTGGGTGGTAGGCACAGTGCAATCTTTGCTTCATTTTGAAGGCTCTAAAAAGTTCCAATAGGACATCGTTGGCAAAATGCCCACCTTGGTCTGTTTCGATCGTCTCTGGGATCCCATACCTAGGTATCAACTCCCTGAGCAACAATTTGGCTGTGGTGATAGCGTCATTTTTCTTAGCTGGATACGCTTCCACCCACCTGGAGAATAGACATACTACGACTAGGACATATCTATATCCTTTGCATCTGGGCATGGTTATGAAGTCTGCCTGCATTCTAACGAAGGGACCTACTGCCTTTCCAATAGTACTCTGTTTCACTACTGTCTTCTTTCCTGCATTGAATTGCTGACACACTAGGCACCTCTGGCAAAGCCTTTCCGCCTGGTCCCTGAACCTTGAATTACAGAACACTTGTTCAAACACCCGACACATCGCGTCTCTTCCCATATGTGTTGGCTCATGTATCATTCTGACCATGGGGTCGATCAAGCTATCAGGCAGTACAGGCACCCCATCCGGATTTACCACCACACCATCCTCTCGCAATTCGCATTCCTTTGCGGCCCACCTGCCTTTTTCTTGCCTGTCTGTTGCTTGTTGTATCTCTTTTAATTCTTCCCACGTTGACACATTATCAAACAACATAAGTTGGCAGCTGGTTCCATCCCACCGGGCAATTTGTAGGGACATCTGGTGACGGGCACAAAATTGTGCAATTTGGTCAGCGTACCTATTACCGGCAGTCACATCATCATTTCCAGATCTGTGAGCCGCACACTTGACCACAGCCAATTCTTTGGGCAATTGGATAGCTTCTAGTAAGTCATGCACCACCTTCCCATTTCGGATAGGTGTGCCTGAGGAAGTCATGAATTCTCTTTGCAACCACAATTGGCCGAAGTCATGAACAACCCCGAAACAGTACTGACTGTCTGTGTAAACAGTAATTCTTTTGTTTTTTCCCCTCTTGCATGCTCGAGTTAATGCGATGAGCTCCGCCACTTGTGCAGATTTCACCTCGCGCATGTAAGATGCCTCGACGACTCCTGTCAGAGTAACCACAGCATAGGCAGCACTCAGACTCCCACTTTCATGTCTCAAACACGAGCCATCCACAAACATTGTTTTATCCCCGTCACGTAATGCTATTTCACGAATGTCAGGACGGGGCTTGGTGCTGTATTCAGTCAGATCGATGCAATTATGTTCCCCGCCCTCATCAGACTCTCCATCCAGAGGGACAGGTAACAGTGTCGCAGGATTTAGGACACTGCACCGGGAAATAGTTACATTTTCAGCACCAATCAAAATTCTCTCATACTTAGTCAGCCGACTAGGTGTGAGGTACTGGGTCTTAGTTCTAGTCAGTAGGATGACAACAGAATGAGGAACATAGACAGTGACGGGATGTCCCATGACAATGCTCTCACTCTGTTCCAAACTGACGCAAGTAGCCGCAACGGCTTTCAAGCATCCAGGCAATCCAGCGGCCACAGGATCTAGGGTGGCCGAAAAGTAGGCTACTGGCCGTCTGACTGATCCGTGCTCCTGGGTCAGGACTGAAAGAGCACAATTTTCTCTGGAGTCGCAGAACAGTTCAAAGGGTTTAGTGTACTCAGGCATACCCAATGCAGGTGCGGTACATAGACAGTTTCTCAGAGTTACCCAAGCATTCATGCTCTCACTGTCCCAGTGGACGGGGTCTTCCACTCCTTTCCTTGTCATATTTATCAGGGGTCGGGCTAGAGCCGCAAATCCTACAATCCATTGCCTGCAGTAACCCACAACTCCCAAGAACATTCTCACTTCTTTCTGGGTTGTGGGCAGTTCCATTGCTTTAATTATTTTGATCCTTTCGGTAGTGACCTTCCTGATTCCCTTTTCTATCTGGTGCCCCAGATATTTTACTGAGTTTTTACAGAATTGTAATTTGTCAGGCGACACTTTATGTCCTCCTTTTCCTAGGTGATTCAGCAAAGCAATTGTGTCAGTGATACAGTCAGACTGGGTTTTAGATGCCACTAACAGGTCATCTATGTACTGCACCAAAACAGACTCTCTCGGCAGCACTAGGGATTCAAGGCACTTTTTCAGTATTTGGTTGAAAATCGATGGACTTTCGGTGTACCCTCGAGGGACACGATTCCAGACATAGATATGGCTGTCGAATTCAAAACTGAAAAGGAATTTGCTTTCTGGGTGCAATGGGATGGAAAAGAATGCGTGGCACAGATCGATGACAGTGAACCATTCTGCGTTCCAAGGAATCTGGTAGAGTATCACTGCAGGGTTGGGTACAATAGGACAGCAAGGCACAACAATTTGGTTTACCTTGCGCAAATCTTGCACCACCCGGTACTTCCCACTAGGCTTTTTGATCCCAATGATAGGCGAATTACAGGGGCTGCTCAACACTTCTTCTATTATTTCTGCTTCCAACAGCCTCGTGACTTCAGTCGCTACTCCTGCCTTCACTTCTGCACTCATTTTGTACTGTCTGGTTTTGGGGTATACAGCATTTGTTTTTATTGCTATTTTAACCGGGTCCACATTTGCCATCAGGCCTACATCTTTTCCCGTGAAATCCCACACTTCAGGTACTACTCTTAGCTGGAGTTCCTCAGGTAAATCCTCAATTGTCAAAGGCTTGATATCAGCATCTTGTCTGACTAACATCAGTTTGTACAGGCCATCTTCATCGGGGGTCTGAATTTCAACGCCATTTGGTGTGCAGTAAATGGTACAACGCATCTTGCACAACAAATCACGTCCCAGTAGATTTACAGGGCTGGAATCACAGACCACAAATCTGTGCATTTCCTTGAAATTTCCTATGGAAATCTCCATGGGTTCAGTTACAGGGGTACGTATTATCTGATTCGAGACTCCCACTACTTGGATCGCTTCTCCCGAGAGGGGTAGGTTAGGAACATCCACTGTTCTTACAGTAGATCTGGTAGCACCAGTGTCCAACAGAAAGGTGACGTCTTTTCCTTCAACCTTTCCTTCAATGTATGGTCCAGTCTGGTCTACCGGTAAGGAGGCGCCAAGTACGCACTCCTCATCCTCCCCTCTCAGGCCCCGTCAATCTTGATCTTCACAAAGGAAGGTATCACTTAGCAAGTACTGTGGAATGACTGCATTTCTTTCACTCTCAACCTCCCATACTTCCGCCCTCTCATTCTGCTGACCCTGACTCTTAAAATTCTGTCTAGGAGCGCGAGGTACTGGAGGTAATTTTACCTGTTGCTGGGTTTTTCTTGTCCCCTCTTTCGGCACCTGTGGATTTAAACCATTTACAGGGGCATTACCAGCCTGTAGGTGTGGACACTCGTCTCTCCAATGCCCCATCTGGCCGCACCCATGGCACGGAAACTTTTTCATGGCCTCTTCAC
The DNA here is from genome assembly GCF_964263255.1 of Lissotriton vulgaris. NCBI lineage: Eukaryota > Metazoa > Chordata > Amphibia > Caudata > Salamandridae > Lissotriton > Lissotriton vulgaris. Next base: position 316,812,435 of record NC_141695.1, read on the forward strand.
GACTCATTTTAGGTCTGGGCTTTCCTCCCCCCCCAGAATTGGTATTCGGAACATTATTATCAGAAGTAATTTTACTTAACTGTTTTTCTTGCTGTTCAGCTAATTTTACCTGAGCCCACATCACTTTCTCCTTGAGGGCTTTCTTTTTATTTTCGATTTCATCTTCGCAGTATTTTGCATATTTCAGGACATCATCTATTGGTTTTCCCTGCCAACTGATTTTGTTATCTCGAATCCATTGTGAGATTTCAGGCCTTAATCCTAGCACAAACCTATAACTGAAATGCGTCATGTCTTTCATGTCTACATTATCGATACCACTGTAAGTTTTGAATACCTGCAGTAACCTTTCATAAAATGAATGCACTGTTTCATCCCGTTCTTGGGTGGTTCTATCTATTCTGGTCCAATCTGTTTCCTTTGCTGGCACCTTTTTCTTAAGGTACTGTATGACCTGGTCATATTTCCTCATTACATCCGGTGAAGGGGCCCCCGTTCTCTCATCTCTGGGATATTCATCATTTGGCCAATCAATTTCTATCTTACATTCGGTCCATAGATCTACAGGGACCACAATGTCGAAAAACCCATCCAGGTCTTTCAGCAGACATTTCTGAACTTTTATGAAACGTTCCACCTGTCTGTACCAGTCAACTGGTTTCTCACGTAGTTTCGGGAAGTCGTTTGTAAATGACACAATGTCTTGTCTGGACCAAGGGACATGGACATATTTTCCTCCCGGGACCTCTCTCATGGGGCACAATTTTTCTGTTGGGGTTACTTCTTTTAATACGAATTCTGAAGTTACGGACCCAGCCCTGCTGCCTTCCTTTTTCTTTGCCCACCTGGTTCTCCATTTTCCCACTTCGCCCCATTTCTGCAAGATTTTCAACAATTCTCTTACTTGGATCTGTTTTCCCATCACATTCAGGCTTTCTAAATCCTTGTCTGAGAAGTCTACTCTGTAAGGTTTCTGGAGAATTTTTGAGCGACTAACATCAACTCCCATTTCTGTGGCGGCATCCATTATCTTTTCATGGAGCACCCTAGCACTCCGGGTAAGATTTTTACTGATGAATAGTAACTCTTCTTCATTATACGAGCTCAGGCGCTCAACTCCCACATTCCCAGCCATCATTTCTTCTATTTCTATTCTTAATTTATATATTTCCAATGCTTTAGGTTGGGGAGCGGTCTCCTTCTCTATCTCCTTTGTCCATCTGTCTAATTCTTCAGGGGAGACTAAAGAGGCGTTCCTAATTCCAGATGCACTTTCAATCACCACTTCCTTTTGCCTGGGCTGACTTCTTGTCCCTACTACACTGGCCCTTGACTCCCTTTTGGGCAGATCCATCAAACTTCCAGATTCACACTCACTTTCCTGATCTTCATCTATGAATACTTCCTTCCTCGGGGTCTGGAAGCTAGGAGTAGGCAGTATTGGGGTGATAACAGGAGGAAGGGGACTAGTCAAGTCATTTTTGTACATTGGGATAGCAGGACCAATAGTTACCGGAATGGTCAAGGCCTCAGGATGGGGATGCATCTGGGCAATGGTTCTGACTAATTCCTCTCGCTGTTTAGTCAGGGCTTCTCTCTCCTTTTCCTGCAACCCCCTTTCAGCAGAGTTGCCATGCAATACCTGAGATACTAAGGACGGATAGATATTCGGGGCAGTCGGGGCAACCAATCGAGGGGGACTTTCCCCGAATGGCTGATAATTCGGGACTGTGGGCTTAGGTCTGCAAAACTCATCCCTTCCACTATATTTACTGCTTGTAGCTGTCCCGTCTGAATCACTTTCCCTCCTACTTCGGGGGTAATTGGTAACAGAGTTTTGGGAATGCGCCGAATCTGATTCTGCTACATAGGGAGGTGGATCCTTCATTAACAAGTCTTCCAGGTGTTCATCTTCCATATCCCCCATAGGTGCTAGGTGATGGGTCTTTTCTTTACATTTTCCTCTTTTCTCCTCTAATACCCCCATCATGGGGAACAGCCCTTCAGTTAACATAGACTGCCTCCACTGTTTCATTTTCTGCTCTTTGGTTGGCGTTGGAAGTCTGGGATACCACTTACTCACTCCCTTATCCATTCGTGGTTTATCTCGCTCTGCAGCCTCAATTTCCCATTCCTCCAAAGCTTCGTACTGGGTCAACCTAGGTCTAGGGTGTAATTCGTTCATGCGGGTCCTTAAGTTAAACAGGATCCGACCATTAAATGTACCTTCAACAGGGAATGCTAGGACTCCGTCATCTACAGTATACTTTGCCCAATTTTCTAGCCAGACACAAGTGTGATACCCTTTATCAAACAACATGAAAGAGGCAGGGGTATTTGGCGGGGGAATGAGTACGCCTTCCCTCGTTCTAATGGGCTTGTCAGTTTTGAAAAAATTCTTTACTTTATCCGAGAATGACAATTTTCTCTTTATTCCATACATCATGTGCGGTCTACCTCGTAAAGTCTGCTCCTTATAAAATCCTAGGTATTTTGGATTTGGTATGAAATCTGGATACCACATACAACTCTCCAGATTCGCTTCTATCTCGGCTGGATTAATTTTGTTTACCTTTGTGCTTCCAATGCTAGCGCGACTTTTATTTCGCACCACCCAATCAGGTCCGAGAATACAACTACGGTTAACCAATGGGTGCGCGGCCTTTTCGCAAGACAGAGTCTCACGCTTCGGCACTCACCCCTCCTTTACAAATTCAGCTCCGCTACCTTGACCAATACTAGCGCGGCACGAAGTGACGTCAGAGCAGCTCTCCGACTGACTCCCTCCTTCACAAGGTAACGGAAACTTTTTACTCTCTCTAAAGTGCGAGTGCAAGTTTTAGTCAATAACACACAACGTTTGCCACTATGTCTGAGTGTTCTAAAGAGAGAAAAGACTTTTCTTTCGCTACTAGTAAACCACTTCTGTCTACTTTTCATTCACTCTGGATAGACTTCTTTGCCTGTCCCTTCACACTAGTAAATCTAGAACCCGTTATTCTTCTGACTCATCCACCTTGGTCGGGGATATGTACTGAGCCAGGATTTCACCAGCGAACTATTTTACTTACCAGACAAGCCTCGGAGACCCTACTACTCCTTCCGTATGCGACCCTTACTAGGTGATATCGCAATGAAAGTTTTATAATGGACTCGTAGCTATCATTTACTCCAGAAACAAAGGTCCTAATTAGTGCTTCCAGTTATCCTTAACCCTGCACTAATACCTCAAACCTAGTGACTTCAACAGCTAACTGGATTCTACTCACCGTTAGCTAAAATACTTCCCCGGGGATTCGGACTACACTGAACATTTACAAACAGTTCTGGGTTAATTCAACATGCAATATTTATAGCAGAAATGCAAAATCATGTATATTTATATATATAAAAAACACATTTCATAAATTTTGAAAAAATACAGTAGAAATCAGCAGCACGTTTTATTTTCACGGTTTGTTTATGCCTATCCTGTCTACCTAATCTAACTAGTCCAAACCATCCTCTGGCTCCCAGAAATTACTGCTAGAGCGCGCAGTTTTACCCAGGTCACCCGAGTTACCAATTCCTTCACACGCACTGGGCCCTTGGCGTGAAAAGACACTATTTATTATTTCACTAATTTTATTGGGTGATCCGGGTGAGGATTTCTCCTCCTGCACGCTGCTAAGAGTAATAAAGTTTGGATTTACCTCTGCTTACCATGCACCTGACTTACCACAGGCACAATTCTTCCGACGGACCTAGAGCTATTAGGGAAAATAGTAGACAGGCCTAACATCCAATACACTTAAAATCAGTAATATACTTTCCACAATTCTGTAAAATGACCACAGACACCTGATGAAGTTAAAATTTTTATATAAGTATTCAAAGAGAAGATGCCAGGATAATAAGCGATACACAGAGTAATATATCAAACATTAAAATCAACACCAATAGGTAGCTTTGTATCAAAAATATGACCATTAGGATATATGGGGAGACTAAAGGTAGGAGTTTTAGAGCAAAACTAGTCACTGCAATTTTATACTAGAACATAGGATTGGGAATGACCTAGAACATGTACTTAACCTAAGTATTTAAGCTATTCTTTGCTAAGTTCACTGCAAACCACTAAAGGAAAGGGGGAAAAACGGGAACATGCTATGGTTTTATAAAATCAATGAGTTCTCTAAAGGATGGGGGGGGAGAGAAGGAACCAACTAAAATTCAGACACATATAATTGCAATGGCAATAAAGCAATAATACAGGTAAGAATGCTTTACCAGTTCGGATAAAAGAGAGAGAGAGAGAGAGAGAGACGTAAACCCACAATCTATATTTACCTAGATCAGATCGAAGACCAACCCTGGCCACGGGTCAGTTGGGAAGACGGGGACAGGGACCCTCAGAAAAGGAATGCCAGAAATGCGAGCAGGTACAGCTCACGGACAGTAAGGACAGGATACCCCTCAGGTTCAGGTCAAGGACTGGGCCTCCCAGGGTACGACCAACACCCACAGCTTCGGACAGCAACGCCTGCGTTACCCCCTCCTGCAAGTAATCCGCCAGAAACCCCGATTGGATTTTCGAATTCCCCAGCAAAGTGCTTCGCCAGCACTTAGGATTTTCCACCCCTTAGGAGATTGTGGAAAGTATGGACAAAGTGCTCCGCAGCACTTTTCAGAATGAGCACCTATTGAGATCGTAGGGTCAGTGACAGGTCTGCTACTCGGACAAGTCGGACAATTTTCCTAAGCTAGACTAGGGTAATTATACAGTTTGGGGACCCTTAGACCACCCACTAATGTTGCAAGTGACAGTTTCCCACATTGTGATTGGTCAGGAGAGGTGGTGCGGTCATTACCACCTCCTAGAATTCAGTTTTCACATGATTGATATTCAAATTTGAACACCCGCCCCCCAGGTTCACGTTCCCATGCATAGAATACAGCAGTACAGGACAGTTTTACAATAGGTAGCAACAGTATTGCTTCTTTCAAGGTAAGACTCCGTATTCCCAGCGATGTTCCCAGGCGCATTGTGCTTCAGGAGCCAGCTGGCTAGGTTTAGCTTCTGCGCAGTTGGAACTTTCTCCGGTCATGTGACGGGGCCCAGCAGAGCTTCAAGTATGGCTCCGCTCATGATTACCCAGCCCACAAAGACGCGGTACATGAAAAGTAAGCGAAAACAAATTAAAATCATACATAAAAATGATCGCACTGTATACCAAGCTAAAACTTAACCAACCCTTACTTTATAATGACTATTGCATTAAGGATTAATGCGAAAGAATAGATAGGCTGAAAGCTGCTGCAGTAAGCAGAGAGCGTGGTGAGAGACAAGCGGCCATGTTTGCAACAGTGCGCATGAGCACAAAATCCCTCCAGAATGCGAGTGCGTCACATCACATGGGTATGACCGACGCATGCGCAGACTGAATTACGGCAAAGCAGCCATTTTCAGTGCAAGCTTCGTTAGTACGTGAAAAGACAAACAAGCAAGCATCCTAGGGACACCCGTGTGTAGGGGAAAACACTTTACAAATGACGAACAAAGGTGTTAATATTATTATGCAATTTTAGACAAGGGTTTTGCATACGAGCAAGGCGCTATACGTGCGAATCCTTGCTCCATCAGTTACTGATAAAGACACTAGTGAGACAGTCATTCACTCACTAACAAACACATATACACACTCATCCACCCATACAGTCCTGCACATATGCTGTCTTCAAAACACATACAAACAGAGAGTCAGTCACTCATGCATCTATGTGCTAAGTAATACCCCCACCAAACCATATAGACACTCATACTGATACTAAGAGAAACATCTAATAACCCATATACATATGCATGTAGCTACTTACCAACACATGTAGCCACTTATACACAAAGTGAAACACTAATATATATATTTAAATATTTAAACATTACTCACTAATATTTATTTTTCAGAAAGACACATATTCACTGGATGGTGTCATCAGTGATGTCATGAGTGATGTCACTGACCATGTCATGAGTGATGTAATATGTGACGTCATCAGCAGTGCATTGCACACGCAAGTTATAGTGAGTCCAACTAACTATAACGTGGAATTTCATTGGTTTTATGTCAGTAAAATTTCCAGCTAACTATAACATGTGTCAAACCTATGGTTTTTTCAGTGAATATATATATATATATATATATATATATATATATATATATATATATATATATATATATATATATATATATATATATATATATATATATATATATATATATATATATATATATATATATATATATATATCCAAAAGTAATTTCCAACAAAATCAAGAAGGAATGTCCAGGCCAGCTTCATGCAGTTTTAACAAGCTTTAATGAATAGCTCCACGCGTTTCGAGGAAGTGTTCCTCTTGGTCACCACATATATATATATACATACACACACACATATATATACACACAAGGCACTGAAACGGCTCTTGTTGCAGTTATTGAGGTAGCAAGAAAGATTGTGAATGGAGGTAGTTGTGCAGCCATATTGTTATTAGACCTCAGTGCGGCCTTTGAAACCGTTAATCATTCTATTCTGATTGAAAGGATGAATGATGTGGGTGTCACTGGGACCGCACTGAAATGGCTGCAATCCTTCCTTTCCGACCGGACTTTCTCAGTACTTGAGGATGACATCTCTTCCCCACCTATACATCTTCACTGTGGCGTTCCCCAGGGGTCATCCCTCAGCCCGACCTTATTTAATATTTATATGAGGCCTCTGGCTGAGGTGGTGTTACCATGGGGGGTGCAACTCGTGACATATGCTGATGATACGCAGCTTATCATCACTCTCTCTGGGCAGATGTCGACTTATGACAAGCTTTCCTCCTGCCTTAGCAAAGTCCGTGAGTGGATGGATGATTCTTTCCTGAAACTTAGAGGAACAAAGACGGAGATCATGATGCTTGGGCGTGATGCTCCCTCCGCGGTGGATGGATGGTGGCCTACCACTTTGGGTCATCCCCCCCCCCAAAAAGAGAAAATTAAAAGTCTAGGGGTTTGGCTGGACCCAGCACTTAATTTTTTGGTTCAAGCTCAGAAGGTAGCAGCTACCTGTTACGCCCTGATGAGATCACTTAGAAAAATTATTGGACTGCTTCCGTTTGAAGCAAGGCGGATACTAGTCCAGGCCTTGATTTTAACACGCCTGGATTATTCAAACGCAGTATATTTAGGGGCCCCACTAGGGACACTCAGGGTTCTACAGACTGTACAGAATTGTGCAGCCCGGATGCTTCTACAGACATCACGTAGAGCATATGCCAAACCAGCGCTCCGGCAGCTTCATTGGCTGCCGGTACAACAAAGGGTCGAAATCAAGGCTATGACCATTGTCCACAAAGCATTAACTAAGACAGGACCTGATCTTATTCAACCTTTGTTTTGCCCCTATCAAACTAATAGGACCCTTAGATCCAGCAGCAAGAACTTTCTGGCAGTCCCACAAATAAGGAGAAGCCGCATGGGTGGCAGACGTTTTCCTGTTCAGTCGGCTAAACTTTGGAACAACCTGCCTGACCCTATTCGGATGGAGGAGAACCATCTTATGTTTAGGAACATGCTAAAAACCTTCTTATTTCCCTAATCTCTCCTGGGATGAATTGGACCACTGCAGCGCTGGGATGCCTCCGGGTAACCATGCGCCATGCAAATGAGTAGTCATTCATTCATTCATTAATGTGCTGCAACCAATGAATTCTCTTTGCTGTTTTATATACTCAATAAAGTTGATTATCAAAAAAAATTCACTTCTAGTGACATCACTTCTTTTCACTTCTCTCAACCCTTCGACCTCTTACCTATGAAAATACTGGACCTACCAATCCCCTCTAGTTTCCTGTGACTCCATGTGTGTTTACTTCCTGGACTCATCAGTCCTCATTTAACCATCCTAAATGGTTCTTTCACTTCCATCTTGGCGCATGGGTTACTCCATCACAAACATGATGAATATTTCATCTGCCATATTACAAGTTCCATAGGATATGACGGAATTGTAACTTGGCGGACGGGATATATGTCACATTTGTGATGGAGTAGTCCTGTCCGCCATGATCGTAATCAGGCCCTAAGACTCCTTCTATGCCCATAAGCAACCCCCGTTTACTATTCTGGTCATACAGACCCTTCTTTGCTTTCACCTTCCTGCATCTAAGGCTTCTGTTTTTGCCTACCTGGCTTAACATGTTGTGCACCTGTGCTCACCTGGACCAACTGATCCTACTCTTCTTCATCTTGCAGTCCCCTAGACCCAACCTCTTGTGTACCTGCTCTTGCCTGAACCAACCAGTCCTACTCTTCTGCATCTACCGGGCCACCAGAGTCTCCAGAGTCTACTGGCTCAAATGCCTCCCAAAGGTATTTTTATTTATTTTATTTTAAAGGTTTTATATAGCGCTGGCTAGACCCGGAGGTATCAGAGCGCTTTACATGAGCATCAGATCATAGTTGCAGGTTATATCGTTACAAAGGTTACACAGTTATTAGAGCATGGCAACATAGTTACTTGTAAGGTCAAGATAAACAATAAGCACAAATACGAAAGGGGAAAAGCAAGCATTGGGAAAGATTCAGGGGAGGGGGGCAGGAGCTGGGGAAGTAGACAGGTAATGAAGGCGGGATGGAGGAGAGGAGGGTTGTTAGAATTGGGGGTCTCTGGTTGGCGCAGGTATGTACTTGCGACAAGCAGGGACCCTCTCCTCTAAGTCAGGGCAAAGGATTACTCCCAGAAATAACCCCTGCTCACCCTCTAGGTAGTGTGGCGCAAGCAGTCTAGGCTAAACTCTGGAGTACATAGGGTTAAACATTTGCAACATCACACACAATGACCACTAACCCACCACACAATGACACCAAACTGTATTTTACTAAAATTATATCTTTATATATATACGTCAAGCAGGTTTAAAATACAGTCTTTACTTCTTTGCAGGATTCTAGTTACTTGTAAATATGCGACAGTTCTTGTTCAGCATTAGAAACAGTTCTTCCGAAGGCAATGTTCTCTAAAATGCAATGTTCTGGGCCTTCTGCCCAGTTTTAACAAGGTACTGTGCCTTCTAGCGCTTCTGTGTGCTTTGCGGCGCTCCTGTGCGCTTCGTTCGGCTTTCCTCCGAGTGTCCCCCTAAGCCTCACGCACGCCGCTCACGCGAGGTACATTGCGGTCCTTGCGAACCGGAGGTGCGAGACGTACTGTTCCTTGGAGCTGAAGCGCACAGCTTTCAGTACGTTCCCCACTGGTCAGGGTACGATGCAGCCCAGACAAGAGCAAAGGCCAGGGATTAGAAGCAGGGCTCAGCGCACGGTGTGACTCGAGCCTAGGAGGGGGTGTGAAGCGCACAGCTCTCAGCGCATACACTCCGGCTCAATCGAGGCACACAGTTCTTGATCTCTCCCCACAAGGCACACAGTTCCCTTTACAGCGCACAGTACCTTAAGTTTTAGTCTTGGTGATTTTTTTAAGCGGACGGCTGAAAGGGGGGCTGTCCCACGTCGCGTTGCTTCCCTGGAGGGTGCGGCGAGCTGCGGCTCGAGACTGGGCAGGTCACGGGTCACCTGGGGCGGCGGTGATTTGTGGGGGCAGGGTCCTTTCTTAGGTGTTCTCTTCGGCCCTGAAGGAGGAGCGGCGGCAGGTGGGGCTGATGGGGGTACACTCCACAGGATGCGATGTACCAGCCAGGCGACGCCCCGCAGCAATTCACTTCACAGCTGCGGGGAGGTGGTCTCAGCGCCCGGGTCACAGAGGGCACAATCTCAGGCAGAGTCCGTCTTTGCTGGGCAGCCTGCGACACGGGGATCAGCAGTCGGCGATGCTCGGACCGGACAGGTCCTCCTTCACGATGTGAGCTACACCTAAGGACGGTGACAGTCACGGTGCTCGTACCAGCGGGGGCTGGTCTTCACTTTGCAGCTGGCGACACCATCAGGCCACAGTCACGGTGCTTAGGGGACACGGATGCACAAGTTGGTAGAGAGCGCGGCAAGGGTGCACGACGCTCTCAGCTCTCCTTCACTCGGCGCTGCAGGGACAAACAGCACACGCCAGCAGCAGCTTCCTTCAGGGGGGTAGCGCCCAATTTTCGTGGGGCACAGTTCAGGGGGCAAGTTCCACAGCAAGCCCTTGGAGATCTTTGTAGAAGTTTGGCACAAGTTGAATTAAAAGCATAGTCTTTCAGTCTTTCTTCTCCTGCTCTCCTTCAGCAGCAAGGCACCCACCACAGGCCAGTCTCTTGGGGTCAGAGTCAGTACTTCTCCATGCAGCTTCCAGGGTCCTCCTCTTCAGGCAGAGCTTCTTCTTTGCACAAACAGGATCTGATTTACAAGGAGCAGGGCTCCTACTTTTATACACCATTTCCTTTGTCTTCTCAGGCCAGGGGGGCCTCTGCATAATTTCTTTCAGTCTCTAAGCTCTTGTTGGGTGTACTCTGGAGTCTTCTTTCAGTGTGAGGGGCAGGCACATCAGACGCTCCGCAGGAGGTGGAGCCAGCATTGTGTGGCCAGGGGCAGCCAGGAGTACCTTGTTGATGGTGCTTCGCCCTTCCTGGGCCAGGTGCAGGCTGAGTCATCAGTCGCCCCCCAGGGGGGCGGAGCCAACATTGTGGTGGCAGAGCACAGCCTGATTAAAAGTCCAGGGCCACTCCTACCTCCCACTAAGGTGTAATCCTTGCATTCACCACCTGTCATCCCCCAGCCCTGTCACTCACATATCCCAGACAGTCAGATACACATCCCAGCAGAGGCGGGCTGAAATGGTTAGGCAAGCAAAGGCTAACTTTCTAAAAGTAGCATTTGCAAACACAGGATATTAAAATAAACTTTACTAAAAGAAGTATTTTATTATTCTGAGTTCAGGCATACTAAACTTTATTTTCTACCATGTTCCCTGAGCCTGTTGGGATTATAGAGTGTAATAATTCCAGCAGCCCATCTGGCCTAAAGAGAACAGGTAGCCTTACAATAGTGAAAACCGAATTTGGCAGTAATTCACTATTAGGACATGCCACACACATCAGAGCATGTCCTACCTTACACTTACAATGCACCCTGCCCTTGGGCCTACCGTAGGGGTGACTAATATGAAGTTATGGGAAGGTTTAGGGACTGGCAAGTGTGTGCACTTGCCCAGCCAGCATGACAGTACCAGACTGCACGCAGGTTCTGCAATGGCAGACCCTAGACACATTTTACAAGGCTGCTTCTGTGGGTGGGGCAACCAGCGCTGCAGGCCCACTAGCAGTATTGGCATTCACAAGCCCTGGCACTTCTGGTGCGCTTTACTGGGGACTGACAGTGAATCCAATAAACCAATCATGGACACCAATTACAGGTACACTTTGTACAGGGAGAGCATATGCACTTTAGCACTGGTCAGCAGTGGTAAAGTGCCCAGAGTCCTAAACCAACAAAAACAGGTCAGAGGAAATATAGGAGGAAAAAGGCAAAAAGTTTAGGGATGACCCAGCAGGAAGGGCCAAGTCCAACAAGGGTGAAAGACATCACATGGAAAGAAGAGGGGGAGCGCGACAGAGACACGGTCTCCCATAGCCAGCCACACTCACAGCTCTGTACTATTGACAGAATGTAGTATCTTTGTTGTCCCCATTCCCTCTATGTCTTAAATGGATCCAGACTCTTGTATAAAGCCCCTGCCCTCTAACGTCTGTACTGTCCTAGTGGATGAAATGGAAGACAGATTTATTTTTAGTTTGAGGTGCAAGGGAAATGAGAACTAGGTAGTGTAGTGAAGAGTGGTTTAGTTAGGATGAGTTTTGTGAGGGGAGGAATTTATATAAAGGAGGGGTAAAAGGAGAGTTGTTGGGTGGGGGCACAGGGGGTTTCTCAGTGTAAGGATGACAAAGTGTATCTTTTTTATTAAAGTTATTTTGAAGGGGTTTGGTAGGTGAGTTGAAGAGCACAAGGGGGTATTAAGGATGGTCGGTTATGTGACTTTCCACCCATTTAAGAGAAACTGCTCGCAGGCACCCTGTTTTTAGTTGGTGTAATTTTCAGTGCATAACATGAGTTTGGTTAATTTTGCATATATTTCATTTGATTAAATGCTTTTTCAGTATCATTTTATTTTCTATAATATTTTGGTAATTTTTCTGAAGATTAAATTAGGTGAAATGCTATAGAAGAATGAATTACGCTGCTCCTCAGCCACCCTGTTAAAACTGAGCCATCCTTTGCAGGAGGGAGCTACAATGTTAGTTTGGGTGGAGAGGACACTTGGGGGCCCATTACGATGTCGGGCGGATTGCTCCCGCCAGGCTGGCGGTAGCCACTGCCAGCCTGGCGGGGGCAATCCGCCCGACATCCACACTCGTTTTCCCCCCGCCATATTAGTATGGCGGGGGGACCTCGGCGGACGGAAAGACCGTCCGCCACTTTTCCGCCCCGGTCGCAAGGCGACCGGAGCGGAAAGGGGTTTTTATGGTGATGGTGTCTGTCAAACACCGCCTGACATATTAGGATGAGGTTTTACTAATACCTTTAAGGCATGCGGTCTTCACTCTGGGGGCCCCCAGTGGGCCCCTAGAAGGAAGGAGGGGTGGGGGTTGCACACGGGGGTACCTGTGGTACCCCCCTTGATTTGCATAAACAAAACGGCAGGCACCGCGCGGTGCCTGCCGCTTTGTTTAAGCAAATGCATTTATACATTTATAGCATTGTGGCGGGCGGTGCAGAGAGCACCGCCCGCCATAGTGCTATAAATGCAGGATGTGCCCGCCACTGTGGCGGGTACATCCTAATAACCCCCACGGGACCCCCACCCTAATGGCGGGTGGTCTCGATTTCCAACATGATGGCGGGCGGACAAAGTCCGCCCGTCACCCTAATGAGCCCCTTGGTTTGTTATACCATGTTAAATGATCATCCATATATTGTTGAGCTTCTCTCCTCCCTGCAGACACCCTTACCTGGGAAACTCTCAAATGAAGCAATGGCAGCGTAGCTCTGTGGCTGCAGTCACATGCCATTTCTGCCGACACTGCATACCCTTCTTTGAAAGGTTTCTAGAGTTTTGACTGACAATAAAAGATTGAAATAACTCAAAATGGCCAACGTTCAGCCACACAGTATTTCAGTCTTTTAGCCATGTTAGACCAAACAAACGTTGCAGCTTGAGTAAGGGTACAAATACTCCAGGTGTGGTCAGGTGAACGTGGGTGGTTGTTGCGAGATAATTACGGGGGACAGAGTCACCACAGGACAGATCAGAGTACACCAACCCCAATGAATCAAAATATATTGGTATATGTGTTCAAAATAGAAAACCCCTGTCTTGACTTAGTCCACTTCTTTTTAGGATTCACATTTCTGCAGATAAAGGGACAGGGTTATTGTAATTTTCCATATTTCAGACTAATTGGTTAAGTGGGGATGCCAAAATGACAACTTGAATCTCTTCTTTCCACAAACTATTGAACATTACTCTGCCTTGTTCTTAGTCACTTAATTTGAGCTCATTAAACACCACTAGTTACTTAACATACACGTTTCTTACCTTCAGTAATGCTCTTTCTGGTAGAGACTTTAACTACAGATTCCTCACATTTTGAATAACCCCCCAAGCATCAGACTGGATCTGGAAAATTTTAAGCGGTAATCCCTTACTTCCTTCTTTCCTCCTTCTCTCTCTTCCTTCTTTGCTTGCTTTCTTTCCTTGCTTCTTGATTTCTTTCGTTTCCTCTTTCGTTTTTGTCTTCTATCTTTCTCGACTTCTTTCTCAAAGGCAAGAGGCTGGCAGCCAATGCCAGACTATTGACTTTTTTAGGTCTGTGTTAACCAAGAACTTTTGATTTTACTAAAATTATGTGTATAACATACTTACTTATAATTGTTTTCCGCCCGACTTAATCCATTAGTCTCTGGTAATGTCATTCATGTTTTTCTTGCTCCCACTCCAGCATGCATCAGAGAGAAATACCTCAGCCCAGTTGAGCCATTGGCTGACTTCCCTATGATTTATGGCATGCTGCTCTTTCACAAGGAGAAACTCCTCTCCCAAAGTAGTTATCTTAACCCCTTCGCTGCGGGGGTAATTCCCCCGCTGTGCTGGGGGGAGGGGGCGCGCACAGCGCCCCGGTGCTCATGACGAGCTGAGCTCGTCATGAGCCACGGCGCTCCAGTGCTCATGACGAGCTGAGCTCGTCTTAGCTGCACCGTTCCAAAGGAACGCTCAGCACAGCAGGGGAATTATCCCCGCATGTGACTCATCATGAGCACCGGAGCGCCGTGGCTCATGACGAGCTCAGCTCGTCATGAGCATGGGAGGGGTTAAGTGACAGGGAAGACTATGGTAATGTTTCTTTTTCAGACCCTAAATTTTTTTAGGCCTTTAGCAAATGTTTTCTTCTTAGATTGATTAATGCTTGGCAGCTTCTTGAACAATAATATTTACAAAAACCATGACAAAACAAGAATTGCCAAAAGGCTGGCGGCCTACGCCAGACCTTTTGGCTTTGCCAATGCTTGTTATATTGTGCTAATAGTTATTAGAGATGCAGTTCTGCCTGTATCTCTATATGGTACATTTGAGAAATACATTAGGCTACCAAGCCCATCAAGTGAATGAATATGCCCTGACTGCCAATCCTTCTGATACTTTTCTTACCAGACATCACTATAACGAAGGACACATTCTCACAAATCCTGTGGGAAATGGTTGAAAATGTGTGATCCTGAGGAGAGCGGGCACCAAAAGCATTGAGGAAGCAGCCCCTCCAAGGATATGGAAGCTGCCTTTTTGAAGTTTCAATTGTAAGTTTGCTTGTAACTCAAAGCGTCCTTCCTAGGCAATCGAGATACTATATTGCTGCAGCCTTGCTACTAAAACTGGTGAAAACCCCATAGATTGTTGTCCTTTTTAAAGCATATTTGGAAACTATACAGAGAAGTGTTTTCTGAATTTAGGTCCTATTTTGGAATCCAACTTTAATAGGTTGAAGTAGTTTTTCAAAGTTTCCATTGGAGGATTATAGTAACTTTTGTTGCACCATTTGGGATCGTTTTTTTTGCAACAATTGTTTTAATTCACAAAGTAACATTTAAATGACAGAGGTATGTATGATGCATAAAAGTCGTCTTGCTCTTTTTTTACTTCATAGAACACATATGAGTCTGTAAGTTAGTAAATTCTAACATAGGCGTAGATATCACAAAAGCTACGCAAACCAGCACAAAGTGTTTTGTGCTGGAAAGTACCGCTAAAGTAAGACAGTGTACTGGTATGAGCTACTTTGCGCTCTCTACAAACCTTTTTTTAACTTTGCATGTGTGCTTACTGTCCAGCACACGTGCTAAATTTGAAATGTTTAATCTATGTCTAAGCATAGTATTTTTCCTGGGAGGGAATTAATTAAATGGTATCAGTGAAAACTATATTATTCTGATAAAAGGTTGCTACATTAGAGTTTTAAGAAAAGACAGTATTTAATATATTTCAGAGCCAGGGAGCATGTATTCACAAAACAATAGCTAATTTTGTTTGTCAGGACTGAAATAACTTTGAATACATAGATATTGTTTATGTTTAAATGCCAGGAATGTCAGTATTTTACTAAACACAGAAAGTATGAGACACCGAGAGATTCGGATGTATATAACTTCTATAACCAGCGATAGCTTATTCACTAAGTAATGTGTCTCTTGAGATTCACCTCTTCAGTAGATATCCACCGGGGCCTGCAGACTTTAGTGTCCAGCAAAGTGACAAGTCAGAGTGGATATCCGGTGTCCCTGTTTTGCCTCTTATCCCAGTCCCCTTTCCCCGGGTCTACCTCTAACCAATATATTGGTATTCTTGGCTGTGGATACTGAGAAATGCAGAAAGCTCACAGCTCCTGTTGGATCTGGATTTCAGGGGTAATGCTTTCCGACAGCTTCTTCCACCTACCAAACACCCTGGTTCGCCTATAACCTCAAGGAAGGAGAAGCATGTTCTAATAAATGTAAAGAAGACTTTGAAAACTTGCCAAAACAGTGGGGAAATTAGAAAATTTGGAACGCCTATGCATGTCACCAAAAAGGGCATTGAGCATGAAACATAGATCAGTAAAAAAAAAAAACTGGAAACGGAAACAAACACTACTGGAAAGGTTAAAATACGTATTAAAAGTTTAGAGATCAGAATGTTCCCTTTTGCAGTCTATAGCTACCCGTATAAGCCCACTCCGGGTGCATTCAATGGCTCCCTACCCCATGTCCCTCACATCTGGTTGTCCACCATCCATCCCTTTCCCCCTCAACAAAAAGCTAAGAAAACAGAGGGGCTGGGATGTTATATCTCGTCAGAATCCACGAGGCAGCTTCTGGTGAAGCGCAGCTCTCTCTTTCCCTCCTTGCCCTATTGGTGAAAGATAAGCCCCATTCTTTTAAAGTATCTGGGCGGGAGCCCTCCCCGTGTCTCACTTTGGGGAAAAAACAAGGCCAAATGCCATAGATCTAGATGAATAAAAACAGAGCGATTTACTGTATCTTTCAACTCCTCTGTTTTCTATTACCAGCTTATTTCAAAGCACTCTCCTACGCAAAGATAAAGTTGCAAGCCTTTTTGTTGCTAGCCAATGTTTGTTAAATTCCATAAGGACCTGTGATGGTAGGAAGACTTTCTTTACATCCCTAAATTGAAAAATGCCCTTCTGCTTATTCCCAAATAAGACTGAATAGTCTTTGTTTGGACAGCCTGCATGCAGTTCCAGGGTGGAGTCTGGCAACAACTTGTTTGATATTCTTCCAAAGCGAATAATCCATTTATTTATCCCGACTCACAGTGCAGCCCTGAGGCTTTCTGTTGGACTTTACAAAAGGATCCCCTGTCTGCCCATTTGAGAAAGCGCCATCTTCAAGAGCCTTGTCCACAAATGTTAAATGGACCGGCACCCAAATATCATTTGTATGAAACACAATGCTGTGTATTCAATAAAGATATAAAGTTTGTAAGTACAACTCACAGTCTTGCAGGAGATGATGCTCTTTGATACTAGTCGGACTGCACTTCATGGATCGCGTGGTTGGATTTACACATACTTCGAAACTAATGGCTTGAAGATACAATTAGCGTTGAAGCACAAAGTTTGAAAGGGAAAGGTGGTAACACAAATGATCCGATTAACACAACTAAGCAAAAAAGGGGGCTCGGTTAAAAGAGAAATAGAACTAGGAGACTAGTGTATATGTGTAGGAATGAGCAGGGGTGTTGAAGGGCAGAGTAAAGGGAAAAAAGAAGAGCGTACAGAACGAGCAGGCATATCGCCAAAAAGAGGAATTAAACATGTATGAAGTGCACGTTCACTTCATGAGACTGAACAATAGATGTTTATTGGTATAGAACTCAATAAAAACGATTTGTATTGACCTCGGAAGGATGAAAAGTGGAGTGGACCTGCCAGGATTTGAACCTGTAATGATGCAAACAAACCTTGAGCATTGCTCAGGACTGGAGGACTCCTCTTGGCTTCTATTGGTATACCACCCCATCTGTCATGCAAAAAAACAGGAATTGGCTCAAACCAAATCTAAAGAGGGCTCTTTGAAATGACATCCTATGTCTTCAGGTTCTGAAGAGCCCTACGAGGTT